>NC_143518.1:13663572-14289067 GCF_031878675.1 Megascapheus bottae
ACCTTATTTTTAAAACACATTCTAATTTTGACCATGTTTAAATAAAATAAATATGAAATAAAATATGTCTATATTTTCTTTTTTTTGCCAGTACTGGCTTGAAATCAGGGCCTGAGCGTTATCCTTGTGCTCTCTCAAGGCTAGAGCTCTACCACGTGAGCCACAGAACTACTACCAGTTTTTTCTATATATGTAGTACATAGGAATCCTACCAAGCTCTTTGTGCATACTAGATATGTTTGTTTACTTATTTTCACTGTATGTGATACCAAGGAATCAAACTGAAGGATTCATGCCTGGTAGACAAGCACATACCACCAGGCTAAACTCCCAGACCAGACCCAAGAAAATTTGAACTTTTCAATATCTTAAATCCATCTTGACTGCAATCTTCTTTTTCTGAGGCTGAAGATGGAGCTACTTCATTTGATACACCACAACAGCGGTGTACCACCTGGTGACTTGTCAACACCACACCTTGTTTCCCAAAGGTAATTGTCCCAACCATCTCATCCATCATCCCCAGTGTGTTTCCCCAGCTCTTACAGGTCCAACTTATTTTATGTGTTCATTACTAAAAGGGCTTTTTTTCAGATAAAGCATCCATTGAGATTTTTAGTGAATGTGTTTCTTTCCATTAAGCTACTCCACATCAACACAAGTGATATTGACATGGCTGATTGCCTCTGTTACTGTTGAACACGGAAATCCAAGGTCAAGTTAAGCTCTACTGGGGTCATATGTGCTAGCTCTTCTTGTCACTGGAGGTGTCACTCCAGGAGGTTAACAGGGTATTTGGGGGAAACTTTTCATGTCCTGTCACAGAATTTTAGCTTTGTCATTAGCCAGGATACATTGAACTTTAAGCTCAAAATTAATAACTAGACTTTATCAAAACCAGTAACTCTGATGGTTAGATGTTTTGCATTTTATATATTTATATAAAATCATGAACATTTCCTGTCTGGAATATTTCTGATTTGTATTTCTCTCAAGATGATAATAATAGCTGGAACTCTAATTTCATAAAAATGTTAAGAGATTGGGAAAATAAGAAATTCCATGTACTTTTGTGGGGAAGGAGAAAGTAGGATTAGGTTTGTACTTGGAGGTCATCCTTTTTATGAAGTACAGCCACAATTCAAACCCTTTCAGCATTATTTTTGGAAGTAGGATCTTATGATTTCCACATGCCCACCTGCACAGGATGCTTATACCTCAACACTTCATTTCAGCTTTCTGCAAAGCTGGGATGAAAAGTGTAAACCATCAAACATAATTCATTTTGAGATTGGGCCTCTCTAAATTTCTATAACATAACCAACAACTGCAATTTTCTAAATTTTCAAATCAAAGGCTGGAATTGCAGGTATGAATAACCATATCTGTCAATATTCTGTTTTTCAAAGATATATTAAAGTTATTTCTAAAGTTTTGTTCCCATCTTTTGTAAAAGAATATTATATACACTGAAATTCACAACTGGTACTATTTTTAAAACCACACTCTTTTACTTTATATTTCTTTGTCATTCTATAAATGGTTAAAATGCATAAGTCATTTACCAGTCACTGTTTAGTAAACTTCTAAATATTATCATCTTTCTACCACTAATACTGAGCTCTAAATTCAGAATCAACCTATGAGTAATATAACTTACACTGAGATATTGGTCTTAAACTGGAGTAAGACTCAGTGGTAAAAAAAAAAAGTGCTTAGTTTACCTTGTTATCTGATATATTTTATATGTGCTTAATTGGTTATTTGAAATTGGATAGGGAAGAGGGGAATCAAGATAAGCGGGGGGGGGGGGGGTGAGAGGGAAATGGGGACCATGTCATGAGAAAGAATAGCAATGTTTGTGAAGTTATGCACCTTTTATCTGGTGAATATAATGTAACCCTTCTATTAATCACAATAAAAAATAAATTTAAAAAATGCTTAGCATGTGAAGGACTTCTAGGTCATTTACTATCTTGATAGGCAATAATAAAATATTAAATACTAATAATTAAGACTTCTTTATTCAAAGATTATTTGAAAATAATTTATTTTCTACATTTCAGATGCAACTCACATGGGTTTCAAATGGTTAAATAACCAATAAGTCAGAAGTCCTAGGATAGCTCCAAAATAATTTTTAATTTTTTAATCTAATTAGAAAATACGATCACTTTAATTGTGTCAATTGCAATAGAAAACCTGATATTTTAAAAAATTCTTTGGGTGATAAATAAATTGAATCTGTAAATCAGTGAAAATATCTGTGGTAGGGTACAAAATCATTCATGAGTTACTGAATTTCAAGTATTTATTGATCAGTATGCCTGGGCCAAAACAATCTAAAGATTTCACAGGAATTCAGGAACAAAGGTCACAGATCTGAAAGAAACACCTTTGCGAACACATTGCTCATATAAGCTGATCATAAGATGACTTCAGATAACTATTGAGACTTTGAGACAAAAGATTCCCTAAAATTGTCTTTGAGGTAGATTGCCTTTGATTAGAAGGACAGTGGTCATCATGGAAGCTGGGGAATTATGTTTATGACTTTTACTCCTTCTCAACTTCATTTTATGTACATATGCAGTTCTAAATTCAAAAGACATAGTACAGATCAAAGAACTAAGAAATGGACATGTATCTAAAGATAAGGGTATATGCTTACACACTGTGCATTGCAAGAGAGAAATGTTGCTAATGCTTTTTACATATAAAAATGTATTTTTACTAGTTTATCCTTAATTTCTGAAATATTAATAAAGTCCTCAAATAATCCAGCTCACAATATATACACTATGTTTTCAAGGTTATACTAGATACCCAACAGATATAGAAAGACCACAGAACCCATGATTAGATAATAGACTTTTCAGAAGCCTGATTGTTTAAAACATTAGGAAATTGAGCTTTGACAGCAAATCGAACACACAAGTGTATTTTCCATTAGTGACACATATGAACAGAAAGCAGTTTGAGGCTGAATTCAGGGTCTGAGCAAAGCTGTCTTGAGCTTTTCTGTTCAAGACTAGAACCTTAACACTTGAGTTCACAGCTTCACTTTTGACTTTTTGGTGGTTAACTGGAGTTGAGTCTCATGGACTTTCCTACCTGGCTGACATTAAACTGTTATCCTGTGATCTCAGCTTCCTATGATGACAGGCATGAACTACCTGCTCATGTAACAAGAGGCAAAATTCTTCCAGGTATACCACTGGAAATGAATACCCTAGGGAGGTAGGATTATTTTTCCAGTTCCAGTTGAGTTAGAAGATCTAAAGGAAATGGTTGAAAATTTTAGGTAGTCTGATTTGACTTGTTCAGGAGGAGTTCTAATAGGGATTTAGCAGAAATTCTGGTAACTTAAATTTTGCATTAACCCTCTTCTTATTTACTTAATACTGTGACCTAATAAAATAAAGTATTGCCATTGAAATAATTTATAATCACATGTTTAGGATAACCCAAAATAAGTGTTTCATATATTGCTTTGAACTTAATACCTTCATTGAATTTCATATTAACAAAAGAAAGAATACTACAAAATTGTTCATTTTTAATCTAAATTTTCTCATACAGAATGTGCTTCCAATATTGAAGCACCTTATATATTTATGAGACTGACACTGCCTACTGTGCTACAAAGGGAAATTCCTTACTTATTTATATAACTACAATTTATATAATGCCCTGTTTTAATGTGCTATATATGTAAGAAAAAATTAAATGAAATTAACCTCAAATCTATCAAGTGTAGATCAATAACCAAAATTATCTCAATAGTAGAAAATGTAGAATATTCCTTTTAATATTTTTCAACTTCTATGAACTCCTTTTATTATTTTTAACTTCATAGCATAGACAAAGCTCTGAAACAAGCAATTTAATAATTAAAATAAAACAAGTTTATGAATCTGTGCTTTACAGTTCATGAGAAGTTTAAATTAACTTATGGCTGTTGCTTAGTGTCTTAGCTTAAATACTAAGATCTGTCATGAAAAATCACACATGTTAGAGAAAGGTCAGGGTAAAAAAATAGGGAGGAAGTAAGTCTGGTTCTGGATTCTATTTTTATTCTCATCTCTAAGTTGATAAACAAGCATTGTGGGTAAGAAATGATCTCCTACTTTTGGACAGGAAAAGGAAAGACAAGAAAGACCTTTCTTTTTTCTTTATAAATCTCTTTCTTCCATTTAGGGAGAGACAAAAGGCAAAAAGATTCTGTACTCAGTGTCTTGAGTTCAATAATCTTTTAAATGTTTTTAGGGAGAAATAGTTTGATTTCCATCATTGTGGAAATTATCAGAAATTCCAAAGTAGCTTTAGGTCCCAATGGGTAAGAACTATTGTCTTATGAGAACTTTCAAATGTACTTGGCTTCTCCAAGCACATTTCCCAAACAGATCATAAAATATATGGATCTAAGTGGTTTTCTAGTATCTCCTTCTTAAATTTCTTTGTTTCTTTCTTGGTTTCTTTGTTTTGTTAATTTCTTTCATCTTCACCCTTCTTCTTCCTCTTCTTCTATCACTTCTTCCTCCTTCTTTTATTAATTGAGAAGCTTATATGTCTTGAAACACATAAGCATTTTAGTTTTATAAACTATAGTTTAGAACACAATAGATTGGATATCTGTAATTATAAGGGGTGGTAAGAAAGTTATGAAAATTACAAAAAGGATTGGATTTAGAATGTTTGGAAAATCAATTAATATCTCTATTTATTGATAAATTCAGGGTTCTGATTTCAAAGTAGAAAGCAGAAATAACTCGTAGAAAAAACTCTGTTTATACATATATTCGTCTTAAAAACTGAGCACATCATTCTGAGTCACTTTTTCTAACATTCATTCACCTAATAAAGATTTTAAAAAAATAATTTATTGATATATCTGGGACCTTTCTTTTTAAATTATATGTGAGAACTCATCAAAATGCACACTTTGATTAAAAATTTACATCATGTGTACAATATTATCTGAATATTTAAGTTGTTACTAAGAGCAAGGTACTAATCATAATTCACATCTAGCTGAGAAGACCTCTTAATAAAAAAAGTTATAATAAACTATTTGTATGTTTGAGAATATAACTATGACATCTAAGACCAATCTTTCCCTTTTTTAATTAAAATAATATTTTATTGAATATTTCATAGTTAACAATAAGAAAAGGAGTTTTGAAAGTCTCCCCCCCACGCACACACAATAAATGCTTAAGGAGGTGGAAATGCGAATTACCATGATTTAATCATTAGGTATTTTATACTTGTGTCTGTCATATGATACCTCTTTGATATGTAAAATTAGTACACATAAATTAAAAAATCATAAAATGCCATGCTGCCTACAATTCTCTAGCATGTTTTGTTTTCTCCTTTTCTCAGACTTTATCTCCACTGTTATTTGAACTGTGATTCTCCTGACTCTGAATCCCATAACTTAATTATAATCTTTGCTCTATTTCCTCTCATTTTTCATCATTATGAGATCTTGACTGCTGGTTCTTTTACAGATTCCTGAGTATTCACACCTTTCCAGGCAATCAGAACATCCTCCCCTAGAATCCCACCTTATTTATCACTAGAAGCTGGAGCCCACAATCATTTTGAAATCACTCAGGGACTAGAACCTAGAAAGCTGCTCTCCCAGTGTACACAGACCTGACTGTGGCCTCGGCATTCAGTGTGGGGCCTGGCTTCTGATCATGAGTACTAGCTAGCTGCTTTTCAGCTGCATAACTCTCAGGCTGATTGAAGTTCTCTCTATAATCCCTCTGCTCTCAACAGAATATAGCAGGTTTACTCACCTAGCTCTTATTTCTTTTGATTTGTTTGCCTGTAAGACCAATCTTTTCATGCACTTTATGTATCAAAGAATTTTATTTATATCATAGGGCAAATGTGATGCATAAATTATTTAGTAATAATGAATTATAAACATATACATGTCTATTATTGATATTGTCATCTAATCTAATGAAAATTAGAGCTTTATCTATTAACTAATGCACATGAAAACATTTATCACCTCCTTGAGGGAAAAAGCAAATTTTCTGTTAAAATGTCACATTTCTTATACTCAGCACAAAACACTGGAAGTATTTGCATGATTTTTAAGGGAACGTCTTTAGGTGTTCTTGATGCACATCAAAAAGGAACAGTTATCAGCATCATGAATTTATATGATGTGTTTCTAAGTATGCATTTAATTATATCAGCCCAAGGACAACTGCAGGTGTCATATAATCTGAGGATTACAGAGGCAGTAAATAGATTGCTTCCTTCCACAGACTAAGAGACATTTTTTCCCCAAGAAGGAGCTGGAGACTGATCAGCATGACATTTCTCCCTTCTGTTAAGATCAAAGTGACAAGTCTGTACTTTCATCTGGATTTGCACAATATACGTGGGTGATGATCTTTAACATCCATGTATTATTAATACTGAACCTGTTTTTAAATAGATGAGTCTGCTTGTTAAGTGTTTCTCTTCCTAAATTTGTTTTAAATTTCCTTAGAAACAAATGACATCTGGTTCAAAAACCCACATGAAACAAAAACAGTTCATCACATTTAAAACGACCAATTCTCTCAGACTAGAATATTTTGTAGTCTCTTGGGTAATACTGTTTTGTTAGACTAATAATAGAATATCTTAAATTGTGCATGGTAAACTTTTCCTATCTTCTCACCATTTACCTTTACTCATATTTTACTTCCTCCCTTTCCTTCTCTCCTTCCTCCTCTTCTTTATTTTTGTGTTCTTTAATGATTACCAAACACTTATGTTGTTTTCTGTTGCTTTCTTGGTTTATGGACTGTTTTTTTTTTCCTATTGGCTTTGCAACTTTTGCTACCTTTTCACATATTTCTGAGTATCATGTTAAGACATTTTTGTAAGCTGGCAAGTAAATTAATTTGTTTCCAAGTTCAAATTATCCAGAGACCAAATAAAATATTTAATGTTATCCAGGTTTTATAGAAGTCTCACTGGCTTCTTAATTCACAATGACTAATCAAGGTTTAGGGTACCTTAGAAAAGGGCATGAGTATGTAAGTTACTATAAATAAATAACACATATGCTATTTTACCATCAATAGAATTAAAAGATAGTTGATTCATATTTATGAAATATGTGTATTTGTGTGTGTGGGTATAGATGTGTTTTTCTATGTATATTGCTCTAAACTCTTGAAATGTTTCTGTGTTCATTAAGGATGACTGTCATAGAACATATGACAGTGATTGCATAGGATAGCAATGTAATGCCCTACAGAGGCTTATTTTGTCTCTCACTGCAAGATGTCCGCATTAACTAGGTTTTGGAACATTTAGG
Source organism: Megascapheus bottae (assembly GCF_031878675.1). Classification (NCBI taxonomy): domain Eukaryota; kingdom Metazoa; phylum Chordata; class Mammalia; order Rodentia; family Geomyidae; genus Megascapheus; species Megascapheus bottae. Next base: position 13,670,912 of record NC_143518.1, read on the forward strand.
AAGTAGTGTCTAGCTGCAGAAAATAGGTCACTAGAACCATGGTTTTGCGGGTTATACTCAGTCTTAAACATATTCTCCAATTCTTACCCACCATGAGGTAAATATCCTTGGAATTATGTTCCTGCTCCACATCTTCTGCTTCACCAAGGCCCAGAATTAACAAGGTCAATACTGCAGATTCAAACAATTAAAATTATGAACTAAAATATATTCTTCCTCCTTCAAATTGTTTGTCTAGGATATTTAGTCATGATGACGAAAGTCTAACAAGCAAACTAAATTAATTGAGATTAATTTCCCCATTGATCCAGGGAATAGAAGTCTAACCCACAAAGTTAGCAGGGTTGGTCTTATTCTGAGACCTCTCTCCTTGGCTTGTAAATAAACCTCTTATTTCAGCTTCATGTTGACTTTGCTGTATAATCAGACATAGCTGGGTCCAAATATTACTTAAGAATAACAGATTTGGTTATTACAGAGGCTAAGATCTCGTTTTGCTTTAATAATTGAAAACATAGTCAAATACTGATATATTAAAGGATAAAATTCATCTCCTTGCAATATCCATCTAGACTTTAAAGAAAATAATAATGTAATCTATCATATATTTATAGTTAACAATCTGACATACTAAGTAAGGCATATAATTTAGAAAAATTTAAAACATTTCTTATTATTTAAGCCATGGACAAAAAGAATAGTACTGAAAAAAAATTATTTTTAGAAACATAGTTCACCTTGTTTTGAAAGTTGCTTTAGACACTCACCAATACAAATAGCTTTGTGTATACTAATAAAATGCAATTTACAACAAATTTTGATAGGATAATAATGAGCAATAGCATAGACAGAAGACATTTGGAGGAAGGTGTTCTCTGGTTCACTAAAGATTGAATTAATTGCTTCCTTTAGAATCAAGCTTACTCATGTGTGCCTCATGCATAAACATAAAAAATTGGAATGAAGAATGAAGCACCTTAGGATTTAGGTGGTTTTAGCGAACCTTACATAATTAATGAAAAACAAACACAAGCATAAGGAAGCATTGTGTGTAAATCCTTGTGCAAATATTCCATACCACTTAGTTCATAGACTAAGGATTCCAATGTCTGTGATTGTAGCTACTTCCATTCAGTGTAAAATAAATGCCTGTTACATTTTAATAATCTAAAGCAGTGGGATTAGAATTTCACAGGCAGACAGCACTGAATTATTTCTTGTTTACATCAATGATTAAACTATCTAGAGTCCACAATTGGCTCTTAATTAAGTGCTTTTCTTTGCACTCCAAATCAAGTGTCATTAACTAGTTTTCTTTGATATCTCCCATCTCTAAGTTCCATCTCTTCACAGCAGTTGTTGTAGAGTGTCTGTACATATCCTGCAATTCCTTGTCACATTGGATTTTGCCTTTTTCTTTTGGCTGTGCAGGAGTCACACAAGGTGAAACCCTGTGTGGTAAATTATTGCAGTGATTACTTATCCTGCTGTAAATTGATGCTCATCATATCTCTGGTATGTGTAAAATATATATACTCTCTCCACTTTTCTTTGGGTTGTTTTATAACTTAATTTCATTGACTACAAGTTTATGTTATTAGCTGAACAATGTCATTCAAAATTAATATTCTATGTCATAATAGCTAGTACATTAGTATGGACCTATATTTTATGAAAGGCAAATGAGAAGCTTTGAATTGAGTCTAACAAGAATGATATCCTTATAGTTTAAATTGATTAAGACATGCACAGACATAGGCAGCCATCTACAAACCTATCAGAGAAAACAGTTTATGACTAAGCTTACCAGCATTTTCATTTACACTTTTGGATTGCAGAAGAGTAAAAACATTAATTTTTATGTCAGTATGGACTTCCCTATGGGAGCAAACAAATAAAGGTTACATTAATATATTTTAATAAACTCATATACTGAACACAATTGGCATTCAGATTTCCCATTTTATTGATGAACAGTGTGTGAAAAATTTACACTATGAAGTACATTTACTGTAAATCATACCCAATTCCATGCCTAGGAAATCATTTCAAATGTTTAATACTGATTGCTTAGAATAAAACATCAATTGCTTAATAGTTAAATATTCCTAGTGGTTATTATATCAGAAAGTATATAAATTCATAGATCTAAAAAGCCAAGGGAAAGAGAACAATGATACACATTCATAGCAGGAAGCAGGTTTCCTTTTAAGGTGAAAGTCCAGAAAACAGCATGGACAAGCTTGATCTCTACATAAGGGTCATTTTGTTTTTAAGTAGTTGTACAGAGGAGGTGCCATTAACCAAGCAGCATATGAATACAATGCATCTCAGAAAGTTTTACTCCCTTCATCATTCTCATCCCTCTTAGACTCACCATTTCCTTTCCTTTTCTTGATTTTACAGTACATTACAATAAGTGGGCCCTTTTCTTCATATCCCCTTCATTTGTCTACCCCACTTTTATACAGGCCCTACTTTGATAGTATATCACCCAATTTCTGTTGGTACATGCTAACCATTCCTGAACCATCTTCACAACTTTAACAAGGTATGAGACAATGGACATTGGAAATCATACTGGGAAATTCAGCCCAAAATAGGTCATACAGTGCAAAAATCACAGGCTGCTCATGAAATGATGGAACTTCATGATCCAAAGGACAGACAAGAAAGGAAGCAGACCTATTTATATACTCACTTCTGAGATCTTGCATGGTATTGAAATAGCCAAGCTGTTTTGATTAAATTCTGACAATACTAAGTCCTAAAACTTTTCTGATTAAATGAAAGGAATAACTAAGAATTTCTCTTATCAATAACTGTGAAAGCCCACAGTGATATTTATTTTCTTGAATTATCCAGCTATATTATCATCTGAAAAGATTCAGAATGGGTTCATGTAATAATTTCTGTTTGTAAAAAAATAAGTTTAGTTGAACCTATAGTCCAGTCTTGGTGTATCAGACATGAACACAAATACCTTAAGAACAAACCAAGTTGGGCTGTTCTGTTAAGATGAACCTTAGGGACATCTCCTATGTTATCATCTATTAACAGCATATGTGATTGCTTTCTACTTTTGTCACCTTTTGATATTCACTTCTTAATAATTCAGAACATCCTTCAGATATATATGTTCTGTGCTGAAGTTTTAGTAAGGTAATATGATGGTCATACTCTAAAAATAACTTTTAAATAATGGTTACTATCAACTGAAATAAGCATATCTTATCATCAGATTAAGAACTACAAAATTGTTAGGAACTGGGGGATTATGCTTTTAATTCAACCTACTCAGTAAGCTGAGATCTGAGGACTGAGATTGGAAGCAAGCCTAGGCAGGAGAGCCTGTGAGACGGTTACTCCAATAAACTACCCATGCAGTTATTTATTTATTTATTTTTGGTTGGTCATGGGGCTTAAACTCGGCCTGGGCACTGTCCCCGAGCTCTTCAGTTCAAGGCTACAGGTGGCTCTACTCTTAAGCCAAGCCTCACTTCCCATTTTCTAGGGGTTAATTGGAGATAAGAGTCTCATGTTCTTTTGTGCCAGGGTGGGCTTTGAACCTTGATCCTCAGATCTCAGCCTCCTAAGTAGCTAGGATTACATGCATGAGCCACAGCTCCCCGCACTACTCAGACAGTTTTAAAGGGAGCTGTGTCTGAAATGGTAGAGCACAAGATTTGAGCAAAATGAAGATCACGGACAGGGCCCAGAACCTTAGTTCAAGTCCCAGGATTGCAACACACAAACACACAGATACAGACACACACACACACACACACACACACACACACACACACACAAAGGATCAGAAAACCAAATTTATTAAGATTTGTTTTAGATGGTATTATGTAGGCATGCTATGAAAATACATATCCTTATTTTATAAAATATTTAACACAAATATAATTTCAGATACAGAATATATAATACATATATAATTATTCAATATTAAATGCAGCATATTATATATTATAAAATATAGGTATATAATATGCCGGAGCCAGATGGCAGCAAGTGGGGATTCCTGATTTAGGGAGTGAGGACTTAGGACTTTCTGCACTCGAGCTCGACTCCAAGGCAGCAGCAGGTGTGGCTTCGATATGCAGAATGAATATGGCGAGTTCGTGGACCTGTACATGCAGCAGAAGTGCTCCGCCAGCAATCTCATCATAGGAGCCAAGGACCACGCCTCCATCCAGGTAAATGTGGCCAAGGTCGACAAGGCCACAAGTAGGCTTAATGGCCAGTTTAAGATGTATGCAATCTGTGGGGCGCACTCAGATGACTCCATTCTCCAATTGGTCAAGTGCGATGGCATTGTCTCAAAGAACTTCTGAGAGCTGGAGATTTGGAGTGTGTAATGTTTGCCATAAATAAATTGCAAGAAACAAAAAAAAAAAAAAAAAAAAAAAAAGCCCTTAGGAATCTCCTGGGATGGGAAGCCCATCCCTCAGTAATCCTCCCCCCGCCCCCCCCCCCCCCCGCGCCACTCCCCCATGCTTCTTTTTTTGTTTTGTTTTGTTTTTATTGTAATTAGTAAAAGGGTTACATAATATTTGCCAGATAGAAGGTGCATTAATTCACATACATTGATACCCTTTCACATGTCTTGGTACCCGTTTCCCTCCCCCCCACCTCCCACCCGTCTTGGTTTTCCCCCCTTCCCTATCAAATTTCAAATATCCAAATACAAATAAATTCAATATATCAGATAACAAAGTGAGATATTATACCAATATGAGATAACTAAGGGACAGCAAAGGAGATGAGAAATAACATAGTACATTAAGGACAACAATCATTCATTATATGGCTTTTGTTTCAGTATCCTGGAGGTCCTTTCAATTAGCTTCACATTATATGGCCTTATGTATCAAGATTTTGCTCTATTGCAAATCACTGCTAGTAGAGCCCAAGGTTTCTACTGATTATGACGAATGAGGGAAACCATTGAGCCTAAGTTCCTTTGAGTCTGGCTTACTGCACTTAATATGATTTTTTCTAAGTCTTTCCATTTCCTACCAAATGGGGCGATGTCATTCTTTCTGACAGCAGCATAGAATTCCATTGTGTACAAATACCACAACTTGTTGATCCACTCATCAACTGAGGGACATTTAGGTTGGTTCCATATCTTTGCTATGGTGAATAGTGCTGCAATGAACATTGTTGTGCTAGTGGGTTTAGTATGTCCTTGTTTCTGGGTGGTTGGGTAAATGCCAAGTAGTGGAATTTCTGGGTCATAGGGGAGTTCTATGTTTAGCCTTTTGAGGCACTGCCACACTGCTTTCCATAGTGGTCGAACGAGTTTGCACTCTCAACAGTGTAGTAGTGATCCCTCCTGGCCACATCCCGTCCAGCATCTGTTGTCATTCCTTTTCCTGATCCTGGCCATTCTAGCTGGAATGAGGTGGAATCTTAGAGTTGTTTTGATTTGCATTTCTTTTATGACCAGAGATGTTGAGCATTTCTTCATGTATCTATAAGCCATTTTTGTTTCTTCTTCAGAGAAGACTCTCTTTAAGTCTTTGGCCCATTTTTTAATGGGATGGTTGTTACTTTGGAGGTTAGTTTTGGAGTGATTCAATTTTTTGAGTTGTTGATATATTTTAGATATGAGGCCTTTGTCCATTGTTTGGTTGGTGAAGATCTTCTCCCACTCTGTAGGCTTCCAGATTAGTTTACTAGCTATGTCCTTTGCCATACAAAAGCTCTGCAGTTTAATGCAGTCCCACTTATCCAGCATTTCTCTGATTTGTTGTGATTCTTGGTCCTTATTAAGAAAGTTTCAACCTGTGCCAAGGAGGCCTAGTGTATCTCCTATTCCTTCCTGTAGAGTTTTCTGTGTGTCAGCTTTTACCTCCAGGTCTTTTATCCATTTGGAGTTAATTCTAGTGCAAGGTGACAAAGAAGGATCCAACTTTAGTTTTCTGCAGGTGCTTAACCAGTTCTGCCAGCACCACTTGTTGAAGAGGCTGTCTTTCTTCCATTCTATTTTTTTGGCTCCTTTGTCAAAGATTAGGTGGCCATAGGTCTGTGGTTTAATATCTGGGTCCTCAGTTCTATTCCATTGGTCTTCAGGCCTGTTCCTGAGCCAGTACCAAGCTGTTTTGAGAATTATAGCTCTGTAATAGAGTCTAAAGTTTGGAATTGAAATTCCTCCAGCGCTGTTCTTTCTGATAAGAAGTGTTTTTGCTATACGGGGTCTTTTATTATTCCATATGAAATTTTGGATTGCATCTTCTATGTCTTTAAAGAATGACATTGGGATGTTGATGGGTATTGCATTGAATTTGTAGATAGCTCTTGGCAAGATTGTCGTTTTCACAATGTTGATTCTTCCAATCCAGGAGCATGGGAGGTTTTTCCATTTCTTTAGTTCTTCTCAGTAATCCTCCCCTCCCCCCTCCGGGCCACTCCCCCATGCTTCTTTTATCCTCAGACAGCAATCCACCCTGGCAGATTGGATCTGGGAACCACACAGCCTTGAACCACTTCAATACTGGAAGGCAATTTCTGAGAATGGCCTAAATAACCCCCTGGATTGGAAGACAATCATAGGGGCAATATTTTCAGGGAGAGAGTTTTTACAGAGGAAAGCGGCCTTTTATGATGAAGTGGAGGTCAGGGGCAACAACAATGCCTTGCCAGAAATTCAGATCTCCTCCCAGGCCTTAAGTTCCCCTCTCCTAGAAACTCCTCAGCAGGAACCACCTCCAGAGCTTAGGCAGCCTAGATGCAAGCCCTCTCCCCTGGCAGAGCCATTCAGCCGCTGTTCTTAAAGAGTACCTGCCCAATAATCTCTAGGGAGAGACAAGATATAGATGATGTGACATTCTATGATGACTGCACTATTTATGAGAAAATTAGCATAAAACTACTCCCCCAATTCTAGGGACCACAGTTAATTTGGAAATCACATACCCTGTATGGATGGAGCAGTAGCCTATTGGCAGAAAAAACAATTGGAGCTACTAAAATTAATACAAGAACATCTTCAGAATTCCCCTTTTTTGTGAAATCAAAAGGGTCCGGCAAATACAGGTTTCAAATACAGGTTTCTTCATGCTCTCCTAGCAGTAAGTATTCAGTCCATGGGGGCCACCCAACCAAGGCTCCCAAGCCTTTCATCAAATCCCAATAATTTGTATGCTATTGAGATAAAGGATTGTTGTTTTTTTTTCTATTCCCCTTCACCCATTGGATAAGCAGTGATTTTCCTTTACCACCCCTCCTATTAACAACCTTTTTTGGGAAAGATGCCCGGGTAAAAAGCAAAGGCCTCTGGAGGTAAGTAGAAGTCAATCAACCCCCCCTGTATGTCTGTATTTTTTTTTTTCTCTAGAAAGTGCACTGTGGGCCTAAACAGAGAGGAAAAGCTGGATGCAGTAAGCTTTCTAAGGCCTAGCTGGTCAAGGGACACCTTGATCCCCTTTTGGGATCAATAACAGGACACATCTGAGAGGACTTGTGGGTTTGAGTCCCATTGGCAAGACATGTCTAAATCTAAAGAGAACATTCATCTGAGTTCATGTTTTGTGTTAAGTGTAACTGATTGAGTCCAATTTTCTTGTTATGAGTTCTGAATTACTGTCAATGTCTGGTTTTACTTTCCCTTTTGTTTGAGAACCTTAGGCCAGCTACCAGGGAAAAGAAATCTCCATAGGGGAGGCACCCCCTGAGTTCAGGGCCCATGGTCTTTCCATAACTCTGATAGTTTAAGGCCAGGCATGCCATCAGAAGTTTAAGAGATACTTAAAAGTCTCTGCTTCTCTGTCTTGTTCTTGTTACATGTTTTTCCTTGGGTATTTTTTCTTGTCCGGTTTTGTCTTTGAAATTGTGCCAGTCCTAAATATGGATCCTTGTGGTCTGTGTGTGTGTGTGGGTGCGCGTGCACACACATCTTTTTTTTTTATCTATTTGAATATTTCTGGGAAGTAAAAGTTTGGCCCCACCTGGGATAGGTCTCAGGCCTGGTATGGCCCCTCCCACTTGGCTGCAGTTGAAGCAAGCGAAGATCAGACAAGGCAGCTGTAGGCTTAGTCTAGTTTTCTTTTTCCTAACAACCTGGTGAATTGATAGTCTGGAGAGAGTTGGTGGCAGGACACAGACTTCAGTCATAGTTCCCCTAGGTTTGAGACTCCCACCCAACTTTCATCAGCAAAAACTATTATAGTAATATGTTTGACATCAGGAACAAGCTCTGGAAAAATAAATTTCAGCTAAGTTGCCTTGTTAGAAATCTTTGCTTTAAGACTTGGTTGTCACCTACAAGAGTAAGATTGGCAAAATTCTCTTGACACTAAAACTTCCGGAAAATGTACGGCCGATATTAATTTTGCACACTTTTAAGATCTTTGAGTATGAATGTGTGTGTGAATGGGTGTGAGTGAACATGTTCAAAGTTAAATTGTCAGCATGCTTTGTAAAACAATAGATAAGTTTATATTTGAAACACAAAGGTAATTGGGTAAATCTAAGTCTAAACTTCAAGAAAATGATTAAGTTTGAATGTTTCCAATGCCTCAAAGGATTATTGCAGTGTTTTAAAGAGGAACTACTTCTAAAAAAGGATCTTTCTAGGGCCAGGAGTTTAGCCTAGTGGTAGATTGCTTGCCTAGCATGCATGAGGACCCGGTACCTTATACATAGAATTCCTTGGTACCACATACATAGAAAAAAAAAAAAAGCCAGAATTGGTGCTGTGGCTCAAGTGGTAGAGCTCTAGCCTTGAGAAAGCCCAAGGACAGTGTTCAGGCCCTGAGTTCATGGCCAAGGACTGGCAAAAAAAAAAAGGGGGGGGGAATCTTTCTAAAGTAGAAATCTGCATTTTTAAAAATCTGGTATTGTAATGCATAGAGCTCTTTACATTGTAAACATTATATCCTGTTTAGCCCAGAGGCATTAAGGAATTTGGAATTTATTTCCTTGAGTTAAAATTTGGAGATAAGTATGAGAAATTTAAAGGTGAATTTGTTTATCAATGCCAGAAAGTTTGCCTGTCTGTCTTTTAAAACTGTTTAGGTAATCAAATGCCAAGACAGAGGACAGGAAAACTTAAGATAGTCCTGTGTGACCATCTTTGGGGGTGAGACGTGAACTGGCAAAGGTACAGCTCTGGGTTCCGGTGGTGGAAAAGGCCCTGAGGGTCCACGCATGGTAAAAGAAGATAAGCTGGCACAAAGACTGTTCATCTAAACCTGGTCAGATGGACTGAGTGGATCATCTTCATCCATTTTCCTTGCAGACTGACATTGAAAATCTTATGGTAAAATGTGGGTGATGCGATTAGTACGTCTCAAACTGCCCCCTAAAATGTATTAAATTGGGGAAAAGGGTTTTAAAAAGAATGTTTAAAGGTTTATCTCCTTATGATCTGGTTTCATGCTACTTTGCAATGAGATGTATTTTAGAAAAAGAAGGAAACTAAGTCTGGACTTTTGGTGCACTGATGATATTTGTAGTTCTTGCATTAAGGAAAAACTTATTTGAGTTTAAGCTGTTATTGGATCTCTAGCCAGTAACATAAACTGCAAAAAAAAAAAAAATGCCTCTTCTAAAAGGAGGTTTGGAGGCAAAGGGAGTGCCTTGAGCCCTTAAGGGTTCTTCAAACACAAATAAAGTCTAAAGTGTTAAGTATTTAAGCAAATATCAGTAAAAGTTTTAGAGAAAATTAGCAATGGGATTCTGAACAAAATTTGGAAGTGAAGTTGTCCTAACTGTTTCAAGAAAGAGAATAAAGGAAAATTAGGACTACCAAAATGATTGCTTAATTGCTATTTCAGCTTGCTCTTGTAAGTTATTTTATAGCAATTATCAACAGGCCCATGGAGAAGGTCAGAAGATCCTTACTCAGATGTAATTTTGGCCTTTACCATGTTCCAGGTAAGATCATGCTTAGAGACTAGTTCTGTGTTGAACACCTTGTTGCTTTAATTGGAGAAAAGTGGCCTTTTGTGGGACTCATTGATATGAAAACTGCAGTTCTGAGCCAGCCCAGGCAAAGCCAAGTCCCTGTCCCTTGCCAGAGCCAGCCTGCAGCAAATAGGGATTCCTGATTTAGGGAGTGAGGACTTAGAAAAGAACATAGGTTCAAAGGTTTCCCTCATTTGTCATAATCAGTAGAAACTTTGGGATATCCTAGCAGAGATTTGCAATAGAGCAAAACCTAGATACATAAGGCCATATAGTATGACGCTAAAAGAAAGGACTTCTAGGATATAGAAACAAAAGTCATATAATGAGTGATTGTTGTCCTTAATGCATTATGTTATCTCTCATGTCTTTTCCTGTCTCTTGGTTATCTCGTATTGTCATAGTATCTCACTTTGTTATCTGATATATTGGATATATTTGTATTTGGTTATTTGAAATTGGGTAGGGAAGGGGGGAAAACAAGATGAGGGGTGGGGGTGGGGGGGAGGGAAATGGGGATCAAGGCATGAAAAAGGGTATCAATGTATGTGAATTAATGCACCTGCTATCTGGTGAATGTAATGTAACCCTTCTATTAATTACAATAAAAAATATGAAAAAAATAAAAAGAAATAGACAAAAAACAGATGAGGTCAGGAGGTCTACACTTTAAGTCACCAGCCCAAGAATGCAGCCTAAGGTGAGCTTAAGACTATAGCCTAAGGCTTTGAGCTTAAGACTGTACCCATTTATTTTTTAGCTCCAGTCTTTTTTGTTGTTGTTATAGCATATATATTTATTTTTTTATTATTTTTTCATATATTTTATTGTAATTAATAGAAGGGTTACATTATATTTGCCAGATAGATGGTGCATTACTTCACATACATTGATACCCTTGCTCATGTCTTCGTCCCCATTTCCCTCCCTCCACCCCAACCCCTCATCTTGTTTTCCTCCCTTCATTATCTGATTTCAAATAACCAAATATGCATATATACAATATATCAGATAACCAGGAGAAATATGTAAAAATATGAGATAACCAAGGCACAGCAAAAGAGATGAGAGCTAGCATAGTACATTAAGGACAAGAATCACTCATTATATGGATTTTGTTTCTATATCCTGGGGTCCTTTCATTTAGCATCATTCTATATGGCCTTATGAATCTACATTTTGTTCTATTGTAAATCTCTGCTAGGAGAGCCCAAGGTTTCTAGTGATTAGGACAAATGAGGGAAACTATTGAGCCTCTGTTCCTCTGAGTCTGGCTTACTTCACTTAATATGATTTTTTCTAAGTCTTTCAATTTCCTTACAAGTGGATGGAGCAATGTCATTCTTTCTGACAGCAGCATAGAATTTCATTGTGTACAAATACCACATCTTGTTGATCCACTCATCAACTGAGGGACATCTGGGTTGGTTCCATATCTCTGCTATGGTAAATAGTGCTACAATGAACATCGTTGTGCTAGTGGATTTAGTATGTCCTTGTTTCTGGATGATTGGGTAAATGCCAAGTAGTGGAATTGCTGGGTCATAGGAGAGCTCTATGTTTAGTCTTTTGAGGAACTACCATAATGCTTTCCATAGTGGTTGAAGAAGTTTGCACTCCCACCAACAGTGTAGTAGTGATCCCTTCTGGCCACATCCCCTCCAGCATCTGTGGTTATTAAATTTATTGATCCTGGCCATTCTAACTGAAATGTTTAGCTCCAATCTTAGATACTATTCTTAAAACCAGGAAACTGTCCGGGGTTACATTCATCCAAAACAGGTATTCAAGTTTCAGATAAATTAAACAAGAAGCGGTTGACATAGCCCAAAGTCATCATGGTAACAGCTTATATCCTTGTGTACTTGGTACTAAGCAGTAGTGCAAGTCCATGGTCAGTTTGGCCACACACCTGACCACAACAATAATAGATGAACAATACATAATGTATTTAGATTATAACATCATCTGTTATGTATAGTATAATAAAATGTAGTAACATTAGTTATAAAATTAATTATAAATAATTAATGTTATAATTAATAACAATATTAATATTATTAACCTTATTAATAATGTAACAATATGCATGAAATATGTAGGAATAATTTCTGAGAAGTAAACATTGATTCTTTGTTGAGAAGGTAAATGTCCAAAGCAGAGGACCTGAGACTTTTTAAAAATGAATAATTATAATGCAATGGAAAATTTAATGGGATAATAAAAAGTAGAAATAATTGAGGATCTAAACAAACATGGAAAGAAGAAACAATGCTGCAGATTTCTGATGACTGAAATGTGTCAAAGAAAAAAATGAAGAATTCAAATTAACTAGAAAATTTGAATTTATTAGAAAAATACCAATTTTTATAATAAATAATATTTAAGTATTTTGTTGCCATATGTAAAATATTAATTTCCATGTTAGAATAAAATCATATGTAAAATATTAATTTCCATGTTAGAATAAAAGATCCACATCTTCCATAATGTTATTGTGATTTCATAGTCAATTTAATTTATACATGTATGAATATAAAGATATATATATATGCACATACAAATATAGACAGATTCATTACATGGATAGTTCATTTGGGAGCGATCAGGCCAGGGGATTTAACTCAGTTCTTTATGCTCTCTCCTATATTTTCCACTCATAGCAGACACTACAACTTAAGCCACATTTCAAATTCAAGTATCAGCCTGATAAATTAGGGATGAGAATTTCAAGTATTGGCTCAGAACGTTGGTCTTCTAATCTCAACATCCTTTGTAGGGTTGGATTAGAGGCATGAACCAGAGGTGCTCAGGTTTGACTATTTCTTTGCTGATGAGTTCCCCAACTTTGACTTTTCCCTCCCAAACTATTTCTGGGTTTGCCTAATGAATTCTTTTGACCAACCAGACCACTGGACAAGCACTTTTCTTTTGGACTCCTATTTCTACCATAAGAACAAGCTGAGAGGGATGTGGAATAGCTGCACACAAAAATATTTTAAATTGGTGATTTGAGAAGGATAGCTTAAGCTGATTCACCAGGATGATGAGAATGAGTCTAGAGAAGATATGATGAATTCATTATATCTTCATAATGTAGTATAGTCTTACGTATATAAGTAAAATTTTATTGTGAATTTTTTGGTATTGTTTTGTAGTTAGGTTTTATTGCACCAATAAATTGCGTGGATTGAGAAAAGGAAGATATCATGAAACTTTGTGTTGGAAGAGGAGTATGAAGAATTATATTTTACCATTCATATGGGAATGAAAAGATTTGGGGAAAAAAGTATATTAAGTCAGAGCTAAAGAAAAATAGGTTTCATGCTTTCCATCATTTGTGGTAACTAGAATGTAGCTAAAAATCTACATGTAAATACACAGAATGATTAATAATATGCACACATGCTCAGGAATGTTAAATTATGTATGACTCTAGACAGTCACACTCTTACGCCAAAATAGGATATGTATTGAAGTGGTTTTCAAAGGCTTAACAGCTATGTATGAATGATTATAAAATGTAGTATTCTATTAAATGAACTCCAAGAAAAGGAAGCAAGGGTTTTTTTTTTAGTTGTTATTGTTGTTGTTGTTGTTGTTTTCTTTCCTTTTTGTCTCATTTTTTAGTAGTTTGTATTTGGGGGAGTACATAAAATGTAGAACCAGCATGAATAAATACAGCAGTGATACTAGACACTAGGTAGAAAATGAACTGGTTATATTGTGGGTGAAGATGGGAGGGAAAAACTAGAAGGGACAGAAGGGACAACCTGGTTCAAAAAGAATAATACCTATTACTCATTACCTGATTCATGGAATTGTAGCCTCTTTGTATATCAACTACAGTGACAATTTAAAAAGGAAAGGTAAAAATGTGGATATATCTAAATGCTATAAGATGTCCTAAATTGATTAATGCTTTATTAATTCTTATTTAATCTCCCCCAAAGAATGATAATACTGAACTTATTATTCATACTTTAAAGAAGAAACAAAGCTATTTAAATTTAAGAAGAAAAAAAAAAGAATGATGGTTGACATTAATAAAGAGGAGGGAAGCTTGGGTTACTTGATACCCTAAGGCAAGGGTGTGTTTTGAGACTGGAAAGAATCATGGCTTTGGACATAGATACTCTGAACTTCAATGTTTAATTTAAACAAAATAGTTACCTTTATTTTCATGGGATATAATAGCTATTTTAATTGCTTGTATCCAGAGTTTTTATTTGTCTTCTGATGTTAATTTGCTAACAATTTTTTTAGAGTAGATGCAAATAATAAAATATCTAAGCCCAATAGTTATATTATCCTCTTAGAAAAAGGCTATCTTCTGGAATCAGATCACCAAGATCAGGAGTAGTAGTTGCTTCTAAAGTGTCTTAGAGATAACATCCTCTTTAGTAAATACTTCCAATTCTAACTTGAACTTTGAAAACTTAATAGAGTCACAAATTCAATTATCTATAGAGCTTTGCACTATTTGTTCTTTATGAGGTAAATATTGAACTGTTTATTCCTTATAAGGTAAATATAAAAACTCAAAAATATTAAATTATTCTTCTATTAAGCTAAATTACTTAAATAAATCTTATGATTCTGTGGAAATACTATTAACTTATTCTTACCTGTTTCATTATTATAATAAGCACAGGAAATACAGCAATAAGGATAATTGAACACATTTATTATGGAGAATAATTCCATGTACCTCATCTACCACAGCAAAAAGATGAATATAAAGTAACTAAAGGTCAAAATATGTATTTTTGAACTTTAAGAACAACAAAACAATTAATAATATATTTTAAAATCTGGTGGTAGTAACAATCCTGGAATTGTAGATCTCTGAAATTTATTTTTAAAGCATAACTTACTATTTATGTCATTCTTTTTGAAATATAAATCTCAAATATTTTTGCCTATAAAATTGTACTAATAAGTTTGCAATCATCAGTGCATGTACACATAGTATGGATTAGAAGATATATACCATTTCAGACAAAACTGTCACTGAGGAAAAATTCAACCATTTTTTTGGATTTACTTTTACTCTCAAGATGACTTAAAGCAGATTTACAGTTGCATATAAATGTTAGTGAGTACATTTGTTGTCAAACATTGTAACCAGCTCCCTCCTTTTTCTCCCACTAGCCCTACCCACCACCCCTACACTCACAAGTTCATTTTCAACATAATGTTTCTCGAGTATCGCTTTGGAATTGCTTCACACTTTATCCTTTGTGTCACCATTTTGTTATTCCTCTTTCCTTCTCCAATTCAGATAAACTTATACACAGCACACAAGGTAATAAAATGAAATACAGTGACAAAAGAGGATAAACCAAAGGAAAGCAAAAGTGAGAGAAAAAGGAAATAACTACATACACACAGTGCATTAAAAACAACAACTAAGAAAAAAACTCTTGTTTCCATAGTTTGGAGTTCATTTCACTTAGATATATTTATCTTTTATGATTTGAATAATTTGTACTGATCATAACTTCAATGGTGATTTTCATTATAAAATGTGTAAGAATTATGAAGTTCAATGTATCTGTTTTATGTGAGGACAAAAGATGGAGAAAGCATTTGAGAATAAATTATTTGACCCCCATGGCCTGATTAATAATTAATCAAAAACAATAAAAACTTCTGACAACAATGGAAACAGCAAAAACAATATTATAGACAAATCTAGCTTGTGCTATGGGCTCATTTTCATCTTGATATTGAATTACCTTTTGTAAAGGATCTGCAGAGTTTGATTCTGAAGTATAATACCTAAAATCTTTTATTCTTTTCTGTTTCATGAATTTTATTTTACATTATATATAACATATAATAAAATATCTATGTGTGTGAGTTATAAAGTAATACTATGAGTGATCACTACAATATGGGCTGATTGTTAAACTAACTCATATACACATCACCTCAAATACCTAGTCATAAATGTTTTAGAAATTTAAAAGACATTCTCAAAAAAAAAAAAAAGTTTCTCCTGTCTGAACTCTGCCATTCTATATCATCTGCCTATCTCTCTCAATCCCCTCTGACTGGTCTACTTGTGTGTTCATAACTATTTAGATTTTCTATATGAGTGAGATCATATGGCATTTCTCTTCTCTATCTGATTGACTGGCTTTTTATACTTAGCATAGTTTTTTTTTTCAATTCCATACATTTTATTGCAAATAACAGAATTTTCTTTTTAAGGGTTACAGTCTACCTTGTATATTTAGTGCATTTCCTTGTCTGTTCTTCTAATACTACAGTTTGATTTATTTCATAATTTAGCAATTGTATATGCCACCATGAACAGTCAAATACAGGCAGCACTTTTTGAATTGATTAGGATCCTTTAAATAAATACATGAGAGTGGTATTGTTGAATCCTGTAGTAATTCTCCCTCATTTTATTTTTTTTAATATCTTTCATACATTTGTGTATCAAAGTTGTACTGATCCTCATTTTTTTATGCTGGTCCTGGGGCTTGATCACAATGGCTAAACATTGCCTTTAAGCTTTTGTGATCAAGGATAGTACACTGTCATTTGAGCTACAGGTATGCTTTCTGACTTTTTGTGTGGTTAATTGGAGCTAAGAGTTTCATGCAAATCTTGCTCAGGCTTGCTTCGAACTAAGATCCTCATATCAAAGTGTTCAGATTAGGTAGGATTACAGATGTGAACCACTGGCACCTGGCTATATTTTATGAATGGACACATTTATTCACTAGTATTTATTTTTATAAAGGGTAAAATGCAAGGAGCTGAGACATTTTTGTACTGCATTGGCAATTTGATATAACAGAGTGTAAGCTAAGCCAGCATAATGATTTACCATTTATCCTCCATTGTTGAACTATTCAATTGGTCATTTATCCTTCTTCCTAGCTGTGTTCTTGCAAGAATTAATCAAATGGTAATTAGAAAAGATGTCGCTATTTTGTGCAATGCTGTTTAAGTGAGCTTTGAGGTTCAGCATGCAATGCTGTGTAAATAGAAACTGGAACTGTGACGTGGGCTTGTAATACATTTTTCCTCTGGCGGAAAAAGTCAGTATTTTAAAAAAAGATAAGCCTTAAAAGAAATCTTTGGAACAATAAATTCAGCTCCAAATTGCAATGATAGTACCTAGAGCTCAAATAAGACCTTTGACACCCAAGGTCTTATTACTATTAGAATCATGAGTTTGTATAACTCACTTGGTCCAAGTAATGAAACATTCATGATACATTTGTCTTTCTTACTTTCTTTACTTGTAATCAGACATGAACTCAGGGATTTACCCTTGTACTAGGCCTATTTGCTCAAGGCTGGCACTCTACAATTTTAGCCCTATCTCTTAGAGATGAGTTTTATGGTATTTTCAGCCTGGACTGGTTTTTCTATCTTAATCCTCAAATCTCAAGTTCTTGAGTGGTTAAGGATACACAGTGAGTTCTGCTGCCTGTCTTGTATATATTTTTCCAAATGAAAATCCATACAAGGGTTCATATGTCCTTACATTTTCCTTAAATTTAATCTGATGTTCTTGTATTGTTCTTGGAACCCATACAAAGTGCCACATTAACTTTGTCACATGTTGAACATCAGTTGGCTATGATCATTCTCAAGAAAGATTTTATTTGCAGGTGTCTTTGACAGATATTTGAGGATCATAAAACATGTGAGCCTTCCTTGAATTATCATGTCTTATGCTGATTTTGCTCACCTTGAAGAGGAAATATTTGTCAGCTTTTCCTACAATGGAGGTATTTTTGTTGCCTCTCCTTTCCAAAAATTCGCATAGGGAATTTTGCAAAAATTTTGGCATGTCTACCTAAATTTTGTGAAATTATGCTGCAAAATTAATTCCATCTTCCCCATTTAATTAGGTAATTGCATCAGTGTATATTAACAGATATTTATTTTACAGTTTGAAGTAGAATCAGTTCCTCAAACTTTAGATTCTACTACAAAGCTATAGTGAAAAAAAGAGGTTGATACTGGCACAAGAACAGGCCTGAAGACCAATGGAATAGAGCTGAGGACCCAGATATTAAACCATAGACCTATGGCCACCTAATCTTTGATAAGGGAACCAAAAAAATAGAATGAAAGAAAGACAGGCTCTTCAACAAGTGGTGCTGGAAGAACTGGTTAAGCACCTGCAGAAAACTTTGTCACCCTGCATTAGTATTAACTCTAAATGGATCAAAGACCTCGAGGTAAAAGCCGACACACTGAAAACTTTACAAGAAGGAATAGGAGACACACTAGGCCTCCTTGGCACAGGTCAAAACTTTCTCAATAAGGAGCAAGAAACACAACAAATCAGAGAAAGGCTGGATAAGTGGGACTGCATTAAACTTCAGAGCTTTATATGGCAAAGGACATAGCTAGAAAATTAATTAGGAAGCCTACAGAATGGGAGAAGATCTTCACTAACCATACAATGAACAAAGGCCTCATATCTAAAATATATCAACAGCTCAAAAAATTGAATCACTCCAAAACTAATCTCCAAAGTAACAACCATCCAATTAAAAGATGGGCCAAAGACTTAAAGAGAGTCTTCTCTGAAGAAGAAATAAAAATGGCCTATAGGTACTGAAGGAAGATGGCTCCAAGACAATAGGGACGCAACCTAGCTCTCTCTGACAAAAAGAGAGAACCAGGGAGTCCCACGAGCCAACTACCTAAAGAAATCCACAACAACAAACTCAAAAAGCAACGGAGAAGGACTCAAACCGGAAAAGAAATCCAGATAAAGCTCACATCCAACTTTCTCAAAGAATTCGGAACGCGAAGACCCCTCCCCCACCTCTCGCTGCTGGATCCAAGCCGCGAAAGCCACAAAAGCTGAAAAAAGCTGCAGCTGGCGCAGGACCAAGCCACGAAAAGCGGCTAGAGGGGTTGCCGGCTCCACGCTGGGAAAGCGACAGCGGGGCGTCCGATCTAATCCACGAAAAGCAGTGGCAGTGGAGGGCACCAGGCTGGGAGCCCAACGGCTGCAGATACCAGCACAGAACCGGGCCAGCGAACGGCGGAAGCAGCACAACCCAGATGCTGAACCAGAACAGCAAGCAGTGGAACCCAGACGCAGAACACAGGCCGCAGCAGAGACCCAAGGGGAGTGAAAGACTCCCCACCACCGTGGAGCACCCACAGACGGACCCAGAGGCATGAGTAATACAGCGCGTACCCAAACACATCAGGAAAGCAGAGCGGTGCCAAGCAATAGAACTTAACTCAGACCCCAACACCCCGCCTGAGAAAGACTGGCGGGAGCAGGGGGACAAGGAATTTAGAATCCTGTCCCTTCCCTCAACAGCCCCCTCCCTCAGGCCATTGACTGGAGATTGACAGGCGGGCTACCCATAAGACCCAGCACCCCACCAAGGGAGGCGGGGCTGTCCCAACTCCCACTCGCCCAACGGGCTCAACCCCCAGCCCTCTGACTGGAGACTGACAAGCGGGTGGACCCTAAGACTCAGCACCCCACCAGGGGAGGCGGAGCTGTCCCAGCTCCCACCCGCCCACCAGGCTCTTCTCCCAGGCCACTGGATCTGGACAGTGGAGGGCGTTGGGACCCTGCCTTACAACAGTGGGTAGGGGGTACGGGAAAATAGGAGCCAGCACCTGCTCCTGAGCAGGGCATCCTCCAGCTGGGAATCCTGAGCAAGACACCACCGAGGGCCCCCCCCCCACAGCCACAGACTCTGACAAAGCAGTTGAAACACAGCAGGGATCTGAAGGGCCGACCAGCAGCCAAGCTCCCCTTCTGAGAACCAAAAAGGCGAGGCTCCGCCCTTGGAGCCCACTGTCCCCAGCTGGGCCCTGCCCCTGGGAACAGAGGGGTGTCCTGCTGGTCCTGCTGAGAGCCCCTGAAACTCTCAATCCCCAGACCCTTGGCTTGTGGCCACCCCTGGAAGCAGCACAGGAAAACGTCCGCCAACCGCACTCAGACGGAAGCTCTCAGATCCATCCCATGGTCCACTGTAAGGCCACTGGTTGGGCTAAGAGCTAGTCGTGCAGCAACACATAAGTTTTATTCTAATACTTTCCAAACTTTGTACTCAAATACGCTATCTACTTACCCCCTGACCTCTCTCATTCTATTTTTCTATCTCTGGACCTCTGCTTGTCTTTCAACCCTTCCTTATACTGAATGGATCTACACTTGATGGCTGTTGAGCAACACTGTATATCTAGGTGTTTAATTATTCTCTAGGCTCAGAGGGACTTAAAGACAATAGAGATTGGATTGAGAGGCTTATGTTTTGGGTATAAATCGCTTATCAGTGGATTATTAGACTGGTCTGTAACTGCACACAAAGAAAGAGTGATAACACCAATCAAAACTTGTGAACATCTAGAGTCTGCCAGCTACAGAGGTCTAGGTTTGTTATATCTGAAAAATTATAATCATGTTTACTATTAATCTTGCTCCCATTTTCAAATGGGCAGAACAAGAAACTCAAGAAAAATGTCAAATCAAGAAACAACATCCCCCACCCCCCTCACCCAATGTAAACAGCCAATGGAACAGTCACTGGCAAACCTAGAGGAGAGTCTTCCAAGTGCTGTACAAATGCAATTGATAAACATCATTAATGAAAAATGTGAAAATATAAAGAAAGAGATAAGGGAGGGAGCCATAGCTGAACAAGAGGAAACCATAAACAAGGTGATAAGTGAAAAAGAAGAAGCCGTAAAGGAGGCCATAATAAAGGTTTTTCAAAGAAAGATTGATGAATTCATAGAATCCACAAATAAAAAGGTGACCGAACTCCAGCAAATGTTCAAAGAAAATAAAGCTACTGAGCTAACCACTCAAATGGAAATCAAGGAGTTAAGAAATCCATACATGATCTAAAAGAAGAGATGCAAGGCATCAAAAATGAGCAATTAGAAGCAAGGGAGATGAAAAATAAAGTAGATAGCTTTGATAGCAGGTTAGACAATGCAGAGGAGAGAATTTCCGGGGCTGAAGATAATTTAGTTATTATAGAGAAAGAACAGAAAATGAGTCAATCCAAATCTAGGAAAAATGAGAGAGCGCTTCAGGAGGTCCAAGATACAATTAGGAAGCCTAATTTAAGGCTAAATGGTATTGAGGAGGGCATGGAGAAACAGGTCAATGGTATTGGAAATATACTTCAGTGAATCATCTCAGAGAATTTCCCAAACATCCAGAAGGGCAGGCCCATCCAGCTACAAGAAGCTTTTAGAACCTGACCAGAAAAGAATATCCCACCACCACATCGTAATCCAAACTGGATCAATAGAAACCAAAAAAAGGATCCTAAAGGCAGCCAGGGAAAAGGGTTCAGTAACCTATACAGGCAAACCAATAAGAATAACCCCAGATTTCTCAGAGACCATGCAAGCAAGAAGTGACTGGAAGCATATATGTCATGCCCTTAAGTCAAATAACTACCAACCAAGAATCCTGTACCCAGCTAAGCTCTCATTCATAACTGAGGGAACAATAAAAACATTCCATTCCAGAGAAAAGCTGCAACAATATGTCACAACAAAACCAACACTACAGAGAATTCTCAAAGATGTTCTATACATAGAAAACCAAAATAACTGCAATATAGGGAAAGAAATGGCACCTAAACAGCATACCATCTAAGGACCACAAGAACTGTCAAGACACAGGCCCAAATAAAAGCTTTTAAAAATGGTAGGACCTAATAAATATCTCTCAATCCTAACTCTCAATATCAATGGACTTAACTCTTCAATTAAACGGCATAGGCTGTCTAGTTGGATCAAAAAGCAAGAGCCATCGTTCTGCTGTCTTCAAGAGACATCTTACCCAAAAAAACAATCATCTTTTGAAAGTGAGAGGTTGGAATAAACTCTATCAAGCTAACGGCCCCCATAAACAGGCTGGAGTTGCCATCCTCATATCAGATAAAATAGACTTCAAACTAAAATTAGTAAGAAAAGACAAAGAAGGTTACTACATACTACTAAAGGGATGTTTCCTCAAGGAAGACGTAACGATCCTAAATATTTACACACCCAATCCCGGAGGTCCGAACTTCATCAAGCAAACTTCACTTACACTGAAACCATACATAGATCGAAATACAGTGATTGTCGGTGACTTTAACACACCACTCTCACCTATGGACAGATCAACAAGGCAAAAACTCAACGGAGAAACCTTAGAACTGAACAAATATATAGACCAACTAGATCTAACAGACATCTGCAGAATATTCCACCCAGCAACAACACAATATACGTTTTTTTCAGCAGCACATGGAACATTTTCCAAAATGGACCACGTCTTAGGCCATAAAACAAACCTGGACAGATTCAGAAACACTGAAATTATTCCATGCACACTCTCAGACCACAAAGGCATCAAACGAACTGAACACACATCTCCACCAAAGAAAACCCTGTAACTCATGGAGACTGAACAACACATTGTTGAATCACCAATGGGTCATCGAAGAGATCAGAACAGATATCCAACAGTTGATGAAATTTAACAGTAAGGAGCACACAAAATACCAACTCCTTGGGGACACAGCAAAGGCAGTACACAGAGGAAAATTTATAGCGCTGAGTGCCTACAACAACAAGTTGGAAAAATTGCAAACCAACAAGTTAATGTCTCACCTTAAGATCCTGGAAAAAGAGCAACAAACCAACCCTAATCCCAGTAGAAGAAAGCAAATTATTAAAATCAAAGCAGAATTAAATGATTTGGAATCCAAAAATAGTATAGAAAGAATCAACAAAACAAGGAGTTGGTTCTTTGAAAGAATTAACAAAATTGACAAGCCCTTAGCAAATCTTACCAAAAAAAAGAAGAGAGCATATCGAAATAAACAAAATCGCAGATGAAAATGGTAATATCACGACAGAAATTACCAAGATCCAGAATATCATGAGGGAATACTTCTCAAACCTTTATGCCAACAAATTTGAGAATCTAGATGAAATGGATGAATTCCTAGCCAATATTAACATACCCACACTGAACCAAGAAGAACTAAGCCAACTCAACAGGCCTATTTCAAGCTCTGAAATAGAAATGGCAATTAGAGAACTTCCACCTAAGAAAAGCCCAGGGCCAGATGGATTCACAGCTGAATTCTATAAGGTCTTCAAAGCAGAGCTCACACCAATATTCCTCAAGCTCTTCAACGAAATTGAAAATGAAGGTTCCTTACCAAACTCATTCTATGAAGCCAGTATAACCCTCATCCCCAAACCAGACAGAGATTCATCAAAGAAAGAGAACTATAGACCTATATCTTTGATGAACATCGATGCAAAACTTCTCAACAAAATACTGGCCAACCGTCTACAACAACTCATCAAAAAAATTATACACAATGATCAAACTGGATTCACCACAGGGAGGCAATGCTTGTTCAACATACGCAAATCAATTAATGTAATTCAACACATCAACAGGAGCAAGGACAAAAATCACATGATTGTCTCAATAGACGCGGAAAAGGCATTTGACAAGATCCAACACCCCTTTATGTTAAAAGCTCTGGAGAAACTAGGAATCCATGGAACATTCCTCAATGTAATAAAGGCTGTGTATGAGAAACCTACTGCTAGTATTACACTTAATGGTGAAAATCTAAAGCCATTCCCTCTAAAATCAGGAATGAGACAAGGATGCCCACTCTCTCCACTCCTCTTTAACATAGTACTAGAATTCCTAGCCAGTGCAATAAGGCAAGAAGCAAGCATAAAGGGGATGCAAGTAGGAAAAGAGGAAATAAAACTATCCCTCTTTGCAGATGACATGATTCTGTATTTAAAGAATCCTATAGACTCTACTCCCAAGCTCCTTGAGCTGATTCAAAGCTTTGGAAGAGTAGCAGGCTATAAAATCAACCCTCAAAAATCAACTGCCTTCCTTTACACCAACAGTGAGAGGAACGAGGCAATAATCAGGAAAGAAACTCCTTTCACAATAGCCTCAAAGAAAATAAAGTACCTAGGAATTAGCTTAACTAAGAATGTAAAGGACCTTTTTGACGAAAACTTTAAAACCCTGAAAAAGGAGATTAAAGCAAAACTGAGGAAATGGAAAAACCTCCCATGCTCCTGGATTGGAAGAATCAACATTGTGAAAATGACAATCTTGCCAAGAGCTATCTACAAATTCAGTGCAATACGCATCAATATCCCAATGTCATTCTTTAAAGAAATAGAAGAGGCAATCCAAAATTTCATATGGAATAATAAAAGACCCCATATAGCAAAAACACTTCTTAGCAGAAAGAACAGCACTGGAGGAATTTCAATTCCAAACTTTAGACTCTATTACAGAGCTATAATTATCAAAACAGCTTGGTACTGGCACAGGAACAGGCCTGAAGACCAATGGAATAGAACTGAGGACCCACACATTAAACCACAGACCTATGGCCACCTAATCTTTGACAAAGGAGCCAAAAAAATAGAATGGAAGAAAGACAGCCTCTTCAACAAGTGGTGCTGGCAGAACTGGTTAAGCACCTGCAGAAAACTAAAGCTGGATCCTTCTTTGTCACCTTGCACTAGAATTAACTCCAAATGGATCAAAGACCTGGAGGTAAAAGCTGACACACTGAAAACTTTACAGGAAGGAATAGGAGCTACACTAGGCCTCCTTGGTACAGGTCGAAACTGTCTTAATAAGGACCAAGAATCACAACAAATCAGAGAAAGGCTGGATAAGTGGGACTGCATTAAACTGCAGAGCTTTTGTATGGCAAAGGACATAGCTAGTAAACTAATCAGGAAGCCTACAGAGTGGGAGAAGATCTTCACCAACCAAACAACGGACAAAGGCCTCATATCTAAAATATATCAACAACTCAAAAAATTGAATCACTCCAAAACTAACCTTCAAAGTAACAACCATCCCATTAAAAAATGGGCCAAAGACTTAAAGAGAATCTTTTCTGAAGAAGAAACAAAAATGGCCTACAGACACATGAAGAAATGCTCAACATCTCTGGTCATAAAAGAAATGCAAATCAAAACAACTCTAAGATTCCACCTCACTCCATTTAGAATGGCCAGGATCAGGAAAACGAATAACAACAGATGCTGGAGGGGATGTGGCCAGGAGGGATCACTACTACACTGTTGGTGGGAGTGCAAACTCGTTCAACCACTATGGAAAGCAGTATGGCAGTGCCTCAAAAGGGTAAACACAGAACTCCCCTATGACCCAGCAATTCCACTACTTGGCATTTACCCAACCATCCATAAACAAGGACATACTAAACCCAATAGCACAACAATGTTCATTGCAGCACTATTCACCATAGCAAAGATATGGAACCAACCTAGATGTCCCTCAGTTGATGAGTGGATCAACAAGTTGTGGTATTTGTACACAATGGAATTCTATGCTGCTGTCAGAAAGAATGGCATTGCCCCATTTGTTAGGAAATAGAAAGACTTAGAAAAAATCATATTAAGTGCAGTAAGCCAGACTCAAAGGAACTTAGGCTCAATGTTTCCCTCATTCGTCATAATCAGTAGAAACCTTGGGCTCTACTATCAGAGATCTGCAATAGAGCAAAATCTTGATACATAAGGCCATATAATGTGAAGCTAATTGAAAGGACCTCCAGGATATTGAAACAAAAGCCATATAATGAATGATTGTTGTCCTTAATGTACTATGTTGTCTCTCATCTCCTTTGCTGTCCCTTGGTTATCTCATATTGGTATAGTATCTCACTTTGTTATCTGATATATTGAATTTATTTGTATTTGGATATTTGAAATTTGATAGGGAAGGGGGGGAAACCAAGTCTGGTGGGGGCTGTGGGGGGTGGAGGGAAATGGGTACCAAGACATTTGAAAGGGTGTCAATGTATGTGAATTAATGCACCTTCTATCTGTCAAATATCATGTAACCCTTTTACTAATTACAATAATTAATAAATAAATAAATGGCCTATAGACACATGAAGAAATGATCCACATCTCTGGTAATAAAAGAAATGCAAATCAAAGCACTCTAAGATTCCACCTCCCTCCAGTTAGAATGGCCAGGATCAAGAAAACTAATAACAACAGATGTCCGAGGGGATGTGGCCAGGAGAGATCACTACTACACTGTTGGTGGGAGTGCAAACTCCTTTAACCACTATGTAAAGCAGCATGGCAGTTCTTCAAAAGATTAAACATAGAGCTCCCCTATAACCTAGAAATTCCACTATTTGGCATTTGCCCAATCATCCAGAAACAAGGACATACTAAATCCACTAGCACAACAATGTTCATTGCAGCATTATTCACCATAGCAAAGATATGGAACCAACCTAGATGTCCCTCAGTTGATGATTGGATCAACAAGATCTGGTATTTGTACACAATGGAATTCTATGCTGCTGTCAGAAAGAACGACATGGCCACATTTGTTAGGAAATTGAAAGACTTAGAAAAAAATCATTCTAAGCGAAGTAAGACAGACTCAAAGGAACTTAGGCTCAATGGTTTCCCTCATTTGTCATAATCAGTAGAAACCTTGGGCTCTCCTAGCAGAGATTTGCAATAGAGCAAAACCTTGAAACATAAGGCCAAATAGTATGATGCTAAATGAAAGGACCTCTAGGATATAGAAACAAATCCATGTAATGAATGATTGTTGTCCTTAATGTACTGTTATCTCTCATCTCCTTTGCTGTCTCTTGGTTATCTCGTATTGTTACAGTATCTCACTTTGTTATCTGATATATCAGATATATTTGTATTTGGTTATTTGAAATTAGTTAGGGAAGGGGGGGAAACAAGGTGAAGGGTGGGGGTGGGTAGAAGGGAAATGGGGACCTAGACATGAGAAAGGTTATCAATGTATTTGAATTAATGCACCTTCTATCTGGCAAATATAATGTAACCCTTCTATTAATTGCAATAAAAATATGAGAAAAAACCAATACCACCCAATTTATATATTGCTGTAAACTGTAATGTTTCCTTAACAACAAAAAAGGAAACTAATAACAACAGATGTCTGAGGGGATGTGGTCTGGAGGGATCACTAGCACACTGTTGGTGGGAGTGCAAACTCATTCCACCACTATGGAAAGCATTATGGCAGTTCCTCAAAAGACTAAATATAGAGCTTCCCTATGACCCAGCAATTCCACTCCTTGGTATTTACCCAACCATCCAGAAATAATGGCATACTAAATCCACTCACACAATGATGTTCATTGCAGCACTATTTACTATAGCAAATATATGGAACCAACCCAGATGTCCCTCAGTTGATGAGTGGATCAACAAGATGTGGTATTTATACACAATGGAATTCTATGCTGCTGTCCAAAAGAATGACATCATCACATTTGTAAGGAAAGGAAAGACTTAGAAAATATCATATTAAGTGAAATAAGCCACACTCAAAGGAACATAGGCCCAATAGTCTCCCTCATTTGTCCTAATCACTAGAAACCTTGGGCTCTCCTAGCAGAGATTTAGAATAGTACAAAACCTATATATATAAGGCCATATATTATGAGGCTAAATGTAAGGACCTCCAGGATAAGGAAACAGAAGCCATATAATGAGTGACTCTTGTCCTTAATGTACTATGTTACCTCTCATCTCTTTTGCCATCCCTTGGTTTTCTCATATCGTTACAATATTTCACCTTGTTATCTGATATATTTCATATGTGCTTATTTGGTTATTTGAAATTGGATAGGGAAGGGGGGAAATCAAGATAAGCGGGGGGAGGGTGAGAGGAAAATGGGGATCATGTCATGAGAAAGGGTATCAATGTTTGTGAAGTTATGCACCTTCTATCTGGTGAATATAATGTAACTCTTCTTTTAATCACAATAAAAATTTTAGTACCTGGGCTGGCTTTGAGCTGCTATTCTTAGATCTCAGCCCCCTGGGTAGCTAGGATTACAGGCATGAACCACGGAGCCCAGCTAATAAAGTATTTTATTTCATGGCAGTTTTCCCTTTATCTATACATGTTGAAAATACTTCTCATTTCAGAGTTCCTTAGACCCTTACTTTGGTTATCACACACACACACACACACACACACACACACACACACATTTACACTATCTTCTTACATTTTGTATTGCTTTTCCAAAATCTCCAACATTATAAAAAATAGTTAATATTTTTATACACTTTAAAATCTAATCTTTATATTGTATTTTTATGGGTTTTAGTAAACACATAGTACCTTTTAATCACCATTATGATACAATGAAGAATAGTTTTGCATCCTTTAAAAATTCACCATCTTGGGCCGGGAGTTTGGCCTAGTGGTTAAAGTGCTTGCCTAGCATGCATGAAGACCCGGGTTCGATTCCTCGGTACCACATACATAGAAAAAAGCCGGAAGTGGTGCTGAGGCTCAAGTGGTAGAGCTCTAGCCTTGAGAAAGTCCAAGGACAGTGCTCAGGCCCTGAGCTCAAGCCCAGGACTGGCAAAAAAAAAAAAATTCACCATCTTTCTATTCAACATTTCCTTTACCCACAAACCTCTGCAGTCCACCAGTAATAAAAACAATTGTAGTCGCCTATTTCAAAATGTCATATACTTGAAGTAATATAAGTCCTTTTAAACTGCAATATTTCACTTAGCATTATGCATTTAAGATTCATCCATGTCTCTGTGTTTTGAGGCCCATTAGGTTTAATTGCAAAATAACATTTGATTGTCTGAGTATACCACAGCTTATGCATTAAGCAATTGAATGTCATCTTAGTTGTTTCCAGTTTGTGAAGAACACCAGTAAAATTTCTATAAACATTTGCATGCAGATTTAGTATGGACATAATTCTTTCACTCAGTTGGATAGCTCACCAGGCCTAAATACTGGATCTGATGTTAAGAATGTATATCACTTTATAACATAATGCCAAATTGTTGTCCAAAGTTTTTGTAATGTTTAACTGGCAATGAGGAAGATATTTTGTAGTTCTGCATTCCTGCTAAAATGTGTATTGTCACTATGATTTTCATTTCAACTAGGCCAACAGATATATATTATATTCTCAACAGACTTTGCACAGTTTTCCAAGTGCAGGTGATAGTGAATAGCATATCATAGGCTTTACATGTTTATCCCCTTTAGTGAATTTTATATTCAGATAATATTAGTTTTTTTAATGATGGTGTTGGTTTGCTAATAGGTATGACAAAAAGCTTCTCTGCATATTTTGTATAAGAGGTTTTATCAGATATTTGATTTGATTTTCTCTATGACTCATGTATTTTTATTATCTTTATGGCATTCTTAGAAATGTGTTAGTTCTTGATTTGTGAAATCCAGTGTATCATTGTCATTTTTGACATGTATCTGTATTTTAAATTTATATTTTAAAACTAAGGATTTTAAAACTTGTATAAATAACCAAAGGCTAGTTAGATTTTTTTTTCAGTATTTTTCTTCTAGAAGTGTTTCATTTTTTTTCTTCTAGAACTACTTAATTTTAATCTGAATATCTATTTGGAGCCAATTTTAGTAAATTTCATTTCTACATGATATATGAATAAAGTATCTCATTTGTTTTGCATCTTCAATTTCTTCTACTATTATTTATAATTTGCTGTATGTTTGTGTGTGTGTGTGTGTATGTGTTTGTTTATTGCATGTCTGTTTATTTTTATATGTTTATTGTGAATTACATAGAAAGCCAAGATCCAGTAAATTTATAACAATTTAGAAGAACTTGACTGGCTTTTATAACAAACAGTTATTTTAATCATCCATTAATTTCAAATTTTTCTTTTTTTATAATTATAGTAATTAAAGAAAACTATAATAAAAATGTATCTTTCAGCTTCTCAATATACATTTTTATGGAAAGACTTGGAAAATAACACAGTAAGTGAAGTCAAACCCAAAGAAACATAGGCTCCATTGTTTCCCTCATTTGCAATAATTAGTATACATCTAGGTTTCTCCTAGCAGAGGATCTCAATAGCTCAAAACATTTGTGCATATGGCTATATAGGATCAGATAAGTGAAATGAATTCTAGGATATGGAAACAAAAGGTTTATTTTGTGATTGTTGTTCTTAATATACTATGTGAAGTTATTTTTTCTTCCTCTCTCTCTCTCTCTCTCTCTCGTTCTCTCTCTCTCTCTCTCTCTCTCTCTCTCTCTCTCTCTCTCTCTCTCTCTCTCTCTCTCTCTTCTCCTCCCCCTCCTCCTCCTCATAGTTTATCTCATGTTAGTGCTGTATCCCTTTGGTACCTGGTACCTGGTATATTGTATATAAGTTTGTCTCTTTGAAATGGGAAAGGGAAAGGGAAAAAATCAAGGTAGTTGGGAAGGAATGTGGGGGAGGAAAATTGGGAGAAAAACATGGAAAGCAGTATTAATGTTGAACAAGAACAAAAGACTGTTCGACATCTCTGGCCACAAAAGAAATGTAAACTAAGATTGTGATTTCATTTCATCTCAGTCAAAATGCCCATTTTTAAGGGCAAAACAACTAATGATACTAAGATTGTGGGGAGAAGGCAGTCTCATATACTGATTGTGAGAAGATAAATTAATGTATAAACTGGGAAAAATAGTATGGATGTTTCCTCTAGAATTTAAAAATACCTTTACATTGTGCTATAACATTGTATTATCATTCTGTGTATATATTTGAAGAATATTTGGATACATCAGATAGTTTTACATACCATATAGTTCTAACTAGGAGTTGTTTAGAAGGACATGGGGAGATTACGAGTGTGAAAAGATGAAGACTATCAAAATACATTGTGCCCATGTATGAAAATGGCATAAGGAAAATCACTGAATGCAAATGATTAATACAGGGATTATAAGGCTTTGGAAAAAGGGAGACATATGGGAGATTAATTTGACTAAAACAAAATAAATTAATGTAGGGATTACTTTAAAGAAACCCCTTTGTACAATTAACATACCCTAAAAAAAACAAGTAATAGAAATATTTGAGTCTGTTTGGAAATGGGTATAAGTGGGAGAAGAAAGAAGAGAGAGGAGGAAGGAAGAAGAGTAGTTTATAAGCATGAATGAAAACAAGAAAATGAAACTTAATGAAGTGAGAGAGAGTGAGGAAGGGGGTGAAATTAGTCAGAAGACACTGTATGCACATAGGGACATTGCACCAAAATCCCTTGACCAATCAAATTTCACAAACTTTTTCATACATGTGGTGGTGTTTCCTGATAGACTGCATGTGGTATTACACAATTTTAAATAAAGCTCTTGAATGTGTTTTGGTTTAGATGTTCCTTTGGGGTACTAGAAAACACTACTATGTGTGTAAGATTAGAAAGTCTTCTGGGAGCCGGTATCGCACGCCTAGCTACTCAAGAGGTTGATGTCTGAGTATCACAATTCAAAGCTAGCCTGGGTGAAAGACTGAAAGTCCATGAGACTCTTATGTCCAATTTACCACCAGAAAACCAGAAGTGGTGCTGTGGCTCAAGTGGTAGAGTGACAGCCTTGAGCACTGGGACGGAGCTGAAGTCCAGTGTTCAATCCCCAAGACTATCAGAAAAGTTATTAGAAAATCTGGGATAAAAATATTGGTATGGAAGTATTATAATGATCTCTAACAATGAATGTTAGGATAGAGCTTTTGTAATGCTCTCAATGACATAAAATACTGCAGTGCTTTGTAAGGGTCGGCGCTTAAAGAAGTCACCATGAGACGCTTCTTATGCAAAAGCAAGAGCGAGCTTTATTCGGGCATGCTCGGGCTCTCAGGTACACGTGACCTCGAGATCCGTGAGGTTCGGGTCAGTGGCTGAGAGCCCTGAGGCTTTTTGGAGAGGATCTTATATAGGGCTATACCGTCCGTTACCGCAGAGCCCGCACATTGATAACCAATAAGTTTAAAGCATTACAGTGAGTTCTGCACGCAGGTAGCCAACCCGTTTGGAACAGATCATACACATTAACCAATCATCTCAGGTAGGAAGGTATGTCCTAATATGGGCTAGCAGGGTCTTTGTGCTGAGTAGCACATTCCAATGGGCCCGCGGTCCTGGGGAAAATGACCCTTGTCCTGTTATAGAATTAGCTCCTTTCAAGGCCTGGATGGTGCTACTGCCGGCCAGTTGTCGATTATAGATAGCAGAGCAAACAGGACGTTACAGATAACAGAACAAGCAGGACATGGGCTTCATCCTGGGGGGGGGGTTAGGTAGCCTAATTTCTATAGCAAAGCATATTTATACAGAAGCTAAGAACAGCTTGGTTAGACTGAGGGGAAGGGGACTTAATTTTTCTCCCTTACAGCTTTAATGAACTGCATTCCAGAAATATTAAAGATCTTTGTAATTTCATCTAGAGTGCAGGAGTTGTCAGAGATAAGACATAATCATTGCTCTAGTGTCGGGGTCCTTTGTCCCCGGTCCCCCTCTACTAGTAGGGGGATGGGAAAAACACACCCCGACCAGGCCAAGCAGCAAGAGGAAGGGGCCCAATGTCCTCCTGCACCCAGCCTTCTTACCCCGGAGCATGAACAGAGACAGCACGCAGCTTCATCAAGGCAGGAAGTTCTCTCTTTATTCCCTAAATCCCCCCTCCTTATATTGGATGAGGGAGCCTATCAGTATACAAGATGGACAGGACAAAGAGATCCACGTGTTTTATCCCTACTACAAGCCTCAGCAGAAACTTATTAGACATGGCGTTACTCGGCCCCCAACACTCTAGATATTCACTTTACCCCCTTCCCCCATCCCTTCTTTCCTCCCTTCTCCCTTGTTTGCCCTTTTACCCCAAGTAAAGCACCATGTCTGTTTATTTCCATTTACTCTGTATTTCTTTAATCTTTATTCTGGGTATGTATTTCCACGCATGTTTACTAATTACTTTGGTGATTAATAAGTACTCTCACCTTGGGTTTTTATATTCATGCT
Source organism: Megascapheus bottae (assembly GCF_031878675.1). Classification (NCBI taxonomy): domain Eukaryota; kingdom Metazoa; phylum Chordata; class Mammalia; order Rodentia; family Geomyidae; genus Megascapheus; species Megascapheus bottae. The sequence goes on from NC_143518.1 coordinate 13,703,715, forward strand.
ACTCTGTGATTTATAACTGTATTGCCAAATGCCATATCTTAAAATTATCAGAGTGTGATGCTCTCAGAGGTAGCAGAACACTCAGGAGGTAGGGTGGAGGGTGAGGATGCAAGGCATTTCATGATGCCAACTGGAAGAAGTACCCGGTCCCCTTCCTTTACCTCTCAGCTTCTGGGTCATGAAGAACTGGATAGTTTTCCTCTACCTCACAGTTCTGCCTGGATGCTTTATCTTTCTGAGGGCCTATTCAACAGAAGTAAAATTCCAAGTACTGAAACACTGGGCCACATAGCTTTTCTTCCTTCCTCGAGTTTATTATTTCAGGAATTATGTCATAGGACGTTTCCCAATGTATGTATTTTGTTAACAGGAAGCTCAGATTGGATACAACATGTATTCCATTTCTTTAAATTATAACACCTGTGACATGTGTTGCATGTTTTTGTTCTTTTTGTGTCCCTGTCAAATGGCAACACATCTCAGTCTCATTCTCCACCTGGCAACTGATGTAACTGCAGCTGTATGCATTTGGGACCCCACAAAATGAGTAATTACCTTTGTAAATGGGAAGTACACTGTAATCAAAAATTTTGTACATCAGAGTGATGAGATATGAATGATTTCTAAATTTTTAGCTTGACTTTTGATCGCACCTTGGCACTGAAACAGCTGAAGGAAGTCAGTACAGGCTCAGCTAAGCAGCTGGCAAGACTTAATTGAAGCTAATTGCTGATTGGAGACTGTCAGCTACTAATTACTCTCACCTGTAAAATTGGCCTATAAAAAACTTCAGGAAAGTTAAGTAGAAGATTCAATTTAAGAGCCTCTTATAGTGCATCCTAAAGGAGACAAAGCAAATGTTTGAATCTGTGGGATGTGATACACTGAAGCCAGTATTAAACTTGATCATTCTTACTTGACAGCATATTACCTAAGTCTACAACACTTGGGGTCTTTTGGACAACTGGCTTATCCTGAAAACTGGTTTCCATTATGTCTTACTAAACAAACACATTATCCTAATTTAAGAAAAAAACATTTCAGAAAAGATATGTGGAATGTTTTGCAGAAACAGGGAAAATGAAAGTTTTCCATATATGTTGGAGACATTTACAAAGACACCTAGAAAAAGAGCATAAACCATGTGTTAAAAAGAAAACTTCCAAATCTGTAGGAAATTTGGATTAATTTTATGGACATATAGGAAAAAACATGATATAGCTAGAGAAATTATTGAATCCATAAATTTAGAAAATAATTTAATGCTATTATAAGGAAGTAGCTAAATATATTTGTATTTATTGGATTCTTTTACGTTGGAGGTGCTTGCAAAGATAATGACAATATATTCAATTTTGTAGGACAGATGAGATGGAACAATGTGATAATATTGTCACATGCTGGGTATAATAGTTCCCTGAAATATAAAATGGGCATTGTTCATATTTGGTAATATACAAGAAAAAAAAACTTTAAATAGACTCAAAGCAATTAGTATGTCCACACCAATAGTATTCCCGTTATTAAAAAAATTACGGGAAATATTTGGGAGTCAGGCTGGCCCATGAATCTGCATCACTGAGTAAGATAACCACATAAAGAAATGAGCTGTCATGTAATGCCTTGCCTATGAACTTTGAGCTACATCGTCGGTATTGTGAATCACTTTCTGCTGAGACTTGATTATCATTAGATATGAATGTGTTATTGCTTTATCACTCTCTGCTGAGACTTGATTATCAATATAACACCTGATAGGTTCTTCTTTTGTGGAGACTATATAAGATCGGAATAGAAAGTAAAGAGCTGCAATCTTAAGCTTACAGCCTTAGGCTGTAGTCTCGGGCTGTAGCACTCCATCTATTACATGTCTTGTCTTTTCTTTTTCTTTCTCACCATCATCCCCTCAATCAGGTATCCCACCTTGCTGCCATCTGGCTCCAGCAGAAAATAGTTCAGTTATTCTCCAAAACTTTTACATATCTGAAGAAATGTCTGGTCTACAGATATGGAAGATGTAACCTCTTAGGATATGGTTCTATTTGAAGAAATTAAAGGTACCTATATAGTATTTACTATTACCTGAATTCCAAGAAGATGAATTCATGTGAATGAATAGTTAAGAACAAAGGTGAAGGGATGTGTTGATATATTCTAGTATTCTGTTATTGAAGAGGCAGAGGTCAGGTGAATCAATATAGAAGCCTGGTACAAGAAAATGTAGGTGATCTATACCTTAATGGCAAAAACACAGAAAATAATGCTTTATTTTTACACTGATCACAAGGAACCACAAAAGTTAAATTAGAAAAAAAGATCAATTTAGTTAATTTTTATTCAGTTGTGGATACTTACTTCACCTAAATATAACCCAGAGTTCATCATATGCCTTGCTAGTCTCATAAAATTGACTGAGCCTGTGGAAAAATCATTGCTTATCCCTTTGGCTTCAGTGCTTCTGGAGAATTGGCAAGTGTTACTAAGTCACATCCTGCATGATTCCCGTGATTCCTTTGCAGTCTAATTTTCTTATGCTGAGTTACTTGAAATTCTGTTTTTTCACACATTATTGTAATCTAATAATGTACAAGACATGATCTCAATTTTTCTTACATTGAATTAATATAAAACACATGTCATAAGGATTATAATTGACTTGAGTGGAGATACAGGACACTTCCTTTGAATAGCATCTTTATTTTTTTATCACAACTTGAACATTTGTATTTGTTCTTCATCAGATGGTTCCAGTTGTTCAACCCTTTGTTCTTATCTCTTCTTTTAAAGTAAATTTCCTCTCTTTCTAACAATCTACACTTTCCTGCATCACCTGCAGGTTTCAGAGTATTCCAGACCTGTGGTCCTATCCAGATTGTTTTCTTTCTTAGTGGTTTCCATCCATGCCTTAAGACAAGAATCAATTGTCAAAACAAACACAAATGTAAACAAAAAGCTATTAGTGTTTTGTATAAAATATAGCTCTCCACATGAGGGTTTCTTGATTCCTTGGTTGTTTTTACTAACCTTTACCCAAGCACATGCGGTAAAGTTTTATTCACCCTCAAGCCATACGAACAATCAACCAAGAGATGTTTGAGTCCAAATAAAATCTGACTTTTTTTCTTAGTCATTTTTCTAACTAACCCATCATATAATTGATTTTAATGATTGAAATCAATTGTAATGTGGTCTATTTGGGGGACAGCATATTCTGGCCAGAGTAGCTCATCACAATAGATTTTGGTTATGATAAGCAAATGACTGACATTGTAGTACATTTAATTGCAGGGAACTCTGACGCTTAGCTATGGGACCTGGAGAAAGTTGAAGAGGTTAGAACACTACCTCAATAGTCTTGAAATGCTGAGAACTGGCCTTGGAAAGGTTCAGCAGATAGCTCTGGTGAGGGTTAAGAGGATAGAATGCTCTTCCTCCTCCCTTTTCCTTAGTGCTGGAAAGGATTAGAACAGGTTCTTGAAAGCTAGATAAACTACAATACATGTTTCACTATTCACTCTTAAAACAATTTGATGCACATCCAAAATATAAAGAAAATTGAGGGATCAAGTAAAGTTGGGAAGGATGAGTAGAATGAAGAAAGGGGTGACAATGAAAATGTAATGTGTTCATAAAATGTCTGGTTAAGAGCTTCTTCTTCGGGGCCGGGAGTTTGGCCTAGTGGTTAAAGTGCTTGCCTAGCATGCATGAAGACCCAGGTTCGATTCCTCGGTACCACATACATAGAAAAAAGCCAGAAGTGGTGCTGAGGCTCAAGTGGTAGAGCTCTAGCCTTGAGAAAGTCCAAGGACAGTGCTCAGGCCCTGAGCTCAAGCCCAAGACTGGCAAAAAAAAAAAAAAGAGCTGCTGCTGCTGCTGCTTCTTCTTCTTCTTCTTCTTCTTCTTCTTCTTCTTCTTCTTCTTCTTCTTCTTCTTCTTCTTCTTCTTCTTCTTCTTCTTCTCCCCAGTCTGGAGGCTTGGAATCAGGGCCTGGTCACTGTTCTTGAGCTTTCCTCAAGACTAGTGCTCTACCCTTGAGCCACAGCACCATTTCCGGGTTTTTCTATGTATGTAGTACTGAGGAATCCAAACCAGGGCTTCATGCATGCCCATGTAATACTCAACCACTAGATGACACCCTGGCCCAGGGTTGCTCCTTTGTACAAGTAAAGATAATACACTATATTTCAAAATTTAAAAAATGGCCAGTTTATTGCAGCAGTTCACTTTCAATTTTTTTCATGAAGTATTTAAAGAATCTACTGTGGTTTAATTCTCTGTCCTTTTGAGAATCATCTATTATCCAAAATAAAAACAGTGTACACATAACTACATGCACATAAATGCAAAAATGTATACTTTAGATATACTTGAAGAATACTAGAGGGTAAAATCCATTTTTCATATATGTTTTATTGTAATTAATAGAAGGTTACATGATATTTGCCACATAGAAGGTGCATTAATTCACATACATTGATACCCTTTCTCATGTCTTGGTCCCCATTTCCCTCCCCCCCATGCCCACCCCTAATATTGTTTTCCCCCTTCCCTATCCAATTTCAAATAACCAAATACAAATATATCCAATATATCAGATAACAAAGTGAGATACTGTAGCAATATGAGATAACCAAGGGACAGCAAAAGAGATGAGAGACAACATAGTACATTAAGGACAACAATCACTCATTACATGGCTTTCATTTCTGTATCCTAGAGGTCCTTTCATTTACTGTCATATTACATGGCCTTACGTATCAAGGTTTTGCTCTATTGCAAATCTCAGCTAGAAGAGCCCAAGGTTTCTACTGATTATGAAAATAAGGAAAACCATTGAGCTTATGTTCCTTTGAGTCTTGCTTACTTCACTTAATATGATTTTTTTCTAAGTCTTTCCATTTCCTAACAAATGGGGCAATGTCAAAATGCAGAGCTTTTGTATGGCAAAGGACATAGCTAGAAAATTAATTAGGAAGCCTACAGAATGGAAGAAGATCTTCACCAACCATACAGCAGACAAAGGCCTCATATCTGAAATATATCAACAGCTCAAAAAAATTGAATCACTCCAAAACTAATCTCCAAAGAAACAACCATCCCATTAAAAGATGGGCCAAAGACATAAAGAGAGTCTTCTCTGAAGAAGAAACAAAAATTGCCTATAGACACATGAAGAAATGCTCCAAATCTCTGGTCATAAAAGAAATGCAAACCAAAACAACTCTTAAGATTCCACCTCCCTCCAGCTAGAATGGCCAGGATCAAGAAAACTAATAACAACAGATGCCTGAGGGGATGTGGCCAGGAGGGATCACTACTACACTGTTGGTGGGAGTGCACACTCCTTCAACCACTATGGAAAGCAGTATGGCAGTTCCTCAAAAGACTAAACATAGAGCTGCCTTATGACACAGCAATTCCACTACTAGACATTTACCCAATTGTCCAGAAACAAGGACATAGTAAAATTCATTTTTTTGCCTTCAAGTTTCTGTTTCAATCTTTGCAGGCTAAATTATTTTCTGTGTTATTCTTCAAGCATTTTATTTCAGTATGGGAAAAATGAATACAAATATTTTCTATTTACTTACTAACAAGTATCAATGACTATCCTCATGTGTACTAAGCAAAATTCAAAGTGCTTTTATAAGATAATATGTTTAATCTCCATAACAATCCTCCTAGCTATGTCACAGAAACATTAAGGAGCAATAATTCAATATCATTGCTGCAAGCTAATCGCGTTTAGAATTTCTAAGTAGATTGATCCTATAACATAAATTGAACTGAAAAAACTGAAATAAGTTAAATATGGATGAATCCTTAAAAACAAGAAAAGTTAGCATGAGGACAGGAAAAGACAAGAAGAAATAGCACAGAAAGAAAGCAACCTGAAATTAGAGACCAGGTAAGTAAAAGGATAAGAAGCTAGTATAACCCTCATCCCCAAAACAGACAGAGACTCATCAAAGAAAGAGAACTATAGGCCTATTTCTTTGATGAACATCGATGCAAGACTTCTCAACAAAATACTCGCCAACCGTCTACAACAGCTTATCAAAAAAAATTATACACAATGATCAAACAGGATTCATCACAGGGAGGTAAAGCTGGTTCAACATATGCAAATCAATTAATATATTTCAACACATCAACAGGAGCAGGGACAAAAGTCACATGATTGTCTCAATAGATGCGGAAAAGGCATTTCACAAGATCCAACACCCCTTTATGTTAAAAGCTCTGGAGAAACTAGGAATCCATGGAACATTCCTCAATACAATAAAGGTTGTGTATGACAAACCCATAGCTAGTATTACACTTAATGGCGTAAAGCTAAAGCCATTCCCTCTAAAATCAGGAATGAGACAAGGATGCCCACTCTCTCCACTCCTCTTTAACATAGTATTAGAATTCCTAGCCAGTGCAATAAGGCAAGAAGCAAGCATAAAGGGGATCCAAGTAGGAAAAGAGGAAGTAAAACTATCCTCTTTTCAGACGAAATGATTCTGTATTTAAAGAATCCTATAGACTCTATTCCCAAGCTCCTTGAGCTGATTCAAAACTCTGGAAAGTTAGCAGGGTATAAAATTAACCCTCAAAAATCAACTGCCTTCCTCTATGCCAACAGTGAGAGGAACGAGGCAACAATCAGGAAAGCAACTCCTTTCGCAATAGCCTCAAAGAAAATAAAGTACCTAGGAATTAGCTTAACTAAGAATGTAAAGGACCTTTTTGAGGAAAACTTTAAAACCCTGAAAAAGGAGATTAAAGCAAAACTGAGGAAATGGAAAAACCTCCCATGCTCCTGGATTAGAAGAATTAACATCGTCAAAATAACAATCTTGCCAAGGGCTATCTAAATTAACTGCAATACCCATCAATATCCCAATGTCATTCTTCAAAGAAATAGAAGAGGCAATCCAAAATTTCATATGGAATAATAAAAGACCCCGTATAGGAAAAACACTTCTTATCAGAAAGAACAGTGCAGGAGGAATTTCAATACCAAACTTTAGACTCTATTACAGAATGATAGTGACTAAACAGCTTGGTAGTGGCACAAGAATAGGCCTGAGAACCCAGATATTAAACCACAGACCTATGGCCACCTAATCTTTGACAAGGGAGCCAAAAAATTAGAATGGAAGAAAGATAGCCTCTTCAACAAGTGGTGCTGGCAGAACTGGTTAAGCACTTGCAGAAAACTAAAGTTGGATCCTTCTTTGTCACCCTGCACTAGAATTAACTTCAAATGGATAAAAAACCAGGAGGTAAAAGCTGACACACTGAAAACTTTACAAGAAGGAATAGGAGATACACTAGGCCTCCTTGGTACAGGTCGAAACTGTCTTAATAAAGACCAAGAATCACAACAAAGCAGAGAAAGTCTGGATAAGTGGGACTGCATTAAACTGCAGAGCTTTTGTATGGCAAAGGACATAACTAGTAAATTAATTAGGAAGCCTACAGAATGGGAGAAAATCTGCACCAACCATACAGCAGACAAAGGCCTAATATCTAAAATATATCAACAGCTCAAAAAATTGAATCACTCCAAAACTAATCTCCAAAGTAACAACCATCCCATTAAAAGATGGGCCAAAGACTTAAAGAGAGTCTTCTCTGAAGAAGAAATAAAAATAGCTTATAGAAGAAATTCTCCACATCTCTGGTCATAAAAGAAATGCAAATCAAAACAACGCTAAGATTCCACCTCACTCCAGTTAGAATGGCCAGGATCAAGATAACTAATAACAACAGATGCTGGAGAGGAGTGTCCAGGATTCTTTTTTTTATTTTTTTTTTGTTTTTTACTTTTTATTTCTTTTCTTTATTTTTTAAAGAATTTATTAATGTTGATTTTTACATCATATTTCCATTTTTTTCTCTAAAATTTACACTTATACTCTCAATTAAAATGTAGCATTACTCAAATGTATTTAAAACAGTAAAAAGTTTAGAAGGAATTTTTCACCATAACCATCTTTGGTCATCTTGCTATCGTAGATGATGCACCAAAAGATAGTGAAAGCATGCACAGCTTGTGTACATGTTTTTAAGCATGCAAAAATTTTCCTAAATCTATGAGTTTCATAAATTAACTCAAGGTATCCACTGGTAGTGTCATGCAGAGTTAAAAAATATTAAGAAAGATATATGAGTAAGGTCATTGGTTTACCATACAAATTAGTTTTTCCAAGATGGCTTATTTAACAATGCATTGTTTACTAATTGAGAGATGGACACAACCCAATTCTATCAAGGATACTTAGTGTAGCCCTTCATATACTGTAAATTTCTTTGCTAAATGAATCTTGTACTTTCTTTTATCTAAAATTAACACTTGACATTTTTACTTTATTGTCTTCCACAGAGATGTGAATTTGCTAATTAATAAAGATTAGTATTGTAATACTAAACTTTATTTAATATTATGTCAATCTTAAGGTTCTATTTTAATGTTAATATTAACTTTTAAACAAATTTAACTTACAATTTTATATTTGAAATTTAATTTGCAATACTGACTCGTACTCATTTGTAAGAAATCCTCAGATCTCAGCCTTCTGAGTAGCTATGAGTCTGTAATAAGTATCTGACTGGTTTTGCAAGTATTTTCTTCTAGTTCATTTTCTAACATTAACCTTGAAGAGGAGAGTCTTAGTTATCTTTCAAGCTCAATGCCAGAATCTTTTTTTCATTGTGTCTTATCTAAAATATTTGTCCTAACTCTAATCAAAGTTTTTCCAATATTTTTCTGCAGGAGATTTTTTTTAACATTTTAGCTTTTATATTTAGACCTTACATCCATTTTAGTGACTTTTTGAATGGCATAAGGAAAGAACTTTGGTTCCCTTTTTATGTCATTAGTTTTTCTTTTACTGTGTGTAAACATTTGTGTGGTTTAAGAAAGATTTTTTTTTTTCTGTTTGAAGTAGTTCAAGTGGATTCTACCATCCTCAAGTAGAAACATAGCCCCGTACAAATTGTTTATTGAAAGGGCTAGAGAAAAGACAGGAAAATAAGACAAAGCAGCCAGGTAAAGTGTCTTCTGAAAGAGGTTTTAACTTCTTCCTGAGGAGTGGAGAGTTATGGAGTGTTTTACAAGTGTCTGGGACATATTTACACTTTAATACAACCACTGGCTTCAGTGAGCAGGAACAGCATATATGACGATACTATTTCATTTCTAGAACTAAATGTTTATTATTTGCCCCACAAACTTAACAGAGCAATATAAAATGAGTTAAAGAATAGTTTAAGTCATAAATGTAAACTGTTATTCTGAGTATGATTCAGTTCCATGTTTTTTGTCACATTAAATACTAGGTAACATAATTCAATACATTACTTTATTAGTAACTGACATTGCCTAAGAGGCTAAGCTGAAGAGAAAACTGGAAGACAGCTTAACTGAGAAAATAAACATTGATGCTATATTTTTGTTATTGGTAAGATTTTAATTTAATAAAAGATGGATATATAAATATAAAATTTGTGTCCTAAAGCCATAAAACTAAATATAACCAAATTTTCTCTGCTATTTCATATAGCATGCATGCATGGACGCAATATGGAATCAGAGCCAAAAATAAAGTTCAGATTACTTCCTAACATGTGGACAGAATCTGGGTTTCCGTAGTGGATCATTGTAAAACTACTTCCAGAAGTAACAAACGTCATAATGAGGAATAGGGAGAAGAACATATCACTTTGTAGGCAATAGATTATATAAGCAATCCTTAACCCTCAAGAAACAGACAAGATTTAAAACATTGCAATATATTTTGATGCTCCCAATTTCCATTCTGAGAGTCATTTGTACTCTTACACAGGAGGACCACTTATTTAATTTTAGCAGATGGATAAGTAGATGAAATACAGTACTGTTCAAATGTAAACTCTAATAGTTGTGGAACATTCTGAAGAAATTTTGCCCACCAAGAATTGACTATCATCAATTACATTATGTTTTCATTGATAAAGAAGAGCTAACATATTATTTTATCTCTCATAAAATTGTTAAGGCGAAAGTGACTTGGTGGCTAAAGGGGTAGGGTGGAAGCCTTGGACTGAAGAGCTCATGGACAACACCCAGGCCCAGAGTACAAGCCCCACAACTGACAAAAAAAAATGTAAGGGAAACTTTTAAGACTATGACATTAATCATTTTCTCATAGGATAATCATTTTAAATGTAAGTCTCTCCTGACTTTTTACATTATTTAAAAATTTTATCAAACGAACTTTTCGGTTTTCAAACATGTCAACTCTGTAGACTCAGAGCAATATTATTAAGAAATATAGAAAATGCTTTTAGGCTCTGAAAAATAAATCGAAGCATACCTAAGGAAAAGCAAAACAATGTATGCTCCTGGTTGAGCAAAATTAACTACGTAAAAAAGGTAATTCTGTTCAGAGGATTATACAAATTTAATGCAATACCTATAAAATCCAACAACTTTCTTCAAAGAAATATATAAATCAATCAAAAATCATATGGAATAATAAAAGAGATAGGATAGAAAAAATCCTTAGCAGGAAGAATAGTGCTAGATGAATGTTGATAACAAATTTCAAGCTTTATTACAAAGCCATAGTAGTAGAAAGCTTGGTAGAGGCACAAACAATGGCCTGAGACAAATAGAACATAATAGAAGACCCAGAAATAAGCCCACAAAAATATGGCCAACTACTATTTGATAAGGGAGCCAAAAACACCTGTGGAATAAAGACACCCTCTTCAACAAATGGTGCTGCCAAAATTGGCTATCCATGTGTAGAAAACTGAAGCTAGATGCCTATATATCACCTTCTACAAGAATCAACTCTAAATGAATCAAAGACCTCAATGTAATGCTAGATAGTGTGAAACACTACAGGAAGAGGTAGGAGGAACTGTACTCTTCTAGACACGAGGTGAACCTTCCTAATCAAAGATCCAGAATCACAACAAATCAAAGAAAGGCTGGATACATGAAATTATATCAAACTGAAGGGCAACATTGAGATTCTACCTCATTTCATCTAGAATGACCATTATCAGGAAAAATGTTGGTGGTAATATAACATTGCTTAAGCTCTCTGGAAAGCAGTATGAAGGTTAATTGAAAGATTAAACATATGACCCAGAAATTCGACCCTTGACATTTATTTAATGGACCACAAACCAGGCCAAAATACAATTTATTGCAGCATTGTTTACCACAGGCATGATATAGTATCAGCCTAGATGTCCCTCAGTAGGCGAATGGATCAAGAGAATGTTACACACACACACACACACACACACACACACACACACACACACACACACAATGGAATTCTACTCATCCATCAGAAGGAATGATATTATAACCTTGTAAGGAAATGGATAGACTTAGAAAATATTATATTAAGCAAATTAAGCCAGAACTGAAGAAACTAGAATGTGTATATCAATCTATAGGTAAACACACTGAATGACCAAAACAAATAAAGAAAATCGGATCGTAGTAAATTACATAGAACCCTAATTTTTTTATTGCATTTTGTCATTAGGGTAAAGTATAGAAGGGTTACAGTTGTATTCATCAGGTAGTGGGTACATTGCTTCTTTAACATTGATACCACTTCTCATGTTTTTCTCCTACTTTCCCTTCCCCCACCATCTACCAATCATATTTCTGATATATTTTTATTGTAATTAATAGAAGGGTTACATGATATTTGCCAGATAGAAGGTGCATTAATTCACATACATTGATACCCTTTCACATGTATTGGTCTCCATTTCCCTCCCCTCACCTCCACCACTCATCTTGTTTTCCCCCTTCCCTATCCAATTTCTAATAACCAAATACAAATGTATCCAATACAAGGGACAGCAAAAGAGATGAGAGATAACATAGTACATTAAGAACAACAATCATTCGTTATATGGCTTATGTTTCTATATCCCAGAGATCCTTTCATTTAGCGTCATACTATATGGCCTTATGTATCAAGGTTTTTGCTCTATTGCAAATCTCTGCTAGTAGAGCCCAAGGTTTCTACTGATTTTTCTAAGTCTTTCCATTTCCTAACAAATGGGTCGATGTCGTTTTTTTCTGACAGCAGCATAGAATTCCATTGTGTACAAATACCACATCTTGTTGATCCACTTATCAACTGAGGGACATCTATGTTGGTTCCATATTTTGCTATGGTGAATAATGCTGCAATGAACATTGTTGTGCTACCAATCATATGTTTTTCTTTCCCTTCCCTATTTCAAATACACAAATATATGTATATGCAACATGCAAGGTAACAAAATCAGATACAATATCAACATGTGATAAACCATGAGGGGGGGAGAAAAGAAATAATTTCATATAACACATTAAGAACAACAATCACACCAAAAAACCTCTTGTTTCTCTATCCTAGAGTTCATTTCATTGAGCCTCATCCTATACAGCCATATGTGTATAGCTTTTGAGCTTACATACCTAAGATTATTTTTTCCTTTTGTGTTGTTATTGTGTTTATATGTAGGAGGCTAAGGGAGTTCGTATGAAAGATGGAACAAGGATGAATAAAACAAACTGATACTCACCAGACATAGAAAATGAACTGGATATATTAGGGGTGGGTACTAGAAGGGAAGATTTGGAGAAATGAACAGAAGGGGAAAAATTTTTCCTAAGTTTGACTATGTAGTTCCTAGAAAAATATATGGAATACAGATAAATAGATTGGGTGATTTAGTGATAGATACACCTTTATCGTCAGAGTCTTCTTCATTACACATCTACTTTAATCATCCTTCTATACTAATTTACACTTTCAAATGCTATGATTCACTCTGCATTGTTGCTTGGAGAATTATGAGACATTGACTCACTTTCTGATTTGATGATTAATGAAAATCCTCGTGAACATTTGAGGTTACAGTTTATATTCTAGTGTTTTCCAACTGTATCTTTGCTTATTTCCATCTTTGGTTATCAACTTGAATGTGTGTTTATTGAATCCTACTTACAACTTAAGCATTCATGACTAAGTTCACTTGATACCTTAACAGTTGGAAGATAGTAATGCAGTGACTATGTGATTTTTGGTGAATACTTAATCAAAATGATTACTACCAATAATAGGAATATTTCACTATTTTTCTTAATTCTCCTGTGGTTTCCATTACTAAAGGCCTTTTTCTGAAAATGTATTTATGGCTTGTTTCCTTCTGGGCTAGAGGTAGTAAAACACAGTCAGGAATTTTTAGCTTGACCTATTAGAAAATAGTAAGGTCAATTGGATAGGGAAGGGGGGAAAACAAGATGAGGAGTGGGGGTGGAGGGGAGGGAAATGGGGACCAAGACATATGAAAGGGTATCAATGTATGGGAATTAATGCACCATCTATCTGGCAAATATAATGTAACCCTTCTATTAATTACAATAAAAAATATATGAAAAAAATAGTAATGTCTAGATCAAAAATAAAGTAGAACTGAATTGTGCAGATATATAGATGCTATAAGATAAACAGACTAAACTTCTCGGAGTGTACATATAAAAAATTAGGTTTATAATAATCATCATTAAATAAGAGTTTCATTTTTTTCTTTTTTTTTCATTAACGTTATCTATAACTAGCTTGATTATGGCAGGCTCTTGACAGTTGTCTAAACTGTAAGATGGAGTAGATCTCTTTTAATTTTTTCTACTTGGAGTTTCGACAATCATGGCCTTATCTTGGTTTTACTTCTTCTTTTCCTCATTTTCTTTTATTTCGGGTCTATTAATGAGAATGGCAAAATAGGAAGGTTTAATTTTGTAAGAGTTGCCCAACATGTAGTGCAAGGAGAAAGGCTTAAACCAACACAATCTTACTCATGCAAATTAGGCTGTGAACTAAGCCTCTAAAATGAAGGTGTTTTGTTTCTGAGAACTTGGAGGGAAAATCTTTACCCTTTCTCTTAGCTTTGGATTTTAGCTTGCAAATGCTTCATTCACTGGCTTGTAGATAGATCAATTCTTTTCTTCACAGACTGTGCTCACTATGTCTGTCTCTTCATAAACACATCTGCCATATTAGAGGAAGGGTCATTTCTATTGCACTCCCGTAATTTTATTTAACTAATTTATCTACAGTACACCTATTTCTAATCTGTTGGGAGCCGAATGTGGGGTCAGAGTGACCTTGGACCTTCACTATTGATTAGACATAAGTACACAAAGAAATGAGCTGTCATATGAGCTACATCACCAGTATTGTGAACATTTATGGCTTTGTCACTTTCTGCTTAACACATCTGAAACTTGATTACCCAATTGTACGAATGTAACCCCTGATAGTTCCCTGGTTTTAAGAATAGTATAAAAGATTGGAACTAGAAGTAAATGGGACTGCATTCTTAAGCTTATAGCCTTAGGATATGGTCTTAGGCTGTAGCCTGACCCCATCTGATTCTTGTCTTTTTCTTTTCTAAGTCTTCACCCCCTAAATCAGGAATCCCAACTCATTGCCAGCTGGCTTCGGCACTAATCAAGGACACATAGACCAGTATTTGGTACTGAGCATTTTTTTCATGAATCACTTTATCTCAAAGGAATATACAAAAATAATGTTCATTGCTTAGTCTCAAATGTGTCTATCCTCACATGTCTCTTCCATGTGAGGCTTTGTGGCAGGTATAAAGTATACCTGGCTATAAGGATCTCTGGCATGTAAAATTTGCTTATTGATTAAATACCAACTAACCATCCATCATTATTCAGCATCTACTTTTATGTTGTGATCACATCCTTTGACAAGAGTATCCCAATTGGAAACTACCAGACATCTTATATTTTCATGGGAAACAATAAAATTATTCATATCTAGCTAACTTTCCACATAATATATTTCATGTGCAACCACACATAACATCTTCAAGTGATCTGATACTATCCTTCTTTTTTCCCTGTCATCTCTTTCATATTCCAACAAAAAATGAGCAGAAAAAATCATATCCAGAAATACGTAGTTTACATTTCAAGCAATGACAACATTCTCACAAGCACTGGATTTGGTCTTCAACCTTTTGATGAGGTATTTTGGTGTGTTTTATAAGATTTAGACAGTCTTCATGGAATATTCCTTCTAAGTATCAACTACTCAAGAAGAAGAGGGAGAATGATTATGGTTCAAAGCAAGTACAAATCAAAGTTAGCAAGACACTATTTCAGAATTTTAAAGAAACAAGGTCAGATGGCTCACATTCATGTTTCCAGCTATGACTTGTAGATGCAAGTGAAAGGATTATGATCATGGTCTGTCTGGAAAACGATGGCTACAAGACATTCTTGGAATAACAAACTAAAAAGCAAAAGGATATAAAAATACTTGGAGAATGGCTCAAGTTTCAAAATGCCTTGCAAATGGTAGGCTTTAATTTTTGAGTTGAATCTCTAGTACTGAGGGAGAAAGACAAGAGGGAGTGCTAGAGGGAAGGTGGATGGGAGAGAGAGAAGGGAAGGGAGAGGGAGAGGGAGGGAGAGATTGACCACCTACCGGTCAATCAAGAATGTTCATTATGCACAGTTGTAAATATGAGAATTAAGGTCATGTGGAGGTTGTAATGTTAGGAACGGAGTGCCAGGTTGCAGCTGTAAAGGGCAGCTCTCATGCATGAAAGGTATGTGGTGGTAATTAGGGCTCCCAGAAGCCCTGCAGCTTGGTTGATTTTATTAAATTTAATAGTCAAATATATTGTCCTGAGCCACATTGTATTTGACCTTAAGGATAGTAGTATTGGAGAATAGTGGCCTGGGACTGAAAGTCGAATAATGGTGTTCTTAATGTGCTATGTTGTTCTTAATGTGCTATGTTATTTCTCATCTCTTAAGTTGCCACTTGGTTATTCTATTGTTACAGTATCTTACCTTGTTATTGTGTATATTGTATATACATTTATTTGTTTATTTGAAATAAGAACAGGAAGGGAGGAAACAAGATGAGAGGAGTGGGTTGGGGGTAAGGAAATAGGGACAAAAACATGAGAAGGGGTATCAATGTGTGTGAAGTTATGTACCTTCTATCTGGTGAATATAACTGTAAACCTTCTATTAATTGTAATAAAAAGAACAAAAAAACAGAAAAATATAAGTGATGAGAGCTGTGGGTTTTAATAATGGCACATATATACGCACATATGTATATATATAAATATATATATATATATACACTCACATATGTGTGATATATATGTAAGGATCTATCTATCTTTCCTTAAATTTAGAACCAAAGCAGAACCATTTAAAAAGAAAACCAAAATGTATTATAGAGAAGAACTCTGCAGTTGTGGAAATGAAATATAGGAATAATAAAGAATATTCATTTACTCAAATATTACTTTTACAGCTGTTTTTGACTTTTTAAATTCCAGAGATTATGCTTTTAGGAAATCCCACATCCTTGCTGGACTTCAGTCTGCAGTCTCCCACTTTTGCTCATTCTCTGCCCCTCTCTTTCTAGCTTTGGCACTTTAGTAAAATGTTTTCTTTTTTTGACAAGAATAAAAGTGATCAATTTAAGATCCCCCTCCAAGACATTTAATAGGTTTTAATTCTTCAGTAACTTGTAATCTGATTATTACAACCAATATTCTCTCACAGATAAAAAGGAATACTAACTAATAGCTTAGACTCAGAGAGAAAAAAGTTACTTGTACCCAATATGTCTTCTTCAAAAATAATATTCTCCAGATTCTTTTCTATTTCCAGTAAGTTGATATGCATTTCTGTCCAGCCCATTGCCAAATAAAGATTAAAATATATTTCCTGCATAGCTTTGGTGATTTTTGCTGGCAGTTGTTTATTTTTGAGATAATATCTTGCTATGTCATATACTCTGTCCTGGAATAGTGAATTTTTTCTCCTTTAGATACTTGAGTGCTAGGATTCCAGTTGTTTGCCAAGACATAGGCCAGAAGAAGTGTTTCTTGAGAAGATACAAGAAAGAAGGAATGATTTCAGAATTTGTTGATGGGGAGGTGGTAGCAAAGAGATTGAGGTAAAAGGAGAATTGTGGGTCAGTAATAAAGTTAATGTACTCCACATGCATGCATAAAGATGGAACAAGGAAATCTGTTAAAATTTTCCTGAAAAAGGTGAACAATAGATAAAAGGAAATGACAGAAGAGATAAATTTGATCAAGGTTCATTGTGTGCACATATGAAAACATCACAATTAATAGCCTAAATACAACTTACACATACTAATTTAAGCTAGGAAAAAGAAGCAACTGTGGTGTACCTTTCCCAGACTGTAGAACAAAGACTCATGCTTATTGTTTCTTTAAAAGCTAATCGTTTCCTTGCTCTGCAAAGTAAATGGTGGACCACACATTGGTTGTAGGTGGTTGAGAACCGAGGATTGTGATCAAGCTTCAAGGTCAGCCTTGGCAGTAAAGTCCAGAACACTCTTACCTGCAATTAACCGTAAGAAAATTGGAAGTGGAACTGTGGCTCAAAGTAACAGAGTACTTGTGTTGAGTAAAAGATTTCAAGGATAAAGCCAGATTACTGAGTCCAAGCCCATGGCAAACAAATGCAAAACAAACAAACAAAAAACAGTTGTGTACGTGAAATCAAATGGTGATTGTTAATGACTAAAAACATTTTTTTTTCCTTTTACTGGCAGTGAGAAAGTGCTGGCTTATAGTGTGAAAGTAAGATAAAGGGAAATGGATGTTGAACATGACATCAGGAAGACAAAAGGATGCATATTACAGAGGTAAATCTGATATAGTAGTAAACTAAGGTCAATTTAAACCCAGATAAATGTTCCCCTGATGAGGAAATGGTAAGTGCATGATACCCAGTCACCCTAATGGACACAAGGGACAGTTAGTATGTTGCTACTGAAGAAGGGCTCCCTGAACTCAGGTGAGGACCTATGAGGGCTTGCACACTCTTGCATTGCTCAGAGGAGCAAATTAGTAGACATACCAACCTCCAACTTTTCAGTGTCTATGTCCTTACCCACCAACATGTCTGTATTTCACTCTAAGGCATTCAGAGTGTGCTGATTTCTGCATGGCCACAAAAGATGAACAAGAATTAGGTTTTCCTAACATGCTGACACAGCCTCAAGAGACTATGTTATGCTATGCATGTATGTATGCCATGAGGTTATGTGATTTCCATCACAACTGTCCGGTAGCCATAGCGACCTTGATCTATGTGTATGCCCTATGCTGCCAACTGCCTAGGCATGCAGGAGTGATCCTTGCCATGTTTGTCTAATAGAGCTGACTAGCACATTTATTCTGCTTTTTGAATTGAATCATCATCCACCTGTACCACTAAAGTGTTACCAGTCCTGTGGAGCTCTTGGAGGTAGAACAGCACTCTGGTTTTACTGTCACATGAATCACTTGCAAAACCACTAATGCAACAGAAGAAGCTAAATGGTAATTGATTTTGACTCTCATCTACATACAATGACAATGGGATCTACCAATAAAATGACTTAATACATGTCTTTGATTTCTTTTAAATAAAAACGCCTTTTTATAACGAAAGAAAGTTTAACTGCCAAACATGTAACTACCAATCAGAGAACACATACATATAAAAAACAAGGTAACATTAAAAAGGCAGCTGTTCACAATGATTTTCTATTAACTCACCCCAATTGAAAGAAAATTGAAGTACTTACAAAAATAATAAGGAAATTCAATGAGACTCCACAGTAGAAAGACAGATAATTCAAATAAGTCAGGGAAAGAATTCAAAATTGACTACGCTATTGTACAAATATATATATAGTAATCATGAAAAAGAGATAAAGAAAGCTTAATACAGAACACATTAGTAAGAAAAGTTACAATTAAAATAGAGAACTTCAAAAGTAGGTGTGATAAAGAAGAAAGAATAATCAAATTGTAAGACAACTCTTTTAAAATAATTTCCTTAGAAAAATATAATGAACATTTTACTAACATTAATTGAAGTGTATAAAGTTTCCACAACTTTAGATATACAAGTAAACAAAGAAATAGTCAAATCATGGCCAATCCCAAATGCAGAGGTCAAAGGAATTAAAATTATTTATTAAAATAATAGATTGAAGATTCCACTAACTTGGGAAAAATATTCAAATCTCAGCTTGGGACAGAGATTTGATCAAAAAAAGTTCTATAAATGGTATATGATAGTAAAAACTCTAAGATAAACATATTTTTAAATAGAGCAATGAAATATTAATGATATTAGATTTCTAAGTAGAAATATTATATTATATTATAAATATTATAGAAGGAAATGAAATGACATATTGAGTATATTGAAACAAAAATAATATGTCTAATCACTCAAAAATGCTACACACAGAAATGAGATCATTTGTAAACAAAGGAGAAGTAAAATATTTCAAAGCAAATATTGAAGAGATTCATTACCAAAAGTCTACCTTTACAAAAATGCATATGGGATTACTACCATTTATCAGTAAAACTCACTTATTTTAGACCTGTGGAAAGGCAGCTACACAGAGCAATGATATGTGCCACAAAGAGAGAGAGGAAAGAAAGAATCCTAAGGGATGTTTCCTGTGAATGTTTACTCCTAATTTCCCGGTGACTTCGCTTAGGTCTCACTCCAAATAACACTACACTTTACCATGTTGTATTTGAGGACCAATAAACAATACACAACCAAATTGTATTAACATTTATATTCAAGAAAGAAAAATATTGTCAAATCAATAATCCTCAAGCAATTTACAATTCAGTCAATACAGATCAAAGTACCTATATCCTTCCTAAAAGAAGAAGAAAAATAAATAACATCTATATGGAAGCATAAAAACCTAAAAGAATTTTTGGCAAAAAATGACAAAGCTAGAAGCACTATTTCTGAGCTAAGATACACAAAAGAGCTATAGTAAACAGGACAGAAGTAGCAGCAGTAGCAGAACAACAATTACATAAACAGAGAATAGAATAGACTCAGGAACCAGAATATATATATATATATATATATATATACCTTCATATTAGTCAATCTTTGACAAAGCAACAAAAAACACTTCATAAATTGTGCTTAAAACACAATCTATACACAAAAATAAAAATTGATCTTATCTCTTTATATCATTAAGCATTAACTCAAAGTGCTTCAAAGAGCTGAAAGTAAGTGTTAAAAACTCTCTGACACAAATTGTATGTATGTCTTTGTCACAGGCAATTGGGTAAGACGTAGCCTACCTAAAAAACAGAGGAAACAAAAGTAAGTAGAGTAAAATGATTCTAGAATGCTAAGTAGTTTCTGTACAGACAAGACAAAAGGAAGACACAGTATATAGAACTTATAGAAAAGATGATATTTTCATGTGTGTATATATATGAAAATAAGAGAAAATGTGTAAAAGAGGCAAAACAAAAGCAAAAATGATTGAGCTAAAACAATGAAAACTATGCTGAATATATGTTTTCAAATTATGAAACAAATATGGTCCTGAGAATGGCAATTAAACAACAAAGAAAAAGCTAACAGTAACATAGGGTAATAAGGATGCAGAAGAAAGAGTGTTCTTGCTCAGGATAACAGAAATGTAAATCATGAGAGCAATGGTACTAAACAATGGGGAGATTCCCCAAGGAAAATGTAGATATACCAAGTTATGCTGCCTTATGGTATGTACTCAAAGAAAATGAATTCAGCATGTAAACCAGATGCCTGCAGAACAGTTTTTATAAAGCACTATTACATTAGCTAGGAAACAGAATAAAAGTCAATTTCTATCAAAAGATGAGTAGATGTGGAATAGATACAATACATTTTTACTCACCCATTTAGAGTGAAATTACATTATTTGCTGAAAAAATAAGTAGAACATCATGTTAAATGCAATGTCAGGCATAAAAAAATAAATGTGGCATACTCAGGAGTTCAAAATAGTGATGATACTTCTGCAGTCCTACTTTAGGGGAGGAAGGCTTAGAGTTCATGAAAATAGGAGGTTGAACAATGGCAATCAAAATGTAAACAGGATTAAAGCTACTAGCTTTTATTTATCTAGTGTTCCACTGTATAATAAAAATGAAACGATCTCTAGAATATGAAAGCATGAGCTTAATCTTGAGTAATTGTTGTTCTTAATGTACTGTTATTTCTCCTTTTTTGCCCTTTCGTTTATCTCATATTGTTACTATATCTGACTTTGTTACCTGGCATATTGTGTATACATTTATTTGTTTACTTGAAATTGGAAAGGGAAGGGGGGAAAACAAGGTTATTGGGAAGGGTGGGGGAAGGGCAACATGGGATTATCAATATATGAGAATTAATGCACTTACGACCTGGCGAATGTAATGGTAACCCTTCTATACGTTCCCTGGGCACTTAAAAAAAAAAAGAGTTAGAGCACTAGCCTTGAGCAAAAACAGCTCAGAGATAGTGCCTACTCCCTGATTTCAAGCCCCAGGATTGGCACAAAAAATGACTTATTCACAATATTAATTTATGTGTTATATGATACAGATATATAGTGTATATATCACACAGTACTGATAGAAGATATATTGATAAATAAATGTAGATAGATAGATAGATAGATAGATAGATAGATAGATAGATAGATAGAAAGATAGATAGAATTTGAACTCACCTGATAGGTAAGCACTCTACAGATCCTTACCACTCTCTTTGCTTAGTAATTTTTCAAACAGGGTCTCCTGAGTTTATGTTGAACTAACTTTGGATTACAATTTTACCACCTAAGTTCTCTTCTGTGTAATTGAGGTTATAAGTGTATAGCACTATGCCTGGTGTGTTTGTTTAGATGAAATATTACTAAGTTGTTAACTAGGCTAGCCTGGAAGGACATTTTATCTATTCACTAATTCCTGAGTAAGCTTAATCACCGATGTGTCAAAATAGTATTTTTAAAATATATATATTGTAGAAGATCTAGAAGAGACAACTCAAATGCTCTAAGCATAAAGAACTGATAATTAGAGATTTTAATTACTCTGATTAGATGACCATATATTGTACAGAGGTACTGAAATTTTCTTGTGCATCCTGTAAAATATACAAATACGATATTATTTTGATGGGTCATGGGGCTTGAGCTCAGCCTGGGCGCTGTCCCTAAGCTCTTCAGCTAAATGCTACCTTCTACCCTTGAGACAAGCCCCACTTCCCATTTTCTGGAGGTTAATTGGCGATAAGAGTCTCAGGTCCTTTTGTCCTCAGGCTGGCTTTGAACCTTGATCCTCAGATCTCAGCCACCTAAATAGCTAGGATTACCGCTCCAGGCTCAAATATGATAATTTTTAAGGAGGAGCATAAAAGAAAGAGGAAGGAAGAAAAGAGGGAAGACAGAGAAGGTTGGAAGGAAGGAAAAAAAGAAAAAGGAAAGAACATGCCTAGCCTACATGTGTGGATTGAACACTTGACAGGATGTAATTGCTATCTATGAGATAGACTGTAAGTGGTGGAAAACCTTATAGGAAAACTATTTGGGGACAACTTAAATTCAGATGTATATAGGTAATTAGAAATATACCTTCAAAAGTCACAAGAGTAATGTTGAAAGCTGTGAGATCAAAATCCTGGAACTCAATGATGAGCATAGATAAAATAGGATGGACATATATTGAACTTCTGAGTAGAATTTAGATATAATTGATGAAGATTAAAAATCAGCTTTATTGGACTTTGAGGTAAAGCTGATTATATTTTCTTCATGGAAGAATGTAAAATAATGTGAGGCATTAAAAACAATAAATAGAAGCAGTTTCAAGGGTATTTACTGCACATAGAAGAAAGGCTTAAGGAGCACACATTGTAATATATGAACAGTGTATCTGAATAAAACCGATTAAGAAAGGAGAGATTATCAACAAAAAATGTGTGTACTAGAGGAAGAAAGAAATCAATGATATAGGTTATAATGGAAGGATGCTTGGACTTATTTTAAAGAATATACATTAATTTAACAGAAAAATGTAGGTAGATTCTTTGTAAAGCAATAAGCAAACTACAGAGAAAGACATGGGTCTTGAGAATACAAGTTGATGGGAAGATATACATCTATAGGAATTTTTATCATAGTTTGTCAGTGAAAAAAGAAATAAGTTTTTTTTTGTTGGTTTTTTTTCCCATGAGGTGGGGGTTGAAAAATATATTGTGTGAGGGTTGAAGGGAAAACAATAAAAACTAATGAATTAATTTTCTAGGAGTAAGTAAAATCTTCCACTGGGGAAGCAAAGTCTTGCTCGTGATAGTGTTACATGTTGACTGGGATTATAAATGACTATATTTTGTCGGTCATGGGACTTGATCCCTGGGTCTGGGCGCTATCCTTGAGCTCTTCAGCAAAAGGCTACCACTCTACTACTTGAGCTACAGAGCCACTTCAGGTTTTCTGGTGTTTAATTGGAGATAAGGTTCTCATGGATGTTTGTGCTGAGCCTGACTTTGAACCATGATTCTCAGTTCTCAGCCTCTTGACTAGCTAAGATTACAGGAGAGAGCCACCAGTACTAAGCTAGTTAAGTATTTTGTGTTTGTGTGAGAGCAGAACTTCCAAATTGGTGTTTCTGTCCAACTAATTTTGGCTACTTTGTTTTAAGTAAACAATGGTTTACTTAGACATCATTGTGACATAAAGAAAATGGGTAATGTGTTTGAGAGTGTACAGATGTGTTTAGGAGGAATAACTATGAACTATTAAATAGGAAAAGGGGAAATAATAATTATAAAAATACACCTAATATGAATTCTAATACTTTAAAAGTTACTTGTATATGGAAAGATGGTAGTCCTGATCAAAAGAAAACTGAGAATTGCTTCAATATGAGATTATGTTAATACAAACAGACAGACAATATCAATAAGAGCAGGGGGTTAATTGAGAAATTTTTGGCAAAGAAGGTAACGACAGGAGAAAAGTTAATAAATTTCAGGTTTGGTTTGAGAGGACTTTTACAGATTCATAGAAGTAATCAAGACTTGAAGCCAGATGAAAGGAATGTTGATGAAAGGAATATGAAAAGACAAGTAAATAAATACATTGGGTGGTATGGCAGTGCATAAAAATATATTAACTAAACATAGTAGATTCTAAGGAGAACTCAAATAGTATAATTCCTTAGAAAGGCAAAGTCAAAATTCAGCAAAATAAAACACTAAGAAAACAGTACTTGAAAGAGGTGAGTTTAATCAAAGGGAAAGAATTAGACCAATGAAGAGAAGGAAAATGCAGTCAACAAGCCTGCTCTGGCTGCTCCTGTATGCTCTTTCTCTTCACCTATACTGCCTCCCCATCATGTTGGATAGAACTGGTTAAAACCCTGAGCTAGAATAAATAATTTCCCTTTTAAATTGTTCTCCCAGGTAAATGGACACAGTGACAAGGAAACGACCTAACCAAAAAGTACAGAAAATGAATCATCATAGGAGAAAAGCCATAAAAAGGACACCAGCTGTTTCGATTCCACTGGATATCCAGAATCACAGTTTAAAGTAGATAGAAGGTGTGCAGGCTTGGGGAATAAGATAAGGAGTGAGCAAGAGGACTGTAATTTCTCTGTAAACAACAATAAACAGAACCTAGCGCCTAATAAAATTGACTGTGGAGAATCAAATGCCACTAGTTTGGGGGAATTACAACTATTTTCAAGATAGTGAAATATGTAGCAGTTTTATCAAAAATATTTCTCTAAACCTTTCTCTCTTGCAAATTAAAATACATGCAAGTTATTATCATTGTTGCTTTAATGAAATATGAGGTGGTCAGATATATTTATGATGAATTTTCATATCATTTTGGCACATAGTTGCTGAACATATCTTTCTAAAAATAGCAAATGGATGCCATATAAGATAAATTAGGCATAGTCAACAGCTTAAATTTTGTTTATATAGAATACACTTAAAACATACTAATTCCAAAGTAAAACTGAATTTCACATTTTATTTTCAATGAGGTTTCTTTTTCTTCTTTTCCAAGATTCACAATCATCCTTACTCTTTGAAGTATTAACTTTGCTTTCTTAAAATATTCTATATATATGTATGTATGTATATATATATATATATTAATCGGAAGGCTATCCTCTCTTTGATTCAAGAGGTTCACAGAATATAAGGTCAGTTATAGTGAGATACGCTTGTCATCCTGGCACTAAGGCTACAGAAGTTGTTCTCACAGAAAGACTAGCCTAGCTATATGTAGGAGACTCTATCTCAAAAACAGGACCCTGAGTTTGGCCTAATGGTAAGAGTAATTGCCTAGCATGCATGAAGACCCAGGTTTGATGAGAGAGAGAGAGAGACAGAGAGACAGAGACAGAGACAGAGAGACAGAGACAGAGAGACAGAGAGAGACAGAGAGAGACAGACCGGAAATGGTGCTGTGGCTCCAGTGGTAGAGCACTAGCCTTGTGAAAGCCCAAGAACAGAGTTCAGGCCCCAAGTTCAAGGCCCAGGACTAGCCACAGAAAAGTTATAATAATTATAATCAAGCTGGATGTAGTGGCTCACACCAGTAATCCTAGCTACTCAGGAGGCTGAGATCTGAGAATCATGGTTCCAACCAGCCTGGTTACTAAAGACTGTGAGTTTCTTATCTCTAATTAGTCACCATCAAACTGGAAGTGG
This sequence comes from Megascapheus bottae, assembly GCF_031878675.1. Classification (NCBI taxonomy): domain Eukaryota; kingdom Metazoa; phylum Chordata; class Mammalia; order Rodentia; family Geomyidae; genus Megascapheus; species Megascapheus bottae. The sequence continues at coordinate 13,729,339 of NC_143518.1, forward strand.
TGCTATGGTTCAAGAGGTAGGTAAGGGTTTGGTTTAAGAGTTTAGTACATATATATATATATATATGTACTAAACTAATTTATATGTAAAACTAATGTATATATATATTAAACAACCTGATGTTAAATATCAACATCCAGAGATTGCATTAAACAGACAAATTCAGAATACCCTTATTTTCAATTAACCATCAAAAAGCCAAAATAGAGATGTGTTAGAGATGTGTCTCCAATGGAAGAGTGTTGGCTGTGAGTGAGAAAGCTAAGTGACTTTGAGAGGCCCTGAGTTTGGGCCACAGTACCAGCACACCTGTGCTGCGCACAAACACACACACACACACACACTCACACACACACATACACACACACATGCACACACACACACACACACACACACAAATGAAAATGAGCAGGAAGGAAAGAAAAATTTCAAACCAAAAATAAAATCAAAGCCAGTCAAGTATCTATTGAGATTTCATGGTAACTTTTCTTCATACTTCTTTCTCTTATTACTGGACTTTATTTCATAAGGGAAAAATAAAATGTAAATATTGAGATATTTCTGTTCATAGAATTAATACAGAACAGTATAGTTATTCTCTTAGTTTTCTTTTGGCCACACTTGCAGGTTTGGTGCATTCATAGTAATTTTTGAAATAGTGCCTTTCTTTCCACTTAAGTGCAGTCCTGGACCACTGTTGCCTACTTTACTTTCGGCTTCCTTTTGTTGTTGGAGTCACACGTATGTATCACTGTATCCAGATTTCCACTGTGAAGATGGAGTCTAATGGACTTTTCTGCTCTGACTAGCCTCAAACTCTAATTTTTTCCAGCCTCAGTGTCCTGCACATTTTGGGATGACAGGCATGAATTGTACCTCACTGTGGGTTGAGAAGGGCTTTTACATAAAATGAACTTACAACCTAACATATAGAGGCATTTGTGGTTCATTATAAATCTTGCTGCCCTCATCTGTTCTGAAATCTCTCGACTACTTAATGAGAATTCAGAATAATGTCAACAGTAATAGCAATGCTATGCATGAGTGTATAGGGAATTATATATTTTTATCATTAAATTTAGCCCTTCTACATTATATTGTGAGGATAAATAATGCTTTAATGAATAGTACACAGTTCCAGGACTATGTGAAATAGGCACTTACCAGAAACCAGAGAAAATATTGGCCCCCACATTATTTTTGATGCCTCATATCATTAAGCACCACATAGAATGTAATGCATCACTGTCTCAATTTTTTAGGGGGAGGAGTCACCCTACCCTTAAGCCACAGCTCCACTTCCCATTTTCTAGTGATTAATTGGAGATAAGAAACTCACGGTTTTCAGTGCCCAGGCTGGCTTTGAACTGTGATCCTCAGATCTTAACCTCCTGCATATCTAGGATTACAGGTGTGAGCCACCATGCCCAGCATCACTTTTTTTTGCCAGGTCTGGACTTGAACTCAGGTCCTGGGCTCTGTCTTTAGGCTTTCTCAAGCTAGAGTTCTACCACTTGAGCCACAGAACCACTTCCAGCTTTTTCTGTGTATATGATACCATGGAATCAAACAATGGCTTTGTAAATGTTAAGCAAACACTAGGCCACACTTCCAGTACATTGGCTCAATCTTTTGTCCGAAAAAAGTTTAAAATGAAGAAAATAGAATTCCTTTCATGAATTTCAATATGCACTTATATTCTGTCTATGACCTAGAATTAGAGAATGTAGAGATTTTGACAAATGTGCTATTAACATACACAAAACAAAGTCACACAGAAAGAATGAAAGGGAGCGATTACCATGAGGAAGCAGATGTTTTCTTTTCATAAGAGACTCCAGACTTTCATCAGACACTCCTAATTACAATCTGTACATTGGTATTCTTGCAATTCAAACCATTAACCTTCATCTGAAACAGTGGTTTCTGTAAAAGGTACATTGCCTTTGCAACACCCTTTCTCTGTGAAAGTCTGTGCTTGCTTGAAAAATGAAAAGACTATTGAATGGAATCAGCGTTTATTTGCTGTTTGAAGCACACAAAATATTTCCAACTTCCCCTCACCAATGGCATAAGCTATTAAGCCATGTTGAAGAGAAACAAAAATATTTTAATTACAGAATCGATAATAACGTATTACTAAAAATTAGTCTGGATAAAAGTGAAAAAAAATACAAAGAGAATTAGAGGAATAATTTAGTGGTTCCAAAAGGAAATGATGTGCAATTATAATGTACAATTAAATTCAAGGCTATTTCTTCACAAAAAGAAAAGGAAAATGACATGCCCAAATAACAGATGCATTGTTTAAAATGTAGTTTGGGTTCTTTTAATTACTACTTAAGATGCAGACTTTCTTTTTAGAGTCAGAAGAACAAATAATTGCCAGTTTCTCTCATTTCTGTAACATAAGCATAATAAGATGGCATAATATCACACTGTTTTATGCTTTTGGAGGAGTCTAAATACATGTTCAGCAGGAAAAAAAATCTATATGTCCTCTTAATCTCTTTCAGTGCTATTAGACAAAAACAATGGCAATGAATTAAAACACCTGTATATCATTTTCTTTTAGTAAAGTGCACATATATGTATATATTCAAAAATTTGCATACTGAAAAAATAAGTATAACATGTAAATTACAAAATATCTTTTATATAATAAATGTTACAATCCCATTAGTGTATTTTTTTCTCAAAATGAACATTCTTCATTCTCAATGTAAATTCCTTAATAGAAACCAATATAGTAACTCTTCAGAATATAAAATAAATAGGTACATTTAACATAAAAGAGAAAAAGCACTTTGAAATCCAACTAGAACTACCTTCACTTCAATTACAATATTGACTATCATCTGAATATATAGTGATTTGTTATTATAACAAACAAAATAAGTTTAATTTTATAGAATAAGTATAGCTACAGATCTTGATTTGTCAAAGAACAAGTAGAGATACCAGAACAACAAATTTCTGGGTAACAAATTTGACATGGAAAATATTAAATAGATATTTCATGAAAATTTTATATTTCATAGAAAAAATTCACTTATAATACCTCCCCTAAAATTTGACAGGTCATTAAAACATACATTTTATCTTTACATTTTGACAATATTTTTCTTAGTAAAAAAATGTTCAGTATGCCAAACATCCATGACTCATGCCTATGATTCCAGCTACTTAGGAGACTGGGACTGAGAATAATCGTTAGAATTAAGGCAGATCAGAAAAAAATCTGAAAGGCTTCAACTAACCAGCAATCAATAAAAACTAAAAGTGCAGCTCACGTGATAGAGGAATACTCAAGGGCAAAATATTGAGTGACTTATAAGGTTTTGAGTCCAAATTTCAAGCTTTATTTCTCAGTAGAGCCTTAATGTCCTAGAAGTTCCTATGAAGAAACTTACCATATATCAAAATAAACAATTATTATACTTTCATAATAAACTATTTGTGTTATCTTTATTTCTTTTCTTCAAGTCACAAAATAATATTTGTTCTTTTTTCGTTTTGCTTTTTTTTTAGTGGGGTGGGGGTGGGGGTCATGGCGCTTGAACTCTGGCTTGGGCACTGTCTTTGAGCTCTTCATCTCAAGGCTACTGCCCTACCCTTGAGACAAGCTCCATCTCCCTTTTCTAGAGGTTAATTAGTCTTTTTGTGCCCTGGCTGCCTTTGAACCTTGATCCTCAGATCTCAGCCTCCTGAGTAGCTAGGATTACAGGCATGAGCCACTGTGCCTGGCTTGTTCTTTATTTCTGAGATCAATTTTAAAATAATGTTAACAGCTATTCCATAAAATAATGCACACTTGCAAACAAATTTGAGCACTGAAATAGTTTCACCTCTTAGCAAAGCAATCAATCTGTTAAACTACAACTATTTTGAAGTTGTAACACAAAATAATATCAATTCCATGTCAGTTGTGGGCCCAGTGCATCTTGATTAGTATCACCCCTTTCATCATCCTCTCCCATCCCTCCCATCCCCTCAGTTTACCTAGTTCTACTTTCATATATATATATATATATATATATATATATTGAATAGACTGCATTGTTTTTATTCTTCTCTCCAGTCATTAGTCGCATTCCTGACCTCTTCAACAACACTTTTTCAGCATCCCAGGAGTCATTTTATTAATTTGTAAACTAGTGCTTGAAAAAAATGCATGCAGATAAATCTTTCCTACTTTATAACATTTAGTATGGTACCCCAAACTTCAAATTGTAAACTGTGGCTTTAAATACTTAAGAATTTTTGGTAAGTTCTCATTCTTAATTTCTACATTTCCATCTGACTATAAATACTTCCCGATCATTTATAGATTGTGAGCACTCTGTGAGGAAAAAGCAATTACAGAACAGTTTTAGGTCAGGATCTCAATTTTAATCTACTGGTAGCCAGAGTATATGCAGGGAAAATATATATGAAAAAAGACATTTTACAATTTTAAATTGTACTAACCAGAAGAGTATACTCAAAACTTATGTAATTAAAAAACTTAATAAAAATATCTTAGGTCAGTATATGTTACAATAATTTACATTATGTATTATATATGTATAGCATGAGGATACAAATTAAATTATGCTCGTTCCCTAGGTATTTACTAATCTCTAGGCATTTATTAGTCTTTTTAAGGCTGGAAAGAACAGATTAAAATCAAATGTATTTACAAACCTACTTGTTTTGAGATGTGTTTATGCATAGATCTCATACATATTATTGATTTATTCTATTGAACAAGTTTGTATCAATCAACATGACTTATAATTGACACTATTTAAGAACTTTGTCCTGTCTCACTGTAAAACAGTAGTGACATTAACATTGGTCCCTAGATTTGATTATTTGTTGTACGCATGTACGAGAATGATCACTGACTGTGGAATTGCCTGTGTGAATTCTGGTGTCTCAGGTGGCACGAACTATGTAGTGAATGACATACATCCTAAGCTGGACTCCATTCTTTTTTCTTTAAAATGGGGATATATGATTCAGTAGAGAGACAGAGGAAAATAAGTTGACAATATCTATGGGAACGCTACCGCAGAGAATGTCTTCTCTCTCGCTCATTGTCATGTACTCATATGTCATTCCCCTGAATTGGGGAATGTTTCAGCAACCCTAACACAGAAAACAGTCTCAAGATGAAATAAATAGGAGAGGAAATCAACCAAAGAGAGAAAACAAAATAGTGGCATTACTTGACCCTAAATCAAGTTTTATGAAGCCTCTACTACATAGCCTTGGAATTTCAGGTTTATAATTTATCTATTCCTCTGCCATACACTTCCCCAAAACACTTGCTTTTCTGTTAAGCTTTCTGTTGAGTTTTAGAAAGTCTTCAGTGATTTAATATAAAAGTGCCTGCTCACCAGCTTTCCATTAATTAGGGAAGAATTCATCTCTTCTTTTTTCTTACACTTTGGTTCATACTTGTGTCTGCTATGTGAATCTAATCTGCTGTCTGCTCAAGGATCAGTGTTGCTTGGCTCAACTGACAACAATAACAACCTTTATAGAGATTTTTTGATAACTAAGGAAGTCAAGTGATACTGGTAAGAAGAGCGATCAATTTAAATGTATGAAATCTACATTCGTGCTTCTGATTTGTTTTAGAAATTTATTCCTGCTCTTAGCAAATGGAATGATGAATGCTAAATAGCCTTAGTCATACATAGATATATCATCATGATTTTCATTGTGGAAGATAATAAGATAGATTATTGTAAGTATTCAATGATTAATAGGATGTTAGAACTTATGGAGACCTTAGAAATACAAACATGAAGTTCTCAAAGTTCATTTTATTTCAGAATGCATAGTTTTACACAAGTTCTTATTTCCTTCCTTCCTTCCTTCCTTCCTTCTTTCCTCCCTTTCTTTCTTTCTTTCTTTCTTTCTTTCTTTCTTTCTTTCTTTCTTTCTTTTTCTTTCTTTCCTTCCTTCCTTCCTTCCTTCTCTTTCTTTCTTTCTTTCTTTCTTTCTTTCTCTCTCTCTCTCTCTCTTTCTTTCTTTCTTTCTTTCTTTCTTTCTTTCTTTCTTTCTTTCTTTCTTTCTGTATTGCTTACTAGCTTGTTTGCATGCCTTCTTGCTCCTTCCTTCCTTCCTTCATTCCTTCATTCCTTCATTCCCTCCCTCCTTCCCTCCCTCCCGCCCACCCGCCTGCCCACCTACCTGCCTTTCTTTTTCTTTTCTTCTGTATGCCAATCCTAAGGTTTGTTATAGTCAGGGCCTGGGGATTGTCCCTGAACTATTTTGCTCACAGTGCTGCATTACTTGAGCCCCAGCTCCACTTCTGGCTTTTTTGGTAGTTAACCAGTGATAAAACTCACAAGGACGTTCTTTCCAGGCCTGGCTATGAAAGTGCAATCTTCAGATTTCAGTTTTACTTGTAGGCAACAATCACCAGTACCTGACCTCATACCAATTTTTGAAATGTAATTTTAGATGTTGAATGCTGAAATATTTAGCTATAAGGGGTTTTGTATATACTTTCAAATGATATTAGGGCACGGGCATTGGAGCCCACAGTTGATGGCAGCTAGACATGAAACTCATGATAAAGATAACAATTAATAGAAGTGTCTTAAGAATGCTTTTCTGCATTTCTTTCCTTTTTAATTTAAACTCAGAGAATGGAAACAGATTGTTTATATATATATATATATGTGTGTATATATATTCTGTTTCATAGTCATAGATTTTTCTCTATTTGACAGCAAAAGCAACACAGAATTTATGTTCTATTTTGTATGGAAGTAGTCATGGTATGATAAGAGAAGAAATCAAATTAGCAAGAAGAAAATGAAATCTTACTCTTATGTTACATGAGGAGTGTGACTCAGGTATTCCTCTTACATTTAATGCTATAAAAAATAATGGGCAGCATGTCAATCATTTGAGGAATAGAGAGGTGTCTCTTAGTGATTACAGAAGAAACATCAACAGTATTCAACCTACCATCAGTCCATTATAATTCTGAGGTATTCTGTCCTTTATAGTCAGATGTTTATGCACATGTTGACTTCCTAAATTGGTACAAGTATTTGTAGATACTTGTGGACTTAAAACATACTGTTAGGTTATTTGTAATCCTTAATAAAAATTTCATGATATGAATAAACATAGCTTAATGGTTTCCCTCATTTGTCATAGTCAGTAGAAACCTTGGGCTCTCCTAGTAGAGATTTACAATAAACAAAAGCTAGATACATAAGGCCATATAGTATGATGTTAAATGAAAGGACCACCAGGATATAGAAACAAAAACCATATAATGAGTGATTGTTATCCTTAATGTACTATGTTATCTCTCATCTCTTTTGCTGTCCCTTGTTTATCTCATATGGTTCCAGTATTTCACCTTGTTAACTGATATATTGTATATATGCTTATATGATTATTTAAAATCGGCTAGGGAAGGGGGGAAAACAAGATGAGGGATGGGAGTGGGAGGATGGAAATGGGGACCAAGACATGAGAAAAGGTATCAATGTTTGTGAAGTAATGCACCTTCTATCTGGTGAATATAATGTAACCCTTCCATTGAATACAATAAAATATATAAAAAAAATTCCATGATATGTTGCCAGTTCCATGGCAATGATCTGTAGGTACCACATAAAGCAATCATCATGCTCAAATGCTGTTTTGACTATTGCAGCAAACAATAGACTGGAAAACTGTATTCCTGTTACTGTGTTTCTTTCTCTTTTCAAAATTCTTCCTTGAAAAAAAATTATTTCAAAAAAGAAAATCTACATGCTTTTAATTCTCCCAGAGTTTTTTTTTGGGGGGGTTAGGTAATGTATAGAAGCGTTGCAGTTACATTCACTGGGTAGTAGGTGCAGTACTTCTCACACATTGATACCCCTTCTCATGTTTTTGTCCCATTTCCCTCCCCCCACTCCTTCCCAATCATCTTGTTTTTCCCCCTTCCCTTTCCTATTTCAAATAAATGCATGTACAATATACCAGGTAACAAAGTCGGATATAGTGACAATATGAGATTAACCAAAGGGGTAAAAAAGAAAAAAGAAATAGCATAGTACATTAAGAACAACAATCTCTTGCAGGTTGTTTTAGAGCGGTTCCAGAAGGAGTTTTGGTAAGAAGATGACTGATCTTGGGCAATTTGTTTAGCTTAAGTTTCATTTTCTATATGACAAAAAAAAAACCCACATTAATGAACTCTTAGAAAGATCAAGAAATAATGAATGGACATTCAATATTCTTGGAATAACCTGAAATTAGGATTGCTAAATCTCTCTATAGAAAATAGAAGTCAAAGCCTATGCCAGTGGTACATGCCTATAAACCTATCTACTCAGGAAGCTGAATTCTGAAGATCATGATTTGAAGCCAGCCCAGGCAAGAAAGTCTATGAGATGCTAATCTCCAATAAACTACTCACAAAAGTCTGGATATGGCACAATGACTCAAGTGATAAAGCACTGGCCTCACATAAAGAGAATCAAGGATAGTACATGTGCACCAAGTTCAAGTCCCAGGAGCAACAAAAAAGGGGAAAAATGGAGGGGGTCAATATTTCATAGAATCTGCATGAAAATACAAAGCATTTGGGGTAGGACTTTTAACTAGTCAGCTACATATAGTTAGACATCATATACCAATGTGAGTGGACATTAATCTGTCTTAATTTTAATTTTTTCATAAATCTTGATTAAAATAATAGTTTTCCCTCTTCACCCAGAGTGATTGTTTAAACGGACCCTCATTCTTCCTCTTGTCTGTTATAAAATCTAATTCAAAAGCAAACTGTATATATAAAAGATATAAAATAGACATATACTCAGATACACCATTTTCATATAGAAAGCTTATACTACATGTATAATATAAATGCTATATAATAGTTGTTTTATGATATTGTTCAGGATTTAAGAAAGGTAGTCTCATTTATTCACTTCAGATGCTATTTCCACCCCAATACTTTTAATTTCTATTTAAATTTCTTGAATATATCTATACATATATATAATAACTGGAAAGATCTTTTGTATCAATATATAATACACACAGCTATTTCAAGCAAATGAAGACAAAAGCTTAAAGTCATTAGTACTTATAAAATGTTCCTTCTACCACTTGTATCTTAAGTACATTTTCCACAAAAAGTAATTTTTGTTGAGGTGATTATGTCATTGGACCTTCTATTTCTTTTCTTTTCTTTATTTTTTTCCAGGACCAAAGATGATCTCTTTTGGCAAGCCTAAAAACATCAGAAAATGAATTTGACCTTAACACTGTAAGCCACAAAACCCTACATTTGGTAACTTGGTTGTCTTAAAGTATCCTGCGTAATGCAGAACTCTAATATTACATATGTATATTATATAAACTTTCTTATATTTATAAAAACATATATGTACATATATATAAGCTTGCTTATTATTTCTTTACTTTCTTTCAATTCACCCCCTGGGAATAGAATTGGTCATGAGAAAATGTTACTTTTAGCTCTTAACCCAATTTTGGATAATAAATGCTATAAATGTAAAAGTGTGTTTTTAAATGTTCCTAACAGTCCACTTCTAGAGAGTATCATCGGAAGAATTCATTTTAATTAAAATAATGCTAGCCTAGCATAAAATCTTGGGTTTGATTTCTCAGTACTACATAAACAAATCAACAAAAAAAGCACAACATGTAGGCAATAATAAAATTATTTGAAAAACTTCTTGATGTAAGAAAGTTTAATTTCTTCCAAGATAAATTGACAAATAGGTGAAACCAAATATCTGAGAAAATGTAATTCTCTTTCTGTTTTTTATTTCTGATTAGGAAATTTTGTAAATTTTCATTCTCAACTTTGAGTTTTATACACAGCTAAAACTAGAATAGTAGATTATTCATAGATTTAGTTTTCCTTGAATGATAAAGTTATTGCCTCTAGATGTGCCATTACAATTAATTTTTATCATAGTACACATTAACCAGATTAAAGTAATTTAAATCTTTTTTTTTTCTTTTCAAAGAAGCCCAAAGTTATTTTGATCAGATGTCTTCTGTGCTGTTCTCTATCCCATGTCTTAGTTTAGGATTTTCAGGTATCTTAACATGTTCCAAACACAAGGCCCACACTGTTCTGGAAAAAGAAGAAAAAAAGTTATTTCCTTAAGGCTGTACTCAGAGGTGGTCTTTGCTGAATGTGAAATAGTTGCAACTGCTTCTGCAGGACATCTAGGGCTACTTTTGTTTCCGGATGTAGAAAGAAGTCCATTAAAATTGAACAAAGGACACATTTTTTCCCAAATTGTATTAAACCCAGATTTCTTTTCCCCTTTTTGCTCTTTTTTCTTTTTTTTTTTAGTTTTTTTTTCATATATTTATTATTGTAAATAATAGAAGGGATACATGATATTTGCCAGATAAATGGTGCATTAATTCCCATACATTGACACCCTTTCACATGTCTTGGTCCCCATTTCCCTCCCCCCCACCCCACCCCTCATCTTGTTTTCCCCCTTTCCTATCCAATTTCAAATAACCAAATACAAATATATCTGATATATCAGATAACAAAGTGAAATACTGTAACAATATAAGATAACCAAGGGACAGCAAAAGGGATGAGAGATAACATAGTACCTTAAGAACGACAATCAGGGGCCGGGAGTTTTGCCTAGTGGTTAAAGTGCTTGCCTAGCATGCATGAAGCCCCGGGTTCGATTCCTCGGTACCGCATACATAGAAAAAAGCCAGAAGTGGTACTGAGGCTCAAGTGGTAGAGCTCTAGCCTTGAGAAAGTCCAAGGACAGTGCTCAGGCCCTGAGCTCAAGCCCAGGACTGGCAAAAAAAAAAACAAAAAAAAAACAATCATTCATTATATGGCTTATGTATCCATATCCTAGAGATCCTTTCTTTTAGCATCCTACTATATGGCCTTATGTATCAAGGTTTTGCTCTATTGCAAATCTCTACTAGTAGAGCCCAAGGTTTCTACTGATTATGACAAATGAGGAAAACCATTGAGCCTAAGTTCCTTTGAGTCTGGTTTACTTCACTTAATATGATTTTTTCTAAGTCTTTCCATTTCCTAACAAATGGGGCAATGTCATTCTTTCTGACAGCAACATAGAATTCCATTGTGTACAAATACCACATCTTGCTGATCCACTCATCAAGCGCAGACCGCAGAGCTGCTCTTTTTTTCTTTTACTGTGATTTAAGTATATTTTTGTATAAAAATAATAGACTTTTTTTCTATTATCATCAAGTTTACATGCCTGTTCCTCAGTGTTTTCATTTTGGTTAGTCTCCCCTTTGAAATTAATTTAAAAGAAGTATCTAAGAGTCCTATTTTTCCTTTATAATATGTTTCAATTTATATGACACTTGAAATACTCTTCTGGATATTTGTTTTTTAGAAAACCAACAATTATGATAGTAAAACCAAACTTTGATATGTTTACACATGCAAATTAAGTTACCTGGTATATTCTTCTGTCTTACTTGAAAAGCCAAAAAGAATTCCATGAAACTGAGCATTAAAAAATGATATCTTCCTCTTAATATTTGCTGGAAGAATGGCTCAACTCTGCCAAACTTCTGTAAAGTTAAACTTACAATTATCACTCACAAGAGGTAAATTTATGGCACTTAAAGTCGGTAAGCTATTTTCAAAGTTAAATCCATCACTTCAATACCTTGACATTGAGTAGCCTAGCCAGTTACTTAAAAATACTCTGTGCCATTCTCAAGCCAGATATGTCACCTCAGCACTTCATATTGACTGAGCAAAATTTCACTAACTGGAAGTTGAAGCATTTCATCAGGCACAAATTGTCCCTACCAAGTAAGTTCAATGTACTCACTGGGGTCACTAATGATAATACAGGGTCATTCCAACTCTTCCATTGTGATGAGAATAATAGATGGAGAGTGCTACTCAGCTTTTACAGCCTCTTTCTTAGAAGAAGAAATTTTATTAAGGAGGAAAATTGATCACAACAGTTACAAGTCTTAAAGTAAGGATTATCAAAACTGTGGGCGAAAACATGCTGATGATATTTTAAGAGGGGAAAACACAGTAATACACTGCTAGCATTTAACTGACTACAGCATATTTCAACCAATAACTTTCAATATGGTGCTGCTTGTCAGCTTACAAAAAGAAAATTTCAAGTAAATTGTAATAGTAAATGTACATATGTGAAAATCTAACCAGGAACCTGAAGGATGGGGAGAAATTGTTCTTACAAATTGACTTGTTGAATTAAAATTCCTTTGTCAAACTGCTAAAGGATAATTTAAAATTAATAATAAAACCAACAGAACTTTTTGATTTCCTTTTAAAGTATAGTTGGTAATTCATTTTTTTCCACATTCTGGTTTAATGAGTCTAGAATTATTTTGGCATATGAATATATTAGTAGTATTTGCTTAGCAAAGATTGTTAAAAGTCTGTATAAAGAACTAAAACATTGATTTTATATTTTCATAGATTTAATATTCTTGTGTGAACTCTCAATAATTAGGGACAAATAAGTTGGATTTGTCTACTTATTTATTTAAGAATTAGGGGTCAGGAGTTCAGTCTAGTGGTAGAGTGGTAGCCTAGCATACACAAAGCATCTTTGGGTTTGATTCATGGTACCGCATATACAGAAAAAGTCAGATGTGGTGCTGTGGCTCAAGTGATAGAGCCCTAGCCTTGGGAAAGCCCAAACACAGTGCCCAGGCCCTAAGTTCAAGCTCTTGAACTGGCAAAAATAAATAAATAAAAGTAAATAAAAAATTAAAATTAACATTGCACAAACTTTCTATTGGAATGAATGATAAAGTATTTATATAGATATTGGTCACATAGGATTAAGTATAATAAAATATTTTTTTTATATTTGTCTGAATGATGATTGTGACTCCTTAGCCTTGTAGGAAATTATTATATCAATTTGCTTTGATCTTTATTTCTGTATTCATTTATTCCTAGGTAATTTTATAATGGCTACTAAAAATTAGAATTTTTAAGCAAAAGCACAGGCTTTGATCCAAATAATGCTAAGTTATAATCTTATCTCTAACATGGTTCCTGTCTGATGAATTTTTTTAATTTTTTGATGGTATTGATAAAATAAAAATTGATAATGTTAGGTGAGTCACAGATATAAACCAGTTAAGAGACTGGTTTAAAGCTAAGTGTTCATTAATGTTAGTTTGGCTTACTGCTGTTATTATTCAATTGCATGTCCATCTTTGAATGTTGTTTAGGCTATTATATAAATATATTCTTTACATTTGATAAAACTTCCCTGCACTAGAATGTTCAAAACTTCCAACTCAATATTGTGGGTTTGCCTGTGGAGTCATTGATCATCATTTCTTCTCAGAGCATAATGTCACAATAAATTTAGAGAAAATAAAATAAATCTATAAATATCAAATCAACCCACACTTTACTAAGACCATAATGAGTCAATAAATATCAGCTTATAGTAGTTAATTATAAATCTTTTGAAAATAGTCCAGCACAGGTTACTAATATCTGCGATTCTAGCTACTTAGAAAGCTGACATATGAGAACCCAGGTTCAAAGCCAACCAGGGAAAGAAGCTCTATGAGAGCCAAATCAGAGCTGTGGCTCAAATGCACAAAAGTTCAGGGACAATATGCCAGCCCTGAATTCAAGACACAAGAACACCTCTCCATTTATTTTTTACTTTTTCTTTTTTTCCATATATTTTTATTGTAATTAATAGAAGGGTTACATTATATTCACCAGATAGAAGATGCATTAATTCACATACATTGATACCTTTTCTCATGTCTTAATTATAATGTACAGAGGGGTTACAGTTATATTTGCCAGATAGTAGGTGAATTACTTCTCACACAATGATATCCCTTCTCATGTTTTTGTCCCCATTTCCCTCCCCACACCCTCTCAATCATCTTGTTTCCCCCTTTTCCTTCCTATTTCTAGTAACCAAATAAATGTATATACAATATACCATGTAATAAAGTCAGATACAGTAACATGAGATTAACCAAAGGGCAACAAAAGAGAAGAGAAATAACATAGTACCTTAAGAACAATAATCACTCAAGATAAAGCTCTTGTTTCCATATCCTAGAGTTCCTTTTATTAGTCTCATCCTATATTACCTTATGTATCTAGGTTTTGAGCTATCATGATCCTCTGCTAGGAGAGTCCTAGACATGTACTGATTATCACAAATGCGAGAAACCACTGAGCCTATGTTCCTTTGGGTCTGACTTACTTCACTTAATATGATTTTTTCCAAGTCTTTCCATTTCCTTACAAATGGGACGATGTTGTTCTTTCTCTCCATTTTTTTAAAGCAGAACAATCATTTCATTGATATATAATGTGATGGACAGAATATGTACATTATTAATTGTAAATCAAAAACAATCTCCAATGGAATAACTCCAAAATTGCCTCGGCCATTTTAAATATTAACTTAAATCACCCTTAAGCTAATGGGAAATTGTTAGCTTTAATTTTTGAGTAATTGTGTCTTAAATACTCACACCAGAATTAAATACAAAGGTCACTTTCCTAGCTCTGCCAATTGGATTGAGCAGTCTTGCTCTAAGTAAAACTTAAATTATTAATTTATATCATACAGCTAGAGAAGATAATCAGAATTTATTTAGATTAGTCTTAAATTTATTTTAAATAGTCTCAAAAAAGAAATAATTTAAAAAGAAGTAAGATACTTTGAGATTTAGTAAATTCATTATGCAAATTAAAGTACTTAACTATTATAAAATGTCTAGTTAACATCACATATGCTCTTTTAAACCTGCATGGTAAGATTGACTTTACAATGATTATTTCTAGCACACACACAGAGACACACACACACGTACAACGCATAAGCAATAGTCATGCAATTTTATTTGCTTTAATGTTTGATACATATTTGCAATTAAAACAGCATTTTGATATTGGCAGTGATGTGAAACTGAACATAACCTGCATCTTCTCAGGTACAGTTTTTTAAAATAATATTGTTAGTGATTTAACCTATTCTAAATTCTAATCTAGCTGGTAATGAGAGTAGAAAGCTTATGTTAAGACTGGTGAAAAGCTAAGGAAGTTATAGTTAGAAAGTATGAAAGATAGTTCCATAACATAATTCATTGATAATTCTCTTTAAACTTTTAACAGATTCTAATAAATCAATTCTATTTAGCAAGCAATAAGCATTTAATTTACCAGTTTATTTTTTGTAAACAATTGAAACATATTGTGCGTATTGGTAATTCTGTAGTTTCAAACTTTGATTTAATGTAGAATCAAACACAACTTCATACAACAGAAATAACAGCAAAAGGAAGCTTCTAAAAGATTTCTTCAAAACTATCTGAAGAGAAAATAAGCAGATCTTTTTTTCATATATTTTTTATTGTAATTAATAGAAGGGTTACATTATATTCACCAGATAGAAGGTGCATTACTTCATAAACATTGACACCCTTTCTCATATCTTGGTCCCCACTTCCCTCCCCCCCACCAGCGCCCCTTATCTTGTTTTCCCCCCTTCCCTATCCAATTTCAAATGACCAAATACACGTGAAGCAGATCATTTTTTAAAGAATTTATTTTTGTGTTATAGATTCTACATTCATTCATTTTTTATTTTTACCTTCTACAATATTACTACTTAAAGAAAATATAATGTACACTACAAATATTAATCACAAAATACATTTTCAAGTGCTATAAGTCTGTTTTAAATACAATTTCAAGGGCCTGGTCTTTGGCATAGTGGTAGAGTGCTTGCTTAGCATGCACGAAGACCTGGACTCAATTCCTTGGTATTACATGAATAGAAAAAAGCCAGAAATGGTGCTGTGGCTCAAGTGGTAGAATTCTAGCCTTGAGAAAACCCAAGGATAGTGCTCAGGCCCTGAATTCAAGCCCCAGGATGGGAAAAATAAAATAAGGTTTCAAAAACCCAGGCAAATTAACCTTGATTTTTTAGTACAAATTTTATTTTGACATATTTAAAAACCTTAAGAAAGTTTTCCTATAAAATGAGCTCCCATTCAGTTATATGCCTATAATAACAAAATAGAAGTTTGGGAATATCAAAGAGAATATCCAATCATATATTTTTATTAAGAAAAAAGTTCTGTAAAACAGGTAGGTAGATGTGACCTAACATGTCTTTGGGTTCAATATATATTAAATAATACTTAATGGTCATTTTTATCTCTTTTTCATTTGCTTGTTTGTTGTCAGTCATGGAGCTTGAACTCAGGGTTTGGGTGCTAACCCTGAGCTTTTTCACGCAACTGTAGTGTCCTACCACTTTTGAGCCACAGTGCCATTTCTGGTTTTTTGGTAATTAATTGGAATAAATGTTTCATGGATTTTCCTCCCGCAGCTGGCTTCAAACCTCGATTCTTAGATTTCAGCCTCCTGAGTATCAAGGATTACAGGCTTGAGTCTCTGGTTCTTTACTGGTCATATTTATCTTGTGGAAACCTACTAAGGAAGACTGAAAGTAAAATATACTCTTTAAATTTAACAGGTTCCCAAATCCTGTTTCCCTTTTCACTCATGCCCACATGAATAATTTGGTGTTAATTTTATTATATTTATTAATTTTATGTGTCTCCTACTGAAACTGAAGCTAAATTTCTAGCTTTCCTGAGTTTTCAGCGTGTAGTACTTCTCATTATTTCATTTCATGCAATATTTTTGACAATGAACAAATTTTGGGATGGGTAGAAAGATATAAAAATATTTCCTTAGCTGTATGGCAGTTCCTCAAAAGACGAAACATAGAGCTCCCCTATGACCCAGCAATTCCACTACTCGGCATTTACCCAACCGTCCAGAAACAAGGGCATACTAAATCCACTAGCACAATGATGTTCATTGCAGCACTATTTACCATAGCAAAGATATGGAACCAACCCAGATGCTCCTCAGTTGATAAGTGGATCAACAAGATGTGGTATTTATACACAATGGAATTCTATGCTGCTGTCTGAAAGAATGATATTGCCCCATTTGTAAGGAACTGGGAAAAAGATAAGTGGGGGGGAGGATGGGAGGGAAATGGGAACTATGTCATGAGAAAGGGTATCAATGTTTGTGAAGTTATGCACCTTCTATCTGGTGAATATAATGTAACCCTTCTATTAATCACAATAAAAATTATTAAAAATGTTGCTATTCATATGTACATAGAACATTTTCTAATATATGTAAGTATAGTAATACACATATAAATACCTTCACCTAGAAGCATGACTTCCTGGTTTTCTTTCTCTTAGTAACATTGATTAATATAGGAGATTTGTTTTTTCATTCTTTAGGAAAAAGTAAGAATCTCTTAAAGACTAGAGGATATATGTAATTATATCTATCAAGTATACATAATCCACACATACAATAAAAATGTTACATTTGAACATGTATATGAACATACATAACCCATACACACAATAAAAATGTTACATTTGAACATATATTTCTACAAAATATACAAATGTATAAATAACAATCACTAAAAGTGCTGCAGTGGAAGAGCTGAAATATTCTGATAGTAACTTCTTGGTGCAATAAGCTTACAAGCAATAGTCTTTCTAGGCATTGTGCCAAATAAGTATGATAATGCTGATCTGAAACATGAAGCTCTCTTGTGGAATGATAGCTATATGCTCATTTATTTACCAATGCCCTCAGGGGAGGGAAATGTACCCTAAACTCTGGACTCATTACATACTGTGAAACTATTAGGACAAATCACCCTCACATCACCCTTCACTTTGTGAGCCTTTGTTTATAGATCATATTTAGCAGCACTGGGAGACAACATTTGCCAAAAATTTAATCACTTAGCAGATTCCTAGTAAGTAGAGTGCTTTCAAACACCAGCAATCTGTAAACAGTTCTAAAATCCCATGGAATGATATAGAGCCACACTGACAACTGGATAAGTACTTTGCTGCAATTGGAACTGTTCCCACCCTCAAAGGCTTTCAGCTAAGGAAAACAAAAAAAAGCTCTTCCTATTTATTTGAGGTCGAAAGGACAGTTGAAAACTAAACAAGATCTGAAACCTGAAAGACTGAAAGAAGATAACTAAAATTTTACAGAAAATGGGGTATCCAAGCTTGTACATTTTTTAGTGAAGTTGCAGAGAGAACAAGAGCTTTAGAATAAATATAAGAATCTGAAGTTTCATCAATAAAAGTCAGAGCACACTACAATTCACTAAAAAGTGAATGTTTTTACTTGTATTAGCCTACATTTAAAATCTAAGCTTTTTTCCATAATTTTCACAGTGGAAGTGTTACAGGATTCTGTGGCAATAAAATTCCAAGACACATGTATGTGTGTGTGTGTATATATATATATATAGCCAGTCCTGGGCTTGAGCTCAGGCCCTGAGCGCTGTCCTTGGACTTTCGCGCTGTCCTTGGACTTTCTAGAAGCTAGAGCTCTACCACCTGAGCCTCAGCACCACTTCTGGCTTTTTTCTTATGTATGTGGTACAGAGGAATCAAACCTGGGTCTTCATGCATGTTAGACAAGCACTCTACCACTAGGCTAAACTCCCAGCCGCCAAGGCAATAATTTTTTTTGTATATTTTTTATTGTAATTAATAGTACGGTTACATTATATTCACCAGATAGAAGGTGCATTACTTCACAAACATTGATACCCTTTTCAGGTTTTGGTCCCCATTTCTCTCCCCCCACCACCGCCCCTCATCTTGTTTCCCCCCTTCCCTATCCTATTCCAAATAACCAAATAAACATATATACAGTATAGCAGATAACATGGTAAAAAACTGAACAATATGAGATAACCAAGGGACAGCCAAAGAGATAAAAGATAACATAGTACATTAAGGTCAACAATCACTTGAAGAAGCTGTCTTCTTCCATTCTAGTTTTTGGCTCTCTTATCAAATATTATTTGGCCATGGGTCTGTGGGTAATATCTGGGTCCTCAGTTCTATTCCATTGCTCCTCAGGCCTGTTCTTGTGCCAGTACCAAGCTGTTTTAGTTACTATAACTCTATAATAGACTCTAAAGTTTGGTATTGAAATTTGTCCTTCACAGTTTTTCTGCTAATTGTTTTTGCTATACGGAGTCTTTTATTATTCCATATGAAATTTTGGATTGCGTCTTCTATTTCTTTGAAGAATGACATTTGGATATTAATGGGTATTGCATTGAATTTGTAAATAGCCCTTGGCAAGATTGCCATTTTCACAATGTTAATTCTTCCAATCCAGGAGCATGGGAGATTCTGCTTTTATTTCTTTTTTCAGGGTTTTAAAGTTTTCATCATATATGATGTTTGTAAAGATATATACTTTTTTATAAAAATAGAAATATTTTAGAGTGTTTAGAGACTATATATAATTAAATACAACACTTTTTGTTTTCCATGAATTCTCAAAATTCCAATTTTGGAAAGTTGATCCCAATGTGAACACAATGAATGTAGGAACTAGAATCACTACGAACCTTTTCAATTCTGAGCTATCAATTATTAGAATATTTCTTTTTTATTTTTTTAATTAGTAGAATATTTCTAGAGAGAGAATTTCTATCGATGTCTGCACCATTTGAAACATATACAAACACAAAACAGGATTTGCTTTATTTAGGATGTAATTTAGCAACAAGAGCAATTTGAAATTTTCATGCTGAAAATATAGCCAGGATTGTTAAAGTGACATAAGAAATTACATTGAGTTGATGTTAAACAGAGGGTGATTAAGACCACCTTAGGCTCTAGAGATTCTCAATGGTCCTTTTCAAACTTGATAGCAACAATTAGCAACAATTACATAATTACAGTTTGCAATCAAGTCTGACACTTATTATCCTATGCCAAGAACTGAGATAACATTATCAGTTTGGGGAATTATTACAAGCCATCTTATCCATGTGTTTGTGTTAGCAATTTTGACAAATAGACTTCCTGAGATCTAAGCCAAAATGAAAGTTGTAAATTGTGTACATTGTACTTTCTCAAAAGTATATCTTTCAATGGTATGTTGTGTATAATGTAGAGTCCCCATAGCATATCTATCAATAGAAATTGTAATATTTCTCCCCTAAATGGGTAACTGATTTTGTTAAACTGGCTTACAGTTTATCAGGGAGGGTTTTTCTCAATCAGTACTTCATAAACATTAGAAGCAGTTCATGTTAGTGCCAGCAAAGTATGAAGAGTTAATCTCTAATAAATCTGGATTAAATCCAACAGAAGGCTATAAAATAATCCAGTATTAAAAATCATGATAGGAATTTTATTGTGAATAAGATAATCTGTGAAGAATAATAAACTATAAGTAATTATTTGATTGGACAAATTCATAGTGTAATCCAGCTTCAGGTCATTGTTCCTTCTTCAGTTAGTTCTAAAACTAATAGAATATATATACATAGAGAGAGAGAAGTGATTAGAAACAAGGTATAAATGGATTATGATTTCTACTTTTTGAAAATGCTTGTCTTTTAAAGCTTTTCACTAGAATATCAATATATTGGCTATATGTTTTCATGTTTTACTGTAGGTATATATATATATATATATGGATTATGTACATATTTGAGGGTTATTTTGTAAAGTAAAATATTGTATTTTAATTGGAGAAAGCAGTTAACTTTATAAAAGTCTCATGTTATTGATACTATATTATTATCAATAATTAACATCATATATAAAGTATTAGCTTTAAAGAGCTCACTGGCAAAGGACTTGTGTAGAAGTTTCAATATCCAGAGTCTAATACCCATTACCAAAAAGATGAGAACACAAAAATAAATACAGTAAAACACATGTACAAAATTAAAAAGTGCATATAAAAGTGTATTGGAGGGATGTGTGCAAATATTAAAAATAAGTGCTAATGAAAATGCAATGTATTCATAATCTGCTTTGTTGAGGGTAAAATCCTCTTTACAGCCACTTAAATATAACTTGAATATCGTGCCTATAAAATGATGCCACATGAACCACGTATTATTTACTAAAACAAAGTGTTAAACATTATTTGAGGATATGGAAAATAATAGGATTATGCCAGAGAACTCTGAAAGGTTACATACCATGTTATACATACATCTGTAAAGGTACCATAACCATATACCAGAGACTTGGGTATCTCAAAGAAGATAAATTCCAATTTCTCATAAGTCTGAAAGCTGAAAAATCCATAACTCAGAGTACTCTCTCTCACACTGACAGATATCTGCCTACTGGAAGGAAGTTGGAGGAGCTACCTCTGGAATGCCTGAATGTTCATCAAAAAAAGGCAATCCCAGCTTTGTGATATCATGGTCCAATAAAATATTCATCCTTGAAGACTACCTCTAAAAGCTCTCCTCTCAAAACATTAGCACCTCGGAGTTTAGAATCCATAATCTACATTTCTGAAAAATAATTCAGACAACAGTAATGCTGAAATACCAACCAGGACATCACTTTAAATATACTAGGGCTACATGAACATGGTTGTCGTTTTAAAATTATCATTATAATAATCTTTATCATTAGAAAAGATATAACCTCCTAGAAAATAATTATATTCTCAGTTCCCTGTCTTGAAACAATCATGTAATATTTTTAGAATTCTGTTTCGTGTATGACTACAATGATTGGAACATCTTCTTTTGCATATGTTTGTGCCAGTTCTACTTAGCTTTTGCGCTTGTTTGACTTTCCTGCTTATGGCTGGCTATGCTTGAGCTGTGCCTTACAGTCTGGCGTTTTTACTGGATAGCTTCCCATGGGGTGGAATTGCTTAGATTGTTCTACTTGAGCTGGTTTTGAACTCTGACCCTCCAGCTCTCAGCTTCCTTAATAAGATTTACATGCATGTCTCTGTACAGGAGCCACTCATAGTCATATTTTTGATAGAAAAATCAATACAACCTTGTTTTTCACACTTTTCTTTTTATGTAAAATGTAGTATTGTCTCACTTTAATTCTTAATTAAATATGATACAATTTTTTTCTAGTTTCTTTGTTTTAGTATATTCATGGAATACAATACAAGATTGCCTAAGGGTAGAGTAAGACTGAAACTGTTTTCCTTAGTAACTGTGACAGTGTAAGCAGGGTAAATGGAATACCTGCTCCTGTGACAGAGTGCAGTCAACAGTCCCTGAGAAAAATAACCCAGAGACAATTTAACAATAAGCAGTTTCATGCTTGAAAAGGAATTTAAAGAGGAAAAACAGACAACTTAGTGGGAAATTGATGATTACTTGAGTCCTATTCAAATACCCAAAGTCATTTGAAACATGAAATGTATCACTACTGTGGGTTTAAAAACTGAAGAATAAAATTAACTTGAGCTAAAAATACTCTCAAAGGATATGTAAAAGGTAATAAAAAGAATTTACTGTCTGGCGCGGTGGCTCACACCTGTAATCCTAGATACTCAGGAAACTGAGATCTGGAGATTGCGGGTTCAAAGCCAGCCTGGGCACTGAAGTCCGTGAGATTCTTATCTCCAATTAATCACCAGAAAACCGGAAGTGGTACTGTAATTCAAAGGCAGGGACAACACCGGGCCCAGAGTTCAAGCTCCAGGACTATCAACAACAAAAGAGAATCTACATAGTCAGATTTTTTTTTTCTCTTGCTGTAAAAGGAAACAAATTAAGGAAAGATAAGTTATCAATATTTATTGTGGAAAATCTATAATGCTCAGAAAACATGCCAAATCATTCCAGTTTCCAGTGGCTCATCATATAGCTCTGGCTACAAAGGAAGCTGGGGTCTGAGGAATTGAAGCTCAAAGCCAGCCTGAGAAGAAAACTCCTCAAAATTCTATGGCCACCTGACCATCAAAAAGCCTATTTGGAAACATTGCTTGCTGCGGTTTAGTGTCAACCATGAGCATCCAAGAGCTTGAGGATTTTCGTTCCAAGGTTAGTACAGTGATATACTATATCTGACTTTGGTACCTGGTATGTTATATATACGTTTATTTGAAATAAGGAAGAGGAGGGAAAAATCAAGTAATTGGGAGGGGGTGGGGGAATGAAACTGGGAGAAAATCATGGGAAGGGATATGGATGTTCAGTAAGTAATATACCCACTATACTGTAACTCCTCTATACATAACCCTAACAATAAAATATAATTAAAACAAAACTCATCACTGTGAACAAACATAGAAACAAACCAACAACAACAACAACAAAAAAAACAGGACTGGTGAATATAAATTATAAGTTTTTCAAGCAATAAAAATAAGTAGTTATCTAATATAAAATACACTGATCTGTTGTTTATAATTCTGCCAGCATGTTTCTATTTTTCCCTAATTGTCTCTGTAAAAGTTATTAATTAGGAATGGGTAAGGAAGATAAGGCATAAATAGAAATAATTTAAATTGAGCATTTAACTAGGCATACATCAATGAATGGTTCTCTGGTTTGGACTATAATAGCTAAGTAATTTAAAATAAAAATGAGTATTTTACGTATTTTGTTACAAAAAGTTTATCTTGTTCAGATATAGCAAATGAGTTAAAAGTTACAGAACTGTATAAAAATTATTAATGTAGAAGATGATGCTAGGTTTTAGGGAGGTTTAGGAGAGAGATGTCTAAATCAGTCATGGCAACTTGTCTTGAAATACAAACCGAATAACACTGACATAATATATCATTTGTTGCCTGTACCTAAATTTTTATTTTATGATCTCTGAAATTTTGTTTTATAAATAATATCACAATATAAGTAAATTTACAAACATCTTTAAAAATAGAAAAATTGATGGGAAAGAAATAATTAAATCAAGAACATTTTGACAATACTGGGGACAATACTGGGGCTTGAACTCATGGCTTGCTTACTAATATCAGGTTCTTTACTACTTGGACCACAGTTATTTTTTGTGTGTGTGTGTGTGTGTGTGTGTGTGTGTGTGTGTGTGTGTGTGCATTTTCTTTGTTTTATTTATTGGATATGATATCACACACAATTTCCTGAGGGTCAGCTTGCAGCTACAAATCTGTGCATTAGGCTCCAAGTAGCTAGGCTTACAAGGTTAATATATCAAAGTCTGGTTCAAGAACAGTTTCTAAAACATAGTAAAATGTGATTGTTATAGTGTTTAAACAAATAGCCATTCCTGTCATTAAATATTTTAGAAAGTATGTTTGTTATGTGCATAAAAACTGTTAGTACTGTAAAACAAATTTTATTCTTGTTCCAGGATAAAATTAAATTCATTTATTCAAGTTATGTTTTCACAAAATACAGATTATGTCTTTTTTTTTTTTTTTTGCCAGTCCTGGGCTTGAGCTCAGGGCTTCAGCACTGTCCTTGGACTTTCTCAAGGCTAGCACTCTACCACTTGAGCCTCAGCACCACTTCCGGCTTTTTGCTATGTATGTGGGTTACCGAGGAATCGAACCTGGGTCTTCGTGCATACTAGGCAAGCATTCTACCACTAGGCCAGACTCCCGGCTCCCCAGATTATGTCTTAAGTAAGAGTTAAGTGTCTCAGGCCTGAAATTTTAGTTATTCAAGAGACTGAGATCTAAGGATTATGGTTCAAAGCCAGCCTAGGCAAAAAAACTAACCACCAAAAAGTCAGAAGTGGAGTTGTGACTCAGGGACATAGTTCTTAGCCTGAAGCAAAAAAGCACAAAGCAGTGCTCAGGCCATAAATTCAAACCTTAGGAGCCACACACACACACACACACACACACACACACACACACACACAAGCACATACAAAACCTAAGAGTACAAACAGAAGACTTATTGAAGGAAAATGATATATGTAATCTCCAGACCACATCTGACTTACTTATGTCATCTGATTGTCATTCAGATCCATTGAAAGTGTTTAGGTAGATAGGAATCATGATAAAAAAGAAGGTTATGCTGCAAAATTTCTAAGTTATTAAGAAGTTTGAAGTAAGGTGATTAGGTTCCAAATACGCTTCACTACTTGATTGGGTTTGCTGTTCAGTCCCTAATTTGAATAGGAGATATTTCACAAAACAATCCAGTACTCATGTTTCATACAAAAACTACAGCATATATTTTTTAATGTACTGTGCTTTTCTCTTCTCTTTTGTTGCCCTTTGGTTAATCTTATATTGTTACAGTATCTGACTTTGTTACCTGGCATATTGTATAATGTTTATTTGTTTATTAGAAATAGGAAAGGGAAGAGGGAAAAACAAGATGATCGGGAGGGGTGCGGGGAAGGAAATGGGGACAAAAACATGAGGAGTATATCAATGTTTGAGAAGTAATGTACCTACTATCTGAGGAATATAACTGTAACCCCTCTATACATTACAATAAAAAATAAAGAAAAGAAAAAGAAAACCTAGAAAAAAAAATACTGCTGCTATGGTGCCTGAGTCTCCTGGGCAGGGTAGATGTTTTTTCACACTGGCCTGTGGCAGCAGAGTATCCTGTGACTATCAACTCTCATTGGACAAGAGTTTATACTACAAATTTCTAGCATACTCTATCCACCACCATTTAAGGATAATGTCTAGCAAAATGCCTCCAGAAAGATACCACCCTCCACCTTCACGACCAGATTTCTAACAACTTCTGTTGGACAGCACCATGGCATCCTCTCTGCCAGCCAATGACCCACAGACTGGGCCTCGCTGGCAGGACCTGGAAAGGGCTTTCTTGATGGGTACTATAGTTCTGTCCTAAAGAGACTTTCATGTGTTCAATCCTATATTCTTCATAAGTCTGTTTGGTGGTGGTAGTATGGGGATTTGAACTCATGGATCTACAAGTCCTCTATGACATGAACCATGCCATCATCCCTCAAATTCTTATAATTCTCTTTATATTAATCAATAAATACTTGCTCTAATCTATCAATTGTTAATACTTCCTTTTAGAAGATTTCTTCTGTTCAAACAACTGAGTGTTTTCTCTGTGATGATTAAACCTAAATTAATTATTACAATTTGCCATGGGGCTGCTATTGCTATGCTTTATGATAAACCAACATCCCTCTCTACTTCCTTACCTTTTCTTCAAAAATGGAAATATTATTGGTCACCAGTGGTTCACAACTCTAATTCCAGCTACTCAAGAGGCTTAAATCTGAGGAGCATGGTTTGAAGCCAGCTGTAACAGGAAATTTTTTTAGATTTTTAAGTACCAAAAAGAAAGAGAAGGGAAAAAGAAGAGAGAGAAACGGAGCTGTAGCCCAAGTGGTAGAATACTACTCCTGAGCAAAAAATCTCACGGACAGTGCCCAAGTCCTGAGTTCAAGTTCCAGAATTAGTACACACAGACAGACAGACAGACAGATGCACATACACACATACACACATATTAAAATTTCAAATGTAGGGGCCAGGAACTTGGCCTAGTGGTTAAAGTGGTTGCCTAGCAAGCATGAAGACCCGGGTTCGATTCCTTGGTACCACATATATAGAAAAAGCTGGAAGTGGTGCTGAGGCTCAAGTGGTAGAGTTCTAGCCTTGAGAAAGTCCAAGGATAGTGCTCAGGCCCTGAGCTCAAGCCCAGGACTGGCAAAAATAAATAAATAAATAAATAAAATAAAATAAAATTTCAAATGTAGACAATTGACTTTTTTTCACCAATGAAAGAAAGCATCCATCCCTGTGGGAATGTCAGTTACCCCCAGATGTGTTATGTGGTATGTGTGTGCACGTGTGTGTGTGTGTGTGTGTGTGTGTGTGTGTGTGTGCGCGTGTACAGTATGTGGCCATTGCCATACCATTACTCAAGCCTCTAGACACAAGTGATTGAGATAATGGTAAGTTGTTCAGTCATGTCAGCTCTGATAGAGCTATTCCACTCCCATCAATGGGGACATTATGGTTTCACTGACACTGATTCTGGCTCAGTAGATAACAGAATCATACTCCATAAATAATATTTTACATTAAAGAAAGTGAGAGGGCAGTGAGGAGGGAAAGGAAAAGTTCCCAAAAGGATCATGTTTGGGTCTGAATTTCAGTCCTTTCTATTGAGTTCACTTTGTCTCTATGTGACTATTGTAGAGAGAAATGACTCTGCTAATAAAATAATCTTAACTTGGGAAGGATTTCATTTTTGTGAATGCATGAATAAACATGACATACATCCATATTTTCAGACAAAAATCACTAAATCTAAGTTTGAAAACTACTTCTTTAAAAAATGTCTTCAATAAATCAAGCAGTACCAGTCCAGGTAAAAGTATGGTCATGAAACAAAGCAAAAAAAACACAGCAACAAAACATATGGTCATTTAAAATAATATTATATTTCAGTCTTATTGACTACATATGGAATATCAATCTTATTTTAATTTTTATTATGTTTACTCAAAAAATTCAAAAAGTACTATTTCATGTATACTAAGAGATTAACAATTACAAAATGTAATGTTACAGTTTTCTGAGACAATGATAGACAAGGACAATCATAAAGATAAGAAAATGCTTTTACTTTCATTTATCACTGAGATTATAGCTTTCAAGGGGGAACACATGAAATCTTTTGTTTATTAACCTAACAAAGGACACCTAAATATGTCATATATTTAATTTAGCTTTCTAAATGTCTATTTCAGCTGATATATTTTTTTTAATTTGTGGTATAAGAGTTAAGATACTCATGAAAAAACTTGATTATTGCCAGGTGGTGGCTCATGCCTATAAGCCTAACTACTCAGGAGACTGAGATTTGAGGATCAAGATTCAAAGCCAGCCTCAGCACAAAAGGACCTGAGATTCTTATCTCCAATTAACCTCTAGAAAACAGGAAACAGGACTGGGCTCAAGCGTAGGGCAGTAGCCTTGAGCTGAAGAGCTCAGGGACAGTGCACAGGCTGAGTTCAAGTTCCATTACTCCTCCCCCACACACAAAATTTCTGTTGATTTACATCATATTAGAATCTCAGAACATATTAAAACATTTTTGTAATATATTATTTTATTGTATTTACATTATATATTGATCCTATCTTGTAATTATTGATATTTTATGTTATTTGCAAACTATGATTATTTGTATAAGATGTTATTACCAAATGCTTTTTATGTTTATATTTATGTGATTTATTTTATGTAATAAAACTATTGCTTGGAAGTGACACTGTGGCTCAAGTGGTAAAGTGGTAGCCTTGAGCATAAGAGCTGAGGAACAGTGCTCAGGTCCAGAGTTCAAGCCCCACAAGTGATCAAAAAATAAATAAATAAAACTATTGCTTAGGGGGGCCGGGAGTTTGGCCTAGTGGTTAAAGTGCTTGCCTAGCATGCATGAAGACCCGGGTTCGATTCCTCTGTACCACATATAGAAAAAAAGCCGGAAGTGGTGCTGAGGCTCAAGTGGTAGAGCTCTAGCCTTGAGAAAGTCCAAGGACAGTGCTCAGGCCCTGAGCTCAACCCCAGGACTGGCAAAAAAAAAAAAAACAAAACAAAAAAAAAAAACAAAAACAAAAAAAAAAACACCTATTGCTTAGATTTCTAGTCTCTTTATAGATTAAAAAAACGCACATACTCTTAAAATATTTTTTTCTAATTTCAAATCACCTTTGCATACATTTTTCCCTTTTTCAACTTAATTGTTTCATATTTATCACTTTAAAAAGAAACTTCACACCAATAAAACAACAGTGAATGTTTATTTAAAGAAGAGCTCCTTAACAGACCTAAATTCTTGTGTTCATTGTGCAATTTAGTCACAGGGAGGATGTCAGGAAAATGTCAAAAAGTGACTACTGATACACCTCCTTAATTGTACTTTCCATGTGTCTAGAAAACACAAGAAATAATCAGAAGAAAGATAATTTCTGTTAAGCCAAAGAAACAATCTCCATGCACAGACATGCAGCCTTTTGAAGGTTTTAGTTCTATAAGAAAATGATAGATATGGGTATGTCATAAAATAATGAATTTGCCCACATCACATGGAATAAATTGCTAATATTTATGGCCACCAAAAGGGAGAAGATTTTTATATACAAAGCATCTACTTTACAGTCTTATCAGAATATTAAATTTTCTGTATGCACAGAAAATGTGATGCACAATCTGTGCAATGCATTTACAATCTATTTAACAACCACATAATTTAAAATATTAATTTCTGATTTTGCACTGGTGTCTTTCAACAATGTTAATATTTTGTTACAAAGAGAATCTTGATTTTAAAATTTTTATCCCTGATATACTATCTTACTAAAAATTCAAATATGAAATAAAAACGATCACAGAAAACATGATTAATTATAGATTTTACACATCGTATATTAATGACTTATTTCTTTATATAGCCTAGTTCTATGAGTCCTTTAAGAAAACCAAGCAATTCATTTTATAAGCTTGTTATATAAAAGAAATAATTTAAAATTATATAAAATACATAATTCACATATATATACAATATTAAGTACTTTTTATTACAAAATTTTCCTTTTTTATTTTGTATCAGGTATGTTTTTCATAATAAATTTCAGTTCACAAATATAGCTCTTTTCCAGTGGGTTTAAATGACCCTTCAGTGATTTTTTTTAAATAATTTTTTTGTGGAGATAGATTATCAAGGAAAAGAAACATTCTATCTCTTGTAGATATATTGATAACTTCTCAGAATTATACAAAGGTGACCTTAGTATCAAATGCAATGTATGAAAATGTTCTTTTCTGCTTCATCCCATCAATCCTATTCCTGGACCATTATTTCCATTATTTTGCTACCTTTCACGATTCCACTTGGGGGCTGGTGTGTGGCAGAGGGGAAATGTTGAGCATTTCCCTAGCAAACACCACTTCCATCTGGGAAAAAAAATCCAGTTTTATTACCAAGGCAAATATGCCGAGATAAGAATAGAGATGTAAGGAAAGGCTTAGGAAGAAAGAAACAATTTAAGGTCAAATTGTCTAGATATTGCCTTTCAAAGAAAAGTAAGTTATAATTGATATATGTCTCCATCAATAAAAATATCAAAAATTAACTGGAAAACAATTACTGTGAATTAATTGTAAAGAAAGTCAAACCGGAGTAATTTGCAGTGTAAGTAAGAGAAAGAAGAAAGAGAAATATAGAGCATAAGGAAAGACTTGACTAGCAGATGTAGGAAAAGCAGATGAATCTTCCTCTCTGCTTGTTACTCTCACTCCTCATCTGTCCCAGTGGGCCTTTGGCTGACTCTGTCTTACTGTGGCTTTCACTAGGATGACACTGATCAGATTCTTCTCTCTGGTAGCAAAGCCTTTTTTTACACTTCCTTCTTCAATTTTGCTTCTTAATATAGCTTTCCCTTTCTAGTCAATTAAAATTTCGTTTATATTTCACCATCTTCACCATATATCTAATGCCACTTAAATCATTTTTATTTTTTCCCTAAGTACTTACTACTTTCTGAGGTCTATGCCTATTGCTTTATTATGTCTATTGGATTTTAATTGTCTCTCTTTTTTACTAGAAGATACTGCAAATCTGTTTTGCTCACTGATGTGTTCTAATTGTCTAGAAAACTAGAAATGCTAGTTGCTTAAATCATATTTTTTGAATATATAATTAGAATCAAGAAAAAATGATTGGTTTCTTAATGGGTCAAGAAAATCATTGTATTTACCAGTCAGTGAAAATTTTGCTCTTGGATTGGGGCTTTACTTAGGGATAAGAAGGGAGATACAAGAGATAAGAAGAGAGATTTTTTTTTTTTCTTGATGATCAGGAGAAGGAAAATTGTCTATAAGAGTAAAGCACCAGGGGCCGGGAGTTTGGCCTAGTGGTAGAGTGCTTGCCTAGCATGCACGAAGACCTGGGTTCGATTCCTCGGTACCCCACATACCTAGCAAAAAGCCGGAAGTGGTGCTGAGGCTCAAGTGGTAGAGTACTAGCCTTGAGAAAGTCCAAGGACAGTGCTCAAGTCCTGAGCTCAAGCCCAGGACTGGCAAAAAAAAAAAAAAAAAAAAAAGACTAAAGCACCATTGAAAATTAAATGCACTAAATCTTGTTCTGCTAAGAGGGAGATATAGGTTTCATTCACAGGATACCTGACAGAATGAGAAATTACTAAAAGGGAAGCAAGGTAGAAATATATGAGGAAGAACTGGGCAATGATACACACAGAGGTGATGATTACATGTAGATGCTCGTGGTGGAAAGGCTGTTGATGCATCCAAAGGTTCACTGGCAGGTTGAAAAGGAAAGGTTGTAAATCAGTCAAAAAATGCTAAGGAATACCCAGTATTCCAAAAATAAAGTCCATTAGAACAGAGAAAAAGGGGAAATCCAACAACATGCATTAACGAAGTTTACAAATAATAGCACATTGACATTATGCTGTTCAACACAGAAATTCAGTTGCATATGCAAATGGAATATTTTCATGTGCCAATGAATGTTTAGTTTGCAATTACCCATTTTCATGTGTACCTTTTTAAGTATGCAAATAAGTGATTTGCATGCATGATATGGGCCTTTATTCTGCATGTTGGACTGGATAGAAAATAGCTGAGTACTACAAACATCAAAAATTCAATGTTGTAAAATTTTCATGAGAAAGGGAAAATTTTAGTTTCTATAATCTGGAATAAACACTTTTGCAATAATATTTGGTTTTGAGATAGAAACAATTAGATACACCATCACAATTTTAACCATTAGAAATCTAAAGAGCAAAACTATGTATGTACAACTGCTCAGAAGACATTGGGGTGTTATTTCTTTACTGTTGCATCCAAGACAATTTGGTTACTTTTGTTACATGAAATATTTGGGAGAAAACACAAAAATAAAATTTTCATTATTGTGCATGAACTATTTACAATAATTAATATATTAATTACTACCCATTATGTACTTACAAGGACTAAAAATTAAATGAATTATGAATTTAATTTTCATGTTAATTGTGATGACATAATTCTAATCAGAGTAGCTATACTATAAAAGCTGATGAAATTGACGGCCCCTAACATAGAAGAATAATGGAAATGTCTATGGAAGAAATCTAATGTGATTACAGAGATCAGTAAACAATGACTCGATGATTCAGGTACTTGATTTTTCTGCAAAGTTTCACTTTATAACCCAGGCTGCCTTCAAATTTGTCATCCACTTTCCTCAGTCTTTTCAAGTGGTAGAATTTCCAGCATGCACCACAAAATCTAGCTCAGATTATTTTTTCTGCCTGTATTAAGTAGTTGTAAAATGATTTTCATAACCAGAAGCTTATGTGCAACAAAAAGAAATATTTCATGAAGAGCTGCTTACAGCTGATTCATAAACATGTGCCAAGCCAACAAAAATTGACTATGTCAACTAATGAACATCTCATTAACTATTACTATGTGAAAGTCTTCCCCAAAGTGCTGAGAATGTGGCTTAAGGTAAAGTGCTTGCCTAGCATGCATGTAGTCCTTACTGCTACAAACACACTAAAAGATAGAAGTGTTGCTATGGCTCATGTGGTACAGTATTAGCCTTAAGCCAAAGAAGCTCAGGACAGTGGCCAAGCCCTCAATTCAAGTCCCAGGACTAGCAAAAAGAAAAAAAAAAGCCTCCCAAAGGAACAACTTGCCTAATTATAAAAATATGATACTAGGTTCCGATGGCTCCTGCGTGTAATTTTTACTACTCAGAGGCAGAGATTTTAATAATGCATTTGGGAGCTGGCCTGGGAAAGTAAGTCTTTAAGATTCTCATCTCCAGTTGACGACCAACAACCAAAAGAGGAGCTTTGGCTCAAGTGATGGCCAATTTTGTTCAAAAAAGTTTGAGTATAGAGACAAATCCATGCATTATTACCCCAAGACTGGCACACACACACACACACACACACACACACACACACACACCAAAAACAAAGAAAGATTACCCAAAATTAAATATGTAAGTTTTGATTTTAAAAATATCTTGGGCTAGGAGCATGGTCTACTGATCGAGTGCTTACCTAGCATGCATGAAGCCCTGGGTTCCATTCCTTGGTATCACATCCACAGAAAAAGCTGGAAGTAATGCTGTATCTCAAATTGTTGGAGACTGCCTCAGTGTATCTTAACTTGTTGTCTAAGACTTTTAATATGATAGGCTTAGTAAAAAGTTTTAGGCCGCTTACTTTGTGCTAAGAGACATCTGGATCATTATCGTTATTTACTGGTTGCTTTGCTCTGTGTTTAGAGACATCGGACTGCTATCTTGACAAAGTTAATCTATAGACTGCTCTGCCTTATGCTAAGGAATGTTTGAACTGTTATCTCGACAGGTTAACTTACCCCATGTCCTGTTTTCTCAGGCCTCGTTTCCTGCTTACCATGATATTCTTGCAAATTAAAAATTCTGCTGCCATAGCCCCTGCTTTAAAGTCCTATATAAACCCCCTCTGACTTTCAATAAACAGACCTTGATCAGAACACTGTCTTGGTCTCATTTCTTTGTGTTTATCTGTCCTACTCATTTAGGTACGGTTCCCTCTCGGGTCTCGGCTGACTGAACCCCGCGGGCCCGCAGGCCGGGGCATCAAATGGTAGAGCTCTACATTGAGAAAACACAAGGACAATGCCTAGGCCCTGAGATCAAATCCCAGGACTGGAAAAAAAAAAATCCCTTCAAGAGGCTGGGAGTTTGGCCCAGTGGTAGAGTGCTTGCCTAGTATGCACCGCCACCCTGGTTCAATTCCTCAGTACCACCTACACAGAAAAAAAGCTGGAAGTAGTGCTGAGGCTCAA
Organism: Megascapheus bottae; assembly: GCF_031878675.1. Taxonomy (NCBI): domain Eukaryota; kingdom Metazoa; phylum Chordata; class Mammalia; order Rodentia; family Geomyidae; genus Megascapheus; species Megascapheus bottae. The sequence goes on from NC_143518.1 coordinate 13,763,027, forward strand.
GTGGTAGAGCTCTAGCCTTGAGAAAGTCCAAGGACAGTACTCAGGCCCTGAGCTCTTTTATTTCTTTTTCTTTCCTTTGGCTTTCTATTTATTTATTTATTGTGATGTTGTTGTTACAGAAAATTGAACCCAGAACATTGAACTTGCTAGGCAATCGCTTTGACACTGAGCTACATCCTAGCCCCACCAGTTTTTTAATGATATCTTATTTATCAGAAAAAAACTAGGTGCTAATGGCTTATGCTTGAAATCATCTCAGCTTCATAGAGGCTTGAGAAGTAGAGGCTTGTGGCCTGAAACATCCTTGATAGAACTGATCTCTAAAATAACTGACACAAAGCAGAACTGAAGGTATGGTCAAATGGTAGAACACTTGGCTAGCAAGGTCAAGGTCCCGAAGTATAATATGATTACAAGTATTTTCTATGTACTAATTTCTATGTCCATTTTAAACACGAATCATTCATGTTATGTGATTCACAAACTATGACAAATCCAAAGTAAGATGTTTGCTCAATTATGTAACAAATAATTTTAACTCATACAAATAATTTAAGAATATTCATTTCTTGTCTACTTATTTCCCTTTGGAAAATATTAAATCATGCAGAATTCATTTTATACAACATACCCAAAATTGAAATAATTTTTGATTCTCTGTCTAATGTATTATGTGAAATAGAAATTAAGAAAGCAAAGCATGTAGAGCATTTACAAAAATTATGCACCTAGGAATAAATTTTTAAAAGAGATCAAAAACTTCTATAATGAATATTAAAACAAATTAAAAATGATACAAAAATAATGGAAAGAAATCCTGGGTTTAGAAAGAAAAATCTTTTTTTTTGTAAGTCCTGGGGCTAGAACTCTGAGCCTGTGCACTGTCCCTGAACTCGAGCCCCACAACAGATTTAAAAAAAAATATCTGCATGTACTAGCAACGATGTAAGTTGTATTTTAACATTTACCTTAACAAGTACATAAATATATGATTATTTTAATACTAATGTGAAAATATCCTACAATGCAAACAATTTGCTCCTATTTTTATCAAAAAAGGCAATGAGTTAAAATTAGTTTTTAAATATTATTTAAGCAATGTATATTTGAAGTTAGTTTCATGTTATAACATTTTGATGAATTTGAAGCATATTTTCCATAGTTACAATTATTCTATTTGTCCAGCCATTCAAACTTGGGTGCATTCTATGAATCATTATTATACAAAAGATTAGTCTACAAAGGAGTTTGTTTTCTTTGTGATTTTTTTTTTAGCTTTTTCAAGACTGTGTTTTGATAGGATTGTTCTTCATTTTGTAGGAATCTTTTCATGCAGCCTATTCCTGCTTCACGTTACCTTCTTCCAGCAAAGCTCTTAATTCTGAAATTGGCAAGCCATCTCTTGGAGTCATTTGCACGGTTCAAACTGTTCACAATACCCAAAGGCCTGCTTACTATTTCAAACCATAATTCTAGGAGTAGGAATCATTAGTGATACTTAAACTGTGTACAGCAGAACCCTACTAAAATGCATGAAGAATAAAATTTTGTAATATATAGAATCACCTTGGACTCCATCCAGAAGACATTAACCATGGATATACAGTACTAAAAATAGCATATTACAGGTAACTTCACTTTTAATATGAGTTTCTCTCTCGAAATTGAGAACACTCTATTTCTGAAGTTAAATATATTTTTTAATTCAAAATGTTGGAAACCACTAGTGTCAATAAAATAATTTCAGGAGGCTATTAAAAAAAGCAAGTATCCAGATGAATTGTACTGATAAATTATTATTCTACATCAAGAGTAATTGAGATAGAAACATTTTTCCTTACTTCACTAAATACAATATATGCCAGAAGATAATGAAACCAACTGAGATTCTTTTTTCATTATTTTACTTTATTATATGAGTGATATATAGAGGGGTTACAGTTAACATTCATAAGGTAGTAAGTACATTACTTCTTGAACATTGTTACTCCTTCCCAAGTTTATGTTCCTCTTTCCCTCCCTCCCCCAGGTGATATTCTTCATATCAGAAAGAGAAAGCAAATTGATTTGAAACCACAATAACATATAAATGTATCCAAGTTGTTATACTCCTTATCAAACAGAAAACAATCAAGTTTGGGATCTCCTCATCCCCAAAGTAGCAACAAAATTTTACTAAGGTACATGACTCACTTGGTGTAAAAGGAATTTGAACCTCCCTGGACAATCAAAAAGTAAGTCCAACTGTTTTCATGGAAAGTCTGAACCAGCTCATGAGATAGCTCTAAGCATCATTTACTGGCCAGGAACATCATGTTCCAATAATCAGATATGAACTTAATCTCCAAGAGTCTGAGACTCACTTCTTTCACCTACATTGGCTACCTGGTACCTAGGTGTTTTGCAAAGGGTGTTTTCCCAAATTCTATATGGCTGAGGATGTTTTTTCTAACACTTTGTGGCTTCAAACTTTTATGTTTCTTCTTGTAGATGACATTTGTTTGTCCTTCAACCATCAGTAGCAATGAAGATCCATCTGTATCAAGGAAATAAAATGCCTCAGAGAATTTAATTGTACTCAAAGATATAATACGTAGAATGGAATCTCAGGTCTAAATCTTCAACAAAAATGTTGATTGCCAGTAACACCAAAAAGACATAAAGTCTTCCTCTTCATATTGTGAACAATGAAAGCATACTGATTCTAGAGATCATAAACTAGCCATTTACCTAGCAGTAATAGGATACATGTTTTTTTTTTCATTTTCTTTACTATAATTTATCTTCTTTTCCTTTGTATCACCAAGAATCAAACAGTTACCAAACAGACTTTTCCTTGGCTGCAAAAGGTGCTTTGACACATTTAACATCATTCAAATTTTATACTACATATTTTCCAACTGTAACATATCAAACTAGCAACCAACAACTGAAAAGCATCAAAAGTCCTGAATGTGCAGACATTTGACAAAACATCTAGATATTTTAGCTATCAAAGAGAAATTCTACATGTATGAAAATATAGGGTGAGAATTGTAAATGAGGACATGATCTACACAATTTGACAGAGCATACAAAAAGTATTTCTAGGAAGAATATGAGGGCATTGCATGTTTTTAGTAGATCCTTTAATCTATAGATGCTCAGTGGGTAAAGAATTCTACCAACCCAATTTCTGTTCTTTGCTATTCCTTGCAGTCCTCAAGATGGCTTTAACTCTGGCAGTTTTATGTGCAACAAAATTAACAAGAATTTCTTCAAAACTTCACAGATCAAATGTGTCTTTTTGGTAGATCTCAGCAAACATAACACATAATTATTTTTCTACATATATCAAGTCAAGAGTAGACACATTTTTATCTCTGGAAATCACTTTTGGATTACCATTTTGTGCATCTGAACTGCCAGCATCACTACTCTGGCATTCTGGGAACATCTTTACAGGAATCATTGTTAGTGTAGCATAAGTGCTTTAGCTTCAGACAGTTGATACCATGACAGATTTTATGGACAGGTGGTACAGACAGTATATATGTGCAGTGCAAAATTAATATGTGATTAAGATAAAATCGATCATGTGACTCAGAACTCCATCTAACTTAATACATTAGGTATTTTATGACTTTTTATTGTCAGGTTAATGTATAGAGGGGTAACAGTTAAATTCATCAGGTATTAGGAGTTTTACTTCTTACACATTGATACCCCTTCCCATGTTGTTGTCCCCATTTCCCTCCCTTCACCCACTCCCGATCAACTTTTCCCCCCTCCCCTTTCCTATTTCAAATAAACAAATAAACAAAGCAGGTAACAAAGTTAAATACAGTAACAATATGAGATTAAACATAAGAACAAAAAAAAAGAGAAGTGAAATAACATAGTACATTAAGAACAACAGTCACACAAGGTAAAGCTCTTCTTTCCATATCTTAGAGTTCCTTTGGTTTCTTCTCATCCTATATGACCTTATGTGCCTAAGTTTGGAGCTATTGTAGTTCTCTGCTAGGAGACTCCTAGATGTTATTACAAATGAGGGAAACCATGGAGCCTATGTTCCTTTGGGTATGGCTTGCTTCACTTAATAGGATTTTTTTTCCAAGTCTTTCCATTTCCTTACAAATGGGACAATGTCATTATTTCTGATAGCTACATAGAATTCCACTGTATGTAAGTACCACAGCTTCTTGATCCAGTCATCTATGGAGGGGCATCTGGGTTGGTTCCATATATTTGCTATGGTAAATAGTGTTACAATGAACATCGTTGTGCTAGTGGCTTTACGTTTAGTCATTTGAGCAACCATCATACTGCTTTCCATAGTGGTTGAATGAGTTTACACTGCCACCAACAATGTAGCAGCAATCCTTCCTGGCTACATCCAATAGGACAAATTTCTATGAAATGTCTTTAAATAGTGACAAAGTAAAGGGACAGGTAAAGGAGTTGGGAAACATTTTTTTTAATATTTCTAACCTCTCCTTTGAAACCCCTCCATTCTGACATTAATTTTCTGTGAAGATTTTCCCTCAATCTGTAAATTTTCTCTGTATTGGCTTAAAGGAATTTGTGCAAAGGAAAATATTCCAATTTTGATAGAGTCTGATTCATTAGATCCCAAATACGTACATCCCAAAAATGTGTTCCCATTTTGTGTTATTTCATGTTTTTGAAGTTGCTATTTTATATCATAGTTTATAACCCATTTGTATTTTGGATATTTTTCTTGGTGAATGTCAGTTTCCTGAGATTTGAACATTATAAAAACAATAGTGGGTGGGCTGGGAATTTCACTCAATAGTAAAACAATTGCTTAGCACCTACAAGGCCTTAAGCTTGATCCCTACCACCGTAAGTAGAAAGAAGAGTGAAAGAGAAAAAGAGGCAAGAAAGAGATAATGACAGCGGGAAAGAGAGAATAGGAAGGAAAGAAGGCACAGGGAGGAAAGAAGCAAGGAAGGAAGGAAGGAAAGAAGGAAGGAAGGAAGGAAGGAAGGAAGGAAGGAAGGAAGGAAGGAAGTGCCGGGGCCTACGGGCTGCAAATTGGGGTTCCTGAAATAGGGGGCAGGGACTGGAAAAAATAGAAGAGAGACAAAAACATGGGGTTCGGGAGGTCTCCAGCCCAGGTAAAGACTGCAGCTCCATTTATTTTCCACTCAAGGCTTATCCCTTCTTGAAGCCAGGGAACTTCCAAGTGTTACATTGATATGGTAAATCTCAGGTCATTTAAACAGAATAATGCCAGAAAACAATAAGACAATAAAGCAATTGTCTGATGCAAATCAAGGTACAGTTTGATTCCACTCTGGCTCCCAACAAGGAAGGAAGGAAGGAAGGAAGGAAGGAAGGAAGAAAAAATTTGAAAGAATAACTAGAAGGTAGTGAAAGAAAAATGGAAAGAGTGCACTCAAGGTTCAGTGGAGTGATAGGAATCACTTTCTAGCTTTTCAAGCTTATAATTTAGAATGATCTCAAAGACAAGTGATTTTTTTTTATTTTTAACTATTTCCAGGGACTAAATGATTGCTACCCAAAATCCCCTCTCTGAAATACCAGCTTGTAGCTAGATAAGGATATAATAAATTTGTATTTAGTGCCCCAAATTCAGCCCCTCCATATCTCATTCTGAACACTCAGTCTGATTCCTTTAGAACATTATTACTGTGCTTTCTTATACTAATATATGTCTGAATTCAAATCCGTTCATTAACTTTGATATCAGCTCATTTTTAGCATACCTAGATTCAGACAATTATTCATTAATTCTTTTGCCTAAAAGTATTTCAAAGTGAATGATTTTTTTTTTTCTGGTAGTACTGGACTTGCTTGCTTGGCACTCTACTACTTGAGCCATATTTCCAGCCCAGAATTTTGCTTATTATGTTGTAGACAGAGCACCTTGAAAAATTCTGTTTATGCCAACTTGAACCTCAGTCCTCAAGAAATAATCTCTCTGAGTAGCTAGAATTGCAGATTCATATTATAGTATTTGTCACTTGTAGTTTTCCTTTATAGATAGAATGATAATGTCCTCTTATTTATTGTAGTTTTTGAATTGTATGTGATGATCCTGCACTAAAAATGTTTCTATATTATAACTATCATATAATTTTGTTTATTTAGATTTTGGTATTATTTCATTTGCATAATAATAGGAGATACATGCTGGGAAGGTGTCTTTAGTGGCGGAGTGCTTGACTAGCATGTTTCATGCCCTGGGCTTGAGTCTATGTACCATATACACAAAAAAGGCTGGAAGTGGTTTTGTGGATCAAGTAGTAGAGTGCTAGCCTTGAAGCTAGGGGCAGTGCCCAGTCCCTGAGTTCAAGCCTCAGAACTAGCAAAAATAATAGTAATAATTTTTATAATTATAGGAGATATTTTTTCATATGTTGCCTTTTATATTTACTTATGCTGAGGCTGAAAACTCTACCCAGTCTCTGGGTCTGATAAACATCTATTTTTTTCACTGTTATTTTCTTTTTGGCTCATTGAGTGAAGATCTCACTGAATATCTCAGGCTGATCTCAAGCTCTTGCTGCACCTACCTCAGCTTCTTCAGTTCTAAAATTAGTCAGGTTCCACCACACTTAGTTACACATTTTTACAAACTTTTATACTTCTATTGAACTCCTTTTTTTTTCCTATCAGGAATTATATTTTAGTTAGGGCACGCAATATAAACTTGAACTTCCTTTTCAGAAGAGATTTCTCACTCATACGACTATCCCTTGTGAAAAGCAAATTTATCTTCTTTTCATTTGAGTTGTCACTTGTACTGTTTTCAATTTGTTTATTATGATTAGGTTTATATGTGAGCAACCAGTATTGTGTTTATTCTCTAATATATATCCCTGTTCAAGAAGATATTTGTGAATGTTTTGATGGTTGTAGGTATACTTTCTTATTATCTGTTTTATGTTTTTCATCTTATTCTCTATTGTTTAGGCTTTGCAGAATATATTTTCAAAGGTTTCCTTTTGATCATAAAGTACACACAAAACCAGAAGGATATAACAAATGCAAACAGCCATGGTCTGGCTGAAAAAGCTTGAAGCCCTAAGACTTGTGTTAAATCCCATCTGAAAAATTTCAGGCTCGTGGGATACACATTTAAATCTATTATTCTAGCCTGGCTTCAATGTATTTTTAAATCAATTCTTCAAAATTTGCCTTTGAATTTGAGTTGAAAACGCAGTCCTTTTAGGAATTGATATGAACACACTATATACTCCAAATATGTCTTACCAGTCCATTGGTGGTCATTTCCACATCACATTATCTAGCCCTGGTTGTTATTCCATAACAACGTTCCTTTGCTGACTGTCACAATGCTGAGGCAGGGGAGGGTGGCAGAGGAAGCAAGATAAGGAGAGAGGGGAGATTTTGCCCTGTTTCTTTTGTACTTTTTGTAGCTTGTTCATGTGGTACATTTAAACCCTTATTGAAGAAGGGTTCATTAATACTGAGTGCTTAACTACATCCGAAGCTGGTCTCATAGTACTAATGACACTAGCCACAATCCATTCTCATTGATTGCTTGTGTGGGACTATGAGTTTCATGCCCTTTCAGGTGACCCTAAATGGACAGAAACACATTTAATTCTCCTCATAAGCTTTATCATAATACTTTTTTTTTTCCTTTCAGCCAAGCAGATGAGGAAACTGAGCAGCAACGATAGTTTTAAAAAGCTACAGAAAATCCATCCAAAAGTTCAAGAGTTTCTATATCCATTCTATACAGGAGTAGAAAATAAAATGATCACATTAAGCAATACTATAATATAGACATTCTTATTAGAAAATTTTAGCTTATGGATAAGTTTATGCAACAAGAAAATAGCCAAATGGAAAAATATAAATTCCAAGAAAATTAAAGGTCACATCTCTCGCTATAACACCAGAAAATAAAATTCTATTTTTCACTTTTATTTATCATTATCAGCCAGAGGTCGGCCAGAGAGAATGCCACTCAAGTGTACAGTCAAGATACTTGCACCTTAAATAGATGCAATTCAACCTTTCAAATCATTCCAAGGTCAAAATATACATTCTTTTCAGAAAACAAAAGTTAGCTCAAGATTTCTACTGTTTTGCTAGTAGAAAATCATCTGCTTCGGACACTTCTTCAGCAGAAGTTGCTAATATAAAAATTAGAAAAAAACAGAGGTATTTTAAGAAGAAAACAAATATCTCTACTATCCTAATCACATATTGATTCTGTTAGAAGAATCTGTTAGAAAAGTCTCCCAGAAGAAAATAATATGATATTGAATTTTCTGTGTTTAAGAGGAAATCCATGTATACTTACTCATTTGTACACTAGTGTAACATTTAAATACAAATGAACATTATTTTAATATATACATTTATAATAAATAAGTCACACTTTATGCCTTTCTGAACTACTACTTACCTTCATCAATCTATCCCACTTCCCAGACTGGATGTTGAGCCCAGAGTTTTATCTTTTTAGAGGAATGGAATGGAAAGTTTGACATATGAAGGAAGTTCTTGGGTAATTTCTTGACTTTTGAATAGGAAAATTATCTTCAAATTATTGAGATTTAGTTTAACATGTTCCATGACATGACTTCATAGCCTGATTTTTTTTTTTTCAATAATGGGCCTTTAACTCAGGGTCTGACCACCGTCCTTGGGCTTTCTCAAGGCTAGAGCTCTACCACTTGAGCTACAGCACCACTTCTGGCTTTTTCCTATGTATGTAGTACTAAGGAATCAAACCCAGGTCTTCATGCATGCTAGGCAATCATTCTACCAGTAGGCCAAACTCCCAGCCCAATAGGCTGTTTTATGATACCACATTTAAATTCAGAAATAACAACCAGTTAAAATTTTTATTGTTTAGAGGACAAGGCATTAAAGATTATTTTTTTTTATTTATAGAAAAGGTAATGTGTAGGGAGAAAACTGGACCATTCCTATTAAACCTCAAGGTCTGAAAATTCTGGCCAGAAAGAAAAGAAAAGAAAAAAAAAGAAGAAGAAACAAAGAAAGAAAAGAAAACAAACAAGCAAAAAGCATTAACTATATTTTGGTGAAAAACTGGTATTAAAAAAAGTAAACTATGTGGTGAATTAGTTATCATGTTTCTAGTGAAATGCCTTTTCTTCTACTTTCTCTTTATTAGTTTCTGACTGGGAAAAGTGGGAGGTATCTAGCACTAGTTTAAGCAAGCTCCTTGTTCCTGTGGTGCTGCATGAATAACAAAGAAATGAAAGTGACACACTCATTGTTGACTTCCTGCTAACAACAATAACAAAAAAGTTAAAATTGGAGAACCAGAGGTATAATCAAACAAATCAAAAGATTGCCATTTTTTCTTTTCTTTAAACTATCACTGGCAGGGAAGAAAAGCTGAAAATCTTTTTACTCTTAAATTTAAACACTTCTAAGTAGCACTTATAAATACATTGCACTGTATTATTTTAGTAGAGGTGAAATGAGTTAAAAGGCAAACAAATTTATCTAAGTAGTGCAAAACAGTGTGATAAAATACTCTTCAAATGAAACATGATACAAATATGTTTATCATTCCAACTGCTAAGATTGGAAAAATGTATCCTTTCCTATGGACTAAAGAACAGACTTATTCTAGAAGTGAAAAGAAAAAAATAAGATTTAAAAAATAGAAAATAAAATAATATAAAACTGACAGTTTGAATTCTAGGAATCCCTCTGTTATTGGAGCTTGTATAATTATTTCCTAAAAGGATGAATGAGATAAAGGTCTTTAACTTTATTCAGTAAAACTTTCAGTAAACTGGTACCTATAAAACTCTGAAAATGGGCCGGGAGTTTGGCCTAGTGGTTAAAGTGCTTGCCTAGCATGCATGAAAACCCAGGTTCGATTCCTTGGTACCACATACATAGAAAAAAGCCGGAAGTGGTGCTCAGGCTCAAGTGGTAGAGCTCTAGCCTTGAGAAAGTCCAAGTACAGTGCTCAGGCCCTGAGCTCAAGCCCAGGACTGGCAAAAAAAAAAAAAAAAAAAAAAAAAAAAAAAAAAACCACTCTGAAAATATCCTACATAAAATGTTAATAGTATATCATGTAAAGTTGTTTTGCAATATAATTTCTACTCCGTTCTATCCTTTTAATTAATTTTGACATTTGAACATTTATAAGTATTTTATGTAGTTTTGATAGTAACTGATTTAACATTTCAGTAAAATGTAAAGATAAGCACTCAAAAATAATCTGTAAAATTGCATCACCCCAACAATTATTAACTTTTTTCATATAATGGACTCTAGAAATAAATAAGTAATAAAATTATATTCCGTGAAGTGTATCTCAATTCATTTTGCTCCCTTGGAAAATGTCACTGACCAAAATTGTTCTTTGGGGAACAAAGGATGCTTAGGAATGAAAATATCTCTACCAAGACAGTCATAAAATTATGGAAAAAGCTCTCTATTCTCTTTAAAAGTGTCGGGGATTTTAGTCCTCAGTCTCTCCCGACCTACAGGAGGGATAGGGAGAACAGGACGTGCTGAGAAAGGAAAGGGCCTACTGACTGCCTGCACCCAGCCCTCCCTCACCAGAGGACAATCAGATGCGTCAGGGAGACCCATCAAGGCAGGAATTCTTTTACTGAGGAAGTACATTTAGCTAATACAGGATACAGGGGCTCCTGCAGTTCAAAGGTGGTGGGGGGGTTGGTACTCTCACTATAGGTAAAGAAGGGGAATCATGTGCTGTCCAAAAGGGCGGAAGGGTTCTAGGCTTATCCCAGAAGTAGCCTTACTTTATATCGCAAACCACAGCCACACCTTCCAACTGGGCGGCAGGCACCACCTCAGCCAGTTTGGTCCCAAAACTAGGAAATGAACACTGGGCCACAAGTTAGGCCTCCTTTTCTACAGGATAGGTTTCCATTTCCCTGATGTGACATGCTCCACATAAAAGACTTTCTGGAAGTATCCTAACCCAGGAGGAGGGACATAGAGATTCCAAGAAAAACCTGAAGAGACCTTACTTGGTTCCTACTTCCTGTACTCAATCCAATATCATTAGGTCATTTCCCAATCTTCATCTGATCACAGCTTAAATTTAGGCAGTGTGCCCTGGATGTTTGGGCCTTCATTTCTGATCATTCTATGCCACATACAACTGTAATCAAATATTTGTGTACATTTATCTTATTAATCTTTTTACTGATATATGAGAGAAGTTGGGACTTAATTAATGTGTAAAGAAATATATTAATTTAACCCTATTAAGCAAAACAGACATAAAAACAACACAAAATAAGTCAGATCTAATTATTATGTCATATGCAAAATTCAATATTTGGCTAATCTTTCTAAGTCTTTGTGTTAATTCTTTTATGTTAACAAAGTAAATAAAATACAAAATACATCTCTCCAAAAGAAATGTAAAGTGATCAAAATAAAGGATAAACTGAATGGCTTTCAATCCTTAAAACAAGGTCAAACGAGGCTTGAATGTCCCTCCCCCCCAAGAGTTTTACTGATTCTAATAATGTAAGGCAGGAGAATTGAGATTAAATAAGGGAAAAAAAGAAAAAAAAGGCAAAGCAAAAATATCAAGAAAAAAAAATGGCAAGTCCCTATAACTTCGAAGGAAAAGGGAGCTTAGGGTAATGTCATCTGTTGTAATAATCTATAACTCTGCCTGAGTATGCTTTGCTCTTTTTCATTTATATATATTTCACTTATATATGTTTAACAGCTAAATAAAGGAAGAAGAAAAAACATACTTCCATATAGGATTTTCACAGTTATAGCAAAAAAAAAAAAAAAATCTCTTTTCAGGATATATAATTGCAGGTCCTCCCTCTTGAGAATTTAGATTGTAGGTCTGTTAAATGTTTAGGCCACAAAATTTCAAGGCATAAAATTAAGTCTAGAACAGCAGAAAATTGTATCTATTTATTTCTTCAAGAAGTTCCATTCAAAGTGCCTTTAACTAGCTAAACTCATAGATTAAACTTAAAAAAAAAACAACAAACACAAACTCAAAAGTGAAGACACAAACAAAATAATTAAGCAAGAGAGGAAAAAAACAAACATGTGATTTACATATGGATAGAGTCCTTTAAAGAGTCTATTGTAATTGGAAGCTTTGACACACAGGATGAAACTTAGTACAAGTGAGACTAAAAGGAAAAGTCTTGAACTTTTTCTACCACTCCACTTGAGTCATATTACCACTTCTGGATTTTTCTTTGTATGTGGCAGAGAGAAATCAAACCCAGGGCTTCAGACATGCTACGCAAGTGGCAAGTACTTCAACATGAGGCTACTCCCCTGGCTCCAGATTGAAGTAGCAGGAATTGGATTCAAAGCTTATGCATGCTAGGCAAAAGACCTACAAACTGAACCACAATCTTAAGTCACTGTTCTTGTAGTTTATATTGTAGATCACGAATTTGGCACGAACATGATACATGATAGCTGGAGTTACATCCAGATACCACTGTGGTTCATTTGTTTTATGACAGAGGGTGACACTAAGGTGTGTGTTTTGTTGTTCTAGTATTGATAATTATTTCTGTACTTAGCTAATTCTAGTATTTAGCTTTCTTGCTCAAGGATGGAATAATAGTACATATCCTTTTCTATTTTTATTAGTTAATTGGAAATCAGTGTCTTTCTTGTATTTTACTGCCTGCTTCTCAGGTATTCTCAGACCTCAGATCTCAACTATATTATATTATATAAAGCACATACTGTAATACATATTGAAACATTTTTTATATACACAGAGAAATCAGAAATAATTGTTCAACAGAACATAAAATAAACAAATGCATATCCATGGATATATTTAAAGCTACAGTTGTTTATATATGTGTATTTATGTGTGTATATATGTATATGTGTGTAAAATGAATGCATTAAACTAAATTTACCTAAGTAAATGTTAGCCATTTTAAATAAATATAAATTAATAGTAAAAAATCACACAGATCTCATAACATTGATTCCCTAAATGATTTGCAAAGTTAAAGTTGCTGTACTTCTTGTGTATAATACAGAAATATATGAAAATAAAGATTATCTTAAAATATAGAGGGATTATATAAAACAAATGCTTGAAATTATAACAGATTCAGAAGATTGCCCTATTGGCTATTTATGCAAAGATAATGGGTACAAAGCCATTCAATATAAAAAAGTCCTTTATAATATTGAGGAGTGAAACTGTGACTAATGCATGAAATATACATTGTTTCTTTCAATTAGAATAGTGTATTAGACTACATTATAGGAAGGAGAAAATATTGTAATATGTTCTCATAAGGTATTAGTTTAAAGCATTTTATCTTCTACCATAGTTGTGAGTTCATCAATTTTACGTGTGACAAAGCAAGATTATTTTGTGGGGAATGATTATTTCATAGCTCATATTTGAGGAAATTCTAAGTAAGTAACTTATTCTAGACAAGTCTCATAAAGTTCTGAAAAAAATAGGCCAAGATTAGTAGCATATTCTACAGAGGATAGAAACCATTTAGTATAGAGGAAAAAATGGTCCTAGAAGACATAATAGCTCCTGAGGGTGTTCCTGTACTAAAACATGGCACAAAACTTGCCATAAAACTTATCAGCAAAATATCATGCTGTAAGTTACCTTCCTATATGTTTCCAAAGGGATTTTATAAAAGAAGCATTGGGAAGCAGTAGCAGGTAATGGTTCAAATGATAGTTCTTGAATCAGAGTGCCTGAGTGAGCATCATAGATCATACATTAGTTTGTTTTATTATTTGGGGCAAAGTAATTATATGATTAACTCCTTTATAAAAATAAAGGAGTTAATGAAGGTCCCTAATTCATAGTATAATTCAAAAGTTCCAATGAGGAAAGGCACAAAAATCTCAGAATAAACGGTTAGGTAATGTATTCTATGAGCTTATGTAAACAACACAATAAAACCCCTTTGAACAATTAGCCTATGTCCACAATGAAAGAAGAAAGAAATGAAAATTTGATTGCTTAGTAAACATTTTTAATTACCATGTTGTGACAGCCTTGAGAGTCAAGATAATCGTGGGTTATCTCTCATGTTTTTCTATTTGAAAATAAGATATAATTTAATTTTAAAAACACTTGATTTCATAGATATATAGAAACTTACTTTGGGGTTTCTTCAAAGGAGTCATTTTCTGTCAGAGTGCCATCCAATAATTCATCCATATATCCCATTTTTCACTATTTAAAAGACAATTGTTTGGCCTGCTGATTAGAGTATAAAAGAGTCAAGAGAAAGGGACTGAAAAGATACTACTGAGTGAGCAAAAAATTAAATAAGTAGGAATGATTTTTTTCGGTTGGCATACCCTAAACTTCTATCACATTTAATCAAGAGGAACAAAAACAAAAAACAAGACCTTAGTCACTTATTTTTAAAATTTTTATCACTAAAATTACTAGCAGAATTATTTCCCTTGCATTTTAGTCCTCATGTTATTAGTAAGTTAAATTCATTATCATAAACATCTAGCACATTAATGACATTAACACACAAGCAATTATTTAGATGGATACTCTATGAATAAAGGTAAAAGACATACTGAAATACTGAACAGACAAATGTAAAGCACTTACATTATCAAACTACCTAAAGAATAAAGAATGCAGGAAAATCTTTAAAAATTATTTGTTTATTCTTTTTTCTTTTTGACGGTACTTGGGCTTTACATGAAATCTTCCCACTGTTTTTCGGCCCATATCATATTTCAATCAAATATTCTGGCCTTTACCTCTTATTCTCTTGGACACTGGAGTCCAGTGTTTACCCAGGTGCATCTAGACCATGGTTTATAAACCATTCTTGCTGTAGCTAGGAGGACATGCATATTCAAAGATGGCAGATTTTTTCAATTGAGATGGAGTTTAATCAACTTCTTTACCTTAATATTCTTGGAATTGGGATTTTCTTAATGTAAGTTTTTGTCAGAGACATTCTCCCCCTCCCTGAATTCTTAGCATAAGAATGTGCCTTCATAGTTTCTTGTCCTAAGGGCAACATTTTGTAAATTAGGTTACTAAGCAACGCATGCCTGCTTGTATTGACATGTAAACATCCTACCACCTGACCTCCTACCCCAAGCAGTACCCCAATCCCCTCCTGCCTCTCCTGAAGAGGCATATAAACCCCTGTGTGAAAAATAAAATTCGCAGCTTGATCAGAACGCTTGTCCTGCTGCCTTCTTCATGTCTCCTGTCCCTTTCATTCCTCCCTCTAGGTTCTTGGCCCTAGTTGACATCCCACCAGACGGGACAAGTTTTTCCATGTATCATGGATAACAAGATTATATCCCTATGAGGAGTTTCAAGTTGAGATATGAGTCCCCCACACACTTTTTCCTAGAATGGCCTACATTTCAATCCTAAAACTCGAATGTATGAGTAACTGGGATTCCAGGCATGATCCAATAGTGCCCAGATAATGACTGTTCATCAATAAGTAATAGTGAAGTAGAAAGTAAAAAAGAATTAGCAGCAAAGAGAATTAAAAAAGTAATCCATATTTGGAAAAAATAGAAATCTATACAGTACCTTAATTCATCATGAATGTACCAAAGCATTATACCCAAATTAATATTGATAATGATTACATTCATCAAAACAGTTTAAATGTGACTCATTAAATTTGTATTTCAAAGCATCTGTAATTGTGTTTATGAGAAAAGTTTAGTTAAATTATTTAATTGATAGATTCTGGAAATAAGACCCACACTCTGGTCTAATTTCTGTAATCTTTCAAAAAAACAATGACTTTTGTATTTTTCAAGGTAAAAAAATTCTGCTTAAAAACATATATGAATTCAAAGGAACATAGGCTCAATGGTTTCACCTCATTTGTCATAATCAGTAGAAACCTTGGGCTCTCCTAGCAGAGATTTGCAATAGAGCAAAACCTAGATACATAAGGCCATACAATATGACGCTAAATGAAAGGACCTCTAGGATATAGAAACAAAAGCCAAATGAGTGATTGTTGTCCTTAATGTACTATGTTATCTCTCATCTCTTTTGCTGTCCCTTGGTTATCTCATATTATTACAGTATTTCACTTTGTTATCTGATACATTGGATATATGCGTATTTGGTTATTTGAAATTGGATAGGGAAGGGGGGAAAACAAGATAAGGGGTGGGGGTGAGTGGAGGGAAATGGGGACCAAGACATGAGAAAGGATATCAATGTATGTGAAGTAATGCACCTTCTATCTGGTGAATATAATGTAACCCTTCTATTAATTACAATAAAAAATTTATGAAAAAAACATATGAAATCATTGCCTTTGACAGGAGTATTAACAAATGATTCAACATTTGTTAATTCCTTCTATTTACCTTTTGATTTTTTAAATTCTTATAATGTAGATTTAAATTTAAAATATATTCAGTACAATATTTCTTTAGTAACAAACATCAGTAGGCTTTATAATTATTTTGATATGAAATTTCTAGGTTGTTCAAAAATAGCTCTGAGACAAAAAGCAAGGAATTTCTATTTTCATGTCTTTCTAGTAGGATCTTGAAAGTCATCACTCCCTTCTTCATTTGAAGAAAATTTTGACACATTGTAAACTAGGTACTTTCCACACACACATGGAAGAACTAAGGCTGCAGAGCAAACCTCACCATATGCTCGGGAGGTAAATCCAGTAAACCACAATCCAGAAAAAAGAAATAGAAGTATTAAAATCATCTATCAAAAAAAAAAAAGAAGTCATCTATCTAAACCATAGCAAAGATGGAAGGGAGGGAGAAATTATAAAAAGAAATGTAAATCAAATGAAAACATTCAGAATAAGGGAAACATTCTAAAAATAACAGAAAATAAGAGGTAAAAATAAAGCAAAAGCTAATCCTTTGTAATAAACAATCATATTGACAGAACTCTTGAAAAGCTAACAAGAGGAGCAAAAAAGCATAAGAGAAATTGCCAGTATCAGAAATGGAGGGAGGTTCATGTAAATTGAGATGATACTAACAGAATATATAAACATCCTTGACTACAATTTGGTAACATGAAGGAGAATAAACAATTATAGTTGAAAGCTACCTAGAATTTACTATAGGATACAGATAATATGAGTAGCTCTATATGAGTTATAAAAATTGAACTAAAAACCAATCTAAAATCAAAAACCAACAAAAGACCTGAGTAGTTCAATTGGGATATTTTATTTTTTCAACTACTCAAGATATCCATGGTGTACAACTGCAAAAAGTGCAAGAAGGGGATAAAGTCCTAAATCCTTTTATGAAGCAGGAATTAACAGACTTTTAAAAATAGATATTTTTATTTATTCTTTGGTTGGTTGTGGGGATTGATCTCAGAGCCTGGGTGCTGTCTGTGAGATCTTTTGTCCAAGGACAGCATTCTATCACTTTGATACACAACTTCACTTCCAGGTTTTAAGTGGTTAATTAGAAAGATGATTCTCACAAGGGCTTTTTTGCCAGTCTGGCTTTGAATTGTGATCCTCAAACCTCAGACTCCTGAGTACCTAGGATTACAAAATTGAGCCACTGGAGGCCAGCTTGAGACAAATACAGTTTAAGAATCTCTGGAGATATTATTACAATTTTCTTTAATGAAGTAGTAGTAAATAGTATGTTACAATTCATAACAAGGGCAATTGATCATAATAGGAAACTCAAAACATATAAGAGGACAATATCAGCAAATATATGAAAACTTTTTTAAATACAAATTGATAATAAGAATTTTCACTATACAGCCAGATGGCTCAGACTTTTAATCCCACCTGTGTGGAAGACTGAGATTATGAGAATCACAATTTGGCTCCACACCAGTGGTACATGAGATACCCAATTGTGACTGATAGCTGGGCACTATGGCATGATCCTGTCATTGCAGCTATGTGCAAGGATGAGATTGGGAGATCAATTTAACATAAAATGTTTGAGAGATTATTTCTCAAGCACAAGAAACAAAGCCTGTGAACATCCTGTTTACCTGCTATATTAAGAAGCCGTATATAAAGAGACCATGCAAAGACTCTAGTTAAGGTAGGAAGAATTTTTTTTCACAATTGATTAATCAAAAATAAAAATTTAAAATGGGGTAAAAAACATGAGAAGGGGTATCAATGTAGATGAAGTAATGCACTTTCTATCTGGAGAATATGACTGTAACCTTTCTATTAATTATAATAAAAAAAAATTTAAAAAGGGCTAGAAGCATGGTGGAGAATCTACATAGTAGGAGAAGTTCCTGAGCTTTAAAACTCATACCACAAAATAAATAAATATATAATAATGATTTTTTTCTGTTATATAATATTAGATGGGAAATCCCTTAATCTGATAACAGATGAATTAATGTTGAAGTTAGTGTGACAGTTAACAATTAAATAATTTTCTCTTAGGGAAAACTTTCTTTCCACTCTCCTTATTCAATATTGTACACAATGTCCTAACTAGTGATATAATAAAATAAAAAGAAAGTAAAGGATGTAGATTGATAAGGAAAAGATAATAGTATCTTAACATTTAGATAACATGATTATCAAAATAAACCATTACTTAAATATAAAACAACCCTACAAATTCCTAGAAAACTATAAAGAGAAAATCTATATACTCTTTTACTGTTATTTTTTAAGAAAATGAATTGCACAATACATGGAAACAAATACTTGTAGGATAGGAAATATTTATAATATCACTTCATTCATATCATTGAACATAATCCTTTTAAAAGGAATTAAATGCCTTTATTCATTTTTATTAAAGTTTTTGGGAGAATGAGATTTCAACGCAGAATGTCATGTTCATTTGACTTGTTTTCTTAGTGGGTACTCTACAGTCTGTGCCACACCCATCTTGCAGATTTTTCACCAGAAAATTGAGCATAAGTGCCTAAAGGACTTCTGCTTAAGCTGGCTTAAAACTTCAGTCCTTTAGAACTCCACCTTACCTGAAATAATATCACACAGGTGTAAGCCATCTTCACATGGTTGTATTGAGTTCTTAATCTATATTTTTTCTTTGACTATACCTAAATACTCCCCCCTCCCCCCCTCCCCTCCCCCCTCCCCCTCCCTCCCCCTCCCCCTCCCTCCCTCCCTCCCTCCCTCCCTCCCTCCCTCCCTCCCTCTCTCCCTCTCCCTCTCCCTCTCCCTCTCCCTCTCCCTCTCCCTCTCCCTCTCCCTCTCCCTCTCCCTCTCCCTCTCCCTCTCCCTCTCTCTCTCTCTCTCTCTCTCTCTCTCTCTCTCTCTCTCTCTCTCTCTCTCGGCTTGAACTCAGTGTCTGAAGGCTTTCCTTGGACTTTCTCAAGGCTAGAACTCTACCACTTGAGCCACATCACCACGTTCAGATTTTTCTATGTATGTGGTACCAACGAATGGAACCGGGGTCTTCGTGCATGCAAGGCACGCGCTCTTACCACTAGGCTAAACTCCTGGTGCCCCTCCATATCATTTTGTTTTCCCTTCCTTGGACGGCCTGGATCTACATCTAAGCTCAGAATTGGAGAGCTTCTTCTCAGATGTATTATTATTATTAGGAATACTATTATTCCAACCACTGAGTCACATGTGCCCTCTTGTGATCTCTACCTTTATACCTGGAACGTGCCACTGTGCATAACAAAACTAATTTGTTTTGCTTATGCAGTTACAAATCATCAGACCTAAAACATGGAGTATGTCTTTGACTATTGTTAGTTTAATGCAAGTGCAATCATCCTTACCAATGAAAGAAAACCCACAAGAGAAAAGTGGGAAGGTGGTGGTATGAGGAAGTCTTGGCTAGCTTCAGTATCATTTAAAATGGAGTGATGGAGTCACCAGCCAGGGTTTGTAAGACACTGAAATAGGCAGGAGGACAGGTCCTTCTGGATAGTCTCCAGCAATAAATAATTCCCAATTTTAGTGCCTGGTAGCATTTTAGTAATAGATGGCTGAGCTCTATAATCTGTAGATAATGGTTTTGAATTTTTTTTAATTTAGCTTTATTGTCAAGGTGATATACAGTGGGTTTACAGTTTCATGCCTAAGGTATTGAGGAATTTTTCTCATAGAACATTGTTACCCCCTCCCTCATTTTCTTCCAATTTCCTCCTCCCCTCAACCCCCCCAACAAGTTGTAAAGTTCATTTCCAACATATTGTCTTGTGTTGGTTTTAATATATTCTGTGAAGATATTTTTTTTTTCTTCCATGCTTTCTCCCCTATGATTTATCCCCTGTTGTCACTGCATTTGGGTATATGGGGTATTTTATATATGTTTATTTGGCTTGGAGAAGTAAGGGGAACAGTGTTTTAATTATTTTTTTAGCAACTTATTTCAAGAACAATGAGTATCAGTACAGATGGTATGGTTTAAATTCTGAAAGAAATGAAGTTTCTCCTCTCAAGAATATTGTTCTCTCCTGAAGCCCAGAGCTTTTGTTTGCCACTGTAGGAAACAGGGAACACGAAGTACTCTTTATCAACCATGAAAGGCTCAAGTTCCTATAACTCGTTCTATGAGTAATACATTAGTACTGGTAAATTATGCTTGAAAAAAAGAGGTTCAAAATTTTCTTACCTAAATTCCAAACTGTTTTACAATCTAGGACCCACCATGTTGATTCAGATTTTCTAATTTCCAATCTCCACTGAGCACTGGAAATAAAGTATAAAGTATCCTGTATTGTCCTCCCAATAATGCTTACTGCCACAGTAACTGTATACTTGTGTGTGTCCCTAAAATGTAAATATATATATATATATATATATATATATATATATATATGTATAGTTGTCAATGTGGGAACATTCACTTTGGTTAAAATTTATATATATATATATATATATATATATATTTTTTTTAAATTTAATTTCTGTAATTATTATTTGGGGGGGCATTCCTGGGGCTTGAACTCAGGGCCTGAGCATTATCCTTGGATTTTCTCAAGGCTAGTGCTCTACCACTTGAGCCACAGTACCACTTCCGGCTTTTTCTATGTATGCGAGGAATAAAACCCTGGTCTTCATGCATGTTAGGCAAACACTCCACCACTCAGCCAAACTCCTGACCCAGTTTCTGTAAATGTGTAAATACTTTTTATAGACCTAACATTGTATGTAAGAGATACCTAAATCTCTGCTTAGGAGTTTTTCTGCCTCAGGATTATCTTGGTTTATGGTGATATATTTTGCATATGAAACGCCTCAAAGGTTCTCCTGTTTGTAGCATAACCCCGAGGTTGTGGTGCTATGGAGATCTGATTGGCTCCATTTGTAGATTAATCCATTAAGTGGATGGAGGATTAGGAGGTGGAGCTTTGTTGGAGAAAATAGATCATTTGAATCAGGTCTTTGAATATAATGTTTATGCTTGGTCACTTCTTTTCTTCTTCTGTGTCTGTTGGCCAATAGATTTGCTCTACCCTGCTTCTCTAATGTTTGGCCTTATCCAACCATGGCTGGAACCTGTGCTAGTAGAGGTGGCAGAGTAAGCAACTTAGTTTGCCCAATTCCACCTTAGTGCTTGGATTAAATAAAGGTGTCAAATAAAAGTTGAAAATAAGTCAAAGGTGGTGGCACATGCCTGTAATCCTAACTACTCTAGAAGCTGAGAGTTGAGAATTATGGTTTCAGACCAGTCCTAGTGGGAAAATCTGAAAGACTACCAAAAAAAGCAAAAGTGGAACTGTGGCTCAAGTAATAGAGTACCAGTATTGAGCCAAAGAAACTCAAGAGATTGTGCTCAGGACATGCGCGAAAGCCCCAGGACCAAAAAAAGGGGGGAAGAGAAAAGACACATATCACATATGTTAAAAAGGATGGATATGTTCATGTTTTTCTCTTCCATGCTTTTTCTGACTTTATAAAAATGCTTTTAATAAACATCTGTAAAGTATAAAATTTCCTGGCCCACACAGCAGAACACTGAACACTTTCCTCACTTCCTTGCCTTCTTTTTTGCTGCTCTGTGTTTTAGTCTGTGGCAATAAGGAAATAAATTTAACTTGCAAATATTAAAACAAAAACATAACCAATATAGAAGTTTTATTATAAACTACTGATAATTAGTACATTTTACATAACACGAGAAGGGATAAAATATAATCTATTCTAATTTGTTCTAGTGAACAAAATCTCTGCTTTTTTGTTTCCATGTATTTTCAATATTCCATGTGAATAGAGCTTTCCCTGAAACAAGCAAGGCATATAGAGCATTATGAAGCTTCATACTTAATTTAATTTTTGGCTAGCTTCAATAATATTTATTATTGGTGTCTGAATTGCCCTGTGGCTATGAAAATGGTTATCTCATTTGAAGGCAGCTAGTATTGAAGATTTGATTATATGATTGAATGCATTAGGAAACTCCATTTCATTAATATAATTACAGAAATCTGTTTGACAGCCTTGGGATATTTTCTGTTTGCAAGGAAGATAGAGTCAACAGGAGACTAATGTATAGCAAAATACTTAATGTTGAAAATTTACAGAAGCATGAGAATTTGTTTATTTACAATACATTAATCTAATCAAATTATTTTTCTCTAATATTTAAAGTATTCAATATAATATTGTAAGAATGGCTTAAAAACAGAAAATAATAATTAGAGAACATTTGAAATAGGCCAAAAAACTGAAGAGTCAAGCCTCATAAATCCCATAGTGTATCTGTTTACTTCATGAAGTATAAGTATCACTTGCTTTATCCATGTAACTATTACAGCTTTGGTGTAAATACTGCTATTTATCCCTTTTGTTATACATTTTTTTTTCCAAATTACTTTGCTTTTATTCTTTTGTAATGGGGTCAGAACTCAGAGTCATGCACTTTGTAGGTGAACACCTTTTCAGTTAAGCTGTATTACTACTTCTTTTCTATGCCTTAAGTTTGTATTTTCAGATCATGTTTTTGACCTGTTTTCAAACTGTGATCCTTTCTGTATCTGGGATTACAGAACTATACTACAACAACTGAATAAACTTTTTTATTGTTCTTATAAATTTGTAAATATTGGGGCCTGGAGTTTAGCCTAGTGCTTGCCTAACATGCATGAAGACCCCTGTTTGATTCCTTGGCACAACATACATAGAAAAAAGCTGAAAGTAGTGCTGAGGCGCAAGTGATAGAGTGCTAGCCTTGAGAAAGCCCAAGGACAAGGCTCAGGCCCTGAGCTCAAGCCCAGGACTGGCAAAAAAGAATTGTAAATATTTATTACTAGTAATAAGAAATTTATCCTTTTGTTGCCCTTCCCATTTGACTAATTTGTATGTGTTTGTGTGTGTTTGTGTGCCAGTCCTGGGCCAAAACTCAGGGCCTGGATATAGTTTTGACTTTTTTTTTTTTTCTCAATTATACCAGTCTAGCACTTGAACTACTCTACTCTTGGAGTAGGTTTCCCAGCTCTGTCTGACTTGGATGCTCAAATTTCAGCCTTCTGACTAGCTAGGATTATAGATATGAGTCTCTCACTAGTGCCTGATTTCTGAAAATGCCTTTTAAAGCACTGAATGGATGATGTATTGTACACATAAGTCTACATACTGAATTGAGGGAATAATTACTCAAAAATAATTAAGAAAAAAACAAAAAAAACCAAAAAAACTAAATGAGCTGGGCACAGTGGCTCAAGCCTGTAATCCTAGCTAGTAAGGAGGTTGATATCTGAGTATCAAGGTCAAATGGCTTTGCCCTGGGCACTAAAGGACTGGAGACTCTTATCTCCAATTAACCTCTAGAAAATGGGAAGTGGGGCTTGGCATGTGGGTAGGTCCATAGCCAGGAGCTGAAGAGCTCAGCGACAACACCCAAGCCAAATTCAAGCCCCATGACTCCCCCCAAAAGAAATAAACAGAAAAATTAAATGAAAAACAAGGTTTTAATTCTTTTTTTTTCAAGAAACTCTTGTTTTCATTCTATTTTCTCCTCTTTTGTATGTGTGTGTGAATGTGTGTTTTTCTGTGTCTGTGTCTCTGCCTGCCTGCCTGCCTCTCTCTCCTTCTCTCTCTCTCTCTCTCTCTCTCTCTCTCTCTCTCTCTCTCTCTCTCTCTCTCTCTCTCTCTCTCTCTCTCTCTCTCTCTCTCTCTCTTTCTCTCTCTCTCCCTCTCTCTCCCTCTCTCTTTCCCTCTCTCTCTCTTTCTCTCTCAGCAGTCTAGCAGGTTGGAACTCAGGACCTTGAATTTCCTAGGTTTGTAAGTGCTCAACGATTTTAACAATGTTTTAAACAGGCCCCCATTTTTTTTTCTCAGAACCATCTTGAATCATAATTCTCCAACTTAAACTCATTATTGGCTGAGATGGAATGTTGTGAACTTTCTGCCTGGTCTAGCCTCATCTTAAGATCATCTTTGCCTCAGCCTCTGAGTTGAAAGTATGGGTATGAGATATGGAAACTCAATGATTAGTACCAACAAAACAGAGAATTCTTGCAGTGTAAACATAGATTAATAATAAAATACAATCATGTTGGGGCCTAGTAGCCATCTCTGGGACCTGTTCATCATTCTGTCTCAGTGGGCATTAATGGGCTTTGGCTAGGCATACCTGGCATACCTCACATTGCTCGCATACCTCTTGAGGTATTTCCCTGTAAGTTACTCAACTGAACTCCCCTAGCACGCTTTCCTGCACTGGTCCACACAGTATTTCAAAACCTGAAAGTTTGCCCTGACACTCGATGATAGCACCGTGGCCTTTTTCTATTCCCCTACAGTATATAACTATGTGCCTCACCACAATAAACGAGATCTGCTGTGCCTTCACTGCTGACACAGTTTCTGACTCAGTGTTACTTTTTTCCCCAGTTCTTGGGGAGGGCTGGGTTACTGACAGGTGCCATCTCACTTGGGAATACAGGCCGGCCCTGAGTGTCCCTCTAGTACCTGTGTTGCTGGAGAGCAACACAATCAGACACTACAAAGCAAGGCAAATATTAAATTTAGAGCATGTGTTCCCTTATTACACATACTGGCCTAAGGTGTGACCCTGTGGCTCACATCCAAGCTCCTGGAGTGATGAAATAAGATTACACTCTTAGGTCTGCCTTGGGACAAAGTTTAAGAGACCTCCATCTCAATAACTAAGCCAAGCACTGTGGTATAAACACATAATCTCTGCTCTTCAGGAAGCTGTATGTAAGAGAATCATAGTTCAAGGAAAGGTAGAAGAGATGTGAGGCTCAAGCTGAAAGATAACTAGAAAGAAAAAAGTCCATACTTGGTGCATGGCTCCAGATAAGAATGTGAAATATTTTGTAAAAAAATGCAAAAAGCAAAGTTCTTATAAGTTTTCTTGATATAAACCATGTTTACAAAATAATTCAAAGTAAATACAGACCACACTGTATTTAATTAATTCTAATTTTGTATATTTTTGCTTTTCCATGACCTCTGGAAGTGCTATACTTCTTAGAGTCTGGCTGTAAATTGATAAACTAGGATAAGTGATGCTATCAAATAACTCGTGTTTGAATATCATATTTTTTACCTCTGCTTGCAAGCATTAGTATGCAGAAGGTGACTTTTGTTGTTAGATACCGCAGGTCATTTTCATGGCAATTGCTTGTGAGCCTAATTTGTATCACTGAAGAAATGTTTACATCTATCCAGAGATTGAAAAAGAAAGAGAAAAATAACAGGTATTTTCTGCCTGAACTGGTGTTGAATCTTAATTTTCATATCTCAGCTTCTTGAGTGGGTAGAATTACAAGTGTGAGATACTAGCTTGCCACCATATATCTTTTTTAAAAATTTAATATAATTTTATTTTATAGGTGATGTACAGAGGGATTACAGTTATATAAGTAAGATAATGGGTACATTTCTTGTTGAACATTTCTACCCCCCTCATTCATTTTTCTCCCCCCTACCCTCCCAAGTTGTAAAGTTAATTTCCAACATTTTGTCTTATGAGTGTTACTGTTGGTTCAAGGACTGAATAAAGCATAATTATTTAACTAGTTCTATTCTGATTCATTAACATTCTGATTCTCATTTTTCACTTCCTCTCTCTCTCTCTCTCTCTCTCTCTCTCTCTCTCTCTCTCTCTCTCTCTCTCTCTCTCCCTTTCTCTCTCTCTGCCTTGCTCTCTTTCTCATTTAATTAGAGACAAGAATCTAATGGAATTTTCTTTCAAATCTGACTTTGAATCATGATCCTCAAATCTGAGCCTCCTGAGTAGTTAGGATTATAGGATAAACCACCAAAACCCAGATTTTGATTTTTTGTTTCGCTGAAGATATCTCTGTTTAACATACAAGACATTCCATTGTTATTTCAGTGTGTTCATCATATGATATATAAACAATTAATTTTCTTTTCTAGTTTTTTTTCTTTGAGCATGGTATTTTTATTGGCTTTTGTGAACATTTTTATATCCTTGAGAGTTTGAGATACATTAAATGTTTTAAGAGATGCTCCTATTTTTGTAGGTGCATTTTATTTTATATATGTACTCAACTCTGCAAAAGCAAACCTCTTATGATCAGGTAAAAGTGAAAACAAAAATGACAGTGCTTTTTGCTAAAATATTTTTAAAAACCTATTTTTCCACACTCACAGTCATTATTTCATTAGATAAATTCAGTCTTTTATTGTTAGCTCATTTCTATTTTAATTTTTTGAAATTCAAAGCTATGTTTGCCTGCATTGAAAATAGTTCCTTAAAAGTAGACAGTTATTTTTTCTTTACAAACTTGCAAACATTTTTCATTCCAATGAGAGCCTGAGCACTGATGGGAGGGAGAGAGAACATGGGAGAATACAATCTACTATGATAAAACACATGCCAAGCATGATTTGCTAAGGGTTTTACAGCTATCCAGTACAGCTTGTGAATTGTGTTCTCCTAACTCTTGTTAGTTTTACTCATACATAAGGACACAATATAAATTTATAGGAGCTTTACAAAGAACAACTGTCATTTCTTTATGTGTCTCAGGAAATTCTGACTTACATGCTACCATTAGCCTATACTAAGTCACTGTTTATAATTGTTTTACCACAGGGTATTTTGAACTTTGCAAATATAAAGTGCATGTCATGGACTTATTAATAGCTTAAAATTGTAAATGAATTTTGAATTGTTAGTATTTGTATTACCCTTTCTATTTCTTTTCCTAACTGGCTTCACATTATATATGCACATATTCATTTAATAACTGCATATTAAATAATTTCTCTTGTTCTATTTACATATGGCTTTACTCCTTAAACATGTTGCTTTGGGTTCTAAATATCATGAATATTGACTTATGATATCTTGGCTCATTCCCTTTTAATTAAAAAAATCTTTTTTTCTGAAAATCTTTAATATAGTTTTAAAACCAGTATTCTTTGTATCTTTACCAATTACTTCGCAAGTGAAATCTTTTGAAGCGGTAATTTGTTCAACATTTTGTTTTTTTGTCTTATGGCTACTAATTTTGATGAAACACTAAATTTATGCAAATATTGCTTGTCCTTTATAAATCAGGCTGTGCAAGTCCTTGTGAATAAAAAAAAGTAAGCCAAATACTTTGTTTTCCATTCAATTAGCAAAGAATGAAGAATGAACACAGTAACCTGGTATCGAGTATGTGGACAAGGTTCTATGGCTTAAGACAGATTTGTTGTACAATTTGTATGCTTTCAATTTTTTCCACCAGCCTTTAGCTGCCAAGTCATCTTTCCTGATTCACTGCCCCAGGGAAAAAATATAGACTTTTATAAGCTTTTCTTCTTTTTCTTTTGTTTGTTTAGTTGTGTTTTATCTGTTGTCTTTTTGAGGTCATTCCTACATAAGACTATGACTTATGTCTTTCCCTGTGAATGGTTTTCAAATTTTCATTAGGGTTATAGAGTAATTATGAAGTATTAGTGCATGGACAAGGATGAGATTGTATTCAACCAGGGAAATTCTTGCCAATTTTTGGTCTATTTGGAGTGTGGCGTCAACAGAATTGCAACCACCATTATTCTTTGCACTAAAGAATGACATATGTGCTTCTTGAGAGCTTGTTGGAAAGTATGATTATATCATTTCCTGCAACAAAGAATAAGACAATGATAATAATGAACACCTATATGTCCAGCACTATAACTTTATTTTTCTCTTATGTCTCTATACCAAGAATTTTGCTTTGCCTACTAACTCCCACAAAATCCTACCTCCTATATTAAAAACAAATCAATGCTTAAGAGTACAATGAGCTAATATAAAAAGTTTAAATACAAGAATAATAACCAAAATTATTTCATTTAGTATATATTATGTGGAAAGTGATATATAAAACTTGTGAGCAAAGATGGATGTGAAAAACTGGGGGAAAACTAAAGGAAAGGACATTTTCCAATAAAGAAAAATACTCTATGAAATGGTAAAACTTCTATACAACACCGTGATAATTGCAATAAGATGATACTTTAGATGTGAAATTTTAGTTTTGCAAAACAAAAATTTACCTTAGGGTAATGCTGAAAATGTTCAATAGATAAATAATTGCTATGGATGTGAATATCTAATGAAAGAATGTTATTGATATGGGTTTATATTTCCTGTCATTCTTTTTGACAATGACTTTGAAATTAATATTTTTAATGTTTTTTTTAAATAGTACATAGATTATGGTAAACATACTCTAAAGTTACATGGATGAAAGACACTAAGTTATATCCTGGGACACTAGTGATATTAGGCTTTCTTTTGACCAGTAAACAACAGATAACATAGTACAATTTCCTTGACCACACTATATTCTATAGTTTGGGAAGTCATTGCTATGATTATATTACATTGTATGATTCTGAAACAAAACACTGTATGCTATTGGTCTATGCAAAACAAAATTACCTAATAACAATGAAATGTTCTGAATGACATTTCATGTCATTCCTTTTAATAGTCACTGTAAATTCATATGTAAAATTAGTTTTGTCTTACCTTATTCTGCCTCAAGACATCTTGATAAATAGGATAAGAAAATCAATGTCTACATGAGTGATTCTGTAAAGTAGGAGCTTGTGTTGATCCTGCTGGTTAACTATTAGTGGAATGTGGCTACTAACAGAAACTAAAATACTCAACAAGCCAGTAGAAAAAAAATAAAATACGTTTGGAGCCAGGCTCTAGTGGTGTACACCTATAGTCTTAGTTATACAGAAAGCTAAGATTCAAGGATCCTGGTTCAAAGCCAGCCTGGGGGAAAAAGTCTGTGAGACTCTGATCTCCAATGATACACCAGAAAACTAGAAGTAGGGCTGTTGGAAGTGACAGATTTCTAGTTTTGAGAAACAGAGTTCAGGGGCTCAGGGGCAGCTCCTGGGTCCAGACTTCAAGCCACAGAATCCTCCCTTTGCCCTACCCCAAAATAGATTGGAGAAAGAGTAACTTAGATTTGGTAAATTATAAGTTAAATCAAATTTAGGCTGTGGCTGGGCGTTTGCTTACCCTACTGCCTACAGCTTTGAGATCTCTGGACTTCTCATAAGTGGAAGCTGCTTGTAAAGTTGCAAACTGCATACTTTCTCCATGCTTCCTTTGTATGAAATACCCCAAGAATATGAACTCACTGAATAACAGCATTTTACATTCATGTTCCTATTTCATTGGAATATGAATTTAGTCCTGTACTTGCAAAGTAACATGCTGATCTTGAAATCCATACAGTAAAGCAGGAAGCATAGGATACTTTCGAAGGATGTTTAAATGCTGGGTCAATAGTCCTGTATCCAATTCCATTCATGGTGTTCTCTTCTTCTGTCTCACAGGTTAAGAATGAGTAAAATATCTATAATACTTGGCACATCAGTGCTGGATAATCTTGTGCTACACTGTGTGTTGTGTTGTGTTTTGCTTTTTTTTTTTTATCTGTTTGTTTGTTTTTGGCCATGGGACTTGAACTTTGGGCCGAGGCGCTGTCCCTGAGCTCTTCAGCTCAAGGCTACTTCTCTACACTTGAGCCACAGTGTCACTTCCACTCTTCTGTTCGTTAACTGGAAATAAGAGCCTAGGGTCTTTTAGTGGCCGGGCTGGTTTTGAACCGCTTTTCAGATCTCATCTTCCTGAGTAGCTAAGATTACAGAAGTGAGCCATTGTTTCCCAGCTTGTGTGGTCATTCTTACCAAAGACAGATTCATAGATTCATTTTTCTGTTTTCTTTCTTTCTTTCTTTCTTTCTTTCTTTCTTTCTTTCTTTCTTTCTTTCTTTCTGTCTGTCTGTCTGTCTGTCTGTCTGTCTGTCTTTCTTTCTTTCTTTCTTCTTTCTTTCTTTCTTCCTATTTTTCTTTCGTTTTGGTCAGTTGTGGGGCTTGAACTCTGGGCCTGGGCACTGTCCCTGAGCTCTTCATTTTAAGGCTAGCGCTGTACCACTTGAGTCAGCACCATTTCCAGTTTTCTGGTGATTAATTGGAAATAAGAGTCTCGTGGATTTTAGTGCCTGGGATGGCTTTGAACTATGATCCTCAGATCTCAGCCTCCTGAATAGCTAGGATTATAGACGTGAGCCACTGCATCTAGCCTGATTATATTTTTTAATCTTTGATTCTCCAGTTGATCATTGATTTTTCCTCATGAGACCCCTTTGCTCCCTTCTAACACCTAACAATACATGTAGTTTATCACTTACTTTAACTTTTAACTTCTTTGCCCTTCCCACATCATTTAAGGATACATGAAAAGTACTCAACTTACTCAACTTGGTTTCCTCTTCTGTACAATTCCTCTGAATTTTTCTGAGTCTTAAATCAAAAGTGCAGGTAAATAAATATCACTGAATGCCAACAGTGTTCACCAACAGTGTTACTACACCTATACAAACAAAACAAATTCTTGGTTAGTTGTGCTTATAATAATTTCCAATGTTTCCTTCCTCTAGTTAAGTCTTCAGTTATGCAATTTTACTTACAATTTATTACCTAAGGTCTTATTAATTTAACCAATGAACAAATCAGCTTCTATACTACTTGACTCTAAAATGTTCTATCCCACACAGCCCTAAACAATGAGTTCAGTAACTTCATACTCATAGCCCTGTATTCATTTTTAAATGCATGTGTATAACTATCACATGCAAAGGGCCAGATTGCTAGACCCTTGCTCTGGGGCCTGATCATTTATTGGTTCTTCTGTCAATACTTCCTATGTTGTTTCTAGGACTAGCAATTTAATACTTGCTCCAGAATGTTCTCTTCTATAGTCCCTTATTGCTAAAACATGTTTTAATCAAATCCTCTACCTTAAACTTCTGTTTCTTCAACACTTCTAATCAAAAATGACATTTTTGCCCTACCAAGAATCCTTTCTCTCCCTGATGTCTTAGTCCATTATATACCATTGTTTCCTTTCAAACTTTTATCAATTTTTTCTTTTCTTTCTTTTTCTCACTAGAGTGTAGCATATATTGGTACAGAACGTCTTGGGACTCTGATTGGACAATTTCCTTGGCAATGTCTGACATAGCTATTACTCAATATTTTCAAATGGTAGTGTGAATACCAGAAATTATAATGAGGATTGCATAGACTTACTGCATAAAATATGTAGGGTGAATGATGCAGTAACTTATTTTATTCTTTTTTCCTTTTTAAATATATTGTACAGTGAGTTTTCCTTCACTGATTTGTCATCAGTCTGTTATGTAATAGCTTTCAGTGTTAAAAGAATCAAGTAAAATAATGCTGTTTTATATAAAAAAAGGAAAACAGTAAAGACTAAACTCATTTTTCACTAAGTCTCTTCTGTATATTCTATTGGATGACACATTGATTATTTTAATTTTGAGACAATTTTTACAGTGATAAGTGAATTATAAAACAGCTCTGAACTGAAATTTGCAAGCAAGTATTTTTAACAGCCTAGATTTTTTCTTATTCCTCTATACGATTATTATTTTAATTGTGTAAATTAGTTCTTTGTTTATCACAAACAAAATAAAGAAGTGACTCAAAATTTATGATGTATGATAAGGAAGGGCAAACTTTATATGCAACTGTATTCTTAAGGTTAACCATACATAAGATAGAAAAGAGTTATTTATGTATGATAGGGAAGGGTGAGATCTATATGCTCTGAAGGTCAATCGTACATAAAATAGAAAAATAGTTATTTGCCTTGGATAAGGATTACCTACCAATGTCTCCTTGTCTTTTCCCTAACTTCTCATTCCTCTGCAGGGTGATAGTGACAGATATGTCCCTAAAATCCATGTAAGCAACATTTCCATTACCCTGTCTCTTTGGAAATATTATGGAATGCCAAATCCCCAAAGCTCAGACTGCTTCGATTTTTGGGAACCCAAAAATTTCTGGGAGATTTTATAAATTTAATAGTATTTAAAATAAGCTACTGAGGGAATGACACAATTCCTTAGTTATGCTCAGGCCTTAGCCTTAATAATGAATACCCAGAGCCCTTCATAGTAGTGAAATTAAGGCTATTTAAACTGAAGAAAGACTCTCAAAAGAAAGTAGAAAATTAATGTAGAGTTCTGGGCCTGTAACCCTACCTACTCAGGAGGCTGAGATCTGTGAATTCTGATTCAAAGCCAACTCAGGCAAGAATATCTGATAGATTATTATCTCCAATTAACCACCAGAAAACAGGAAGTGGAGATGTGGCTCAGTGTTATAAGCACTAGCACTACCTTGAGCTGAAGTGCTCAGGGAAAGCACCCAGGCCTAGAGTTCAAACCCCATGAAGAAATTAAAAAAAAAAAAGTATATCCACCACAAGCATAAAACAAATGGAACCAATTCATATCCAGCATAGTGTGGCTTGAAATAAACAGACAAAAGTAAATAGTTGAAAAAACAGAACTGGGAAAAATGTTACTGGTAGCTTTCATATATTTTTTTTAGCTTTTTATAAAAGGTACAGAAAGAAGATTCTGAGCTAACATAGTACAATAAGGACAACAGTCATTCATTATATGGCTTTTGTTTCAATATCCTGGAGGTCCTTTCAATTAGCTTCATACTATATGGCCTTATGTATAAAGGTTTTGCTCTACTGCAGATCTCTGCTAGTAGAGCCCAAGGTTTCTACTGGTTATGACAAATGAGGGAAACCATTGAGCCTAAATTCCTTTGAGTCGGCTTACTTCACTTAATATGATTTTTTCTAAGTCTTTCCATTTCCTAATAAATGGGTTGATGTCGTTTTTTCTGACAGCAGCATAGAATTCCATTGTTACAATATCTCACTTTGTTATCTGATATATTGAATTTATTTGTATTTGGTTATTTGAAATTTGATAGGGAATGGGAGAAAACCAAGATGGGGGTTGGGGGGGAGGGTAATCGGTACCAAGACATGTGAAAGGGTATCAATGTATGTGAATTAATGCACCTTCTATCTGGCAAATATCATGTAACCCTTTTATTAATTACAATAAAAATATAAAAAAAGAAGATTCTGAGCTGACAGTATCCGTAAGCTGCTGAATGAAACTCCTTTGTACCACTACTTATAGAAGGTAACAGTAGTCCATCAATCAATCAATAACAGACTGAACATGTAGGTCAGGAAGAGTGTTTGCCCAGTAGGTATGTGAGATCCTTCATTGGATCACAAACATGAGGCGAAAAAATGCTTTTGTTTCATTGTGTGAAAAAAAAAAAGTAAGCAGGTAAACTGTGAATTCATTCTGAAAATGCATTACTTCATGTTGGAATCTTTAACAAAAAGAATACCAGAAGGCTGGGATGTCTATTTTGGGGGTAAGGACAAGGTGGGAAGAGGTAGCTATGCGTGAAAGAATCGTCATAATAATCAATGTACACTCATAAAAAGGAAATGAGATAAATTGGTGGTATTGTTGGGAATGGGGGAGAGGGGGAGGAAGATTAAAGGAATGACATACATAAGATGCAGTGGAAATCCTTTGTACAACTACTTAAGAAAAATGAGAGGAACACAGGATGAAGAGAGGACATGTGAGCAAATGCAGCCATTATATTCAATGTACTTTATGTAAAATTTGAGCTACGTAACTTGAGAGTAGATATGAGAGGGCAATAAATTGTATGGTGGAAGGGATGCTATTGATCAAGAAGCTTAGTACTGAATCTCACATAAGGAATTGTGACCTCTGCAACTATTAATAGCAACATTTTAAATTAAGAAAGAATAAAAGTGACCCCTCTGAAAAATTGATCAGATTGTGAAGTTTTTGAAGTCTAGGACTATCTCTAATTCAAGTTTGAATTCATCTGAGTCTTACATATGATTGATTGCTGTATATATGATTGTTGAATAAAAATGTGTTTAAATTAGAGATGTATGTGTTACTTTTCAGCCATTCTAAAGCTAAAAATGCCAGGCTGTAAAATCCTGTGATAAAAATGAATGGATTATATAAACAAAACAACCATATATATATATATATATATGTATGAATGTAAGGCA
Organism: Megascapheus bottae; assembly: GCF_031878675.1. Classification (NCBI taxonomy): domain Eukaryota; kingdom Metazoa; phylum Chordata; class Mammalia; order Rodentia; family Geomyidae; genus Megascapheus; species Megascapheus bottae. Next base: position 13,797,386 of record NC_143518.1, read on the forward strand.
TATATATATACATTATATAAGCACATTATATGTTATATATATTGTATATGTTATATATAACAAATATATGTATAACGAGAAATCTACAATGACATATCTTCCTTCATTTTTAATGTTTAGAAGTTCAAGACAGTATTATTTTCAGAATTTTTTTAAAATTTGAAATACCATTTTAATTATATTTAAATAATTAACTTGCTTTGCTACACATAACTGCCACAATAAGATATAGTTATCAACATCTAATTCAATGTTACTTGCTCATCTAGAAGATTAAAGTTTTTTAAGGGGAAATGAGTGGGGAAATACGGGCTTTTATTGTTTGTTTTGGTGTTGTGAGGGATTATACTGATGGCTTTTCCCATACTAAATAGTGCTGTAGCACAGAGACATTTCCCCAGTTCTTAAGCAGTTAAAGATTTAAATTATATCTGGTGAAGTAGATTCCTATTTTATTTTTAAGGGCCAGTCTCTTAATGTGATGGCAGTGATGCAACATTTTTCAGAATTTATTATAAGTATTTGAGGGTATTTCTCACAGACACATTTTAATATATATAAATATATACACACATAAATTTGTATTTATACATATGTATATAATATATTACTATATATTTGAATGAAATATTCTCAAGACCAGTCAGATTCCAGGTGTTCATCAAAATTATGTTTCAGGCATAAAAATATGCAATATTTTTAATCACTATGAGCAATCAGAGTAATTTGTAATCGGCTGACAGAATGCAATGGCAGCATCTTTGCAAAACTCTGCCTTCTCACCTGAGTCTTCTGTTAGTTGTGTTTCCCATTTATTTTCTTTTTTTTCATATATTTTTTATTGTAATTAATAGAAGGGTTACACGATATTTGCCAGATAGATGGTGCATTACTTCACATACATTGATACCCTTTCTCATGTCTTGATCCCCATTTCCCTCCCCCCAACCCCCAACCCTCATCTTGTTTTCTCCCGTTCCCTATCCAATTTCAAATAACCAAATACAAATATATCTGATATATCAGGTAACAAAGTGAGCTACTGAAACAATATGAGATAACCAAGGGACAGAAAAAGAGATGAGAGATAACATAGTACCTTAAGAACAACAATCATTCATTATATGGCTTATGTTTCTATATCCTAGAGATCCTTTCATTTAGCGTCCTACTATATGGCCTTTTGTATCAAGGTTTTGCTCTATTGCAAATCTCTGCTAGGAGAGCCCAAGGTTTCTACTGATTATGACAAATGAGGGAAACCATTGAGCCTAGGTTCCTTTGAGTCTGGCTTACTTCAATTAATATGATCTTTTCTAAGTCTTTCCATTTCCTAACAAATGGGAAAATGACAATCTTGCCAAGGGCTATCTACAAATTCAACACAATACCCATCAATATCCGAATGGCATTCTTTAAAGAAATAGAAGAGGCAATCCAAAATTTCATATGAAATAATAAAAGACCCCATACAGCAAAAACACTTCTTAGCAAAAAGAACAGCGCAGAAGGACTTTCAATACCAAACTTTAGACTCTATTACAGAGCTATAATTCTCAAAACAGCTTGGTACTGGCACAAGAACAGGCCTGAAGACCAATGTAATAGAACTGAATACCCAGATATTAACCCACAGACCTATGGTGACCTAATCTTTGACAAGGGAGCCAAAAAAAATAGAATGGAAGAAAGATAGCCTCTTCAACAAGTGGTGCTGGCAGAACTGGTTAAGCACCTGCAGAAAACTAAAGTTGGATCCTTCTTTGTCACCCTGCACTAGAATTAACTCCAAATGGATCAAAGACCTGGAGGTAAAAGCTCACACACTGAAAACTTTACAAGAAGGAATAGGAAATACACTAGACCTCCTTGGCACAGGTTGAAACTTTTTTAATAAGGACCAAGAATCACAACAAATCAGAGAAAGGCTGGATAAGTGGGACTGCATTAAACTGCAGAGCTTTTGTATGGCAAAGGACATAGCTAGTAAACTAATTAGGAAGCCTACAGAGTGGGAGAAGATCTTCACCAGCCATACAACAGACAAAGGCCTTATATCTAAAATATATCAACAGCTCAAAAATTTGAATCACTCCAAAACTAATCTCCAAAGTAACAACCATCCCATTAAAAGATGGGCCAAAGACTTAGAGTCTTCTCTGAAGAAGAAACAAAAATGGCCTATAGACACATGAAAAAAGGCTTAACATCTCTGGCCATAAAAGAAATGCAAATCAAAGCATTCTAAGATTCCACCTCCCTCCAGTTAGAATGGCCAGGATCAAGAAAACTAATAACAACAGATGTTGGAGGGGATGTGGCCAGGAGGTATCACTGCTATACTGTTGGTGGGAGTGCAAACTCGGTCAACCACTATGGAAAGAAGTATGGCAGTTCCTCAAAAGACTAAACATAGAGCTCCCCTATGTCCCAGCAATTCCACTACTTGGCATTTACCCAGTCATCCAGAAACAAAGACATACTAAATCCACCAGCACAACAATGTTCATTGCAGTACTATTTATCATAGCAAAGATATGGATCCAACCTAGATGTCCCTCAGTTGATGAGTGGATCAACAAGATGTGGTATTTGTACACAATGGAATTCTATGCTGCTGTCAGAAAGAATGACATTGTCCCATTTATTTTCTTCTCCTAGGTTTTTCCTTTTTGTGCTGTGAAGCTGTAAATCCTCCCCCCCCCCCAAGTTACATTCTGCTGGTGATGCCTTTTGGAATATTTATCTTCGCTCTGTGTGTGTGTGTGTGTGTGTGTGTGTGTGTGTGTGTGTGTGTGTGTGTGTACGTTCTTTGTCTTGGGGGTTGAACTCCCTGAAGTTTAATTTACTCAAGGCTAGTGATTGTTTGAGCCACAATTCCACTTGTGGCTTTTTTGGTAGATTAAGGAGATAAGAGTCTCACAGACATTTCTTCCCTGACCCTCAGATCTCAGCCTCCTGATTAGTTAGGAATACATGCATGAGCCACTAGCACTATGCTTCTATATTATAAATAATTTATTTATATATGTGATTATTTGTCTGTTTATGTATTTGTTTATTGTCAGTCAGCCGTGGGGCTAGGACTCTGAGCTTGGGTGTTGTCCCTGAGCTCTTCAGCTTAAGGCTACCACCTTACCTCTTGAGCCACAGCAACACTTCTGTTTTTCCAGTGGTTAATCGGAGGTAAAAATCTAAAGGCCTTTAGTGCCTGGGTTGGCTTTGAACTGAGATGCTCAGATCTCAGCCTCCTGCATAGCTAGGATTACAGGCGTGAGCAACCACACCTATCTATTTATTTTTTTTACTTATTTATTTATTGTCATAGGGCTTTTAATTTGGGGCCTGTGCTCTGTTTCTGAGCTCATTTGCTCAACATTTGAGCTTTATCACTTCAAGCCACATGGTCACTTCCAATTTTCTGGTGATTAATTGGAGATGAATCTCACAGACTTTCCTGCTGCATCTGGCTTTGACCCCCATCCTCAAGAGCTCAGCCTCCTTGGTAACTACTAGCACCTGGTTTTCCCTTGGCTTTTGATCAGCATTCTACACATATGAATGAAGTACCAATTGATATAAACTCTTTAATTAGATATTCTGTTGTGAAACATGAATCATGTTCTACAGATCAGAGTTCTGTCATTTTCCTTTTCTGGCACTGTTAATTAAAGACACATGTCTTGGCAAATTCCAACATCAACTTTCATAAAATATTATTAGTTATTTTTTATAATATCATTATGCTTTTAATTTTGTTTCCTATTAAGTCATGGAATTATGTATTAAGGATACTCATGAGTCCTGGTGTACTTTATTTTAACAGAAAAAATAATTCTTGTGATAGTTTTCAAAAACCATGTCAGAGTACCACCTTATTTGAGTTAGTATCTATTTCTTTGTCAAACTATGCTTGTTAACAGATGATATGATTTTATATCTATAAGACTTTAAGACTCCAATCCCTAACTTCTAGAACTACTAACACCTTTTCCAAATTAGCAGAATGTAGAACCAACACAGAATATGACTTATTTTTACAACTTCTTGAAGAGTTAAAATGAGTAGCTTCCATGTGCACAAACAATGAACAGATGGAGAAGGAAATTAGCAGAACAATTTGATCCACAATAGCTTCAAAAAGCATCATAGAATAAACCTAGAAAGTGAATAAATTATATAATGAAAACTACAAAACTCTGTAAAAGAAAGAAGCTTTCATGTCAAATTTGACCATAGAAAGTATGAAACAACTGATTTTGTTGCTTTTAAGACTATTCCTTTTCTGAGTTATTGAGTATTGATATGATTTTAAGATCGATATTTCAGTTTCAACAATGAAACCATAAAGAATTGTAATGGAGATATTTGTAGAAAACTGGAAATTTATAATCCTTTTGGAAGCTCAGATGATTAATGCAAAATGTTAGCATAAATAACTTTATTCCAAAGAGCTTCATTGTGATATTTGTTTCAGACCATTAATATATTTTTATCAAATTCATCCCATGTACATTGTTATTTCCTAACCTCTCACTATTCAATGGACTTCATTATGCTATTTTATACATACGTTATGTACTTCTATCCTGTTACTCTGTCACCTTCTTTTCTCCTCTTCCCACCTACTGGTCATCCTCATTATACCACCTTACTATTTTTCAGTTCTAGAATCTGCATATGAGATTAACATGCGATAAAAGTTTTTCTTTTTCTTTTGGTGGTTCATGGGGCTTAAACTCTGGCCTGGGTGCAGTCCCTGAGCCCTTCAACTCAAGGCTATTGCCCTACCCTTGAGCCACAGCCCCACATCCCCTTTTCTAGAAGTTAATTGGAGATAAGAGTCCCAGTTCTTTTGTGCTCAGGTTGGTTTTGAACCTTGATCCCCAGATCTCAGCCTCCTGAGTAGCTAGGATTGCAGGCGTGAATCACCTGGCTCAGCTGATGAATGATTTTCTGAGCATGTCTTTTCCAACGTAACATACTACTTCATGTCCATTCATTTTTCAAGAAATAACATAATTGCTTTCTTCTTTGATAATACCCTATTTTATGGGTATTTTGTGTTCATTTTGCGCTTGTTAGTTGTTCACAACTAGGCTAGTTCCCTGTGTTGTTTACTGTAAAAAATGGTACTAAAATATGGCTGTGCAGGTATTCTTTTTATGTTCATTTATTTTCCCTTGGATACATTTTCTAGGTTAGTAAAGCCAGATTGTATGACAGTATTGGCCTTAGTCTCTTAAGATATTTTTATACAGATTTGCATGATTATTTAATTTTCCATCAACAATGTATAAGTGTCCTCATCCCAAATTCACACCAGCCATTATTTTGTGGTTTGTGGTCTTGTTGATTACTGTTCTGAATGAGATTTGACAAAATTCTCAATTTTTTTTTAGATTTATATTTCACTTAGGACTAAAGATGTGGAAACTCTTTATCCATCTATTTATCAGTCATTTGTATTTTTATGGAGAACTATCTATTCATTTGCCCATTTATTAACTGTTCTTTTTAATATTCAGATTTTCTATATTCTGAATAGTCATAATTTTAAAAGATTTTTCTTGGGGCCAAGAGTTTGGCCTAGTGGTAGAGTGCGTGCCTGACATGCACAAAAACCTGGATTTGATTCCTCGGTACTACATACATAGAAAAAACCAGAAATGGTGTTGTGGCTCAAGTGGTAGAGCTCTATCCTAAGAAAGCACAAGGACAGTGCTCAGGACCTGAGTTCAAGCTCCAGGACTGAAAAAAAATAAGATTTGTCTTTATTTCTATGGATTGCCTATTGAGTCTGAAACTTGTTTCTTCATGAGCAGTAGCTTTGTAATTTGTTTGTTGTTGTTGTTGTTTGTTTGCTTTTTATTGTAACGTGTAGAGGGGTCAGTGTTACCTTCACCAGACAGAGGGTACATCACTTCTCACACGTTGACACCTCTTCTCATTTTTTTTTCCCTGCATTTCTCTTCCCCATCCCCTCCAATCATCTTGTTTTCCCCCTTCCCATTCCTAGTTCAAATAAACAAATAAACATATACATAATACACCAGGTAACAAAGCCAGATACTGTAACAATATGAGATCAACCAAATGGCAAAAAAAAAGAAGAGAAATAACATACATTAAGAACCACAATCACATAATACAAAGCTCTTGTTTCTACATCTTGAAGATCTTTCCATTTAGCCTCATCCCATATGTCCTTATATACCTAAGTTTTGAACTATTGCAATCCTCTGCTAGGAGAGTCCTAGGTTTGTACTAATTATCACGAAGAGGGAAAACATGGAGTCTATGTTCCTTTGGATCAGGCTTACTTCACTTAATATGATTTTTTCAAGATTTTCCATTTCCTTACAACTAGGGTGATGTCGTTCTTTCTGACACCAGCATAAAATTCCATTATGTATAACTACCACATCTTGTTGATCCATTCATCAAATGAGGGGCATCTAGGTTGATTCCATATCTTTGCTATGGTAAATAGTGCTGCAATGAACATCGTTGTGCTAGTGGATTTAGTATGTCCTTGTTTCTAGACCATTGGGTAAATGCCAAGGAGTTGAATTGCTGGGTCATAGGGGAGCTCTATGTTTAGTCTTTTGAGGAACCACCATACTGCTTTCCATAGTGTCTGAATGAGTTTGCACTCCCACCAACAGTGTAGTAGTGATCCCTCCTGGTCACATTCTTGCCAGCATCTGTTGTTATTAGATTTCTTGATCATGGCCATTCTAATTGGAGTGAGGTGGAATCTCAAAGTTGTTTTGATTTGCATTTCTTTTATGGCCAGAGATGTCAAGCATTTCTTTATGTGTCTACAGGCCACTCATTTCTTCTTAAGAGATGTCTTTAAGTCTTTGGCCCATCTTTTAATGGGACAGTTGTTTCTTTGAAGATTTTTTTTGGTGTAATTTAATTTTTCTTATCTTGATATATTTTAGATATGAGGCCTTTGTTCTATGGTAAGTTTAGATCTTTTCCTACTCTGTGGGCTTTTTATTTAACTTGCTAGGTATGTCCTTTGCCGTACAGAAGCTCTGCAGTTTAATGCAGTCCCATTTGTCCAAACTTTCTTTGATTTGTTTTGTTTCAGGGTCTTTATTAAGAAAGTTCCAAGAAGACCTAGTGTATCTCCTATTCTTTCTTATAAAGTCTTCAGGGTATCTGCTTTTACCTCAAAATCTTTGATCCATTTGGAGTTAATCCAGGTGCTTAACCAGTTCTGCCAGCACCACTTGTTGAAGAGGCTGCCTTTCTTCCATCCTATTTTTTTTTTGCCTCCCTTATCAAAGATTAGGTGACCATAGGTCTGTGGGTTGATTTCTGGGTCTTCAGTTCTATTACATGGGTCCTCATGCTTTGTCTTGTGGCAGTACCAAGCTCTTTTGGTTACTATAGCTCTGAAGCTTTGTAATCCTAGTTTGATATGATCCCAGTTTTCCATTCTTTCTTTACTTCTATTAATGCTCTAATCAGGGAGTCATTGCCTATGCCTATTAGTTCCACTTTTTGTTTTATATTTCATGTAATGGTGTTAGTGTTTTAGGTGTTATATTAAAGTCTTTGATTCATTTTGGATTAATGTCAGTACAAGACACAATCTACAAGTAGGAATCTAGTTTCATTTTTCTGTATGGGGACATACCCACCATCCTTGAAAACTATCCCCCGCCCCGCCCCACACAAAGTATGTGTTTGCTCCTTTGCAAAAAATCACGTGGTTGTAGCTGTGAGGACTTGTTCTTGGTTCTTTTATTCTATTCTCTTGAACTACTAGTCTGTTTTAGAGCCAGAATCATATTGGTCTTGTTACTATGGCTCCGTAGCCATATAAATCATTTATTGTTGTAATACCTTCAGCATTGCTCTTTTTCCCAAAACTGCTTTGGTAATTTAAAATCTTTTATATTTCCCTGTGAAGTTTCAGTTAATTTTCTGCCTTGGTAAAACTGACATTCAGATTTTGTTGCAAAGTAAAATTGTATGTCAGTTTTCCTTGGAAAAACACCATATGAAGTGAAGTAAGCCAGACCCAATGAAACATAGACTTCATGTTTTCTCCCATTTTTAATAATTAGTATACATCTAGTTTAGTCATAGAAGAGGATCTCAATAGCTCCATAGCTACTCACATATGACTATATAAGATGAGGCTAAGCAAAATGAACTCTAAGATATGGAGAAAAAGGATTTTTCTTTGTTGTTTTTCTTGGTTGTTGTTTTTATAAATCATTTAAATATAATGTTGATCTATAATAAATTTTATTGCATATTTAAAAACTGCTAAGCACAAGTTTCAAATGTTCTTATCCCAAATTTGTTGAGTCTTATAGGTGATAGGTATAATTTAATTATTATATATTAAATGCTATACTTTTATATCTTTCTTTTTTTGTCCCTTTTATCTTATCCCCTGTTGTCACTGTATTTGATTTTGATACACTGTGTCTTGTGTATAGCTTTATCTGAATTAAGGAAGGGAAGGGGAACAACAAAATGGTGAAACAAAGGAAAAGGGTAAACCCATGCAGCAGTGATACTCAGGAGACATTATGTTAGAAGTGAAATTTACAGCCTGGGTAAAGGAGGCCTGATGGGGGAGGGAATGTGTTAGAAAAATTGGTGAGGGATTAATGGTGTTCAACATGAAATGTACTGTTGACCTTACACATGTAATGCAAATTCTCTGTACATCACCTTGAAAATAAAATATTTTTTTTAAAAAAGAAATGAAAATATGAGACCATACACTTAATTTTAATTATGTCAGCCTTTGAATATATCTATGATATATAATAGATCTGCTATATCATTGATGATATATTGATGATATATCATATCTATCATATGATGTCTTCTTCAAATTTTATTTTCAAAGTTATGCAATTTTTGCTGTAGAGGTATTTCTGTTCTTAAGTTTATCCCTAAGTATTTTTGAGCTACTGTGAATGAGGTAGTTTTATTGAGTTCTTTCTCTGTTCATTGAATTTTGTGTTTCTTTTGTATGCTGATACATTATGAAAAGTGTTTATTATATCTAAGAGATTTTTAGTGGCAGTTGTAGGGTAGATCTAAAATACGATTGTACCATCTGAAATAGGAATTATTTTTGTTCTTCCTGTTGCATATATTTTCTATTATCTATTTATCTGGTCTTTCTGCTCTGGATAGAAATTCCACAGAGATCTATGCTGAAAAAAAATAGGGAGGTAGATATTCTTGTTTCATGTTTAAAGGTAAGAGTTTCACTATTTTCAGTGTTCAAATGTTCAATGTTCAAATGTTCAATGTTCAAATGTTTTCAATGGCTTTTTATGCATCTACAGTGACAATGATATAATTCTGTCATGTATTTGTTACATAATATTTATTGATTAGAATATGTTCAGTCATTCTTGCTGGTCGGGGATGAACTTCATTTTGTTGTATGATTTAAAAATATATTGACAAATGTGGGTTTGAATATTTTATTTAAAATTTTTACATCAGCTGGATGCCGATGGCTTACACCTATAATCCTAGCTACTCAGGAGACTGACACTTGAGTACTGCAGTTCAAAGCCAGCTTGGGCAGGAGAGTCTGTGAGACTCTTATTTTCAATTAATCATAGGAAAAGCTGGAAGTGGTGCTGTGGCTCAAGTGGTAGAGCACTCACCTTGAGGATAAAGGAGCTCCGTGACAGCATCCAGTCTCAGAATTCAGGCACCAGAACCCACAAAAAGAAAACAAAAGGCTTACAGCTACAGTGGTCATGCATGCTTTTTACTGCTTCAGTTCATCATTCACTAGAAGGAAAGATGTGGAGGGTATTAAGTCATGGGTTGTTCTGTGCGGAAGGCCTCGGTTCCCGGGGTAGTATGGGGGGTGGGATGTCCCCAGAGCAAACAGAGAAATCCTGGATTCTGAGCCTAATTAGGTTGTTTCTGCAGTGGTCTTCAGACACTAGAACTTGATACCAAAGATGAGGTACCTGGCTATTCCTCGCCTGAACTCCCTGTTCCCCTTGAAGTTCTCAGATCTCCATACCCATCTCTTGAGGACATCTTATTCACAAATTCTTTGCCCCAAGATACCTTGATCTGTGATTATCTTTTGTTTGTTTGTTTGTTTGCTTGCTTGTTTATGTCTCCAAATAGTGCTGCTTTGCTGAACCCTACAGCCAGCTGACAGCTTCAGGAAACTCAGTACTCTCCCAGCCCTGGGCTTCATTGCTTTATTACTGAAATGAACCTCAGACTGTGAAACTGTTCTCACTAGTGAGGTCAATGAGCACCAGTCTTTCATTTCCAAACTTCTTTTCACTTCTCCACTCACCTATGCGAAAGCTTCTTTCACTATGAACTTCTTGCTGTCATTCCCCCAATAATCTTTGAGTAGCTGTCCAAGGATTCCCTACATTGCAATTGCTCCTTGCTTTAATTACCTCAATCTCCAGATGGAGTCATCCTTTTAAGATCGTTCCTTGGCATAGCTCTCCAATATGTGAGGACCAAAAAGTTGCCATTTCTGAAGCTGATCTGTCATGGAAGTTACCATTTCATGAAATCTCTACACTGGAAATTACAGCTTGCATGACATGTGGCTATGCTCCACAGTTAGGGATATAGTCTGTCAAAGAGTCCATATGCTGAACTTGTGATTGAGAATGAAATGCCGCTTTCCTTTTACAAAGACTGTACTTTGTGATATTGTACTATCTCAAAAAGTTTAGTACTAAATAATTATTGTACAGTTGTTAATTAAGAATGTCAATTGAGAATAATTAATAAAGCAGTCTTCAATTATACTTAGAATTGTTTGCTTCTGTTCCTTGTATCTGTACTGTGGTATTTTAGTATTTTTTGCATTTTAGGAGAGTTATACTTTTTTTCCTTTGAATGGAAAATGAATGCAAAGATATTCAGTTAACACAACTGGCTGGGAAATATTCAAAGAATAATCTAAATTTAATATTTCAATTTAAGTAGATTAGCAAATGATAAATATGAATGAATGGAAATTATGTGAAAATTAGTTTCCATTTTTTCATCCCATTCAGTATGCTACTTATTTCAATGATTATCCAAAATTTTCCTTAAAAGAGGAATGTGGGTGTTCTACAAGAATCTTAAATATAACTTCTCTTTTACTTTGATCATATAAGTTCATGTGTGTATGTGTGGGGGGGGTGGGGGGGTAGGTGTGTTGTGTGTGTGTGTATGCCAGTTGTGGGTTTTGAACTTAGAGTGTAGGGTTTCTTGGCTTTTGTGCTTAAAGCTAGTGTTCTACAACTTCAGTCACAGGTCTGCTTTCAGCCTTTTAAAGGTTAATGGGAGATCAGAGTCTCACAATCCTTCCTGCCCCAGCTGAGTTTGAACCACAGTCCTCAGATTTTAGCCTATTGAATAGGTAAGATTACATGATTTGAGCCACCAGCTCTCAGCTTGCAAGCATATATTTATATAAATATATATATATATATACACAAATATACATATATATATACACAAATATACATATATATATATATATATAGTCCGTCTTAAGGCTTGAACTCTGGATCTGGGTGCTGTTCTTGAGCTCTTCAGCTCAAAGCCAGTGCTCTACCACTTTGAGCCAGTTTCACTTCCTTAACTAAAACTTTTTGAATCTTCTTACCTGTGAATCAGGAAATTTAAACATTTGTATGAGTATACAAATATGTAATACATAGATTTAAATTAATTTTTGTATTTTCTACATGATTACTGAAAAAACACTTTTATGCAATGTGGGGTTTCCGGTCAATATGTCTGTTATTTCCTACAGGAGTTAGACTGCAGATTTTTTCCTTCTCATACACCAAGGAAAAATTTGCAGGACATACCAAAAATAATCATACGATGCCTAGAATTACAAAAGTGCCAATAAATGTCATAAAAGACGAGCAAAATTGTTATTTTGATAATGTTTCTTTTATTTGAGGGTATTAAGTTTGAAATCATACAAAAGTCACAGAAAAAGTTGTTCATCATATGGCTCTTGAAAACTATTGGCTCATTACACAACAAAAGATACTATGTACTATATGAACACATCATGACACTACAAAAATTCAGTTTTTGAAACAATTTTAATTATAGCCCAACTGATGTACTTATTATACTTAGTTACACCATTTCCAGTAATACTTTGAAGTGAAAGTTGTTATATTTTCTAAGCTCTGAGCCTTCTGATAGTGATGTAACTAGCCTCTAGAGTTTTATCATGGGGGAAAGGGTTATAAGCCACAATGTAAAACCAAACTGAGAACATGAATTAAAGTAAAGCAAAAATAATTGGGTTGACACATATCCTGGTAGGTTGGCACTAGTTACATTAAAATAAAATAACATGACCTTAATCTCTACTCTCGATTTTGGTTGAGCTCTATATTTATCAGGCTCTTTTAGATTTTCTTCTTTAATGTGAAGATAGCACATAATTCATATAGTAATATGATATATTAATCCTTCCTGTTGGCCTTTAATAATATGGCTAAATATTTTACTGATAGTAACATCAATTCAAACAAATATGTAAGCAAAACATGAATATGTTAGTTGCTATTACCTATTAATAATCTCAATGTTTCCTGGATTTTTTTAAAAAATTAGAAGTCTTCAGAAATTTTCATCAATTCTGGTGCTGTTAATATAATCATACAGAGACTTGATTCTTTATTAAAGAGTAATTTAAAAACTCTAAAACTTTGTTTTCCTTTTGTGCTTACATATAAAAACATGTACCAGGTAAAATGAAGCATCACTGATATTGTCATTGTAAATCCATAAGCAATTATGCTTGGTTTTCATTATGACATGAAGTAATACTGTCCCAAAAGCAGCAAGTAGTTGGGCAAGAAGAAGTTTCAAACCAAGGCAAATGAGGGAAAGGTAATGAATGTTTAATGATGTCACCTTTTGGAAAATTCTACTTTAAATACACATGGGTCGTCATGAAGACCAGTGCATGAAAATTATGTAATCACTTCAGTTAGGTAAAAAAAGAAAATATCTACATACAGAGACATATAAAATCAGAAGCATTTTTCAAACATGTGAAACCTTATAAATTGCAAATATCTATAATTTTAGTTTCAGAAGGCTTTATGTATTGGGTTTAAGAGTAGGTTTTAGGAAACTAGAGATCACATTATCAGGAGAGAGACTGGATCCCCTGAGACAGAAGTGTAGATGTGATATATTTCAGCAGAAAACAGAAATTTTAAGTAAAAAAAAGTTTTATAGGATTGGCAAATATACACATTACAATAAAAAGAACAAGGATGGCATTGGTTAATTCAAAAGAAACAAAATTTGTAATTTACTACTGAGAACGTTCATTGTTCACAGTAAGCTACTAGATTTAATATTTCAACATTTTCTGTTACTTCAGTTGTGAACATGTAACCAAAATATAAGCAATCTCAGCTACACTAATTGATTGCATTTGAATGGCTTTTTGTACAATTATTGTGAATTATCTTCATGCATATAAAATCAAGTTGCTATTTTAAACCTTCTTATTTCTTCTCTAAAATTATGACAAAGTACCCATAGATCTCTTTACAGTTCAGCATTTTTTTTATGGTCACTGGAGTGAGATATATAAGATTTAAACTATTTGCACATTTTTCTAGTTTTGTGCTCTTGGGGATAATGTCTCTATCTTTAAAAATAGAAACTTAAGACAGACATTCATAACTATATCTCGTTAATGTGGCATACATTACAGAAGGTTGTGTATTGATTACTAATATTGTAATTTAGTGAGAAAGATTAGAGAAACATTTTTCTTTCTACCAAGAGACCTTTGGTTCTTTTTTGAGGAGTGTTTTTTTGAGGAGCAGCAAAGGGCACAGACCTTCCTGCGGGACTGGGGGTTGTGCTAGGGACTGGATATTGGGGTAAGCTTATGTAAGGGTTAACAAGGAAGCAAAAATAAAAAGTAGGTTATGGTTTGCTGGGGGCCCAGGGTGGTGTCTTTGGCCAGGCCCACAGTGGAATGCTCCACCTTGGGTGTGGGGGCCATTGTCCCCTGGAGACCAGGGTTGCCTGCAGACATGCACCTGAGCATGCACTTGGTGCTTTGCTTGACCTTGGGGATTAAGACAGGACTCAATCCTTCATATTCCATCTTTAGATACATAAAAAGATGGGGCCTGGAAGGAAGATGTGGATCCTTCATATAGGGTTTTTTGGATACATAAAAAAGTAACATTTATGGCCATATAGGATGATGCTAAATGAAAGGACTTGCAGGATATGGAAACAAGAGCTTTATAATGTGCATTCTTGTTCTTAATGTACTATGTTATTTCTCAACTCTTTTGCTGTCTCTTGGTTATTCTCATATTGTTACAGTATCTTACCTTGTTATCTGGTATATTGTATATATGTTTATCTGTTTATTTGAAATGGAAAAGGGGAGGGGGGAAAACAAGAGGAGGAGTGGGGGTTGAGGGAGCAAAATGGGGACAAAAATGTGAGAAGGGGTAGCAATGTGTGAGAAGTAATGCACCTTCTATCTGATGAATATAACTGTAACCCCTCTATTAATTACAATAAAATAATGGTCCCATTGAAAAATGATACTAGCTGGGCACCCATGACTCACACCTGCAATCCTAGCTACTCAAGAGGCTGAGATGGAAGGGGATCTGGTTCGAAGCCAGCCTGGGCAGGAGAGCCTGTGAAACTTTTTTCTCCAATTAAATTACAGAAAACCTGGAAGTGGTGCTGTGGCGCATGTGGTAGAGTGCTATCCTTGAGCAAAAGGAGCTCAAGGACAGCAACCAGGCCATATAATTTGATGCAATTACTTTCACATTATGGCATTTTCTTTATATAGATAATATATTGCTGAAAAGGTTCCCTGGCAAGAAACTTGCCCCATTTTTAAAATGAAAAATATCACAGCGATTTCCTTTTATTTAATTATATACTGTCAAATTAGACAAGCTCAAATAATATTACATAACAGTGTTTCAAACCGGATTTCATTGATATTATAAATGAGGAAAGGAAAGAAAGAAGTTCTCTGTTAGAGAATAGAACTTTATTTTTTTCTAGAGATGAATTGTGGCATCTGTGACATTAAAGTATTTTAATTGTACTTTGTGTGGGCTGATTGATTAAGTCTGAAATTATTCATTTATTCATCTGCATGAATATGGTTTAATCAAAACAATTATTAACTTCTCAGACATTTCTGGCTTTATATTAATATGTCTCCAATTACAGCTTCTAATTCGAAGTAAAAATTCTTCCATCAGTATGGGGAAAAATTATATGGAATAGCAAAGCATAAAGACCCTAAACTACTTCTCAGAATTTATTTCATTTAGCAGGATCTTTACTTTAAAACTGGACATTTAGAATTCCAAAGCAGAAAACAAACCAAAGACATGACAATAAAAACATGTACTCAGATACAGAACACAAATTTTAGATGCTAAAAATAATTCAGCAAAATAATCCAAATCAAAATGAAATAAAGGAAGAAAATACCTTAAGATTTGCAAATATATCCAGATGGCTTTTTGTACAAAAGTAAACAGCAGATATATCACATTACAGATTTGATGGCAATTAAGAAAAAAAAATTGGTTTAATGTGTATAACTTTTACTACTTTTTTTTTTTTTTTTTTTTTGCCAGTCCTGGGCTTGGGCTCAGGGCCTGAGCACTGTCCCTGGATTTTCTCAAGGCTAGGGCTCTACCACTTGATCCACAGCACCACTTCTGGCTTTTTGCTATGTATGTGGTACCCAGGAATCCAACCTGAGTTTTTGTGCATGCTAGGCAAGCACTCTACCACTAGGCCAAACTCCCAGGCCCCACTACTTTTATTCTTCTTGCATGCTTAGTAATATTTGATAACATGTCCATTGATAGAAAACAGGTCAATATAAACTAAGGATGTACCTTACTAAGCAGATTTCAATGCTTACTAAGGCTTCAAAAACAATCTCTATTCTGACAAGATTTGATATACGACTTTGTAATACGATGAGTTTTCTTTATTGGACAGTAAGTTGATGGCTGACTGTAAGAGAGAATTTTAAGGGTTAGAAGCTATTTTAATGTACCTGTAGTAGCAAGTTGGGATTCATTTTTCTCACATATGTGAGTATGTGGGATGTGGTAACTATCTACTTACTGACGCTGTGAGTTACCATTAGTTCCTATAGAGGTGATTGGTCTGCAAGGGAGCAATGACAGTTTGACTTGGATTCATGGAATAAATCACTGCTAAGCCAGTATCCTAGTTTTGGATCCCTGTTCTCAAGGGACACAGTTCTGGCAAGGAACTAGGGAGAATGATTTTGGGAAGCCAACACAATGTAATGGAATTGTTGACCAGATAAAATCCATCCTGATCCAGAGCGTACAAGAGATGGTGATGACCAGGCACTCATCTGAATACTTGACTTTAACTGCTGGGTCTCATGTTACAGTTAGCCATCTAATTCAACAAAAGATAAGATAGAGTGACCGAAGCAGGTATGTTTCCTTTGTCAGGTGAGAACTGAGATTGGGCATAACACAATGGTGATCACTGAATCAGCATGATTGTACAAATATTTTTCTAACACTCAACTAATTATTTCAGAATTCTGGGAATGGGAAGATAAATGCATGATTCTCATGACAGGATATTACAGTTTTAACACGGGCAAGCAATATGTGATCATTAGAATTTATATTAGGGAATGTAAAGTCAATGTTTTTGTTTTGATGTGTATGCCATATTATTTTGTGTAACTAAGTTTTCTTCTCAAGTATTGACCAAGAGTAATTGAAGTCACAATGTGACCTGCTGAGTTGATAGCCTTTGCACGACTAAAGATGAAAAACAAATTTGAAAAATTTTTCCATATTTGTTTCATTGTAATTAATAGAAGGGTTACATTATATTCACTAGATAGAAGGAGCATTATTTCACAAATGTTGATACCCTTTCTCATGTCTTGGTCGCTTTCCCTCCCTCCATCCCAGCCCCTCATCTTGTTTTCCTCCCTTCCCTATCCAATTTCAAATAACCAAATTGGCATATATACAATATATCAGATAACAAGGTGAAATACTGTAACAATATGAGATAATCAAAGGACAGCAAAAGAGATGAGAGATAACATAATACATTAAGGATAATCACTCATTTATGGCTTTTGTTTTGTATTTTAATATCATTTCTACACAGGCTGCAATTTTTATTTGATTCCTTGTTTAAAGTGGAACAAATGTGAAAGCATAAGAACTAATCTCATTGTCTTCTTGCTTGCATACATTGGAAAGGTGATGGGAAATATTTTTAAAGGTCCAGAACAGGGACATAGACTTTACTGGTTGTTGATCTACTGAGCAATAGATGAAAGAATCAAGTTTTAAGATTCTTTTATACATCATGTTAAGTACAAGTAGGTTTCATTTCCCTTCCTTTTATGATAAATTTTAAAGCACATAAGAAGTTCCAACTAAGAAAGAAAGATCAATAAATCTTCAATGTTAACTGTCAAAGAATGAAATACAACTACATAGAAGAGAAGATAAAATGTAGTGCTGCAGATAAAGAGATTTCCAAAACTATGTTTAATAGCCTGATGGGTTATATTTGCTTCAGGGACTGCAATATGTTTTTCAGCTTATCAAAGAACACTGAACAAAATGGCACTAACAACTAGAATAGCAACTGATAATTTTATGTTCAATATATTGGAGAACTTTTTTTTCTAAGAAGATAAACAGGTTCATTGGTTAATTTTTGTTGTTTGGATTTTTATGTGGACAGTGCTAGTGGGCTTACAAGATGAAAAAGCTCATAAGATGAAAAAGAACAGTGAGTTATGACAAAGAAAAGAAAAAAGCCAAGCAAAAAGGAAATATGTGACAAAATGAAAAAAGTCAATTATGAAGCCACCTTTGAGACTTTGAGTACCTATTTGTAATATTAAGAGATTCTATACTAAAAATGTAACTAGAACAGATGAAATGCATTTTCCCTTGGTGTAACAGTTATAAGGGCATGAGAGGCAATAAACATGAAAAATTATTCTAAACAAATAGGGAACAAAATGCAATTCAGCTCATACATTTTTTTTTCTCATTCTCTGTTACTGTTTCCAAAGAAGGCCTATGTGAGAAAGTAATCTTTCATCATGTGAGTAGAATTCCCCATGCCTGCTTTCCTTAAAAGAGAAAGGACCGACTTTGCATGCAATCTACATCTCAGGAACAGCACAGCTATTAACATTCTGATTCTTACAGCTATTCAGGAATGCTCACATTGCCCCCATTTTACCAATAAAGTGAGATAAAAGTTTAAATCATATACAGCAATAACTCAAGAAGGCACAGCCAGATTCATTCTACTTTAACATATAGTTTAAAATATTATAGTACAACTCTTCTGAGTGTTAGGAATGTGCCATTAACTTCAATTTCTAGCGGTGCTTGCTCTACGTAGTAATTTTAACACATCATTTTGGTAAAACACTATCGCCTCCCCCTCTACCCACTTTACAACTTGCTGAGGAAAATCATAACCAAACCTCTA
The DNA here is from genome assembly GCF_031878675.1 of Megascapheus bottae. Classification (NCBI taxonomy): domain Eukaryota; kingdom Metazoa; phylum Chordata; class Mammalia; order Rodentia; family Geomyidae; genus Megascapheus; species Megascapheus bottae. Next base: position 13,815,953 of record NC_143518.1, read on the forward strand.
CACTAGTCCTTTCTTTATTTGTCCTGCATTTCTTCTGAGCATTCAAAGCCAGTTAGGCAATTTAAGCCACATATAATCCCTATATTTCGAAAACATTGGCTTCTCAAGTCTACCACAAGAGCAACTTTAAATATTTCAGGTTTGTTATGAAACTTCAAAACATTTACATTAATCCAGTTGTTCCAATTTATTATTTTTTTTTTCTGTTTCTGTTCCTTTTATCTTGAATGCCCTTTAAACGTGTGCATTTGTTAAAATTCTTCCAGGGTTCAAATCCAGCAGATTTTAATAAACTCAAAGAAAAATTCTAAACTAAACTAAGAAATTATATGTATCATTTAGTAATTCCATACTTTACAAATGGGTCTTCATTTACCACTTTTTGACATTCCATGCTCACCATGGAAGGAAGAATTGCAAACACACTAAATAATTTTCTGTTATGCCAAACATTAAGCCATCTGATGTTTTCCACCTAATTATTGTTCTGCTGCTTTTACATTTAATTGAATACACTCATATAAATAATGGCATGAAAAAGTAAATTCCTACTTTTGTTAAACATATGGAAAAAGGAAAGTAAATGCAAATCATATGAGTTCTAGCTTTAACTGTAGAGGAAAAATTGTTTTATCTAAATATAAATAAACAATTGAAAAAATTGCATGAACACAAAAATAGAAGATTGAAGAAGTGCAACTGATCAAGATGTACTATACTCCAAGACCTTAGTATATGTACTTATAATACTTCTGTATAACTACATAACAATAATAATAATAACAGTGGCCAAGAGTAGCCTAGCAATAGAGTGCCCACTTAGCACGCATAAAGCCCTGGGTTCAATTTCTTGGTACCACATACACAGAAAAGGTCAGAAGTGGTGTTGTGGCTCAAGTGGAAGAATGTTAGCCTTGAGTGTTCAGACCCTGAGTTCAAGCCCCAAGACTGTAAAAGAAAATGATAGTAATCACTCATCTGTGAGGCTTGGTATAGACAGGTAATCCTGACTACTCTATAGGTTGAGATAAAGGGGATTCTTATTTCACAAAATTTATCAAGGAATAAATGGTTGCTTTCTAAAAGTAAAATAATTTCTTAGAAGTTGTGAGTGAACTAAAATTAGCAAAATCTACTTATTAGTATGTCAATTTGTGTCAAATACAAAATGTCTTGTGGAAATTATTTCATAATTTTTATTACAATTAATATTATTATAAAATGGAGAACAAATTTGTCTTTATTATACATCCATTACTAATCCACTTTTACTACTTTATAGTTTGAAAATTGTATTATAATAAAGAAAATAAATATTTAACATATTCTAGGAAATTGATATAGTCTGTGGTTTATATTGTTCAAATAAATTTTTAGAGAGCAAATCCAGATATCTTGGGAAATCACTTGTTATTTAGAGAGAAACTAAGAGGAACTAAGGTAAAATTTAATCTATTATCACAAGAAAAAAATTTAAAAAAATCACAATCTTTTTTTTGGAGTACTTAGGTTACACCTTAGGTCTTTCTACTTGCTATGCACCTTAGAGCTTTAGTTTTCCTTTTATTTTTTCATTTGTTTGTTTTTAAGGGAGTTTTGCTTTATGTTCTAGCCTGAACTGGGATAATCCTACCCAATTTTTCCATTCATTAGCTACATGACAGGTGCACTCCAAACACTTAGCTAGCTATTGGTTGAGAAAGAGTTTTGGGAACTTTCTGCTTGAACCAGCTGTAAACTAGAATCCTTTCAAATGCAGCCTTCTGAAGACTAGCAGTACAGGTGTGGCCATTTGATTGTTAAATAAAACATATCCTAATTATTCAAATACCATTATCAAGTAATTTTCATTCATTGAGTACTTAGGTAAAATACTTTCTTATCTTCTACGTCTATTTTATTTTATATTCCTTACCACATTATGTAATTTATTTATTCATGTTAGTAGAGGAAAAACAACATTCTTCTCAATTTCTAGAACTATAAAAACAGGTCAGCTTCTTCAAGATGTGGTGATATAATCATAATTTTGCAAGAGAATATTCTTATTCTTTTTTAATATAAATTATGGTTATTTAGTAATATTCTCAAGTGGTTTTCAAATATTCATTTTTGCACAAAGAAAATTAGGGCAGCAGGGGGTGAGGGTGAGGGTAATGGGGACCAAGACATGTGAAAGGTTATCAATGTATGTGAATTAATGCACCTTCTATCTGGCAAATATCATATAGCCCTTTTATTAATTACAATAAAAATATTAAAAAAAAAGAAAATTAGGGCAGCATATTAGGATTGAAAAAGAAGTGAAAGAGTACAAATGACAAGTTTACAAATGTAGTTATGTTACATGACATGTAAGAATGGTTATGCAGAAGGGTCCATCATATGATTTTATCTTTTCTCATTTTTGATAGTTTAAAATTATTTACAAATAAGAAACTATTTTTAAAATATTTAAGGATTAATACATGAAACGCAGTGGGGGGTGTTGAGATCATCCCAGTGATCCTAAGAATATAAAATTGATGGTAGCACATATTCATGGTGTTTACACCATTCAAGATCTTCATGGAAGATGAAAAGCATTGATGTTTATGGATGCCTTAATTCCACACAAAGTTAAGGAATTTTCTATGCATTCTCAATTCAGATATTTTATCTGAATAGTGTAGTATTTTACTTTGCAAAATATAGCTAAAGGACCTATCTCAATTGTCTGGTTTTATAGAACAGGTAACAAGGTCTAGAAAATGAAAAATATTTCCAAATTTGTCACCCAAATTTTTCTTTCAGAGTGATAACTCAAAAGATAATTCCAGGGGCCGGGAGTAAGGACTAGTGGTAGAGTGCTTGCCTAGCATGCACGAAGACCCGGGTTCCATTCCTTGGTACCACATAAATAGCAAAAAAAAAAAAAAAAAAAAAAAAAAAAAAAAACAGAAATGATGCTGAGGCTCAAGTGGTAGTGCTCTAACCTTGAGAAAGTCCAAGGACAGTACTCAGGCTCTGAGCTTAAGCCCACGACAGGCAAAAAAAAAAAAAAAAAAAAAAAGATAATTCCATACATTATTGTTACTGTATCACATTTACCTTATACTATTACATCTTTAACTGTAGATTAATCCAAGGCTCACTTACTCTTCTCCCAGTCTTTCAATAATTTGTGGCAATTTTGTGCTTTTACTAAGTTTTACAGGAGAAGAATAGAAATGTTTCATTTTTTTGTTTCTATATTGTAAAGTTTATTTCATTTAGTCTCATCCTATATGACCATATGTACATAGATTTTGGTCTTTTGTGATCCTCTGCTAGGAGAATCCTAGATGTGTATTATTTATTACAAATGAGGGTAACCATGGAGCCTATGGAGCCTATGTTCCCTTGGGACTTGCTTACTTCACTTACTATGATTTTTTTTTTTTTGCCAGTCCTGGGCTTGAACTCAGGGCCTGAGTATTGTCCTTGGACTTTCTCAAGGCTAGAGCTCTACCACTTGAGCCTCAGCACCACTTCTGGCTCTTTTTTTTTTTTTTCTATGTATTGGTACCAAGGAATCGAACCCGGGTCCTCATGCATGCTAGGCAAGTACTTTAACCACTAGGCCAAACTCCCAGCCCCTTACTATGATTTTTTAAAATATTTTTTATTGTAATTAATAAAAGGGTTACATGATATTTGCCAGATAGAAGGTGCATTAATTCACATACATTGATACCCTTTCACATGTCTTGGTACCCATTACCCTCCTCCCCCCACCACCCACCCCTGTCTTGGTTTTCCCCCCTTCCCTATCAAATGAAATGTTTCATTTTTAACTGTAAAACAAAATATGAAATTTAGTTTTTAGAAAATTACTTGTTAAATATGATATTAAATGTCATTTCTTTGATAACAAAAGTTTCATTAAGTTTACCAATTTATATGCTCCGTTATTCAATTTCATTTTTATAATCATATGATTTTAAGTGGCAATTTAATTTCCTTAAGACATCTGAAAATAAAGGGTGGTAAGTCCAATAGATTTCTAATTTCACTGAAAATTGTGAACATCAATACTTAATACTTTACTCAAAAAAGTCTTTATATTGATAATATAAGTTTGACTTTATGCAGTCAGGTAATAAATTATGCTGTTTATTTTTAAAGGTGTCTATCTCCAGATGAATTTAATGGAAAAATTGAATTACTGTATGTAGACTTATGTGAATTTTTGGTATGTTCTTCTGATAATTCTTTCGTAGAAGTGATCAGAAAATTGGCTTTGGAAAGAATTAATGGGGTTTAATTTTCCTTAGCAGTTTATTCTGGTTATGGAAGTCTGATTAAGTGTTCAAGAATAAAATAAATCAAGTAGATAGTCTAGTCTTTCATAATTCCTGTGAATTACCCACCTGTGGACTGTCAGATCTATAATAAATAGCTCCTCCCAAATTTTAAAACATAAAATTATTACCATCCAGGAAATGCCAATGCTATAAAAATAAAATTTTAATTATTTTAATGTTTTAAATGATCCTTCAATTAAAAGCTGAGAATTAATAGTTGGCAATCACGGACATTGAAAAATGTAATATGTAATGTAGAAATTAAAGCGATAATTTAAGCATGTGCTAGTTCCTGATGGTTTTATACAAATCCTGATCAAGGCAGTTTCCTTTTCCTTACAACCTTACAAAAGTTTCTTAAACTTTTTCATAGACTAGGTGTTTATTTCCCATACAAATTTCCATACTGAAGCACAAAATATCACCATGTGGTGATATTTAGTGATGGAACTTTGACAAGTAATTGGGGTATTGGAGAAAATCATTCAGAAGTCCTGAGTGTTTAACCTGCAATGATAGGATTAATGACTTTGTCCAGTAGGTACAACCAAGATAAAGTCCTGGAAGACAAAGCAAGAAGCTGGCCATTTGTAACTAGTTAAACTATTAGCCAAACTTTGAATTAGCAAATGCAGTTTTTCTGGGCTTCACAACTGCAAGAAATCAAGCTCTGCTGTTTAAGACACTTAGATGATAGTAGTTTTTCATGGAAGTTCAGTTAACTAAACAATGGTAATACATAAAAACTTTAAAATATTTTGCCTTAGATCGAAATAAAATTTTCATTTAACACTTTGCTTGTCAAATTTCATGCACAAATATTTTTAAAGAGAAGTTCTAATCATTGATTTAGTCCTAGTTTTGATAACTATATTTATAATTATGACCTGTTTTGCTTATTCTCAAACATTTTCATTCATTTATTTATTTATTCGTTCATTTATTTATTTATTTTGACAGTCCTAGGCTTGAACTTAGGGTCTGAGCACTGTCCTTGGGTTTTCTCTAGGCTACAGATCTACCACTTGAATTACAGCACCAATTTTGGCTTTTTTTTTTTTTATGTATGTGGTTCCGAGGAATCAAATCCACACCCTTGTGCATTCTAGGCAAGCACTCTACCACTAGGCCAAATTCCCCGCCCATCTCAAATATTTTTGAAGAACTATATCCCTGACCTGTATGAGAAACATTAGAGATTAAACTATAAATAAAAGTAGCTCCTTACTCTTGGTGCAGTTCAGGTAAAGTATGGTCTGAGTACATTTTCCCTTGGACATGGAAAAGGTGCGAACAGTGTATTCACATTTGCTTATTTAGACAGTAAAGAAAAGCAGAGGGAAATTCTGTAGCTGGAGTCCCCAAGAGAACTGTGCCACCTGTGTCCTTTGAGGACTCTGGGAGGGAATACCCACTCTTTACTGACGGTTGTTTAGTTACTGATGGGACAGCCTAAATTAGCCCTTACTGATGGAACAGCCTAAATTAGCCCATACTGATGTGATAGACTAAATTAGCCCTATCTGTTGCTGTCCATGCAAGCTTTGTCCTATATGGGATCTTTGCCTTGAAGCCCTCACAGACTTGGGAATTACAGGAACATAAATTTTCTTTTTCCTTTTCTCTTGTGGGACTTGAACTCTAGGCCTGGACCCTGTCCTTGAACTCTTCAGCTAAGGCTACTGCCCTACCCCTTGGGCCACAGCACCACTTCCGGTTTTCTAGTGATTTATTGGAGATAAGAGTCTCACGGACTTTAGTGCCCTGGCTGGCTTTGAACCGAGATCCTCAAATCTCGGCCTCGTATGTAGCTTGGATTACAGATGTGAGCCACAGTGCCTGGCTGGAACGTAATTTTAACCAAATCAGGAATCTATTCGTGCCCCGACTTTCGTCCTTGTTGGCTATGACCTTTACCATATTTATATTTGTGATATCTGAGCATAAAATTCATTTGTTGATTTTTTTTTTCTGGACAACTCTCATCAGAATTTATATTATCCAAAATCTTTATTAGCTATTCTGAAATATCCCTGTGAGTTTTAATATGTTTGATCAATTGAATGTGGTATTAATTCCATCCGGTTAATTTACACGCAAAGATAATCTGAAAGTATTCATCCGTTAAATACTAGATTGCAGAAAAATTCCATGACAAATAAATCGATTTTAAAAGTAAATCATTTTGCTTATTTAAGTGCACATACATGCCTGCATTAATATTGTCTCTTCTTCATTTTGCCCCAAATATGAATGTAGAGAATGAAAAAAGTTTCAAAGCCAAAAATCTAATCATTTCTATGCTCTGTCTAAAGCCACTATGAGGTATTTATGATCAGTGTGAAGTAAGAATTGTTCACAACATTTATTGCTCAAATAATGCTTTGTTCTTAAAAATATAGCGCTCTGTGTGCACGTTCCTTTCTGAGGTGTTTCTGAACCAGGTGGAGAAAGCCAGCCATCTTTTCTGCTCATTCTGTTCATTCTTGTTTCCTCATTAAACCACTAACCTACTTAAGCCAAATGTTCAAGTAAATCTAATAAATAAGATGTGAAACTTATCATTGTTACAACTTCATCCATTTCCAGAATATGACAATGTTTAAATTTTATGTCAATAAGGTGGTAAAGATATGTCTACAGAACACTTAGCAAAGATGTGAATACAAGAATAGTTGAACTATGAGGGACTATTGTTCTATCTTCAAAAACTTTTGATTTATGAGTAGGGATATTTTTATTACATTTAAAACAGGAATATGGGTGAATTTAATTCAACATATTCAATTAGACTTTACTGGTTATAGTTACAGAGGCCTAGACAAAAGCCAATAGTACAAAAGTACTATTTTGTTTATCACTATACAAGTTTATATTAAAGGGCTATTTGCCAGAAGCTCTTCCTAATTTTAGGATGCATGTAATAAAATTACAAATTAATATATATTCAGTATCGTGTTAAACATCTCCTTAGAAATTAATCATGAAATCAGAAGTGATATAGTGATGTGCTTATCTTCATTAATAGAAAGTTGAGATGGGAAATATATGCAATGTGTCCTGGTTCAAAAATTTTATTTAAGTTCATGAACTTCTCACTCACACAATATGCATTCTTGTAAATAGTGATTTGTGTATGTCTGACTTGAACACATCATAACCTCTTTGGTATGTAAAAATTATTTAAGACACTAAATAGATTCATAAAATCTAAGTAATATATATAGTGTTAAAGAAAGAAAAAGATTGTCTTACATTAGATTCATGGAAAACTCAGTCTGGGCTTCCCAGAGTACATATACCATCATTTTTCTTGTGTTTAGGCATATACTAAAAAGAAATAGAAGAAAAACATGAAACTGTTATACTACTTAATATGCATTTATTCTCAGTGTACAAAATCATAAGGATATTAATACATAACATTACCATTGATATGTAACTCAGCACTGATTTTTAACATAAAAACTCATTCTGTATTCTATATGAAGACAAAGTTTCTAGTAAGCTCTGTAATGCAATTCTGTAATGTAGCGTAAGGAAAGAATACATACATGAAACATGTGAAATACTCAATTTCATTTTGACATCCACAAGGGACATAGCAATATCTCATAGTAACATTCAGAATTTTGACAGAAGAAAAAGAAATATTCCTTTCAAATGTTTTATCCATTCATATGAGAATATTTAATTCAAATCATATTCAAACAGAAGTTGTGGTTGTCCTAATGGGCACATCTGAACTGTTATCAATTTGACCTGAACAATTTTCAGTAGCAAGTATTTGTAAATAATTGATCCATATGTTGACCTAATTTCAGTTTGATGTTATATTTTGAATTCAAATTTTTTCTCATTACCAAATCTACAGTTCTGCTTCAAATTTATCTCTGTTCTGGCAAGTTCCTCTAAGGTAAGTTGACTGTTCTCAGACGGCTTTTGGTGATATCTTTGGATAGGCTTGTGCTTTGAATTTACAGACCTCTGTGTCGATCAATATATTTCACAAGGTTCTGTAGTTAACTTGGTGGGACAGGCTGTGGTTTTATGTTTTGTTTTGTTTTATTTTGTTTTCAGGGCTCTGAAATCTTAGGAACAAGGATGAGAATTTAGGACATAGAATTGAGTTGGAAAAGGGTGGAATGAAATGGCCTAAGTTTTTCTGCTGGTATACTCATCCAGAATATACCAAATGTAAGCTATTCCTGTACCAACCTCACTTCACAGGAACTGAGGAACTATATAAGAAGCAAGATACTTGATTTCATTATATGGAAAAGATGGCAGGAAGAACAAGATTACTGACAATAGCCCCACCAGACTTTAACTATCAGGACATGGAAGAGATGTCTTCTGCTTAGGGAGGAGGGATGACGGAATTGTGTCCCCAGAGAAAACAGCAAGGATATGCAGAAAAGTCTTTCTCATTATTGTTGAAAGTGTGAATTATTTTATCTATTATAAAAAAAGCAGTTTGGCGATTCACCAAAGCATTTATAACAGAACTACCATTTGATTCAGCAATACCAATCATGGACATATATTCAAAGGAAATGAAACAATAAATTGACATGACATCTATATGACCATACTTATTGCAGTATTATTCATAATAGCTAAGAGATAGACAAAACCAGTGCCAGATTTTAACAACAACAACAAATCCCCCCAAACAGTGGCTCACACCCTTAATCATTGCTTCTCAGGATGCTGAGATCTGAGGATCATGGTTCAAAGCCAGCCTAGGCACTCATCTCCAATTAGCATAAAGTGGTGCTGTGGCTCAAGGGGCAGAGTGGCAGCTGGGCTCAGAGTTCAAGCCCCATACCAAAACAAAAACAAACAAAAAAAAAGTGGCAAGCATACAATGAAATACTATTCAGTCAAAGAGGGAATTTATTATTTTTACTTGCAACAACATGGGTGTAACTAAAGACTATTATGTTAAGTAAAATCTTATTGGCACAATCACCATAGAAACTCATGTGTAGAATCTAATAAAGACTTACCTATAGAAATTGCAATGGAATGCTGTTAGCCAGAGGTAAAGAATATGACAGGAGGAATGAGAACATTGCTCAAAGGATTCTGAGTTGCACATAGTAGCTAAAGATTATGGTGGGTTGTGTGGTTAAAGGCAATAACAATGAACCTTACATTTCACAAAGATTTATTGTAATCCAGGCAATAAATAAATAATAAGTAAAAAAAGCATGATATGTTATACAATGTGGACAGGCATGCAGAGAGAGAGAGAGAGAGAGAGAGAGAGAGAGAGAGAGAGAGAGAGAGAGAGAGAGAGAGAGAGAGAGAGAGAGAGAGAGAGAGAGAGAGAGAGAGAGAGAGATTTTCCCCCTTCACTCTCTTCATTATTCCTCACCCTGATATTACTTGCAGCCAATGGAGTAAGTCCTATTATCATTTTCTCTGTGTTTTAGATTGATATCAAAATGTTAAGCCATTAATATGCTGAATCTTTTTTTTGGAAATCATTTAATTGCTAATTGACAAAGAGCGTATGTGCATTTCTATATATTTCTAGTGTGAAGTTCTGAATTGTTGTACACATTGTGGAATGATCAGTCAAATGATTTAAAATATGCATTAAAATATACATTAAAGTCCCTCATATAAGGACTTTTATAGTAAGACCCCTTGTATCAAGTTTATAGAATATAATGTATTTTTATTAACTCCACATCATGATACATTGATTTTACCAACTTAATCCTTTGTGTGGCTGAAGTTCTGCATGTTGTGGTCAACATCAGTTTAGTGCTATTACTTCACTCTACCATTTAATTGCCTTTAATTGATTCCTTTCCAAGTGATCTGCTCAGAGTTCATAAATGTGTACAACATTTCATCATTTTCCAAAACCAAAAACACATGAAAAAATAACAAAAGTAAATGTGATACTATCCCAAATTCAAAGTCATATGCACAGCAAAGAAAACAATAATGAAAATATAATCACAAAATGGACAAAATGTTTGCAAACCACATGCCATTCAGCTGTTAATGAAAATCCATAAGCAAGTCAGCAATCATATGGCAAGAACAATAAAATTTAAAACTGAACAAAACAAATTAAGAGCCATTCTTTTCCAAAAAATATACAAAGAGTTAAGGCACATATGAAAAATACTCAATATAACTCATCATCAGAGAAGAAGCAACTAAAAAGAGCAATGAGTTATGGCTTTCTATATACTAAAATAGGCATTTAGCAATTTTATCTATCTCTATATATACATATACATACATCAGTGGTGAAATTATAGACTATAATTGGTGCTTGTGTACTGGAAAATGCACTAATAAAACAGTTATTTTGTAACTAAAAGGAAATTACTTCAAAATAATGAAAATACTAATCATATCATCCAGCAATACCATATGTATATACATTCAAAAGAAATGCAATATATATTTCAAATTTATATTTGTTCTGCACTGTTTATTGCAACATTATTCACAATGACCAAAATATGGAAAGGAACTATATACCACAATTGAGTGATGGATTAAATGAATAGAGTGTGCATATGGATGCATATGTATATGGGTGGTATATGAGTGTATGTGTATTTGTGCCTGCACAGTATTATTTAGAATTAGAAATTAAGAACTTTATGTTAGTTATGATCATACAGAAGGACCTCTAAGATATTACACTAGGTAAAATAAGTCAGATAAAGACTGCTTTATTTTTTACCACTTTTTTTTTTTTTTTTTGCCAGTCCCGGGCTTGAGCTCAGGGCCTGAGCACTGTCCTTGGACTTTCTCAAGGCTAGAGCTCTACCACTTGAGCCTCAGCACCACTTCCAGCTTTTTTTCTATGTACCAAGGAATTGAACCCGGGTCTTAGTGCATGCTAGGCAAGCACTCTATCACTAGGCCAAACTCCCGGCCCCTTTTTACCACTTTTTGTGTTATGCATATATATCGCTGTATTATAAATATATATTTGAATATACCATTATTTGAATATATTCAACTGTTATTAATTTAAATGTGTATTTAAATATATCAAAATCGCCAAAGCAGTGAGTACAGGACTTGTTGCCAGTTCTGACGGATAAAGTTGGGAAACACTGAAAAAATAGTTGTGAAATGGTAAGAATTTTTAGTTTCAAGATGAACAGTTTATCAGTATCTTATGTGCAACATGAGTACTAATCACAATATTAAGTTGTGATTATCCTTGCACTTTATGTGCATATATCAATCACTACATTGTACACATTGAATGTACCCAGTCTTTATTTGCCAATGACATATTCTTAAATAAACAGGTTTTGATAAGCAATGTTAACAGAGAACTCCCCATTAATATTAGGATAAAGGAACTGCCTTTCAAACTCTTTTCCTTATTGCTCATGACAATCACAAGATAATTACTTTGGAGGAGAATGAAAAGTGCCAGAATTTTAAAAAGCAGTGAAGAACTATACTGTCAAGTTCATTTTGTCATACAAAATGGAACCAAAATAAATTTATTAATAGCTAACAAAATTGAAAGAGATGTATTTCTAAAGAAACCCTAACCTTTACCTAAAAGCTCTTGGACTTTTTGAAACAGAAAAGAAACATGCTTAAAGAATCAAGATGTTGAGAGCAGTAAATGATTCTGCCTTCCTAAAGATCAAAGACAGACAAGACTGAAACAATAAACAGACTTAATTGTGAGACTATCTTTTAGAGAAGATAATCATGCTAATCCCGAATTCCTGCTTAATGCTTGGATCATTCTGGGCACTAGTGGAAGCCTGGCAGTTAAGATGGGTTAGCCCCTTGAGTTTCTGGAAAGTCTGTATTCCTATTCCTTGAGTTCTTTGAGACTGCGGTGATGCTTTGGCTACCTCTCCTTTCTTCAGCTATTGAAAAAAAAAATCCTTCCTTATTATGTTATATATTATATATTATTATATATTATATATCTCACAGCAGCTTTAAGTCAGCATATCTGAAAGTAAAGGCAGATTTTCTTTCATGATGTCCCTATGCACATGAATGGAACAGGGAAGTTTTCCCATTTACACACACATTAAATAGATTTTCACATGATTCTGTTTGATATATTTAATACATACACATATATATAGACATAGTAGTATACATACTTATGTATTCACTTAGGCATATATAGGACATACATATGACATATATGACACCAGGCTCTGGTGGCTTGAACCTGCAATACTACGTACTCAGGATTTTCTATGGAGATTTGCAGCCAGCAAGAGAAGACCGATCCACAAGAAATTTTTCTCTAAATTACCAGCATGGCTTTAGTGCAATGAAATCCATGGGTGAAAAAGCTGTGCAAGAATTCCAGGCTCTAGGGCCTGGAGTTTAACCTAGTGGTAGAGTGCTTGCCTGGCATGCACGAGAACCCGGGTTCAATTCCTTGGTACCACATACATAGAAAAAAAGCCAGAAGGTGCTAAGGCTCAAGTGGTAGAGCTCTAGCCTTGAGAAAGTGCAAGGACAGTGATCAGGCCCTGAGTTCATGGCCCAGGACTGACAAAAAAAAAAAAAAAAAAAAAAGAATTCCAGTCTCTATATTCAAGCTCTGGTACCAGCACAAGAAAGTATAAAAGTCTGAATCCATGCAATCTGATTTCATGTCCTAAGTTAAACCTGATATATTTTGGTTTTAATAACCTTATTGTGTAAATTAAATGTAAATATTTGTACAGGTTTTTTTTTCCTTTTCTTTTTGGATACAACTTAAGTTTAAATTAAGGTCCTCACACTATTTAAACTTCCTTAAGTTTGGAATACTGTCACTTGAACCACATATTCAGTATGACTTTCAGCTGATTGTTTTGGTGATAGTCTCATGGATCATTCTGCCAAGACTTGTTTAGAAACATTAATGTCCAGATCACTGCTTCTTTAGTAGCTAGTTTTATGAATATGTACTGCAAGAGCCCAAATTTACTATTTTCTTTATTTCTTAAAAAGGATAATTGAATATTACATCAGAAACCTAGTTAGATAATAAATCCAATGAAAACTAACAGAATTTGCTAATGGTGATATGACTGACATAGCTCAACAAAAGAAAAGCCATGATTAAATGCCTGTTGATATTGTTACATAGCCTATTTTTTTGAAAAGAAAACTGTGTAGGTCAAAAATGATTAAAAAATAACACATTAGGGTATCTAATACAAAAGAAAAACTGGAGAAATAATAAGCAATGAACATGAAGGAATATACGAAAATAATGTTATAAAACAAAATAAACTTAAAAAAATCATGACCAGAGTCAAAATTGGAGTTCTAACCTCCAGCAATTAGTTGTTGTTGTTTAACAGAACTCTTTAAACCCAGAGATGTTTATTAACAATGGAGACAATTCTAAGAATCGCCTGACATTTATTTATACCATAATCCTTGAATAAAGAATTTATATTTAAAGGAATATTTTCTCTATTTTACAAATAATATTTAAGGCTCTGAAGTGATTTCCTGAGTACTTACATCATTGGTTCTAGCATTAATCTTTAAAACTTTCTTATGTAAAAATGGAATTTATAAGGTATATAAATTGTAAAAATGGTTAAATGATTCTACCATTTTATCATGTAAAACATGATAAAACATAATTCCAGAACAGTATATATGATGCTCAAAAAACAAGTTCACTTAATTCCAATAGAGAAAGTGAATGGTTAATTAGAACCTGAATAACATAAAATAAAAAATAGAGTCTATAAAAATGTTGAATGTTGATTTACAATTATTGTGTATTCTTTATGTATCCTAATCTATTCTACAGTAACAATAATAAAAACATAAAGTAATAAAATGTGAAAATTCATTATTTCATAGTGAAATATAATACAAATAGTTACTAGTCAAATTATCTAGAGTTCATATTACATATTTTTAATATGCAATTAAATACTGAAAAGACAGCTAGGGTGTGCTGAAACATAAAGGATTGCTAATTGAGGCTAACCTGTCACAAAGTGAGACTCCATTATGTCTAATAAGCTATACATGACTGTGGATGTTTCTAACCCCACCTATGCAAAAGGAAATAATAGGAAGACCACGGTCCAAACCACTTATACTGATGTGTGAGTTCTAAATATAGAAAATAATGAATGTTGAAGGACTGGGGGGACATGGCTCAGTAACTAGAGCATCTACCTACAAAATGAAAGTCTCTAAGTTACAAACCCTAATACCACCAGAAAGACAAAATAACAGAACTGGTAAGATCAAACACCTATGCATAAGTGACAGTGTACAATTCAGTGAGTTACTATAGATTCAGACACAATTACTCATTAAACACATAGATATACTTAAAGTAAGATAAAAACATGAATGAAATACAGAACTTTTAGTATGAGGAAATAGTAATTATTGGATGATTCTGAGGGGAATATGAATTGAAATGAATTATCTTAGAAAAGTTTGCCAACGTGTTGAATGATCTAAATATAAATTATTCCTTTGAATTGAAAGTGAATATTTACCTGCTTTTTGAAGGGGGAGATCATGGGGCTTGAACTCTGTCTGGGTGCTGTTCCTGAGTTCTTCAGACCAAGGCTGTGACCCTACCCTTGAACGAAGCCCCCTTCCCTTTTTCTACAGGTTAATTGGAGGTAAGAGTCTCAGGTCCTTTTGTGCCTGGGTTTGGCTTTGAACCTTGATCCCCAGATCTCAGCCTCCTGAGTAGCTAAGATTACAGGCATGAGTCTCCATGCCTGACTGAATAATTACCTTCTAAGATTGTGACAACTACCTGATGGAATAATAAATTTATTTTGAAATAATTATATAGGCTACATTTATAATTATGGTACATGTTTTATAGTATACTGATAACTAAAAATTACTTTATAGAGATTGAAGAGCATAGAATAAAAATGTATGTGCACAGAGACATCTAAACAAATTATTCCCTAAATATAAATCTATTTGTCTCTAATTGCATTACTAGTAGTTATTGAATAACAGTTATTGTAAATTATATTTCATTGTTTTTTTGCCAGTCCTGGGGCTTGAACTCAGGGCCTGGGGACTATTCTAGCACTCTACCACTTGAGCCACACCACATCTTCCAGCTTTTCCTGTGTATATAGTACTATGGAATCAAACCCAGGGCTTCTTGCATACTAGGAAACCTTCACTCTACCACTAGGTCAGACTCCCAGAGCAGTTATTGTAAATTTAACATGGATTAAAATGAACACATTTCTGTAGAAAAAATGTGTTGTTTTCTATAGCTTTGTTTGTTTTGTCTTAGCGTCTTGCTATATATCCCAAGATAATATCAACTCCATAGACCTCCTATTCCAGCCTCTTCAGTAATAGTATTACAGGAATACATCATGATGTTAAATTATATGTGCTTGTGACTTTTATTTTTTTCCACTTTACAATATATGTTTAGTCATTCATTCTTCATATATATCTATATCTATATCTATCTATCTATCTATCTATCTATCTATCTATCTATCTATCTTTCTGCTTGGTTATGTATAGGAAACTCCAAGGCTTCTTGACAAAGAAGCCAAAGACAGTTATAATTTCAAGCTCTTGTTAACCGAAAACCTAGAAGTGAAGGATGATCTCACACTAATAAAATGATCCACTAGTAATGTATGGGAGAAGAGGGAACCACCATATAGATTTATACTATTAGAGTGAATGATTGAAGTGGAATAATAAAAAAAGAGTCTGAAGGATGTTTTTCTCTTCACTTGGGTGGAGTACTGCTATCAAAGTTCATTTATTGGTCCACAGATCCTTGTGGCAGGAGCCACTTTCCTGAAAGTAGCACAAGCACTGCATATATGAATTCATCCTTCAGTTAGTGACCTGACTCCAAAGATTTAACAATGTGCATGGAGAAATATTTTTGAAAGGTGCATTATGAGGGGAAAAAAGGAGAAAGTCTTGAACACTTACAACAATTGGCCTCCTGCTAGTTGAAAGCCTCCCACCTCACTAAGGTTCTCAGGGCTTCCAGCTAAAAGCTCTTTGTTTAGCAGTCCAGACTGTGAGCTTTTAGAAGTCAACACCAGCAATTCTAAGGGAGCTGACCCTGCCTATGTTTGGTTTCTGTTTAAGTGAAAGTATCCCAAAGGAGTCAGTTATTTGCCACAGAAAGAAAGACATGAGTGACAATTTGTGTGGGCATGATGTGATACTCTCTCTCTCTCTCTCTCTCTCTCTCTCTCTCTCTCTCTCTCTCTCTCTCTCTCTCTCTCTCCCTCCCTCCCTCCCTCCCTCCCTCTCCCTCTCTCTCTCCCTCTCCCTCCCTCTCCCTCTCTCTCTCCCTCTCCCTCTCTCTCCCTCCCCCTTTCTCTCTCTTTCTCTCCTCTCTCTTTTACTCTCTTCCACCCCCACCTTTCTGTTATTGCACAAATAATGTGTGTACTCCAAAATCAACAGCCAGGATCCTTTTACTAAAAAGATAAGGTCTCACTGTAAATAAAGTTTGTGCTTTGAAGGAAGTGTTCATATTTCTATTCATTATCATGTTCTTCTGGTTGTTTGTTGTCTTCTCTTTCAGCTAAATTGTGAGGTTTATTTTCTGTGTGATTTTTATATTTTTGGACATGAGATAGTCACACTAGTCAGTCTGCTCAGATGTTTAAAAAGTTTCATCAACTTAAATCCAGTTGTAATCTGTGCACGCAGTTCTATGGGAACTGTCATGAACTTGCAGATACATAGTGAATAGCTTAATAAGTTTTGCTCTAGATAATGAAGACATATATATATATATATATTATTTATTTTTTTTTTTTGCCAGTCCTGGGCTTGAGATCAGGGTCTGAGCACTGTCCTTGGACTTTCTCAAGGTTAGAGCTCTACCACTTGAGCCTCAGCACCATTTCTGGCTTTTTTCTATGTATGTGGTACCAAGGAATTGAACCTGGGTCTTCGTGAATGCTAGACAAGCACTCTACCACTAGGCCAAACTCCTGGCCCCTGAAGACATACTTTTTAAAATTCTTTTTTACATGCACAAGGTAGTGAATATATTTCTTGTCAAACATTGTTACCTCCTCCCACGTATTTCTCCCACTATCCCTCCCTTTGCCCCCTCCTCTCCATGTTGTAAAGTCCATTTCCAAAGTACTGTCTTGTGAGTTTCACTGTTACATTGGTTCACTCTTTATCCTTTGCTCACCATTTTGTTCTCCCGTTCCCTTTCCTAATTCAAATAAATGTATCTACAGATAGGGAGAAAATCTTCACTAGCCATACAACAGACAAGAACCTCATAACTAAAGTACACTTAGAAGTCAAAAAATTAAATTCCGGCAGCTTGATCAGGACACTTGTCTTGCTGCCTTCTTCATGTCTCCTGTCCCTTTCATTCCTCCCTCTAGGTTCTTGGCCCTAGTTGATGTCCCGCTGGACGGGACAAATGGCACCCAACCTGCGGCTCAAGTGCCTGCGAGGCTGAGGAACGCTATCTTCCAGGAAAACTTGGATCCAAGTGATTGTGTGACCAGTTCGGAGTGGCCCGCCCGAGACATCTCGGTCAATGCTGAGAGTGCAGACGGCCAAAGGTAAGTGACTGGTCATGGGACAGGTATCATTGTCACAAGAATTGTTCATAGGCTCTCAAGACACGAGGAACTTGGGTTAAAAAGAAAGATTCAAAGGCATTTTTTGATTACCTAGGAGAATTATGTCCTTGGTTCCCCAAGGAGGGAACGATTAATGAGGTTAAATGGCAAAGAGTTGGAGATTGTTTATTAAGAAGATTCATGTTTCTGTAAGAATTTTCATGTAGTTATTGCAATTGTGGTCAAATAAGGAACATTTTCTGCTTGAAACTATAAATAGTGTATGCTTGGTCATGTACACTGTAAATAGCCTTTACCAAATGTGTTTGACAAGGAATTGTTTTTATGTAGATAAAATGATCATTGATCTTAAAGATTGATTTTTTACAATTCCCCTACACCCTGATGCTATTTTGTTGGTGGTTCAGGACAGGTCAGATCTAGATTTCAGATCTCCAGGCAGAGAAGGTCTGGGAGGCCTTAACATGCTCCACGTTAATGGCAGCCATTCTTTTCAATTGGGCCACATGGGACCGCGTATGGCTCCTGGTGAGAAGGAGGAAGATTAACTTGGGAGAGGACCCTCCCCTCGGGGTCTATCTGACTTTGTCTGCCCTTAAGGCCTGCTTCTATCCTGGCTCAGTTTCATCTAGGGCCAAGGAAACTTTAAATAAGGAGCGCTCAGAGTTGTGGAGAGTTAGTCCTCCCGTTGTTCAGGAAAAAAAAAAAAGGGGAGGGGGGGTTTAGAGCCTTGCCCTGAGGAGGGATTTTTGGGCCCCTTTGATCCTGGGATTGGGCCCCAGAGCCCTACACCAAGTGCTCCTGCCCCGGAATTTGCAGCAGGCAATTGAGAGGCAGAGCGGCCTCCGCCATTTTACTGTCCATCTTCCTGCTTCACCTAGTGTTAAACGGAAGAGGAGGTTAACCCGCCATATTGCGGCAGCTCCTCCCCTGAACGGAAAGGGCGGGTCAAGCTGCCATTTTACTCCTCCCCACCATGCTTGGTAAATGCTAACCCTGGGGGCAATAGACCTGCCCTAAAAGAGCTTAAGAAAGCAGTCTACAAGGATGGGCTAATTCGCCCTGGGCTGAGACCATCCTCCAAGGCCTGGCTCACCAGCTCACCACCCAAGACTGGAAAAATTTAACTAAGGCTGAGAGCTTCCTGGCCCCCTTTATGACCGCAGACCACAAACGGGTCTGTGCAGGAATGAAGGAAAGATCTATGGGGAGGTGGATAGTTGTCACTAAGGATGTGGGCACTCAAGCCACCAGTGACAGACGCTGGTTGAGGCCCTACAAGCCCAAAAGGCCTAGGAGCATTCTATGCCCTTACCTCTTCCAATGGTGCTGGGAGAAGATGTTATGGGTATGGCCAGCAAGGCCAATTCAAAGAGATAGCCCTGGGAGATGGATAAGACCTGATCCCCCACAGGGAAGTCTTTGAGGCCAGACAAAAGGCCTAACTCCACCTAAAATACCCTGTCCCCAGGGAGCTACAATTGCCTGCCTCTCAGGCCTTAAGTTCCCAGATTCTAAAAACTGCTGCAGGCCCCAGCTCCTGGGCTAGCTGGCCTAGCAGCATCCTAACGATTGGCACGCCCCCTGTACTGACTAGAGCCATTCAGCCGCTCCTCTTAAAGAGGACCTCCCCTATAATCTCTAGGGAGAGACAAGATACGGATGTTGTGACATTCTATGATGACTGCATTAGTTATGAAAAAAATTAGCATAGAACTGCTCCCCCAATTCTAGAGGCTGCAGTCTACTCGCATGGGGAGCAGTGGCCTATAGGCCAGAAAAAAACAATTGGAGCTACTAAAATTAATAAGAATCAGGCAAATACATGTTTCAAATACAAGTTTCTTCATGATCTCCCTGCAGTAAATGTGCCCATGGGGGCCACCCAACCAGGGCTCCCAAGTCTTTCATCAATTCCTAACAATTTGTATATTTATGCTATTGAGATAAAAGATTGATTTTTTTCTAGAAACAGTGGTTTTCCTTTAACAACCTTTTTTGGAAAAGATGCCCAGGTTTAAAGCAAAGGCCTCTGGAGGTAAGTAAAAGTCGGCCCTGTATGTCTGTCTAAATAAGTTGTTTGGTGAGAGCATTCATCTGAGTTCGTGTTATTGTGTTAAATGTAAGTCAATGTCTGGTTCTGTTTGAGAGTAGGTTAGGATGGTCTCTGCTGGACAGCGACCAGGGAATGGAAATCCCGTAGGGGAGGCTCCCCCTGAATTCCCAATTCCAGGGCCCCAAGGTCTTTCCATCACTCTGGTAGTTTAAAGCCAGGCATGCCATCAGAAGTTTAGGAGTTTCTTAAAAGTCTCTGCTTTTCTGTCTTGTTCTTGTTTTTCCTTGTGTGTCTATTTAATTATTTCTGGAAAATAAAAGTTTCGTCCCCATTTGGGGTAGGTCTAGGGCCTGGTATGGCCCCTCCCACTCGGATGCAGTGGAGGTGAGCCGAGACCAGACAAAGCAGCTGAAGGCTTAGTCTAGTTTCCTTTTTCCTAACAACCTGCTGAAGTGACAGTGTGGAGACAGTTGGTGGCAGGACACAGACTTCAGTCTTAGTTCTTCTAGGTATAAGACTCCCACCTAACTTTCATCTGCAAAAAGTAATATGTCTGATATCAGAAACAAACTCTGGAAGAATAAATTTCAGATAAGTTGCCTTGTTAGAAAACTTTGTTTTAAAACCTGGTTGTCAGTTCCAAGAATAAAATTGGCAAAAAAAAAAAAAAAAACTCATGATACTAAAATTTCCGGAATATGAACGGCCGATATTAATTTTGCGCACTTTAAGATCTTTGAATATGAATGTGTGTGTGAATGGGTGTGAGTGAACATTGTTCAAGGCTAAATTGTCAGCATGCTATGTAAAACAATGGATAAATTTATACTTAAACACAAAGGCAAGTGGATAATTCTAAGTTTAAACTTCAAGAAAAGTATTAGGTTTAAATGTTTCCTATGTCTCAAAGGATTATTACATTGTGTTAAAGAGAAACTGGAAAAAAGTATTTTTCTAAAGATCCTGAAATCTGCGTTTTAAAAATCTGGTATTGCAATGCATACAGCTGTTTACATTGTAAACATTGTATCCTGTTCAGCACAGAGGCATTAGGGAATTTGGAATTTATTTCCTTAAAGTTTGGAGATATGTATTAGAGATTTAAATGTAAATTTGTTTATCAATGTCAGAAACTTTTAAAACTGTTCAGGTACTAATCAAATGCCAAGAGAAAGGACGGGAAAACGTAGGATAGTCCTGTGTGACCATCTTTGGGAGCGAGAGGTGAACTGGCAAAGGTGCAGCTCTGGGTGGTACAGGCCCTAGGGAGGGTCCACGCATGTGAAAGAAAGTAAGCTGGCATAAAGCCTGTTCATTTAAACCTGGTCAGATCGGCAGAGTGGACCATCCTCATCCTATCTATCTTTTTCCTTGCAAACTGACACTGGAAATCTGATAATAAAATATGGGTGATGTAACTAGAAAAAAAAATTAAATTCCTACAAACAAACCCTCCAAGAAACAATCACCCCATTAAAAATGGGCTAAAAACAAACTGACATTTGATAATTGCTCTGAAAAATCTGACAAAAGATTAAGTAACCAAGAGGAATGCTTGTCATCCTACGTCCCCTACTAATCACTAATGGTAAAGGTAACCCTGGTGTCTTGAAAAGTCTGCATGTTCCTAGACTTTACAGATGAAATGACTATTAAAAATTCAATAAAATGTGTATCTTAAAATTTCCAGGAATGTTTATATATATATATATTTGTGTGCATGCATATGTATATGTATACATATGTATATATACAGTCTTACACCTGTAAAAATATTTTTATATATTATGAGGTAATTTCTGCTTGCCCTTTATTTTTAGAGGAATATATTGCAGTTATGGAAATATTAATCAATTAGTTTTACTTATGGTTATGCTGGTCCATTTCCATTTATATAATGCAAAATATTATCAAGTACATTATATATTTCTGTATTCTGTAGGTACTATGGATTGTACTTATATATTTCTGTAACTTTATGTGGTTCACATCCTAAATGATAAGAAAGAAAATTCATTAAGCAATAAAAATTAATGGCCTGAATATATTTCTTAGTTAGAAAAGAAGGTTAAGCTCGTTTAACATAACTAGTGAATATTTCTTTATTATTTTGAACTACATGTACATATACTTATGCTATATGACATATTTGGATATGCATATACATAATGAAATTGTAGCCATTAGTATGCATGTCGATAATTTCATAAACATACTTTGTATAAAAGGACCCCTGAATTCTATTTGCAATTTTTCAGTATATGATACAAAATCATTATCCATAATCCTCTCTTAACCTATTCATTTCACTAAGCCCACATAATTTCAGCTTCGTGTCTTATACACCAAGTCCTGAGCAGTTTCATTTCCAATCAATCTTTTCTCTAAGTAATCACTCTCTACAGTCTATTTCTACTTATATATCTTTTTAAAACAGATTCCACTTGTAAAAGAAAGCATACAGAATTTATTTCTCTTTGGTATACTTTTTTTAGTAGAATGTCATTCAGTTCAATCAATGCTGTCACAAAGGGTAAAATCTCCTGCTTTTTATACATCATTTCATTAGATGTGTGTGCATATGTATATGCATATCTGTCTATCAATCATCTATTTCTGTATCTGTGTCTATATCTATATCTATCACACATTTTTGTACACTCATCAAGCCATTAACCTATCTTTTGGTACAACTCATCTTAAACTACTGAGTAAATTATTAGTATCCGAAAGGAAAGACATCATGCTCAAAATGCATAGAGTTAAGTTCTACATTGTGGATGCTTCATTTTCTTTGCCCACAATGCCCCCGATGTTCATTAAAAACAGGATACCTTCCAACAAATCTCAAAGATACATATTCTTTATTCAATTAAATGAATTTAATTTTTCTTGGAATTTAGGATGCCATTTTCTTCTTAGGAAGCAGATTTTCACAAAAGAAAAGGCAGAGGAGTTTTCAGTAGTTCATACAGGAATTTAAACATCACTGAAGGTAACACAGTACTGATGGAGAACTTCCCTGCATCTGACCTGTACAATGTGTGTGTGGAAATTAAAACAAATTGCTTTTGGAATTTATCCTGATTAGGTTAAGTAATTTACCATGCTTGGTCTAATCCCTGTTAATACATTTGTAAATAAAGCACACTTCTAGTACAAGTTTGATGACCAGTATTCAACTTCAACTCTCAAAGACTATCTTTTTAGTTAGTCCTGTGGATAGAAGCTGCCAAGCACAAGCTCAATTTTGATTATAGTCTAGCTAGCGTTCTAGATAACAATGGAGCAATTTATCCAATAGAAACAGCCCACATCCCAAATCTGTGGTGCTGTCCTCAAGACATTTCCAGGACAATGTGGTTGCTGAGAGCATAGATATTCTTCAGGAAAAACTACATCCATAGCTTGTGGACCTTACTAGCAGATGCCAAATCGCAAGAATCTAATGTTCAATGTATTTGGTAATGCATGCCAAGATGTTAATACACTTGCCTCTCCACTCCATATCTTTTATATGACAGAAGAGAGATGAAAATTCATTCTTTTCCTCCCGTTAAAAATTCTATCCAGGTACAACAGCCACTTCTTAACATTCCTTTCAATATGGAAATCCACAAAAAGGAAGAAGTTGGTTTTCCTCACTAATTACTCTGGGAATTCTTATTTTTTAACATGTATCACCACTGTGAGTTCATGATCTAACTAGTCATGAAGAAAGAAAATGCAAGTGGTCATGTAGAAATGTGCACATCTTACAGCAATTGGGATAACATCCAGGTACTTCTGGGCTCTCCTGTGGAGATACCTGCATCCTGCATACGTCCTCTTCTCCAATTAACACAAGCCCATCTGGCTCCTATTCTTTTTGGGTCTTCAACAGAGGATCTTTGAATGTGCCTTGTTACCTCAGTGACCCTGCTTGGACCTCTGGGACAAGTGTTATCTGCCACAGAATTCTGCTGTGGACACTCTATCCATGTTCCTCTGCCTATGGATCTGTATATTGTACCTAGTTCAATCTATATCTGGGATTCACTGCTTAATGTTTTTTTTTTCCTTTCCTTTGATGCTTTGCTAATACCCAATGACTATGGGATGTTACAGTAGACTCAGATTAAACACTCTGGCACAGAACTGGAAACTTATATTCTTCTGCCTTAAGTTTACTGCTTCCATGAAGCAATACAGACAGCCAAACTTTGAGCCTTTACATTTTGCTAAGGAGGCAGGATGTATCAACTCATCTAAGCAAACAAGGTTATTTCCATAGCTGAAGAACAGCTAAGAGCATGAGGACACAGCTCTACCTTTGATTTCATATTGCCACATATCTCGTTAGGCAAGCATGTGATATGACTATATGCTTGGGTGCAACATCTGCACTGTATCTACTTCAGTAATTTGATAATTTAGCTGTGGCCAGTCCCTGCTCCTGTTTGTGTCCATGCTTCCTGCCAAGGCCAGCAGGCACACCTGACTCACTGAAACTAAGCTTTTTACCATACAGAGATGTGCTAAGCCTGGTTCCCCCTGTACTTGTAAGCACAGTCAAAGTCATTTGAGCCCCTGCTTGTTTCACCTTGGCTATCATGGCTGCATGTTTCCATCCTGTTGGCCTATTTGATTAAATGCCTATTTTTTTAATCTTCATTGAAAAAGTGATGAGTAGTGGGTTACAGGTAATGAATACATTTTTTAAAACAATTACCTCATCCCTTATTGTCTCCCACTTACTCTTCTCTAGAGCCGTCACCCCTAGTTGTAGAATTCATTTCCAATGTAGTGTCAAGTGAGTGTCTATGTTGCATTAGTTTATTCTTTGTCTTGCTGTTTCTGTGATTTTCTTTCCCTTTCACAGATTGAATTAATTTATATACAAGGCACAAGAAAATTAAGAGAAATGAAAAAAGAAAGAAAGAAACAGGACATATATAACAGGACATAATAAAGATCTGTTTCCATTTATTGGAGCTCGTGTAAATATACTTTATTATATATGGTTCTATGTGCTTATCAATTTCATTATTGTGATCCCCTGTTAATAATATTAACAATAATAATATTGTTAATAAATTATTACAATTGAGAGAAATCAAGCAACTTATTTTTCTTTGGGTCTGGCTTATTTCTCAATATATTCTTTTCCAGGTTTTTCTATTTCCTTTCAAATGGGGCATTATCATTCATTTTGATGGAAGCTTAGCTATACATACATTGTGTGTATGTGTGTGTGTGTCTGTGTATCACACCTTCTTGATCTATTCCTCTATTGAGGAGCATCTGGGATGGTTACATATTCTAGCTTATAGCAATGCTACAGTGAACATGGATGTGATGGTAGCTTTAGTGTGGCTTTGTGATCACCTGGGTAAATGACAGCATTGGGACTGTTGGGTGGTAAAGGAGCTCTATGTTTAATGCTTCCACAGTGGCTGAACAAGTTTACACTCGTACCAACAGTGTAGTAGTGATCCCAACTGGCCACATCCCCACCAGCATCTGTCATTAATTTTTTTTGTAAATGCTTGCTTTTATTATTTTATTTTATTATAGTTACTACTTAGTTATTATTATTATTTTTTTTTGCCAATCCTGGAGCTTAACCTCCAGGCCTTGGCAATGTCCCTGAACCAATTGTGTTCAAAGCTAGTGCTCTACCAATTGAACCACATCAACCCTTCTAGCTTTTTTCTGAGTAGATTCTTGGAGATAAGAGTCTCATGGACTTTGTTGCCTGGTCTTGCTTTGCACTACGATCCTCAGGTCTCAGCCTCCTGAGTAGCTAAGATAATATGTGTGAGCCACTATGCCTAGTTTTAATACCCATTTCGGTTTAAACTAGTTAATTTACTCCTTCTCTTGTGTTTTCATGATTTGCTATGCTCTTATTTCCTGTTACAGTCTTGGGTATTGTTCCTTCTTTCCTTCTCCAGCCCTGGGTACTGTTCAGGAGCTAGGTCACTCATGGCCTAAGGCCTCTTGGATCTTGAAGAAGGTTGTGCTAGAAGATTTATGGATAATGCTAATAAAAAGGACATACATGCTTTAAAAATATTAATCCTTTTCGGACATAGCTAGTAAATTAATTAGGAAGCCTACAGAGTGGGAGAAGATCTTCACCAACCAAACAACGGACAAAGGCCTCATATCTAAAATATATCAACAACTCAAAAAATTGAATCACTCCAAAACTAATCTCCAAAGTAACAACCATCCCATTAAAAAATGGGCCAAAGACTTAAAGAGAGTCTTCTCTGAAGAAGAAACAAAAATGGCCTATAGACACATGAAGAAATGCTCAACATCTCTGGTCATAAAAGAAATGCAAATCAAAACAACTCTAAGATTCCACCTCACTCCAGTTAGAATGGCCAGGATCAGGAAAACGAATAATAACAGATGCTGGAGGGGATGTGGCCAGGAGGGATCACTACTACACTGTTGAGAGTGCAAACTCATTCAACCACTATGGAAAGCAGTGTGGCAGTTCCTCAAAAGGCTAAACATAGAACTCCCCTATGACTCAGCAATTCCATTACTTGGCATTTACCCAACCATCCAGAAGCAAGGGCATACTAAATCCACTAGCACAACAATGTTCATTGCAGCACTATTCACCATAGCAAAGATGTGGAACCAACCTAGATGTCCCTCAATTGATGAGTGGGTCAACAAGTTGTGGTATTTGTACACAATGGAATTCTATGCTGCTGTCAGAAAGAATGACATCACCCCATTTGTTAGGAAATGGAAAAACTTAGAAAAAATCATATTAAGTGAAGTAAGCCAGACTCAAAGGAACTTAGGCTCAATGGTTTCCCTCATTTGTCATAATCAGTAGAAACCTTGGGCTCTACTAGCAGAGATCTGCAATAGAGCAAAATCTTGATACATAAAGCCATATAGTATGAAGCTAATTGAAAGGACTTCCAGGATATTGAAACAAAAGCCATATAACGAATGATTGTTGTCCTTAATGTACTATGTTGTCTCTCATCTCCTTTGCTGTCCCTTGGTTATCTCATATTGTTACAGTATCTCACTTTGATATCTGATATATTGAATTTATTTGTATTTGGTTATTTGAAATTTGATAGGGAAGGGGAAAAACCAAGACGGGTGGGTGGGAGGGTAATGGGTACCAAGACATGTGAAAGGGTATCAATGTATGTGAATTAATGCACCTTCTATCTGGCAAATATCATGTAACCCTTTTACTAATTACAATAAAAAAATTAAAAAAATATTAATCCTTTTGAATTGACTATTACATAATTTGAATTGACTATTATATCATTTGTTCTATTTTGGTCTAGCAAATTGTAATGCATAAGGGAAAATTCGGTAAGGTTTTCAAATATTTGCACACATGTACTAATATGACTTACAATTGGATCAATGGCATGTACATTCTCCTCATATGTAGTTTTGGGTTATTGTGAAAGGGTATTCTTCAGGTGTGTTCTTGGACCTAGCTCAGGGTTATGTATGACTTCCATGACTTAGTGACTGTCCAATATCTTATATTTTGATGATCATCCAGCCAGTGTCTCTGCAGTTTCCACTGTTAAGGAATGCAAAACAGCTTCCTTCTTCCTAGGATAGGAGACCTACATTTCAGAACACCTACATTTCAGAAACAGCCCACCATCTATCTAATGATGCCAGAATGTTTGTTCTGAAAAAGAAAACAAAAATAAACCAAAAGTTTTTTGTTTTTTGTTTTTTTTTTGTTTGTTTTGTTTTGTTTTTTTTGGGGGGGGGGGATTGTTGTTATTTTTTTCTCTTTTGTTTTATTTTTTATTCCCCTTATATTTTTTTCTACTTTTGTTACTGTATCTGACTTTGGTCCCTGGTATATTTCACATATGCTTATTTGTTCATTTGAGTTATGTAAAGGAAGGAGAACAATAAGATGATGAGACAAAGGAAAAATGGTGAACCAATGTAATGTAATATTTACAAGACAGTGTGGAGGAAATGAACTTTACAATTCAGGAGGGGTTGGAGAAGGAAAAGTAGTAGGAAAACATGGGAAAGGGTAACAATGTTCAAGAAGTAATATACTCACTACCTTACAAATATAACTGTAACCCCTCTATACATCACCCTGACAATACAATTTAAACAAACAAATAAATAAATATTTAAAATTAAGATAATTTTTTCTCTCAAAATAGACTGTATTTACTCAAAATAAATGCAGCATTACAAGTCTTTACAAGGATATGAAGTTTGTGTAGTAAGGTAGAATGATTGAACTACGTTAATCTCTTGAAGTGAATACCCTCCAAGTACAAGGAAAAACAGAAGTCATGAGTTCTTGGTTTCTTGGGTGATTGTCTTTATTTTAAAATTTTCTTGCTTGCATATTCATTTTTGAAAGAAGGCCAATTTAAATATGTTGGTTAAGATGATTCACACAAAGTATTTTAGTTATATGATGACTTTTGAAGGGCTTGCATCTTCATCTAGATTAACAAGAACATTGGTAAATTGAGAAGAAACCAAAACTACATAAGTATAACACTTAATTTCTCCTGAACAAAATTTTATTGATTTACATTGATTTAAACTTGATTTCTTTACTTCGTTTCCTTTTTCTTTCTTTTTTTTTTTTTTTTTTTTTTGGCATGGGGGTTGAACTCTGTGCCTGGAAATGTCCCTGCACTCTTCAGCTCATGGGTAGTGCATTACCTCTTCAACTTTGAGCCACAGCATCACAACTGGTTTTCTGGTGGTTAGAGATTTTTCTCTTTCCTAAGTCCCTCATAAAGTACTGCTGGATATAGAATTAAAAGCTGTAAAGAAAAGAAAAAAGAATCTGAAAACTCAAAGCTCAGTTATTGATCACCAACATTTTATTATTGCAGTCCAGCTTCCCTTCAGCCTGGCTGCCTGCACTCCCAAGGGAGACTCGGGCCTGGCATGGGGAGGGGCATCCCAATAGACAAGAGATACAAAGATGGAGAGCAGTCATTGTGACGCTTTCAGAGAATTAGATACTTAAATGGACTCCCATGTCTTTGTCTCAGTCTCTGTTTCAGTATCTTCTCTTCCCTCTTCCCTCCTTTCTTTTCCCTTCCCTCCCCCCACCCTCCCGTCTTTCTTTGTGATCCCCCTTCCCCTCCCCCCTCTCTCTCTGACATACTGGAGCTAGCTAGCCTATGCTAAGCACTATGAACTTGAATCACCATCCAGCCCTTTTTGCTTTAGTTATTTTTTAGATAGGATCTCCAGCTTTTTGCCCAAGCTAGCCTTGGACTGTAATCTTTCTACCTATCAAACTCGCCTGGGTTGAAAGTTGAGACTAGGTCTCTCACTTTTTACCCAAGCTGGCTTTTCCTACTCTGAACCTCTCTGGTGGGTGTGATTTCAGGTGTGAGATACTTGGCCTCTTGATCGCTCTTTTTGTTCTGGGAGAATTGACTTTTCTGATCCTTTTTTCTATAATCTCCATGTCCCAAAGGCATTTTGGCCTTGGAATGGCATTTTAGCACTGCCCTCCCTCTGATCCTAAGCTCCACAACAGATTCTTCAGCCTATCAACTTCAGACTTTCTTGATCTCTGCCCTAATTTCCCCAGGCACATATTATCTGACTGTACTATACCTGTGTATACCTGTACTATCAACCACTTATGGCTACTAGATACTTGCAGTGTGGCTAGAGCAAATTCAAGTGTGTGTGTGCTATGAATGTAACATACAGAACTTTGAAGACAGTGTAAAAAGTGA
The DNA here is from genome assembly GCF_031878675.1 of Megascapheus bottae. Lineage (NCBI taxonomy): Eukaryota > Metazoa > Chordata > Mammalia > Rodentia > Geomyidae > Megascapheus > Megascapheus bottae. Next base: position 13,845,657 of record NC_143518.1, read on the forward strand.
AATAGCTTGATACATTTTACAATTTTATGACGTTAAAATGATGTTTTAGTTTGAGTTAAATAATATATATTATTAAAATTCATTTCCCCTATTTAAAAAAAAAAGAATACCATAGATTTTAGTGCCCAAGTTAGCTTTGAATCTCAGTCCTCAGATCTTACCCTTCTGAGCAGCTCAGATTATAGGAGTGAGTCACTGGTGCCCCACTAAACTTGGTTTTTTATTTCTACTTGTATTTATAATAAAATAATGTTCCATAGTGTAGCTTTTCTGTGCCCTTATTTCCCCAGTTCTGGGAATGAAATGAAATTCTCAGGCATGTTAGCAGAACATTCTACGAGTGAGATAAATCCCAACCCTAATGTGTGTGCTTCTTTTTGCAGTTAGTTACATGTAAATTTTACTTTTTTTGTTCTGTTTTTATATGCTGACACTTTCAAGTAAGCTAAGCATTTTAATAGATTTGCACCTGAATTATAAGAAAAAATGATTTTAGAAATAATTTTTAGTTGATCTGCCCCTCATTCAGTGAATGTCATGAAAAGAGTCCCCCCCAAAAAAATCCTGGACTCATAATGAAAGGGTAGATCATAATTTAAATTTGGGTGTTTGGGAAAATTGTCTCTGATGAACTGCCAGATTAAACTAAGTTATCACAGAATAGTATTTTTATGGTTGAATCAACTGCTGGTTAGGAGAGTTAAGAAAATTATATTCAAAGAAATCAAAATTGTCTTGAGAGAAAGCAGAACGCAATAAACTAAAACACTCATGAATCTTGGGAAGGTTTATTTCAAATACACTTTAGACTTCAGTAGGGTGTGTGTGTGTGTGTGTGTGTGTGTGTGTGTGTGTGTGTGTGTGTGTGTATGTTACTGCTTAAGATACAACTAATGGTTATGAGTAGTTGTTAAATATGACATTTTTGGTCATTTTTGAGAAGCAGAAATTGTTCACTAGGGATACAAGTCTTTATAAATTTAAACTCAGAAAATGATATTCTGAGAACAATTCTTTGAGCATATCCTATGACAGTAAATTTGAGGATGACTTTTTTTTTAATTCTCAAGATATAGTCAATTTTTTTTAAAAAGTGCCCAAATATCATTTCCTCTATCTTAGATGACACACATATATATGTTTTCTTTTATTACTGGGAAGTAGGTCATCTAGTTATACAGCCCATCTCCCTGAAGCAATAAACAGGCTCTTCTCACCACTTCTGATTGCTGCTCTACTGAAAAGGATATGGTTCCTTCCCATTTACAATACATCATTTCTAAATTAGAGTTTCAGAATGACTGTGTTATTGAGATTTTTTGTCAGTTACTGAGTTGATAAACCAATTTACAGAACTTATAACAACATAAATATAATAACACAGAGTTGTGATTAAAGCTATTTAGATATGAGCATTGCCGTAATATTTATAATATAATGCAAAGAAAAGGATGCATTTAAGGCCTTCTTTACAGTCAAGAATGATAGGAATTAAAATACTATAAAATTATCAAAATTTCTCAAGAAATGAATTGTATACAAAATCTATAACAAAACATAATAAAAATTTAATATCATTCAGCCTTGAAGGAGTGAGTTTCATATATCTTTACATATGAAGTATCTAAAATTGCTATGGATGTAGATGCTAGTCATTGCAATTTTAAAATATATCTAGAAATATATGTAAACTTATTCATACTAATTCACCATACTCAACTGTACTCCACAATATTTCCCAAAATTATCTTTAAGAGCACAAATCCTACACCATAAGTACAGAAACATATAAAATGTCAACAGTTTATGCAACTTGATCTCAACTTAAAATAACTGATACATTTATTTTTGGTCAGGATTTCTATTATTGAACTTCCAAAAAACTTTGATATAAATATATAAACATACATAGATCTTAAAATTTAATACATTATGTTATTACTTTGAAATGAATGTATTAGGAGAAAAATATATTCTCCATTTTAAAACTTATGATTTTTTTGGCTGCCACATCTTTTTGAGGGATGTTTTTTTTGTTTTTTAGTTTTCTTAGGTTGTGGAGTTAGAATTCTAGACCTGGCCAATATCCCTGAATTCTTCAGCTCTAGGATAACAATCTACCACTTTGAGCCACATCCTCACTTTTATTTGTCCCATCTTTCCAATGAATAAATTCAAACCAGCATTTCACAGATTAGAACCAAAATGTTCAGAGTTTAAAAACATCCACTAGTTTACATTTACAACTGAGATCTATTATTTGTTCTGCGGTACAATGAGATATTATGCTGAAGGTCTCTCTCCAAACTTTTTTTCTCTTTGAACATCAGAGAGTCATAAAATGAAGGAAATGCACACATTTTCTGTGTCATTACCAAAGACAAAGTAAAATGTTATCTTTTGTGTGTTTCTAAGTGTGGTACCGAGGAATAAAGCCTGGGTCTTCATGCATCGGAGGCAAGCAATATACCACTAGGCCAAACTCCTGGCCCCAGTGTAATTGTTTTTATTCTGGTCTATGCAAATAACACTTCAGACATATAAAAATGTAATACATGTCCATATTAGGGCAGTTTCTTTAAAAAATGTCATAAATCAATAGCTACAATATATAAATTTTATGACTTCAGTACTTGGTTATGTAGACTAGGTTTTGCATTAAAATTAGGTTTTATTGCTTGTTTGTTTTTAGTTTTTCTACAAAAGTAAAAGCCTGTATAATAGTGTGGGTTTCATGTTGAACCCAGTGGTTTGTTTACTATTTTATCCCAAGGGTAATATCTGAAACATTTTTTATCATGAACTCAAAATCATAATGGAAGACAATTTATCCAGGATAGTGAAGAAGCAAGTTCTGTTAATGCCATTTTGATGAATTAATAGATTCATTCACTACATTAACCACAAACTAAAACATTTAAACACAGAATTTCCAAAGATGAAAATGCTTAATCATAATGGCACTCTAAGCAAGAATTCTAAGTATTTCACCTTTTTAAGAATTGTTTATTTGAAAATACAATTATATCAGAATTTAAGAGCATGTTGAGGCCTATGTGGTTCAATTTAAAATAAAAAAAACTATGATGATATGTTACTGCTTTCTTGGTTTTTTTGGCATATTGAATATTTTATTTTATTTTATTTTTTATTGATCTGTTTTTTTATTGTATTTAATAAAGGGGTAACATTATATTTGCCAGATAGAAGGTGCATTAATTCACATACATTGATACCCTTCCACATGTCTTGGTCCCATTACCCTCCCCCCACCCCCCTCTTGGTTTTCTCCCCCTTCCCTGTCCAATTTCAAGTAACCAAATACAAATGTATCCAATATATCAGTTAACAAAGTGAGATATTGTGTCAATATGAGATAACAAAGGAACAGCAAAAGAGATGAGATAACATGGCACATTAAGGACAGCAATCATTCATTATATGGCTTTTGTTTCAATATCCTAGAGGTCCATTCAATTAGCTTCATACTTTATGGCCTTATGTATCAAGTTTTTGCTCTATTGCAAATCTCTGCTAGTAGAGTCCAAGGTTTCTACAGGTTATGATGAATGAGGGAAACCATTGAGCCTAAGTTCTTTTGAGTCTGGCTTACTTCACTTAATATGATTTTTTTTTTAAGTCTTTCCATTTCCTAACAAATGGGGCGATGTCGTTTTTTCTGACAGCAGCATAGAATTCCATTGTGTACAAATACCACATCTTGTGGATCCATTCATCAACTGAGGGATATCTAGGTTGGTTCCATATCTTTGCTATGGTGAATAGTGCTGCAATGAACATTGATGTGCTAGTGGATTGAGTATGCCCTAGTTTCTGGATGGTTGGGTAAATGCCAAGTAGCAATTCCACTATGTTACCAAGTTTAAGTAGATATATCAAAGATTCTGTAAATTCATGAACACAGGAGAACACATAGGTATGTGTATATATGTGTATATTTATATAGTTTATTTAGAAAAGTTCATGCATATATAACTATATATACATTCATGCATATAGTTTCTGCTTTAACAAAAATGTCAGGCAATTTTAATTTTATATTTTATAATAATATGCTTTTATGAGGTAACACCCTTAACAATGCCAAATATTTATGAACAGAAAGAAAATGCACTCTTTTGTTTCAGGAGAAACGAATTTCCAAATCATATAACCTCCCTTAGAAAGGACACAACTGTGGGTTTGTGATACACAGTCTTTATTATACTGAGGAATGTTCCATGGATTCCTAGCTTCTCCAGAGCTTTTAGCATAAAGGGGTGTTGGATCTCATCAAATGCCTTTTCTGTTTCTATTGAGACAATCATGTGATTTTTGTCCTTATTCCTGTTGATGTGTTGAACTTTTTTCATATATTTTTTATTGTAATTAATAGAAGGATTACATTATATTTGCAAGATAGAAGGTGCATTAATTCACATACATTGATACCCTTTCTCATGTCTTGGTCCCCATTTCCCTCTCCCCAACCCCATCTTGTTTCCCCCCCTTCCTATACAATTTCAAATAACCAAATACAAATATATCCAATATAACAGATAACAAAGTGAGATACTGTAACAATATGAGATAACCAAGGGACAGTAAAAGAGATGAGAGATAACATTGTACATTAAGGACAACAATCTCATTATATGGCTTTTGTTTCTATATCCTAGAGATACTTTCATTCAGTGTCATACTATATGGCCTTATGTATCTAGGTTTTGCTCTATTGCAAATCTCTGCTAGGAGAGCACAAGGTTTCTATTGATTATGACAAATGAGGGAAACCATTGAGCCTATGTTCCTTTGAGTCTGGCTTACTTCCCTTAATATGATTTTTTTCTGTCTTTCCATTTCCTAACAAATGGGGCAATGTCATTCTTTCTGACAGCAGCATAGAATTCCATTGTTTACAAATACCACAACTTGTTGATCCACTCTTCAACTGAGGGACATCTGGGTTGGTTCCATATCTTTGCTATGGTAAATAGTGCTGCAATGAACATCGTTGTGCTAGTGGATTTAGTATGATGTGTTGAATTATATTAATTGCATATGTTGAACCAGCTTTGCCTCCCTATGATGAGTCCTGTTTGATCATAGTGTATAATTTTTTGATGAGTTGTTGTAGACAGTTGGCCAGTATTTTGTTGTTCTGATCTGCATGAGAACTCAAAGATTTATGAGTTGCTAGCTTGCTCTCCAATGCAGGATTCTGAAGAATTGAAGAAACCTTGAAGAGGAAGGGGTTAAGGTTAGGTAACAGAATATCTCAGCATTGCCCTTAGAAGAAATTAATATAGTCCTGTGGAAATTGGTTTAGTTCCTGAAATGCAGGTTGTTGTAAAAAGTAAGAATTTGCCTGTGAATTCTTTGCCATTTTATGTCTCACTCCTTATATGCTCCTGAATGGTGCAAAGACACCATGATGTTAACCATCAACAGAGAACTAACCCCTAACCCTAATACGCACACACACACACACACACACACACACACACACACACACACATGAATAAATCACAATTAAATAATTTTTTGCGACATCTTCATTTGATAGTCTATTAAGATTTCAGATGTGCCCCAAATAAGACTATTTTCTTGTTTGCGTTTTCCTGGTAATTAAAAGAGAAAACAATGGATGTGTCATTTTTCTGCTGTCAATGACAGGTTTAACCCTGACTTTTCTTATCATCTAGAATATTTTCAAGCCACCACGATAACCAAGAAATAGCATTTGATAGTATTTCTTTTTTTTTTTTTTTACTGATCCTAAGTATAATATTGGCATTCCTTAAAATAACTGTTAGGTAAAAAGTAATTTTAGCACATTTTAAAGTTTTAATGTACTCTAGCATCTCATTAAATTAAAAAGTCAAGCATCCTTTCCTTGGGTTTATACAATATACCAAAGAAATCTGTTTCATTATGAATTATTTACAATGGGAAGTAGTAAGTATCATGCTTCTCTTATTGGTAACAGTCATTTTTATTGCTTTTCTGTTATCTCCATAGAATTTTTTTAGAAGGGAAAAGCAAAAGAAAGTGGTAATCAATATTTTATACCTCGTTTTTTTTTTTTCTAAAAGAAAACACAAAAACAATTAGATAGTTTGGTTTGGTGATTAAATATAAAACTAAGAATCTTTTTCCTGAAAAAATATTTAAATAACTTTCCTGAAATCCCCCAGAAACCTGTGGAAGTAAAAGACAATTATGATTAACTGATCTACTTCATCTTTCAAAATAATGTTCCTTTAGCTTGAAAAATAATGTATAATTTTATCTAATAAAAAAAAAAAGAAAGGACACAACTGATGAGAAGTAGAAAACTGACTCCTCTTGACCTCAATATTTATATATTCTAGTCATTCTTATAGGATATATGTAGTGGGGCTAAAGCTTGGTTTCAAAATATCACCTAAGGAGCCAGGCATGGTGTCTCACACCAGTAATGCTAATTACTTAGGAGGCTGAGATCAGAGGATTGCAGTTCAAAGCCAGCTGGGCATGAAAGCCTGTGAGATTCTTATCTCCAATTAACCACCATAAACAAAACAAAACAAAACAAAACCAGAAGTGGCACTATGGCTCTGTGGGTAGAGCAGTAGCCTTGAGCTGAAGAGCTCAGAGACAGAGCTCAGGCCCAGACTTCAAGTCCTATGTCCAACCACAACATTAACAACACAAAGAATCAAAGTTGCTTGGTAGCTCCCATTACACTTTGCAATTAGCATTCTTAAATCTCTCTTTCCCTCTCCTCCTCTTTCACACTGTCAAATCCCTCAGAATCAAAGGCATTTTCCATTCTCCTAAGTATAATCCCTCATCCCCCAATATATCTCATCAGAAATAGGTGGTTGCTTATTTTTGTCATTTTGTTCCACAAACTAGTTTATTTTACCTAGGAAGGAAAATTGATAATAACTGGAAATGGTATTTCTCTATGAAAGCATGCTGTCTGATGAAAAAATAAGAAGAAAGCATGCTGTCTGGAAAATTTCATTACATTATCCCTATAATTCTACATAATTTCAAGTTTTCTTTCTAAATAGTGAAAATGGTTGTACTCTATATTTTTTATTTGTAATAGAGATGGAGAAGAAATTTTTTTTAATATTCTTTAGAGATTAGTTTTGGAGTGATACAATCTTTTGAGCTGTTGATATATTTTAGATATGAGGCTGATGTCCATTGTTTGGTTGGTGAAGATCTTCTCCCACTCTGTAGGCTTCCTCATTAATTTACTACCTATGTCCTTTGCCATACAAAAACTCTGCAGTTTAATGTAGTCCCACTTATCCAGCCTTTCTCTGATTTTTTGTGATTCTTGGTCCTTATTAAGAAAGTTTCGACCATCCCATTAAAAGATGGGCCAAAGACTTAAGAGTATTCTCTGAAGAAGAAATAAAAACGGCCTATAGACACATAAAGAAATGTTCAACATCTCTGGTCATAAAAGAAATGCAAATCAAAAACAACTCTAAGATTCTACCTCACTCCAGTTAGAATGGCCAGGATCAAGAAATCTAATAACAACAGATGCTGGAGGGGATGTGGCCAGGAGGGATCACTACTACACTGTTGGTGGGAGTGCAAACTCCGTCAACCACTGTGGAAAGCAGTATGGCACTTCCTCAAAAGATTAAACATAGAGCTCCCCTATGATCCAGCAATTCCACTACTAGGCATTTACCCAATTGTCCAGAAAGAGGACATACTAAATCCACTAGCACCATTATGTTCATTGCAGCACTATTTACCATGCAAAGATATGGAACCAACCCAGATGTCCCTCAGTTGATGAGTGGATCAACAAGATGTGCTATTTGTACACAATGGAATTCTATGCTGCTGTCAGAAAGAATGACATCGCCCCATTTGTTAGGAAATGGAAAGACAGAAAAAAATCATATTAAGGGAAGTAAGCCAGACTCAAAGGAACATAGGCTCAATGGTTTCCCTCATTTGTCATAATCAGTAGAAACCTTGTGCTCTCCTAGCAGAGATTTGCAATAGAGCAAAACCTAGATACATAAGGCCATATAGTATGACACTGAATGAAAGGATCTCTAGGATTTAGAAACAAAAGCCATATAATGAGATTGTTGTCCTTAATGTACAATGTTATCTCCCATCTCTTTTGCTGTCCCTTGGTTATCTCACATTGTTACAGTATCTCACTTTGTTATCTGTTATATTGGATATATTTGTATTTGGTTATTTGAAATTGTATAGGGAAGGGGGGAAAACAAGATGGGGTTGGGGAGAGGGAAATGGGGACCAAGACATGAGAAAGGGTATCAATGTATGTGAATTAATGCACCTTCTATCTTGCAAATATAATGTAATCCTATTAATTACAATAAAAATATTTAAAAACTGTTCTTTAAAGAAAAACCTCAACTAATTCTATCTCTTCTAAACTGAAATGAGGGTAGATAATCACAAGAAATACAAGTCTTCTCCAAAACTGAAAATCAGTTTTATGACATGTGCAGTGAGAAATGTGCTAATCAATGACCAATATGTTTCATTCAATCTGAAAGAAATATAACTTAAATAAATGGTTCTGAGTGATTATAGATAGTAGATACAAAATTATTTAGAAATTTTCTTCACTGTAAAAAGCACTAATTTTTGTGATTTTTGTCTCATTAACATGCAAATATGAGAAAATATTGGTATTTTTGAAAAAAATTAAATAGTGTGTGTGTGTGTGTGTGTGTGTGTGTGTGCGTGCGCTCGTGTGTGTGTTTGGTGGGTGGATAGTGGTCCTTTTAACTCAGGTCTTAGGCAATGATCCTAAACTGTTTCACTCAAGACTGGCACTCTATCACGTTGAGACTCAGTGCCACTTCCTACTTTCCTGTGAGAGACAAAAGCCTCATGGACTAAACTGGCTGGCTCTGAATCTCAGTGCTTAGATCTCCTGCATATATAGATTTGCAAGAGTAAGCAATTGGGGTTCAGGACGTCTTTTCCTACTATTAAATATTTCAACTTAAATCTAATGTTTGGTGAGTCTTTCTAGCAGATCTTAGGGTTCTATTAATAAAATAATTTTTTGATGTACTGGTTAAAATAGTTAATAATACACAGAGGTTGGTGGGACTCTGGACTAAAGAGTTTGCTACTACACTGTTGGTGGGAATGTAAACTTGTTCGACTACTCTAGAAAGCAATATGGAGATTCATCAAAATATGAAACATAAAGTTGCCCTTTGACTCAGCATTCACACAACTGGGCATTTACCCACATGATCACAGACAAGGCCATACTAAAGCTACCACCAAAAACATGTTCATTGCAGCATTATTAATCACAACTATGTTATGGGAATCAAGCCCAAACATCCCTCAGTAGATAAAAAGATTAAAAAATGAATAAAACAAAACAAAAAATGGGATAGACATGCACAGTGGAATTCTATACTTCCATCAGAAAGTATGACATTTCCTCATTTGTAAGGACATCAAAAGACATGGAAAAAATTATATTAAGCAAAGTAACCAGACTCAAAGACACACAGTCTACATGGATTTCCGCATTTGTAATAACTAGAATATATGTAAGTTATTCCTAGCAGAGTATCTCAAGGTCTCAATAGGGATGAAATAAGGCACTTTATTAAGAGGGGAAAAGCTTTGAGAAAGAAGGAAAGAAAGGAAGAAAGAAAGAAAGAAAGAAAGAAAGAAAGAAAGAAAGAAAGAAAGAAAGAAAGAAAGAAAGAGAGAGGGGGGAGGAAGGAAGGAAGGAAGGAAGGAAGGAAGGAAGGAAGGAAGGAAGGAAGGAAGGAAGGAAGGAGGGAACGAAGGAAGGAAGGAAAAGAAGATAAGAAAGACAAAGAGAGAGAAAAAGAAAGAAAGAAAGAAAGAAAGAAAGAAAGAAAGAAAGAAAGAAAAAAGAAAGAATTCAAAAAACCAGGACTTACCAGGACATTTTCAAAATACTCTGACTTACCAGGAAAGAAAACAAATTGCCATGTAAACCAAAGAAGAGAAGACTCTGGTCCAGATAGGTGATAAAATGTACTTTGTAAATCCAAGAAGAATCCAAAGCATTCATTGAAAAGAAATGTGATCTATGAAAGGAAGGAAAAGAAAACCTGTTTCATTTAAATTGTGCTTTGCTTAGACAGAAAGCACTATCAAAGCACTGTGTTTAGGAAGTGCTTTTATGTGCCAGCAAATATAACAAAGTGTTTTTTTTATTATACCATATTTAATTGTGCATTGAGTCTTTGTAAGTACAACTGGGGCCCAGCAAGGTTTCAGTAAATATTACTTACTTCAAATGTTAATGTTTCCCAGCCTTGAAATTTCAGTACTTTTGGTTTTCTCCTAGTATAACTTATGGTAGAAAATAATTATTATCTGGAATAAATTATCCTATGTATTCAAACCCATATAATTTGTTCATTTAAACTGCATTGTATTATTTATTTAGTCATATCTTTGCTTTTTTCTCTTTCTTTCTTTCTTTTTTCTTTTTTTTTTTTTTTTGTGGGTCATGGAGCTTGAACTCTGGGCCTGGTTGCTGTCCCTGAGCTCTTCAGCTCAAGGCTACCACCCTCCCTCTGAGCCACAGCCCCACTTTCCATTTTCTGGTTGTTAATTGGAAATAAGCATTTCATGAACTTTCGTACCTGGGCTGGGTTTGAACCATGAGCCTCAGATCTCAGCCTCCTGAGTAGCTAGGATTACAGGCATAAGCCACTGCAGCAGTATATCTTTGCTTCTTTATATCCATTCAAATATCTTGCTGATAACTTATTTTGTGGAAAGAATTTTTCTTAGATTATAATTATGTGAATATATGAGTTTAATTATTATGATTATATAATTTACATTTAGAATATAGAGAGGTAAAAATATTAGCTGAGAAGAAAACTACAAACAATGTTTTATTTGATCAAACTCCCCGAATAACACTAAATTTTATATTTGTATATTTGTATATATATATAGTAATGATATATTTTGCTTTAAATTTTTTATTTCCTTTGCCTTGAGGACACACATTAGTATAAACAAAACAGAAATATTTTTTAAAAGGTTTTCTCACTAGATGTCATCATGCCATATGAATTGTTCCTGTATACATGCTTTGTTTCTCTTTACTCCAATGTCTTTTAAAACAAATACTGAAATAAAGCAGTCTTTCAAACTAATTGGCACAAATTTAGATCATCTTGTCATAAGAGCAAAGAAAATAGAAACAAGAATATAACTGGCAAGACTCATTCATTAACCTATTAAATTTCTATTACTGGACACTTCATAATAATCATTTACTTTCAATTACCTGTTTTCTTTCAACATTTATCCTGAATTATGTATTAGAGTACTCTCTTAAGTATGAAAGAGATGCATGTCATCAGTCTTTGTTTAATAACTAATAATTGAACCTCATGCATTTATTATTCAATATGCAATTATACCACAGGATCAATAGTACTTAATGAACTCTCTCTAGTTAATGAAATAGTTATAAATTATCCAGATCTGAAGCTGAACTGTATTAAGTGAATTAAGTCAATGAGATAATTTTCTAAAAGACATTTTAGACAATGATAATACATCTTTTAAAATCTACATGGCCTGTAGAAAAAAAATTGGCATTTGAATTTACTTAGACTATTGGAGCAAATAGGATAACTTCAAAATTATTTTAAATGTTTATCTTACATCTATCACATCAATCTACTTTCATTAAAAATTTCCATGAATATATTAATGAGTACTTCTTTTCCAAGCTATCACACATAAACAAAATGTAAGACATTTATTTCTTATTATATACCATATGCAAATAAAAACATAGAAGGAAATAAAAGATGATGGAAAAATGACTTTAAACATTTAAAGTTAATTAAATGCAGAGATCTGAGTTTTTTCTCTTTTTTGTTTTGGTGTGTGTGTGTGTGTGTGTGTGTGTGTGTGTGTGTGTGTAGCAGGCTTGGGGCTTTAAACTTAGGGCTGGAATACCATCCCTGATCATTTTTGCTCTACCACTTGAGCCACATATCCATTTTCAGCTAGTTTAGTACTTAAATGGTGATAAGAGTCTGAGGAACATTCCTTCACAGCTGACTCTGAGCCAAAATCCTCAGATCGCTATCTTCTGAGTATGTAGGAATACAGACATGAGTCCCAGATGCTTGGCTGAAATGTGAGGTTTTATTTTAAAAAAATGATGTTAATTTGTCTGATCTAGTTGAATTTACTAAAATTTGAATTACTTTAAATGTATCTTTACACACAAAAATATATAACACATTTCTGGAAGAAAAGACTTTTGAAGAAATATTTTGGGTCTGAGAATTTAGCCTAGTGGTAGAGTGCTTGCATTCACAAAGACCCAGGTTCGATCCCTTGGTACCACATACAAAGTAAAAGCCAGAAGTGTATCTGTGGCTCAAGTGATAGAGCTCTTGCCTTGAGAAAGCCCAAGTACAATACTCAGGCCCTGAGTTCAAGCCCCAGGACTGGCAAAAAGAAAAAGAAAAAAAAAGTAAAGAAGGAAGAGAGGAAGGAAGGAAGGAAGGAAGAAAGGAAGGAAGGAAGGAAGGAAGGAAGGAAGGAAGGAGGGAAGGAGGGAGGGAGGGAGGGAGGGAGGGAGGGAGGGAGGGAAGGAAAGAAGGAAGGAAGGAAGGAAGGAAGGAAGGAAGGAAGGAAGGAAGGAAGGAAGGAAGGAAGGAAGGAAGAAAAGAAAGAAGGCCAAGATTGTTAGCTGGGCACCTGGGCACGTTGGCTTACTCCTATACTCCAGGCTACTCAGGAGGCTGAGATCTGAGGATCGTGGTTTAAAGTCAGCACTAAAGAACATGAGACTCTTACCTCCAATTAACCACCAGAAAATGGGAAGTGGTGCTGTGACTCAACGAGTTGGGCAGTAGCCTTGAGCTGAAGAGCTCAGGGACTATGCCCAGGCCCAGAGTTCAAGTCCCATGACTGATGAAAAAAAAAAAAAAAGAAAGGTAATTTTTCTTTCAACTAAGACCATTTCAATAGAACATGTATAATTAGACACTATAGTCATAAAATAACAGCTTGGTACTGGAACATGTACTGGCCTGAGGACCAATGGAATAGAATTGAAAAATCAGACATAATCCCACAGACCTAAATTCACATAATGGTGCTGAAAGAATTGACTATGCAAGTGTAGAAAAGTTAGAACCTTATAAATCACCGTGCACTGGAATCAAACCCAAATTGTCAAAGAGCTCAAGGTAAAAGCAGATACCCTGAAAATGTTACAGGAAAGGATAGGAGATACACTAGGCTTCCTTGGCCTAGGAAGAAGCTTTCTAAATAAAGATCAAGAAGCACACCAAATTAAAGACTTAATGGCTTTCCATTAAACTGCAGAGATTTTTCATGGCCAAGGACATAGGTAGCAAGATAAACAGAGCCCTCAGATTGGGAGATCTTCACTACAGAATGACAGTAATGCCATTCCTGGGCATTTACCCAAAAGGACAATAAAAAGACCCCACTAAACCACGAGCACAACTATGGTCACTGCAGCATTCTTTACCATAGCTAAGATATGTGTCCAACCCAGATTCCTCTCAGTAGATGAATGGATCAAGATGTGATACTTATACACAATGGTATTCTATGCTTCCCTCAGAAAGAATGACATCACCCCATTTGTAAGGAAATGAAAAGAATTTGAAAAAAATATCATATTAAGTGAAGTAAGCCAGACGCAAAGAAACATAGGCTCCATGGTTTCCCTCATTTGTTTTAATTAGAATATATCTACGATAGTCCTAGCAGAGGATCACAATTGCTAAATAGCTATGTACATATGACCACACAAAATGATGCTAATCAACATGATCTCCCAGATATGGAAACAAGATTTTTCTTCCTTGTTGTTTGTAATATACTGTGTGATGCTATTTCTTATTTCTTTCCTCCCCCACCCCCACACCTTTGTTTAATCCCCTGTAGTCACTATTTTTTTATTCTGTTACTCTGTGTCTGGTGTACATGTTTATCTGATTTGGAAAAGGAAAGGGGAATAACAAAATGGTGAAACAAGGAGAAAGGATGAACCAAAACAAAGATGATACTCACCAGACACTAGGTTTCAAATGAACCTTACAACTTTGTTGGAGGAGAATTTGGTGGGGGCTGAGGGATAGTAGGAGAAAAATGAGGTAACAATGCTCGAAAAGGAATATACTATGTAACTATATAACTATAAGAAATGTACTAATGTAACTGTAATGCTTCTCTATATCACTTTCACAAAAATAGATAAATAAACTTAGATAAGTAGAAGCTACTATATTCATACTAGAATTAAAAAAATAGGCATGTAAGAGTCATTGTTACAATATTTTACCTTGTTATTTGATATATTGTATATAATATTTTACCTTGTTATTTGATATATTGTATATATGTTTATTTGGTTATTTAAATAGGATAAGGAAGGGGGGGAACAAGATGAGGGGCAGAGTTGGAGGAGGGGACCAAGACATGAGAAAGGGTATGGATGTTTGCAAAGTAATGCACCTTCTATCTGATGAATATAATGTAATTCTTCTATTACTGTGTTTCTTTTCTTTTCTTTTTGTACTGTTTGTTTATCTGAGTTGGAGAGGGTAAAGATGAACACAGAAATGGAAGGAGAAAAAGTGTACCAATCCAGCATTGGTACTCAGTAGACAGAATGTTGAAAATTAACTACACAACTTATGGTTGGGGACAGGAGAGAAAAACTAGGATGGGAAGGGATGGCATTATTCAGAAAGAAATGTACTCTTCATCTGACTTATATAACCATAACTCCTCTGGATATCACCTTTACAATAACAATAAAAGTACATTATAAAAAGAATATGTAATTCTAGCATAAACAATGTTTTTAGTTTTGCCTTTATACACACAGTTTTTGTTTTCTTCAAAACAGAAGGGAAAGATGAGTTTTCTCTTTAGGCATTTTGTAGTAGATATCTATTCATCAAAATCAATAGTTAAGGCATGTGGTTAAGAAAGAAATCTGGGGCCGGGAGTTTGGCCTAGTGGTTAAAGTGCTTGCCTAGCATGCATGAAAACCCGGGTTCGATACCTCGGTACCAAATACATAGAAAAAAAGCCGGAAGTGGTGCTGAGGCTCAACTGGTAGAGCTCTAGCCTTGAGAAAGTCCAAGGACAGTGCTCAAGTCCTGAGCTCAAGCCCAGGACTGGCAAAAAAAAAAAAAAAAAAAAATCTGAATGCAACAGACAATTCCCATCTTCTTTGACAAGGTGTGTTTTATAGTACAAGTGAACTAAGCAGTTAATACTTTCTTTAAAATGTTTTATAAATATTTCCAGTATAATTATCATCAACCTATAAAATTAGATAAAATACAATTTTAAATATTCACATAGGTATGAATTATATATTTGATGCATAGTGCCTGAGGCTAAATGAAATGATCTCTATGATATGGAACCAAGAGCTTCATCTTCATGTTGTTCTTAATGTACTATGTTATTTCTCTTCTCCTTTGTTGTCCTTCAGTTAATCTCATATTGTTACTGTATCTGACTTTGTTACCTGGCATATTGCATATATTTTTATTTGTTTATTTGAAATAGAAAAGACAAGGGGGAAAACAAAATAATTGGGAGGGGGTGGGTGGACTGAAATGGTGACAAAAACATGAGAAGGGATATAATGTGTGAGAAGTAATGCTCCTACTATCTGACGAATATAACTGTAACCCCTTTATACATCACAATAAAAAAGATATTTGAAGAAGATAAAATGTATGTGCTCGACTAATTCTCATTAAGATTGATTTCAAACTATAGATTAAACATATAAATTGTGGAAATGCAACCACTACAATATTCTTTGTATATAATTAATATTTAAAGACCTATAATAATAATGTTTTTCATTTAATGTAATGCATCACTGATAATAGTTTATTCCTCTTACGTATACCATCAGAATGGACTAGCAAAGTCAATATTTGCAATTGTTATGCATTTCCTTCATACATAATGTAATCCATGATTTATTCAGTAGATAAAATAGTCATAATTTAAGTTGTCTAAACCAAAAGATACAACATAAAATTGTTTTCTTTGAATTCATTATTGTCTAAGCATTGTTTATAGAATACTTTATATATATTTACTTTTATCATCAAGGTTGTGTACAGAAGGGTTACTTACATATATAAGGTAATGAGTACGTTTCTTGTTAAACATTGTTGCCCTCTCTCTCATTTTTCTACTTTCCCTCTTCCCTGAACTCCCTCTCCCCAGTAGTAAAGATCATTTCCAGTGTATTGTCTTATGAATATCTCTGTTGCATTGGCTCACCCTTTGTCCTTTGTCTCACTGTTTTGTTATTTCCTCTTCCTTTCCCCAGTCAGATAAATGTATATACAAGATCCAAAGTATCAAAATCAAATACAATGACAGCAGAGGATAACCCAAAGGGGAAAAATGAAAGAAAAAAAATCAATAACACAGAATGTTAAAAAACTACAACTAAGATAAATCTTTTGTTTCTATATCTTATAGTTCATTCTGCTTACTGTCTTCTTATATGATAATATGTATGTACCTATTGAACTTTTTTTAAGATGGCAATACTTCCAAAGACTATCTACCAATTCAATGTAATAGCAGAAGTTAGGAAAAATATAATGAAGCAGAAGAGAGAAGTAACGAAATCCTTTTATGAACATATTTTCTCACAATGTAGAATAATAAATAAAGCTGAAAACTCCTTCTTTCTTTGTTGTCATTAAGGCTATTTTGAGTTGGTCAATACATTATTCTTACCATAGTCATGTGGCTTCTCAGTAGGTCTTAAGAATTATTAATCTTTTCTACTGAAACCCTTAATCCATTATCATTAACTTTTTATCCCTTCTTCTTAACCAATTGTTCTGGAAGACATCTTATTTCTGCAATTGTTAGTATGATTTATTTACATTTGATATATAACTTAGCTTTCATAATATCAATGCCTGGGCTCATTTCTCTGAATATAATGTTTTCTGAATCGACCTATATTGTCAAATGGAAGAATTTCCTTCTTTTCAACATGTATTTTGGGCATGAAGTTTTCAGTATCTTTACCAGTTTAAATTAATTCCTCAGAGTTTATTTAACTACGTGTATAATTTATATTTTATTCTTTCACCCTTAATGCAATTATTTCCCCCCCTGAGTTTCATTTGTTTCTTCCTTTCATGCTTCCTCTTTCTTTCCTTCCATCATTTTTTTCATATTTTTCTTCTTCTCTTCCTCTTTTCTCTCTCTCTTCTTTCCTTTTCTCTTTCTTTCTTTCATTTTCTCTTTCCTTTCTTTTTGTCTGAGATGACAGCTCACACGGGCATCAGATACTTTCACTTAGCAACTGTCATTCTAACACCTGGACAAATTCTCTCTCTGTCTCTGGCTCTCTCATCTTTAATTCTTCCTTTATTCTTTCACTTTTTTTCTTCTTCCTCCTTCCCTCCATTTCTTCCCTTCCTTCCTTCTTTCCCTTTGAAAAGGCTCTCATTGGTTAGCATAGGCTGGTCTCAGCTTAGTTCTCCTAGGTCTCCTCCTCATCCTCCTGAGTGCTGGGAGCTATGCTACATTTTTTTTTTTTTGCTTGTCCATAAACATTTCACCAGTGACCCTTATTATACTATCTTCTCCAGGGCTTTCCTTTCAACTTCGTTCTCCATAACCATGGCCTTAGTGGTCCATCCTTGCTTCAGTGGTATTCAGAATTAACTACAATGACTATCCTTTTATTTTTCTGATGGTCTCACTATTGAACCCTTTATTTCTTACAAGTAAATTATATCTGAAATTTCACTTTTTATCTTAGTTTACATGTTCATTCTTTTGCAAATATGCAGTTGTACCTCTATTATAAAAAACCTGCTAATCAGTGACAATATGGATACAAATACAATAGAGTCATTTTTCTGCAAAAAAGTACCATTCATTTCCAGTTTGTTTCAATCTACTTCTAATGAAATTTCTGTAATGTTAATCAACATTATGATGCACAAAATATTTCCTGAAATGACCAATAAATGCCTGTTAAGCTAACCATAATATCCAAGTGTTTCTCCTACTTCTTTTTCCTTTTGACATTGGTTTGCAGAATGGAATCAGACTGATGCTTTCCTTGATATACTAAGAATATATAAATCTTTATTAGCAAGTCATTTTTTATTTTTTCTTTCTGGATAATTTCCCTCATATAACATCTTTAAGTTCACCTTTAGTATATTTGTTGTGGGGAAAATTTCCTCTTCAGAGTCTCTTTGAATTCAGAAACGTCCTTATAAGTACTTATCCTTGATATACTAAGAATATATAAATCTTTATTAGCAAGTCATTTTTATTTTTTCTTTCTGGATAATTTCCCTCATATAACATCTTTAAGTTCACCTTTAGTATATTTGTTGTGGGGAAAATTTCCTCTTCAGACTCTCTTTGAATTCAGAAATGTCCTCATAAGTACTTATGTCTCTTAGAAATGATCTATCTTCTTTAAGTACAGTAACTATTTCAAATATTACAATGTTTTAGTTAAGGGAAAGTGGTTTATGTTTCGTACCAGACACAAATTCTTTTTCCCCCTTGTTTTGAAATCTTATTTAAAATTAAACAGGGAGTGGACCTATATAGGTTTCCTCTGTTCTTTAAGACTCTTCTTTTGCAAATAATGCTTAATTTTGTTGCATAAAGAGATGGATATAGACTTACACTCATGGTTTAGCAGATTTAAACTGCATTTGTGAACTTGACCAAATATATCATATATAACTAAGCTAGACCTCTCAACTTTCTAAATTTGAGGTGAGAAAGTATTCTCAAAAGTTATCTAACTTAAAGAATTAAGAAACTTATAGAAAGTTATATCTTTTCATAGTAAGGTCTTTTTTCATTGTTCAAGTAATGCATAGCGGGGTTACAGTTACTTTTGTCAGGTAGTGGGTACATTACTTCTCAAACATTGGTACCCTTCTCATGTTCTTGTCCCACTTTCCCTCCCTGATCATCTTCAAATTATTTTGTTGTCAATGTACTATGTGCAGTTATTTATTTTCTCTTTTTTCCCCTTATGGTTAATCTCATATGGTTACTCTCTCTGATTTTATTACTTAGTGTGTTGTGTATATGTTTACAGTTTATTTGAAATAGGCAACAGAAGGGGGAAAAACAAGTCTTTAAATAATATGATTCTGCTTCTCTTTATGTAAAAAAATGTTTAAAAATTGTATATATGTTTATTTGAAATAGGAAAGAGAAGGGGGAAAACAATGACTGGGAGGGGATGGGAGGAGGGAAATGGGGATAAAAAATGAGAAGGGGTATCAATGTTTGAGAAGTAATGCACCTATTATCTGGCGAATATAACTGTAACCCCTCTATACAGTATAATAAACAATCCATATTCAAAAAACACTATTTAGTTACAACTTTATAAATTAGTTGTTAGGAGACAATCAGCTATATATGTAAGAGTTACAATCATAAGTGTTTATGGTAGCATTATTTAAAAAAATAAAAGCATGCAACTATATTTATATATAGTAATAGATATATTATGCTTTTATAAACTTGCTTATACTTTATGCAGATGTCAAAAGTGATAGTTAAAGGAATATTAGCAAGATAAGTATTAATTGTATATCAACAATATCTGAATATATTTGTATATATTACAAATCATTACTATTTTAAGTGTTCATATATACTTAAAGCAAATAACTTTGTGCTCTAAAATGTTACCAGTGCATTTCTGGGTAGTCATATTGTTGTAAGTTTTATTTAACATAAAATATTGTTTTCATGATATTATTATTCTATACCATTGATGCTATTTTTGTACTCATAAAAAGCAAATATTAGTATCAATTGAGAATTAGCATTAATACGGCAATGACCAACGTAGTGTAATCAACTAGAGGTACTGACTCAGGAAGCTCATAAAATTACATCTCACAGAAATTCTCATTTAAGGGAAAGGGCACAGCAATAACTAAAGGAAAGCCTAAGACCTGTTTCCATGTTAGTTAAATAAAACTGAAAAATGAAGCACTATTTGGGGCCTCAAATGAATTAAAAACAAGAGGAAAGCCTATAATTCTTGCCTTCCTATTTGTATCAGTCCTGGTTCAAAACCATCCACTGTGCATCAGCATCAGGATCTGTGAAAGACAAAAATGGTTTGTGACAAGGGACTGAAATTACCTTTAAGGAACAGAAGTGTCTTACCAGACATGTGACACCCCATCCCCAAAATGAGGACACTTCCGTATAATGATGAGCTTCCCTATGGAACTGGAGGAATAATCTCATGGAAACTAGCTTGCACACCATCCCTCAAGGGAAGAGAGTAATACTTAATTTTCTAAAACTCAGGTGAATCAAAACTGAAATAATGACCAACTAGATCGCATATGTAAACAGAATTGTTTATCTGTTTATACCTGACCTGGTACTTTCACTGTTTAAACCAACAAGCTGTACTTGTACACAAAGATGTCTGAAGATGGACTTTGGGCTTACTTAATTTCTTCTCATGGCTAACCAAACCCATGTAATTAATCTCCTTCCTTTGACAATGACCATCTAATGATTTTGTGTATAGGAGCAAATGGCTAGATCAGATATGCCAAACATTCATTCTTGGAGTCTAAATCTTTGGTTTAAATTAGGCCAGAAATATTGCATAATATCATCAATTTTATTTCACAAATTCTAAAAAACTGCTTACAATTAACTTGCATTTTCAACTTAGTGTTAGCCCTTCTTCATTTATATAAGTCCTTCAAATATATTTAAACCACAGTATCATTATCTAAGATATTTAATGAAGCATGTATATTGTTACATATATGCACATATCCATTCCAATTCCCCCATATTTATCCGAAACTTTGTCATTGACTTTACTACAATATCTGTAAAAAGGTACAAGGTTCAGAATTATAGGTAAAATTCTGTCCATCACTAGACTTCAATGTAATTATCTTTCTAAAGTCCACTACATATGCTACTATGTTTTAAATTACAATGTTATTATATTTAAGTAATAGTATAGAAACATAACATTAATCCATTTGAACAAGAGTCATCTCATACTATCAGATGCTCAAAATTTTGGAGAATTTTTCTATCAAAATCTTCAAATACCACCTTCAAACACTGGAGAGAATGCAAATTACCATAAAAAATTCACTTCTATAATGGCTGATGGTACAAGCCTAAGGATTCTTTCTTCTCTTTGGAAGACCCTGATATTATCTCTTAAGCTACACATGGAAAAAATAGTATATAATTTTAACCATCTAGAGCTTCCTAAGTTTATAATATTTATTAAAATATACTCAGTATAAATTATTTGTATAAACATTATTAGTCTTTATAATTTGGGGGGAGGGAGGAGTTATTCTTGAGGTCTGGAAACTTTTCCATGGGCTTTTCCACTCAAGCTTGAAGTTACATTTCAACTTCTGGTTTTCTGGTGATTTATTGGAGATAAGAGTTTCATGGACACTGCTTTCTGAGGTGGCTTTGAGCTAAAATCTTCATATCTCAGTGTCCTGAGTAGCTAGAGTTACATGTGTAACTCAGTTTACTCTTTACAATTCATTATTTTTTTCAAAGATAGAAAAACTTCATCTTTCCAACAATGTCAAAATTAATAGTCTCATAAGATATATTATTCTGATTTATTCTTAGACAGCTTGTTGCATACTGTTTAAAAGATATAGCAGGAAATTAAAATTTAGCAAATTAGTTTAAAGAAACACCAAAGTTTAAATAACAGAACTTATTATAATTATGCAAATAGTTAAATTTTATTCCAGAGCAAGGTGATATGTCACTATGATGGTGATAATTATAGAAAATAAAGACAAATGGAATGACATCTTTCTGTGAATGAATCTCTGTGATATGAGGAATTGGTGTTGAAAAGAGACATCCATCCTTTTGCAAATTTGCATTTAAATTTAGGATCTTCTATTCCAGAAACTGAGACTCTAAACTCTCTCCAATTCTAGAAGATTGACAGGCATATGCAAGCAGCTGATATTATGACCTGAAAGGTTTAACTGGTTTTAACATTATAATGTGTTACCTATATTTGCTAGAGCTATTGATATAGTATCATGTGTAGAAACAGGAAGATAGAAATAATTTTATTTCATATTTTTGTATTTTTTCAAAGAAATAGTCCTGTCTGAACAAGCTTTGGAGGTCTTACTTCTACAGCTGCTTTCATTTTTAGCTTGGCTGCTGTGATTTACATGAATTTTTGATGCAGTGAGAAACCCAAATAGTATATGGCTATTTCATTAACATTCAGAAATTAACAGAAAATGCCCACATGAAAGCAAGGACAGCACCCTGTCCAGAGATCAAGGCCCTTGACCCACCCCACCCCCCAAAATAAATAAAAACAAAAAGGAAAAAGAAAATACAAATGCAACAAGTAATATTTTATCAACATGTCTCAATGGTAGAGAACAAATGTGAGGCTCTGAGTTTAAAAACTAATATCATAAAAAGATAAGTGATAGGTAGATAGATTTCTATGGCAATATTGTATTTCAGGGAAACAATAAAATTTAGATGTAAGTTTAGATGTACATTTGGCAAAACTGTTGAATTTGGAGCAGAATTTTTTTTTTCATTTTAAATCCCAGTTGACCACTTATTACTTTGTATATTTTAGGAATTGCTACAATAACAACTAAATGAACTCAATAAAACTGCTAAGATAATTATGATTTATCCTATAGAATTTAATTGAGCATAGAGAATATTTTAAAATGTTATGAGGAGTGGCTGTGGTATGAAAAAAATAGCAGTTCAAGTGAGTTACTGTAATGAATCACAAATCCATACCCTACTGCTCAGTATTTAATTAGTATGTTGTATACAATGACCTTCCAGTCATTTCTTTAAAAATTCGCGTTTGAATTTTTTAAAAATCTTTTCTTTTGTCTTCCTCCCTTCAGCAAGCTGTTTTCTACAAAGATGTTAAGGGGGAAAAAATGTGTGTCTTTGGTACATTTCAAATATCAAAATCCTGTGTCTGTAATTTTTTTATCTGACAAATCACATAAATCTGATTTTATCAATGATTTAATAATTCATAGGCATTGTGGAATTTTATGACAGTAATTTCAAATAATGAATGTCATAGTGCAAACAATTTTTTTTAATTTATTGAACACACACACACACACACACACACACACACACACACACACACACACCTTTCCTGAATGCATTTTAATGCCAGGTTCCTGGAGTTCATTTTAGCCTTAAAATTGATCCAAAAGGAATTAGTGATATAAAAACAAAGTTGTCCCCATTGTGGAACACTGAGTGATATGCAAAATTATTTTCCAGCAATTTTATTTTAGTGGCAAAAAAAGCGTACTTCTGAGAAAGGAAAGCAAGATTATTGACTTCTCTACATTGTTAGCTTTGAGAAATCTTTGGTTTTCTACACGGAAAACACAGAGGTGGCCATTGCTCAACGCGTTGTGAAGATTGCTCTGTGGACTCCAATGAACACCCGATGGACTGAACAGCAAGGGTTCTTTAATGAGAGCATTCAGGTGACTGATGGCAAAGCAGAAACCTGAGTCGTTAGAGGAAACAAGAGCCACGAGGGACAATTTGTCAGAATGAACAGAAAATCTCTTTCAGGTCATCACTGCCTTGTCATTATAAAACTCAGATTCCAAAAGTATGATGTCCAAACTCCCCCCCAAAAAACGTGTTCATAACTGTTTTTTTAATCTGAGAATTATAATAACAAGTATTTCTGGATAACTATATGTTTACACATATATACATGTATACACATGTGCATATATATGCATATATGTAGACTTATAAAAACAGAGCCTCAAAATGAGTATCATTCTCAATCTGTTGCATCTTCTTTTCCAGAATGTTGAGAACAAATATAACATTTGCAAAATATTTTCTTTCTTATGAGAAATTAATGGAGAATATGGATAATGTGTCTTCCAACTGTCTCTGGGAAGGAAAGAGATGGAGCAGGTCGACGGGGGTGGAGAGAGGAAGAAAGAGAAACAGAGAACGAGAATGGAAGGATTGAAAAGTCTGTTGGTATTTGGGGAAGTTGACAGAAATCAGGCTGTTTGCACAAGCTCTAGCCATTGAGATATATAAGTCCTTCCTTATACATCACAAAAGCATGTTGGATTTTAAGGAAAATATTTGGTACACATTGTCTGGTAGAATACCAATAAATAAATACAAGGCATGTAAAATTCAACTGATTCTAAAATATATAGGGGGCAACAACAGAAACATTAATTAATATTCATGGGCTCATGAAGATTAGAACTGAACATGTGTTAAAAAGGAGAAGACATTCAAACACTTTTCTAGTCACGAATATAACTTTGTAAGGGGTTTATCCTTTGAAACAGAATCATCTCATAGGAAATAGACATAGCCTGCAGATGGTTTTATTTTATTATATTTTACTTATCTTCTAAAGAGATTGTTTTCTTAGAAGGAAACAAATAATAAATGATCTTTGAATATTTCACAATAGAATCTCATTTTATTTCAGCATACACAAACTTAAAAAGAGTCACACATTTAAAAATTTCTGACATATTTTGTGCAAGAGTTAATGGATCTGGTAAGGAAGTTATTACTTCCATGGCTCCTTTCCTTTTCATACAAAAGATGATGTAGAAGAAATGTGAAACTTCTCATACTTTTCTCAAACAAGTCAGCATGCTACAGCCTACTGCAACAAAAATGACCAATGCTTTCACAAAATTTCAGACTTCCTAAGTTTATATAAATGACAAAATTTCAATAGAGCAGATTTTATATGAAGACATACATTTATAGCTTCAGCAAACAATTTCATTGAACTTTAATATATAATTTAATTTTGATTAAGCATTGATTATTAGCTTAAATTTTACTTAATAAAAGTAAAATTTATTCTCAGAGACAATGCTTTTGCAAAAACACTATTAAACAAAATTAAATTATGACTTACCAAAAGGTTTAATATGAATGTGATAGTTGACATATCCATCATTTAACATTTATGATAATGTTACAATTTTCTTTTCCATATTTAATATTAGGAAGCAAAAATATAAGTTTAAAATGGACAGAGTAATTTACCATACTAAAGATATGGAACCAACCTAGATGCCCATCAGTTGATGAGTGGATCAACAAGATGTGGTATTTATACACAATGGAATTCTATGCTGCTGTCGGAAAGAATGACATCGCCCAATTTGTAAGGAAATGGAAAGACTTAGAAAATATCATATTATGTGAAGTAAGCCAGACTCAAAGGAAAATAGGCTCAATGGTTTCCCTCATTTGTCATAATCAGTAGAAACCTTGGGCTCTCCTAGCAGAGATTTACAATAGAGCAAAACTAACATAAGGCCATACAGTATGATGCTAAATGAAAGAACCTCCAAGATATAGAAACAAAAGCTGTGTAATGAGTGATCGTTGTACCTAAAGTACTATGTTATCTCTCATCTCTTTTGCCTTCCCTTGTTTATCTCATATGGTTACAGTAATTTGCTTATCTGATATATTGTATACATGCTTATTTGGTTATTTGAAATTGGATATGGAAGGCGGGAAAACAAGAGGAGAGGGCAGGGGTCGGGGGAGAGAAATGGGGACCAAGACATGAGAAAGGTTATCAATGTTTGTGAAGTAAGGCACCTTCTATCCGGTGAATATAATGTAACCCTTCTATTAATTACAATAAAAATATATGAAAAACAGAAAAAGAGACACAGTAAAATAAGTTTAATATAAATGTAAAGTTAATGCTTTTAATAAACTTTGCTTTGAAAGATGCCTGGAAAAATAATAAATATTGTTTGAAAAGAATAATTCAATGATGAAATGTATAGTGGACACAAGAGAGTAATTTCCACATAACAGAAAAGAAAAAGACAATTTAATGGCTGCACTATATCATGAAAGAGATGCATCAACCTGTGGTAGTTTGTTTTGTTTATAGATCACTAAACATTTATTTTTGTACTAGATATATACAATAACATTTAAAATAGTGACAGAAACCATTAGTTTCAATCTAACTTTAATTATACTTAAATTTGTAAGATATTATAGTCTTCAGTAGCAAGACTAGAATATAAGATATAGTTGAGAATGTTAAATCTTAAAGTAAAATCGATATGTTTAGATAGAAAGAAAAAAGGATTATCTAATATTTATGACAATAATCACTTTTCATGAGGTTAAGGATTCTGTTTCTGATCATTGTCAATTTAGGTTTCTATAATTTTCTGTTTGGTAATCTATCCCAATGATATTGAAATTTTTGAGAAAATAAGTTTAATTTTGTTAATTGTAGTTTATTGTCAGGGTGATGTATAGAGGGGTTGCAGTTATATTCATAAGGTGGGTACATTACCTCTTGAACACTGTTAAGCCGGCCCATGTTTTCGTCCACTATCCCTTCCCTCACCCCTTTCCAATCATCTTGTTTTTCCCCTTTCGTTCCTTATTTCAAATAAGCAAATGAAATCCAGTATATAGAAACAAGAGATTTTTCTTTGTGATTGATATACTTATGTGAATTATTTCTTCTCCTTTTTCCCTTTATGGTTTATCTCATGTTGTTACTGTCTCTGACGTTGTTTCCTGGTATATTGTATATATGTTTATAACTTCTATTTTAATCAGAACATTTTATTAAAATGAGTGACATGAAGTGTTATAATTTAACTATATTTGCTATGAATTATTAGGTCCTCAGTGATCTCACTGTGATTAATGGGCAACATTAATAGTACACATACACAGATCATCTGAGATCAACCAATTACCTTTGTATGATAAGGTATTTTCAGAATATATAAGCATAACAAACTACTAAGGTAGTCAACATGTAAATTAACATGTTACTTCATAACACGATGAACATAAAAGGAAAGCAGGGGAAGGATCAATGGGAAAAGGGAAAAAAGCAGAGAGAGAGAGAGAGAGAGAGAGAGAGAGAGAGAGGGAGGGAGGGAGGGAAGGAGGGAGGGAGGGAGAGGGAGAGAGAGGGAGAGGGAGAGGGAGAAATTAGTATAGCAGTATTGTATACTATAGTAATCTAAACAGACATCTCCAAGAAAAATTTACCAATGAGCTAAAAGAGACAAGAGTAGAGTCCAAGCAAAAATAATATCTGGTACAAAGCATCTGCCATACAATCATCCTTAATATGTTCAGAGAGTAGAAAACAGATTATACAAGAGAGCTGTTGATTTGTTGAACTGTGACACAGGCGAAGGGTTAAGAAGGGTTGGATTATAGAAAAGCAGAGACTTGCAGACACAACTCAAAATATCATATCACATTATGACAGTGCTGCATTCCCTCCCTTCAAAAACTTTTTAATAGATTCTGAACACAAGTAATGCCTTTCATATTACTGAAAGTTTTTAAACATTTAGAAAAAGAAAATGCTCCCAAAGACACGTTCACATTCCAGCTCAACCACTGAGCTGAAACAATTTTAACTGGTTCAGGCATCTGACATTATGTCCAAATTGTTACTAATTGACCTTGTTCACACCTAACACCTGTCATGACAAGAACAGGAAATTCTACATTTGTTTCACAAATATTATATTTGAAAAATATCCTTCCTTCCTCCTTCTCTCCCTTCCTTCCTTCCTTCCCTCCTTCCTTCTTTCCTTCCTTCCTTCCTTCCTTCCTTCCTTCCTTCCTTCCTTCCTTCCTTCCTTCCTTTTCCTCTCATTCTTTTTTCCTTCCTTCTGAAAATGCAAGGGATTGAACTCTGGTGTTGTGCTTTGAAGGCAATTGTTCGACTACTTTAGTCATATCTATGCCCTTTAAAAAATTTATAATTCTGAAATTGAAAGGAATCTTTAGGTATAAGTAAAATGAAACTGTGATTATGAGAAGAAAAAAAAAGGATGTATAGATCAAAGGTTACCAAAAGTACATGTACATGCACCATTTGAAATAGTCTTGAAGCCAAATGAACAAAATAAGGAGCATATTTATTAAAATTGTACCATATCTGATGTTTCTAATCAATTTTTACTTGAAAGCAAAAAACCTGAGTACTTATGGGAGTTGATTAACATTCCAATTACCTTCAATAGAGTAATCATTTAACTTTATATAATTTACCATGCATACGAAAGCATAGCACTTATTTCCTTTTCTATAAAAAAATCACAGGGGAAACTAAAAAGAATGTGTTTAATTGTTAAATCTTGAAAATTAATATTTTAGATCATTATTTTGAATTAAAATGGAACTACATCAATAGTGGCTTCATAATAATAGCTTAATCAGATTTTTCTCATAAAACTAAACAGTAAAATAAAAATTAATTGCTATAAACATCTATAAACAGCTGCTCCAGTTTGTATCACTATAATACAAGTAGCCTAAAATAACAGAATATCATATACAATATTGAAACTAGGAACAGAGAACATTCTGTAATACAAAATGAATATAATAGCTTGTTTTGAAATATATGGAATTATTATAATAATTGATGAATTTGTAGCTCTGTGTATTACCACTTTTCTTATTTTGATTTTTGTTTTTGAATTGAAGTTTTCTTTCAAAATTATTAAAAGAGACCACGAAGGTAGCCTAGTGGTAGAGTGATTGCTTAGCAAGCAAAAGCCCTGGGTTAAATTCTTCAGTACTACATACACAGAAAAAGCCAGAAGCAGTGCTGGGGTTCAAATGGTAGAGCACTATCCTTGAGAAAGCTAAAGAAGAGTGCCCAGGCACTGAGTTCAAGCCCAAGGACTGGCTAAATAAATGAATAAATATATTGAGTCCATTGTGTTGTTTATTGTGATTCTGGAATTTTTTGTAGTGTAGCATAGTCAAATGTATGACATATGTCATTAAATTAAATTTAACACATTTTTATTAAAATCATATGAAACCATCTAATTAAAAATTAAAACAGATTCACATAATGACAATTTCTTTAAAATGTTTGTAGCCGTTTTATATGTGTACGTATATGCAAATATGCATATACGTACACATAAATGGGTGTGCATGCTCAAACTCCAGAACATTTTCCTGGAGGCAATATTCTGTTTCAGAGTTTGCTTGCTTCTTTGTTTGTTTGTTTTTCAGTACTGAGGTTTGAATTCTAGGCTTTATTGCATGAGCCATAATTATATCTCTTTTTCTCTGGCTATTTTAAAGACAGCATCTCTCTTTTTGTCCACACTGGCTTGGAGGGGAATTATTAAATTTGTACTTTCTGTCCTTATTTGGGATGACAGGATGCTCCATCTTGTCTAGCTATTGGCTGCCTGGAGTTTTATGGAATTTTTGCCCAAGCAAAATTGATTAGCCTGATCTTAACTTCCCCAAAAGTTATAGGCATGAGACATCCTACATGGCTAGTTCATGCTTACATTCTTATTTTCCTGGTTTTTTTTCTTCCTAATTTATTATAGCTAGTGAGGAAACCTCACAGGATGACACAGGTATGCTAATACAATATAAAAAGTATAAATAAAACACAATATTTTGTCTAAACGAGAAGTATTTGTATAATTTGTTCCCATATAATGCTTTTTCCCTGCTAACATCAACAGCTTCTAGTTCTATTTGAAAAAGTTAAATGAGACTGGGTCCCAGTGGCTCATACCTACAATCCTAGTTACTTAGGCGATGGGTATAAAATCAATTTGGGCAGAAAAAGTTAGTGAGACCTTAAACTCCAATTACATAGGGGGAAAAACAAAGAAAGAAGTGGAGTGGAGGAGCTCTGGCTCAAGTTGTAGAGCACACAGCTTGAGCAAACAGCTCAATTCCCAATACCAACCCCCCCTTCCCTCCCACACACACAATTAAATTCTTGGTAGGGGAACAAATTAGTTTATGTCTTGTTTGATTTAACTTCATGTTTTTTAGATCTTGAATTACAACACTTATTTACTAAATAATCAACTGAAGACCAAAGGGTATTGGTAGAAATAGAATATATCATTTTAGGCAAACACTTCAAAATATAAACTCAAGTAAAAACTTTCAATGCATTATTTGTAGTATTTTTTATAAAACACATAAATATACACTATGTGCATACAATTATAGATTTGAGAGAGGATATTAGATTAGTGTTTTTATTAATTTGTAATATCAGCTGTAATAAACTTAAAGCATATTTTAAATTGAAATTGAAAATATGAGGCAAAGCATCAAACATAGATGGATTTGCAGAAGCAAACTATCTGAGAGTACTTAACTGACAGAATCTTTGCCAGACACGTGAGATTACTTAGACTTTGGTTATCCCAAAGATAGATTGTTTAGTTACAGACACAAGTTTGTGTTGTTTTCAGGAAGAAGTTTTTCAGTATTTTCCTTTGCTAGAATTTGCCCATTTTGTTTAGAGTTTTAAAATTTTATCAGAAGCATATTTAAATTATATTTTAAGAAGTTGAATAAAGGATTTGGCATTCAGCTAACTAGTTTATAAGTACAATGAATTCATCCAATACCACCCTTTTCATAATTCCTTCTCACCCATGTATTCCCCTCAAAGTTTCTAGTGTCTTTGGAAATGCACTCACTATTTCGACACATTCTCATCCATAGGCAGATTTTCAAGATAGAGAGAGAAAATTATGATATGCTAATCAAGGAAGGTGATGCTAAATGCATCATATATATTTCCAAACTCTGAACCATGTATAGAATTAATCAATGAGAAACACTATTGAAGAGATTAAAGAACTTGGAAAATATCAAAGTTAACAAATTTCTCCGTGATATTTTGAGCCTAAGGAGAAATGTTTTTACCTGGTTAATTCTTTTTTTCCCCATATATTTTTTAGTTGTAATTAATAGAAGGGTTACATTATACTCACCAGATAGAAAGTGCTTTACTTCACAAACATTGATAAACTTTCTCCTGTCTTGGTCCCCATTTTCCTCCCCCTATCCAAGCCCCTCATATTGTTTCCCCCCTTCCAAACCCAATTTCAAATAACTAAATACTCATATATACAATATGACAAAGTAAAATACTGTAACAATTTGACATAACAAAGGGACAGCAAAAGAGGTGATATAATAGCATTATAGATGATATAATATAGATGATATAATAGCATTATAATAGATGATATAATATAGATGATATAATAGCATTATAATAGCATTATGTTTTTAATTTTGTAATTGAAGTAAGAAAGAAGATGTTAAATTCATTATCTGAATATTCTTGTGTATAAACTATAGAATTTGTTGTAAGACAGGGTCATCTATAGAACAATTCCTATTGCATTGATCAAAACTTTTTAGTTATGTAGAATTATTCTCATCAGGGTGAGAATATATTAATAAATTGCTGAGTAATCATTTTTGTTTCTCGTGTATTTTAAACTGTGTAATCTATATTAAAATTATAATTGGTTGCAGTGTGTGGTCCCCATTGTCTTTTGTTTTAGTGTTGGTTGACAAAAGTTAACCTGGAGACCTGAACTATCAGGAATAATGTACATATAATTATGGTACATCAAGTCCTTAGAGAGTTGAGTGCCCCTCAAATCAATCATCTCCTTGTATTCTTGGTAGAAAAGATGGGAGAGTGATGAAAGTAGTGATAAAGATATATTGTATTCATAAAACTGACATGTTTAAATGAGACCCTTAGGTACAACTAAATAAATATTTCACACACATACTAATATTACCTATTTTTCTCTACCTCATTTATACTGACATTTTGCATTTGATTGGTTTTTTTGGTTTTCTTCAATCTGACTGGATTTTATTTAATCTGTTCATTTATATGAACACTACATGGTGAAAATTTACACCATAAATATTTAAGCCATGAAGATTCTGTGTGCCTTTTAAGAAATGGCCTCACTGTGCCTCCAATGCATCTTTCCTTTTACAAATGGTGTCTTATGTTTATATGTAAGTTCAGTATGCTTCTCTCTTAACTGCTTAGATAATTCATACTGATTCTACATTTTTAAGTGTCATCTTTTGTCTCCTTGGTTTATCCATACTGAGAGGTCTCCAGTATGACCATTCAGTTTATCAAATGTTAATCCAAATACTTAGTACAGCTCTTTGTGTAAAAACAATGCTCCCAAAGGTCTACTTTGTCAGTTTTACTTTGATTTATTATGACAACTTAAACAGAAAATAATCCCTTTCTTTCCTAGTACTTATTTAACACATAATTAACATTTAAAATGATGCTTCCTTCGTTATTCACTTTAATCCAAAAATCCAGGTAATATCCACAGGGCTTTAAGAGAAACAAACATTATAAAATATTCTAGGTTAAGCCAATTTAAAACTATTGGAAGTATGTCACGTGACTTTTATTTTATATATATATATACACACACATACATTTTAGAAATATAATAAAATGTAGTAGTGCAAACCTGCAAGTCCAACTACTTGGACGGTGGAAGTAGTAGTCCCAATTCCAGGCAGCCTTGGTAAAAAATGGAGAAATTCTGACTTAAAACCAAAATAATTATCCTTTCTTTCCTTAAATCAGATAAACTTATATATAAGATACAGGGTGCCAACAGAAGAAAAACAGGAGCAACAGTGTCTAAACCAATGAAACAGAAAGAAAAAACAAGAAATAGCTCCATACAGTACATTAAAAAGAAAAACAAACCAAAAATAAAACCCCTTTTTCATATCTTAGCATTCATTTGAGTTAGCATCATTGTATACGGTTACATGTACATAGTTATTGAAGTATTGTGATCCTCTGCTAGGAATGTCCTAGACACATATTAATTGTTACAAATGAGGGAAACCGTGGAGCCTAGAGACAAGGATAAAAGGTGAAGGAATGCAACAGTAATACTCACAACACATTATGTTGGAAATAAACTTTACATCTTGGAGGAACGTGGCTGATGGGGATAGGATAAAGGGGGAGAAAAGTGAGGGGGGATAACAATGTTCAACAACAAATGTACTCATTACCTTCCATATGTAACTGTAATACCTCTGTACATCAACTTTATTATAAAATAAAACAAATTAAAAATAAAAACAAAATAAACTACAATTGGCTAGGAGTGTAGGTGGAGTGCAAAGCTTTTTGCCTAGCATGCCTACACTGTGGGTTCAGTCACCAAAAGAGCAAAATAATATTAACATATGGGTAATTATTATAGTTGTTTATAGTTGTAGTCATTAATTTATTTTGTGGTAGAAAATAGGTTTCTTTATGTGTATCTGTGTTGTTCCTTTTCATCATCCACAGTAACAAGAATTGAATTAATAACACCAGAATTATTGGTTGATTAAATTTATAGTATTTACCAAATTAATTTTTATTTCTTTGATTTTGAAGCTGACGAATATCCATATATCAACAGCTGTAAATATGCACAATATTATATTGAGATTCCAGGTTTTTAAGTTGTGATTTATATTACTCATTCAAAACCTACTGAGTAACAATGGTTGTGGTATCCTCTAGGTATTAGAGATAGGTAGAAACACATACATTTTTTCCATCATTGTAAAACTCATATTCTGCTGAACATAATAGAAACTTAATAAAAAAGAAATTAAAGAGTGGATTAATTTTACAAACTGAAGACCACATTTATTTGATTCAATTATGCAGAAAGAAGAAAACACCTACAAAATGGATTGTTAGAGAAAAATCTTTCCAGGAAGGTGAGATTTTAAGTTAAAAATGTAAAATAAGAGATGACCTTATTATGCCAAAATCAAACACTTAAGAGACTACTGAGAAGAGTGGGTACTAGGGATTCTGAGAGTCCTTAAAAAGTCCGCATTTATAGATTTTATGATTTTATAACCAATGCTGTACAATTTAGTTTATGCCAAATTTTCGGTTAAAAATGCAAAATCACTGACAGAGATGATCAGATTATATATGTATCTGTAAGTGTACATGTCTGAGTCATATCATTAATTTCCTGGGAATACAAATTAGAAGAGAAGTAAAATGTGAAAGGAAGGACAGTTATAATTCTGCTCATTTAGAAACTTACCATTTTGTATTTTGTTTTAAATGTTAGCAAACTGGATTTCAATGGATATGTATTCTTTTGGAAATGATGGAATTTTCATCACTATAGATTGTAGAAGTATAATATTGGTTCCAAAATTCCCGTGCTTTTTGAAATTAGAATATTTCCTATTTCTCATTTTGTTATTGTTATCACTTCTTTGGACTTAATTTTTCCCCATTTAATTGAATATTGGGCTTTAAAACCCCAACATAATCAAATGTTATTCAAATAAATTTCATTATATTCACGACAGTATAGAATTTGTCATAAACTGGAAATGAAATATTTTCAAGAGAATAAATTGTAAAACTTCAGCTACATTTATCACTTGGTCCTTTCTATAAATTTAAATGCAAAATCAATTTTATCATCAAAAAAGCAAAAGTTAATATTCATATAAGTCATAAATAGTTTTGTAAGTCAGGTCATTTTGATTGACAGAGTTCAATTTATAACCAGGTGAATCTTGTGACACATGTAAAGTACAACCGATTTGTAGAGCCCTAGCTTTCATCATCTCTCCTGTATAAATAGCAGCATGAAATTAGCACACTGAAGAGTCAGCCATCAGTAACATGACCCTCAAATGACTATAAACACATTCAGAGAGAGTTAAAATTGTATTCTAATTACTTTTTCAATGAGCAACATTATTAGAAAACCATTTCCATTAATGCTTCACCCTGAAGATCAAAACAGAAATTGTATTCACATAACACTTTCCCATAAGTGTTTTTGTTTACACAACATCCATTATTTTCTTTCTGAATAAGCAGATTTACTGCCATTAACTCACCATGACAATAAATATATTTCGGTGCAGTGCATAGAAACAGGAAATAAGATTCCTGGAACTTGGCCATCGTTTGATTTGGTCTCTTGTTACAAGTAACATTAATATAAAAGAGTAGATTGATTACTGTTGGGGGAATATTATGGAAGTTACTTAAGTAGTACTACAGCATCAAATGTTGCTGACCAGTATTCAATATTCAATGGAAATTGAATTTTATATACAAATGAGCAATTAGTGCTTTATGAAATCAATTTTGCTTAATCCCTATGCTTTTCCCCAAATTATTTATAATCAACTATATATTTTATAATTGAATAATATTTGGATTTTTTTCTATGTTTTAGCCAGTAAGTTAAACACACATTTTATGTCATATTCCTTGTGAATATGCAGTGAAACAATGCAATTGCTTACATAAGAGAGACTATGAGTACAATACCCAGAATCACAGAAAAGGAAAATTAATTTTAAAAATTATATAAATAAATCCTACATGAAGATTTTTCATTGTAACATGATATATACTGGTTACTATCATATATATACATATATGTATGTGTATATATATATATGTGTCAAGAAACAATATTCTGAGAAAATAATCTGAGATGTAGAAAGGCTTTATAAAAATATTTTTTAGCAGAACACAGTTGGCTCATGCATGAAATGATATTCAGGGATATTCAGAAAACTGAGATGGGAAGATTGTTATTTAGAGCAGCCTATGCAGAAACAGCAGTAAAACTGATCTCCACCTGATGTGGCTCAGGTGGTAGAATACTAGCCTTGAGCACAAACAAGTCCAAAGACACCCTACAACCCCTGAATTCAAGCCCTAGGGCCTTATGACTTACACACACACACACACACACACACACACACACACACACAATTTTTCATATTATTCTATTTTTCACTTGAAATATTTGAAAAGGTATACCATTTAGCAAAGTAAGCTGTGGCATGTAGAATCATGGCTACCGAGTGCTGTGCAAATCGTGATGTATTGAAGTTTTCCAATTGCATTCATATTGCATGGACAGGTGAAAGAAGAGGACAGATTTTTTTTTGAAGTTTGTCATTTTATTTATTTTTATTTTTTTATTGTAATTAGTAAAAGGGTTACATGATATTTGCCAGATAGAAGGTGCATTAATTCACATACATTGATACCCTTTCACATGTCTTGGTACCCATTTCCCTCCCCCCCCAGACCCTCCACCCGTCTTGGTTTTCCCCCCTTCCCTATCAAATTTCAAATATTCAAATACAAATAAATTCAATATAACAGATAACAAAGTGAGATACTATACCAATATGAGATAACCAAGGGACAGCAAAGGAGATGAGAGACAACATAGTACATTAAGGACAACAATCATTTATTATATGGCTTTTGTTTCAATATCCTGGAAGTCCTTTCAATTAGCTTCACATTATATGGCCTTATGTATCAAGATTTTGCTCTATTGCAGATATCTGCTAGTAGAGCCCAAGGTTTCTACTGATTATGACGAATGAGGGAAACCATTGAGCCTAAGTTCCTTTGAGTCTGGCTTACTTCACTTAATATGATTTTTTCTAAGTCTTTCCATTTCCTAACAAATGGGGCGATGTCATTCTTTCTGACAGCAGCATAGAATTCCATTGTGTACAAATACCACAACTTGTTGATCCACTCATCAACTGAGGGACATCTAGGTTGGTTCCATATCTTTGCTATGGTGAATAGTGCTGCAATGAACATTGTTGTGGTAGTGGATTTAGTATGTCCTTGTTTCTGGATGGTTGGGTAAATGCCAAGTAGTGGAATTGCTGGGTCATAGGGGAGTTCTATGTTTAGCCTTTTGAGGCACTGCCACACTGCTTTCCATAGTGGTTGAACGAGTTTGCACTCCCACCAACAGTGTAGTAGTGATCCCTCCTGGCCACATCCCCTCCAGCATCTGTTGTTATTCGTTTTCCTGATCCTGGCCATTCTAACTGGAGTAGAAGAGGACAGACTTTGAAGAACATCACAGAATTTAAATGCAAAGATCATTTCTTGGATTTTCAATCAATCCAAACTAATAGCAAGGCTTGCCAAAGCAGGAACAGGGGAGAGTACTGAGGGCTTCTGCTCTGTGTGTGAAATGTGTGAAATGGCAGAGCAAGTTTTATTAGAGAATCCACATCATTAAGAGAAAGGACATTCCAAGATACATGGTGCAAATACAAATATAGTAAACATTTTGTTATATATATATATATATATAATATTATAGACAGCCAGACAGATAGACAGATAGATAGGAAGATAGATAATTTTGTTGTTGGTGGTGGTTATAGGGCTTGAACACAGTGTCTAGGTGCTGACCCTGAGCCTTTTTGTGATCAAGGCCAGCACCACTTCCAGTTGTTTTTTTTTTTTTTTTTTTTTTTGTATTTTATTGTCAGAGAAACATATGGGGGTTACAGTTATATTCATCATTTAATGGGTACATTAATAATTGAACATTGTTACCCCTCCTCATGTTTCTGTCCCCGTTTCCCTCAGATCCTTTCCAGTCATCTTGTTTATCCTGTCCCATCCTTATTTCAAATAAACAAATGCATATACAGCATACCAGGTAGCAAAATTAGATACAGTAACAGGAAGAGATAAACCATAATGAGAAAAAAATAGAAAATACAAAATTAGTTTGAAGAAACAAGTGATTCCACTATGCAGGTGCCATGTGCCTTTACTTGGTTAGAACTGACCAAGAGGTTTTTTTTATTATTATTATTATAATGTATAGAGGGGTTACAGTTATATTCACCAGATAGAAGGTGCATTACTTCTCACACTCCTCATGTTTTTGTCCCCATTTCCCTGCCCCACCCCCTCCCAATCATATTGTTTTCTCCCTTTCCTTTCCTATTTCAAATAAATACACGCATATACAATATGCCAGGTAACAAAGTCAGATACAATAACAATATGAGATTAATGAAAGGGCAACAAAAGACAAGAGAAATAACATAGTATATTAAGAACAACAATCATACAAGGTAAAGGTCTTGTTTCCATATCCTGGAGATCCTTTCATTTAGCCTCATCTTATATGACCTTATGTATATAGGTTTGACTCAGAGATTTTCTACCTCTATATAGAAGTGCTCACAGCAAGTTGAGTTTGGGTATCTCCTTGAGCTAGACTAGTAGACTGACTTGATTTTAGCATTCTTGTTCTACTCACTAGTGTTTAGTTAAGATGAAGAGTAGAGGTGAAATTTTCTCAAAATAATGTTTAAACCTAGAAAGAGACTGCCACAATATATAAAAAGTATTCTGTGTGGGGTTAAGCATTTCCTCGGTGTACTTAAACATATACCAGAATTCTTCCTAAGTCAAATCCTCAAACTTATCTTAGTACATTTTTTCTTTAGAAAATGTTCCACTGTCAATTCAGATTTTACCTCCTGTATTTGGTTCACCAATCTGTTGCTAAATGAGGGACATGTTTAGTTTCTACCCCAAATCACTCATCCACTCATGCAAAGCATTTCAAGATGCCTCATGACAAGGAAAATCTCATGAAATGCATGAATTTACTTTAACATAGCATTGAAAAACTAGGATAAATGAATATATACATGTATATGAAAGAAAAACATTTGCTGCTTTCTACACAGAAACGGAGGTTAAAGAATCATGAGTTGTAGCCATCTTACTTCTTTTGAGCTCTGGGAATACACATGGTCAGGTCATTCAGCACCCCTTAATTATCAGACTAGGTTGCTTGCTGATTTAGCAGGGCATTCTTTATTAGTCTAAATTACGAAGAAGAATCTGGACCCTCTACAAACACAGAGATAATAAGGAGCTTTTGTTTTCTCTATTTCTCTAATCCAGGAAACTTTGCAGCTTAATCTTAGTATACCAATGGAGATAGCAGACCCAGATGACTCTTTTCTATCTTATTTTGTAATATCTCATCCAAAAATAGGTGTGAGAGATGTGGTTTTCAGTTTTTGCTTTTTGGTTTTAATGATGGAGTCCAACTGTTTCAATTTTGTATTGCTTAGAGAATGGTAAGGAAATTTAATCCTCAATAATTTATTGATAATTGCCTTATCATGTAGTGAAATGAAGCACTTATATAGGAAAGAAAGCCTCCACTTTGGCTTCCTCAGAAGGTACTATTGCACTTTCTTGCGCCGACTTATGAGAGAATGAGAGAGAAGGAGAGAAAGGGGAAGGTTCTTTATTATATTTCTATCAAATGATGTCTTAGACTCATCAATAAACAGTTAAAGGTTTAATTTTCAGAAGAAATCGCTTTTCATTTGAGACTAAGGACACAAAGCATGGTTGCACAATGATTATTCTAAATATAGAAAATTTGGAAGGAACAATAGCAAGGAAAATTTGCCAAACTAAGTCCATATGAGAACAGAAAGTGCCATTTTAAATCATTATCAAGAATGCCTTCTGAGATTTGGAAAGAAGATCAACCATGCAATGATATATAAAAGCCAAGAGAAATCCTTAGGAAACCCAAAGATTTTACTCTTCATTTTCTTTCCTACCTACTGCCTTTTACTCACAAATTAGAGTTTTATACACTACTTGTCCTACTTAAAGTTTTTTGTAATTTCTATCAGTGTACCTGCCAAATGATTTCTGCTTACTACTTCAGATATAAATTACTTATGACACATAAACCTTTATATAACATGCAAGCGGTATTATAAATAGATCATATTGAAAATAAAAGCAGGAAATATTTATCATCCAAAACATTTTGGTATTTTACTGTATCTTTTTCTCATATATATGTATTCACATACACAATCCAAACATATGTGTATATATTTACAAATCAAAAATGTCATATTCAGAAAAATTATAGACAATGGACAGGTTTTCATACCTTCCACTTACTACAGAATATATTATTTTTATTTGGAGTATTACCTTATAGCAATGCTGAACCATTTTATTTTATTACAACAGAGTTTAGGTATCAGACCTATAGATGGAAATGATAAAGTACATTATAAAAAGGATTTAGTAAGTTCCTATGTAAAAGGCTGAGAGGTTATACAATGCACTGATATCAACAAACCATTCCATGCAGGACCATCATGGGCATTCCTGATAGGGACTATAAAACTAAGCTTCCTTTTACTAGTGAATAAAACTAAGCCAAAGTGGAGATTAGAAAGTGAATTTATTTTAAAGTATTACTGTGAGCATCTCTGGGATTTTTAAATTTTAATTAACAAGTACAAATATAAATAATATATGTCAAATACATAGACTAAGACAAATGTTTAAAATAAATTTATGTTAAGTTTACTGTTGTTATAGACCTACAATATCTCTGGGAAACAGAAAAATAAATCCCACCTCTGCACCAGAGACTTCTCCTGCCTGCAATCCCATAATATAGGAGACTGAGAGGCTTATGCTTCTAAAACATCTTGGAAAAACAAAGAAACAAACAAAAAGAATCCATTCAATTCTTATTTCCAATTAACTACCAAAGAGCTCGATGTAGAGGTGTGGCTAAAATGGCATAGCTTTCATCAGCCTTGACTGAAGTTAAGGAACAGTGCCTAATTCCCTAAGACTCTCAGGGGGAAAAAAATGAATACAACTCCTGCAAGTCTATACGTCTTAGGCAGATCATATCACTGTTAGTTTCTCTTGATTAAAGTTTGCATTTATAAGTCAAATATTGCATGAGCATCAACAGAATCTCTTACTCTCTTTCTCTTAGCTTTTGTTCGTGGTTGAAACTCTACCAAGTTCGTCATGTTTTCCATCCATCATCTTATTATTTAGAGATGGAGTGTAACAGACTATTCTGTCCCAGCTTTCTTCAAAGCTTAATTCTCCCAGTCTCAGACTCATAGGCAGCTGGGATTCGAGATGTGATGTATAGTGCTTATCTGCTTAAAGAGTGATTTGTATTATACAAATATACAATCAAATAATATCAATATTAAGGATAATGTGTGTGAGAAATCCTGGGTTTTATAAACTTTTATTAAATAGGGGCATAAATAGGAGATATAATGAAATAATAGTGCCTGTTTCTGAAATTGTAAGTTTCATTTCTTTCACAACATCTGAAAAGGATTTGAAAGATTCTTCACCAAAATGAAAGTAAAGTTATCTCGAAATAGTTTATTTAAAATGATATGAGCTTTCTTTCCATCCAGCTTCATATTCCCCAGGGG
This sequence comes from Megascapheus bottae, assembly GCF_031878675.1. Lineage (NCBI taxonomy): Eukaryota > Metazoa > Chordata > Mammalia > Rodentia > Geomyidae > Megascapheus > Megascapheus bottae. The sequence goes on from NC_143518.1 coordinate 13,886,781, forward strand.
GAAAAAAGAATAGTTACTGTTAATTTTAGAATTTATGCAAAAACTATACTTCAATCACACAGATCAATGCACAAAACCAAAATATATGTGTGTAGAAAAGTAGGTAGACATAGGCCAGCATAAATGTGATTCGTGAAAGATTCAAATAGTCACAGAATGTTTAGATAGAATAAATTAGCTACCCTTGCTGACATAGTAGTTACAAATCTGTATAGTCCCCTGTCAATCACTGCACCCAATCTAGAACATTCCATTGTGAAGGACAATTCAGCTGGATATGATGAGGATCACTCTTATTATTTCAAGATATTGAATGCTGGGAGTTTGGCCTAATGTTAGAGTGCTTGTCTAGCATGTTGGAAGAGCCAGGTTTGCTTCCTCAGTACCACACACATAGAAAAAGCTGGAAATGGTGTTACCACTCAAGTGGTAGAGCTCTCGCCTTGAAAAAGCCCAAAGACAGTGCTCAGGTCCCTGAGTTCAAGCCCCAGAACTGGCAAAAAAAAAAAAGATATTGAACTGACAGAAAAAGAAAATTGTTATCTAACTTTAAGGAAATACATATTTCAATTATTATATATGAAGCATGGTTCTATGAATGGGCAAAAACTGAGTTAATTTCAAGATTAATCTAGGAAAGTTTAAATGTCCTCATAGGCAAAATAAGAAAAAAAAGTGCATATCCAGTCAACACAGAAAGTTCCTAGTTATAACTGCACTTTGAGAAAACATTTAAAGTGGAATATAGCAAACATTTATTTATATCCAAAAATTCAGATGAGTAAAAACTAAACAGCAAGTTAAAAATTTTAAGAAAGTGTTCTCATCAAATGATCAGTTGATTGTCTTGAAACAATCAGTATTATCAACCTATATTGATTGAGGGAGACACACTACAAAATTCCCATAATTAGAAAAGTAGAGTCAACTGCAAAAATCTTCCCATAGGAAGCACAAGACTTCAAAGAGTGAATCCTAGAATCAGTGGTTTTGATGTATTTGAATCTCAGAATCTAGAGGCTTATCCAAGACTGAAGCAGTGGGATCAAAGCTTGTCTCCCTGAACCGTGTAAAAAACAGAATGGTTAATCATACTTACTATAAAGGGGGCAGAAGATGGGACTAGCAGGACTCAACTGAGGAATATGAAATCTCTACACCTATGTGGTGAGAAGGATAGAACTGCCTTAATAAATTATTTCAATACTCCTTGGAAATAAATGATATTTTGGATTTCAATTATTATTTGAATTAGCCAATGTTTATAATGCTTGCATGTAATGCTTGCATGCATAGTTTATGAGTATTCTTGTCTATAAGGACCTTGCAGTCAAAACAGAGAAAATATGTTTTATATTAAAACATTTAAATTATTGAAAAAGACACCTACCATATATAATATGCTTCGTTTGAAATGATGGAACATCTCCTGACATTATTGGCAATAAATACCACATAAATGATACAATATGAATTTAAATATTTCTTATTCAAACATCTAGTGGATTAATAGAAAATGAAATCATTTCATAGAAGCAATTAAAGCAATTAATTGATCTTTACACACAAATCTCTTTCAGGTGTAATTAAAAATCAGAACAATGAACAAAATGCATTTAAATTTATATTCCTGGTTATTGTCAATATCCTTCTATTTAAATTTGCTTCATATTCTAACAAGTGCATTCAAATGCATACTGTCTAAATCGATTAATAATTATTTGGGAAGATTTGGATAGCATGAACTTTTGGACATTTTTGGTAGTAAAGAGAGTGAATATTGGGCCGGGAGTTTGGCCTAGTGGTTAAAGTACTTGCCTAGCATGCATGAAGAACCGGGTTCGATTCCTAGGTACCACATACATAGAAAAATAAAGCCAGAAGTGGTGCTGAGGCTCAAGTGGTACAGCTCTAGCCTTGAGAAAGTCCAAGGATAGTGCTCAGGCCCTGAGCTCAAGCCCAGGACTGGCAAAAAAAAAAAAAAAAGAGAGTGAATATTGTAATTAGAAGATTAGTGTGGCAAGTCTGTGTAGAATTCACAAATAAAATAGTGTATTCTATTGAAATTGAACAGTAAATTCTATATTCAACTTGTTCTGTGTAGATGGCTTTTTCTTCAATAAACCATTTTTGACATACATTTAATAATATTTTACCATATGAATCAATAAGGAGTTATTTTTGTAAATTTCTTTTAAGATTTTGGTATAAAATACTTTGAAAATTCTCTCTGTGGGTAAAATGCACTTAGACTTGGGAATTTCCTTGGTTTAGGGTTTTGTTTTGTTTTTAACTTATGGTGAGGATGCATTTCATCTTTAAAAGTCAATTTTTATCCAAGAGCTAAAATGAGACAACACTGTTGTGCTAATTGTTTTTTTTGTTGTTGTTGTTGTTGTTTTTGTTTTGTTTTGTTTTTGCCAGTCCTGGGCTTGAGCTTAGGGCCTGAGCACTGCCCTTGGACTTTCTCAGGGCTAGAGCTCTACCACTTGAGCCTCAGCACCACTTCTGGCTTTTATCTATGTATGTGGTACCGAGGAATCGAACCCGGGTCTTCATGCATGCTAGGCAAGCACTTTAACCACTAGGCCAAACTCCCGGCCCTGTTTTTTTTTTTTTTTTTTTTTTTTCTTTTGGTTGGTGTGGGAATTAAACTCTGGGCCTGCGGGCTGTCCCTGAGCTCTTCAGCTCAAGGCTAATGGGTAGGCTTATCCCTTGAGCCAGAGCGAACTTCTGGTTTTCTGGTGGTTAACTGAAGATTAGAGTCTCAGGGACTTTAGTGCCAGGGCTGCCTCTGAACCTCGACCCTCAGATCTTAGCCTCCTGAGTAGCTAGGATTACAGGCATGAGCCACCTCACTCAGCTTGAAGTGCTTAAATTGAATTCTTCTCTGGAGTAGCATACCCACAGGAAGCCTTGCCTGCCAAGGCCTTATTGTACTGTTCAGAAACAGTAGAGTCCCTGGAGAAGGCTATACCTGGTCACCTACGGGTGGCAGGGAAAAACAAGACATCTGAGATCCAAGAATGCAGAAGGTCCACGACAAACATTTGTCTGGTCTTACTTTTCTGGCATGACCTGCTCCACCCACTTAAACCTTTTCAGTTCCCAGTATTTGAGATACAATCAATGACATGAGCTTCCCATTTTGGCGTTTGTTGGTATTCCAGACATCCCCACAATGCTTATCATGCTTAAATATGTCGGTTAAGCAGCTTCCTTCTCTAGGTTGGTGGCCACTGTGTCCATGGAGGCCAATAGGTTCTTTTCCAGCTGTAGCAGTATACTGCAGAAGAGAATTGGACTACACTAGATGCTCTGTCTTTCCACAAGAGCCTCTCCTAACTCCTTCAGCATGACCTAGGCTTTCCTTTGCCAGCCCTGTTCTTCTTCCAGACAGCTCAGATACACACTTCTTAGAGGCCGCAACTGACTTCTTTCTTGCTTTATTTGAGCCCGTTCCTGTACTACAAGCTTCCTTTCTTCCACTCACTTGCGTCCCTGAGAGATGAGGGCTTCTCGATAACTAGTTGTTCTGAGTTGCTCCTTTTCAAGTTCCAAAGACAGCTGAGCGACAGCTCGTCAGTGTTCTGAGATGACAGCATGGTACCTGGCTTCAAGATCCTGTTGCAAAGCATCTGTTTTTGATGATATGCTTCTCTCTCCTTTTCTATTTCTTTCTGGGACTCCCTAGACCAAATCCAACGAAATGCGGCTAATCCCAGCATTGGTACCAACAGGGCATACTTCCACCTGCTCCTATCGCCTTCTGCAGCTGGAATTAGGCCAAAGTTCCAATTTGGGGGATCATTTAAGTTACTTATGGAGATATAGCTCAGGGAGCCCTTGGTGGAGATAGCTCAGAGGGACGCAGGAAAGTCCCCACCCCAGCGCCACCCCAGCTCCTCCAGGACTCGCTGTGGACACGACCTAGTGCTTGACTTAGTTTTAAATACAACTACATTATATTATGTCATCGATCTTAGTCTATCCTGTGTAATGTACCACCTGTATTCAATTTAAAAAATCGCATATATCGAAAGTTATAATAATTTAATTAATTGGCAGTACTGAGAAAGCATTTTATATTCTTGCTAATTTTCTGTGTAAATAAATTATCAATTATTAAGGAAATACTGTTAAGTTGTCAAATTAGAGGCTTTAATTTTCTATTTATTTCTTCAGTTCTGCATTGTGTGTGTGTGTACTTTTCAAGTGTGTGTGTGTGGGGGGGTGTTTGTTTGTTTGCTTTTTCCATTCTTAGGGTTTGAAGTTAGTGCCTGGGAGATGTCCCAGTCTTTTCTGCTCAAGACTAGTACAATATCACTTTGAAACATAGCACCACTTCCAATTTTCTGGTTATTAAGTTGATAGTCTCATGGACTTTCCTTCCCTAGTTGGCTTCAAGCCATGAGTTTCAGATCTCAGTCTCCTGAGTAGCTATAATTACAGGCATTAATCACTGGTATCAAAATATTTCACTTTTTAATCTCAGGTAACCACTACTCTTGGTTAGTTTTTGTAAAACTATTAAATACTTGAATTTGGGTTCGTGTTATTGACTTTTTTTGGTTATTTGTTGTTGATGATGTTTTGTAATGTATTTGGCATCTTTTTGTTATACTTTTTTGTTAAATATTTTAGTGTATAATTTTGATTTCTCTGTTGATCTCAATTGAAATCAACAGGGTTTAATTGTGCTTAGTGAGCATAATAAAATCATAATAATATATTTAATTCAATAGTAATCTTTCCAATAAGCTATTACAACTACATACTTGCATTTTGCTTGATAACTTACACATTAGATCTTTACATTTTACAAACTTCATAATACAATTTATTAGAGACTTAGCTAATGTATTTCCTTAAGAAAATGTTACAGAACATAAAACTCAAATTTCAAGACTCTGGATTTGAACATGCCAGCTTGGGTGAAACATATCAGGTAACAAAGCTGCAAATTTACATAATACTTTTCTAAATAACTTCCAACTTTAGCTACCTAGATTTTGGTTAGCTTCTCAGACCAAACCAAATCTGTTTCTTTAAGGGAAAAAAAAAAAAAACACTGCTAATTTCAACATCATTTTCATTTGGAGCAGAGAGTATTTCTGTCAAAGAGACAAAGGAGCAATGAAACTGTCTCAAGCAAATAATATACACAGTTCAACCACCAAAGATATAGCAAGTGCTTAAGGACAAAATTTTTCTGTTTTCTGCCCTATTGTCAATAAATGGTAAGTAGTTCATGGAGTTGTTTTTAAAAGTCCATTCAGTTGTAGACCTATTTATTTCTAGAGAATTGTCAACCATTCTTGACTTCAATATGGGACTGCCTTGGACTATATATTTCAGGATATTTTTACTATTGTAAGGTGATAAATATAACATGTAAAGAACTTTAAGGCTAAAGGCCAATGCTTGTATTTTACACTTTATTAGTATTGATTAGTTGTACAAAGGTGGTTCTTTGAACATATTTGTGGTCATGCAATATATATATTTTTGAACAGACTTACCCTCATAGTTTTTTTCATATATTTTTATTGTAATTAATAGAAAGGTTACATTATATTCATCAGATAGAAGGTACATTACTTCACAAATATTGATACCCTTTCTCACGTCCTGTTTCCTATTTCCCTCTCCCCTCCCCCTCACACCTTGATTTCCCCCTTCCCTCTCCTATTTCAAGCAACCAATTAAGCATATATAAAATATATCCCATAACAAGGTGAAATATTTTTTTTACCAAAACAACTTCAGTAAGTAAGTGTCACAGCTCCATTTTCACATAGGTATGAAACATGATTTGCTCATATTCATCCTCCTTCAGCCCCACATCCCCTTTCTCTTCCCACTACTACTCAAGCTCTCTGACAGGACATGTTTATTTAAATTGTCTTATGCAAAAATCTAAGGATGTTGGTGTTTCATGTAGGAATGAGGACACCAAAGTTACTTCTGCAGAAGAGATGACTACTCACAAGAAGCCAAATATGAAACTCTGTGCTGGGCAGACAGTGGCTCACTTTTTAATCCCTAGCGCATTCCCTGTTCCATGTCCTCTGCCCTATTGACCTTAGAGTGCTGGCTTTGTTTTACATATCACATTAGGCACTTAGAATAGGGTTCATAGGAAGCAGGTAGGTTGCTTAAGGCTTAGAAAATTGGGGCTTTTCTTAATGAAACTTTTTCTTTTGAAAGGGTTCTTAGTAATTTCTCCTTTTAATTTAAGCTAGTTAACGCTTTTGTATTTCAAGCTTACAATTAAATGTATGTCTCTGGTAGAAAAGAACGATTTCTAATTCTTGCACTTATTTGGAAAAAAAAAAAAAACATACGCACACACAACCAAGAATTACATCTAATGCTATGGATGGCAGCAAAGAAGCTGCATGGAAGAACAGCTCATTTAACTAGTTTTAATTAAGGCAGTGGAAAACTGTGATTCCTGATGGGCTAGAATTCAATAAAGCTGAGATAACCAGCTGGGCAAAGAGAAGCTCAGAAGGCAAAGGCAAAGAAACAACCAGAAGAAATTCAACCAGGGAGAGCAACATCACTGAATATCAACAGCACACCCTGGAGAGAAATCAAAGCATGAGAAAATTCACTAATTCCCATTTGGAAATAGATCCCTATGTGTTTTCTCTCCTAAAGCCAATTCTAGCCTCTTATATATTCATGAAAATTAACCATGAATCTTTTTTTAATTGAAAAGGTTTAAATTTAACCATTTGTCTGTTTAAAATGGGCTATTCAGGAATTTCAGAAGTAACCTTCAATAGAAGCTTTTTTAAAAAAAAATAAATTTCATTCTCAATGTGTGCAACAGCTTTGTGTCCTAGAAAGCCAATTCAAACCACATAATTTCTTAATTTTAATTATTGGAAAGATAGAAAAACAAATGGAAAACCTTTTCAATATAAACAGTAATATTTCAGGCATTAAACCCAAGTAGAGAAAAAGAATGCTTTGTTTATTACTCTCAATATCTAACAAAATGATTCATTTATTTCAGTCCCCAGAGTGATGTATAAATGTATTATAAAATATTGGAAATAAATATAAGGCACAATAATTGATTTTAATTAATAGATTATATACACAAATATAAATGTAGCAGCTAAGACAGTAAATGGTTTGATAAAGGAGCTGAGTCTTAAAACATATGGTTTAGAGGCAGATATTTGCATTGGAAAATTGAGAGGTAACCAGAGGCCTCAAGGAAGAGAATACATATTTAAAAATAAATACTTCTAGGACTAAGTTATTTATGTATAAAAGATGACCATAGGGGCCCAGAGTTTGGCCTACTGGTTAAAGTGCACAAAGGCCTGGGATCGATTTCTTGGTACCACATACATAGAAAAAAGCTGGAAGGCTGAGGCTCAAGAGGTAGAGCTCTAACCTTGAGAAAGTCCAAGGACAGTGCTCAGTCCCAGGACTGGCAAAAAAAAAAAAAGACCATAAATCCAAAGATGTTCATTGCAGTACTATTTACCATAGCAAAAATATGGAACCAATCCAGATGCCCCTCAGTTGATGAGTGGATCAACAAGATGTGGTATTCATACACAATGGAATTCTATGCTGCTGTCAGAAAGAACGACATCGACCCATTGGTAAGGAAATGGAAAGACTTAGAAAAAATCATATTAAGTGAAGTAAGCCCGATTCAAAGGAACATGGGCTCAATGGTTTCCCTCATTTGTCATAATCAGTAGAAACCTTGGGCTCTCCTAGCAGAGATTTACAATAGAGCAAAACCTAGATACATAAGGCCATATAGTATGATGCTAAATGAAATGACCTCCAGGATATAGAAACAAAAGCCAAATAATGAGTGATTGTTGTCCTTAATGTACTATGTTATCTCTCATCTCTTTTGCTATCCCTTGTTTATCTCATATGGTTCCAGTATTTCACCATGTTATCTGATATATTGTAGATATGTCTATTTGAAATCAGAAATGGAAGGTGAGAAAACAAGATGAGGGTTGGGGGTCGGGGGAGGGAATGGGGACCAAGACATGAGAAAGGATATCAATGTCTGTGAAGTAATGCACTTTCTGCCTGGTGAATATAATGCAACCCTTCTATTAATTACAATAAAACATATGAAAAATATAAACTGCATATATATATATATGTGTATATATATATATCACATCAGGAGAGTATTTTTTTTAATAAATATAGAAGCCAGGCATGGTGGCTCATGCCTGTAATCCTAGCTACCCAGAAGACTGAGAGCTAGATAGAGATTCAAAGCCAGCCCAGACACTAAAGAAGGATAGACTATTATCTACAATTAATCTCTAGAAAACAGTAGCTCAAGGGGTAGAGCTGTAGCCTTGAGCTGAAGAGCTCAGGGACAGTGCCCAGGTGCAGAGTCCAAGCCCCTTGACTGACAAAAAATCAATCAAACAAACCAACAAACATGGAAGACAAACTTTGTGACTTTAGATTAGACAATGTTTTCCCATGCATATACCAAACACAGACATTAGAGCAACTGTTTGTTTCTGCCCAGATACTCATTTGCATATGCAAACTAACACATATAAGAAACATATAAGAAAATGCATAGCATTCTGGCTTACCTAAATAGCAAAACTATATAATAATTCTTGTGTTCACCAATGATAGACTTTACAAATAATCTCAATACATCCATAAAACCACATGCAATGTATAGGTCTGCATAGATATATCTCAAACTCATATTTCTTAAAATAGCAGATTACAGAGATTAAGTATAACACACTCTAACCTTTATAAAGAGAAATAAGCAAAACTAAAAAATGTAATTTTTGGTATACATGCATATTGTAATGTAATATTCTTAAATAGTTTGGCTTCTATGAGAAAAAAATCATGAGGATTTTATCATAGAATTACTGACATACCTCTTTAAATGGACTGCAGAGAAGTAAATGGACTTTTGCTCCTGTATGTTTTACCATGGATATACTCCAAAGAACTGTCATTTTGGAAGGAAAAGTGGTCCTTACCAGGGAATTATGATTTATCTGCTCATTCCATGATATAGAATTTCTCAGTCTCCATTATTCAGGGAATGTTTTTATTATAAATTAGTTACAAGGATTTGGTTATAGCAGGAGAAATTGACTAGGACCCTGTGTGTGTGTGTGTGTGTGTGTGTGTGTGTGTGTGTGTGCGAGAGAGAGAGAGAGAGAGAGAGAGAGAGAGAGAGAGAGAGAGAGAATTTTCGCAAAAGAAAAGAGAAATGAGTGTGTGAGAAGTAATGCACCTACTATTTGGTGAATGTAACTGTAACCTCTCTATAAATTACAATAATTTTTTTTAAAAAAGAGAAATAAGAAAAGCGAGATTACAAGTCAATGGTATTTAAGTCTTAGAAAAAGGAGGAAAGGAATCAGGGAGTCTCATACTAGCTAAAAAAATCAGTAATGCCTTAATTCTATATGATTGTGTTTATGCTATTTGTTAAATTATAGTCATGTTTCACCTACCCTTTTTAGGAACATATGACAAAATATAGATGAATAGAGTGAATGAAAAAGGTAGAAATTTGCATGAGGTAAATGGAATCAATTTTGGGCTTTGTGAATATAAAATATCCTCAGAACATGCATTGTTCTGCATAGTTGATCCTGGTAGTTTCAGTCTAAGGAACTCCAGGTACTCCTTTTTCTTCTATAATTAGCATATCTTACCCTCAATCCATTTTTGTTTGAATCCTGCATAGGGTGGCACTGACTCTTTTGGCCACATCATACAATGCCTTGTGTTTGGGTTAATTGTGATCACAGTATCTACCAAGACTTTAACCTTCATCTGATTCCTTGATTATCTCTAACTTCAGTCTTCGAAACTGCTTTATTTTTTTTCAGTGATTGAATCCTTTGATTTTTGCATACTTCAGATTGCAACATTTTGTACTGTGGAAAGCAGGTAATTTTCCTGTGAATAAAGCCTCTTTACAATGTGGAAAAATACTTCCTTTCCTGTCACAGAAAGGCATAACTTCTTATTTTCTCAATGTATTTTCCATTACAACTTTATTTTCCTCAAGCACCCCTGAATATTACTAGACCTTGTATTCATTTGTCTCTTGTAATTTCAGTGTTTCCTTAACTTTGGGGAGCCTTTCCTATGGTAATACCAAATCACTGTATTTTAACTATATTGACTGAGAAATAATCGTCCTCAGACCTCTTTATATGCTAAATTCATGTCATTGAAACATTATTAATTAAGTAGATCTTTCTGAGGAGTCAAGCTTTTAAATAAATTATAGCTTTCCTGATGTATGAAACTAGCAAATATCTACCCTTCCTACCCATGTAATTTCTTACTGCTTATTCTCATCTAAGGACTGTCATATTTTTCAAATTCCCTGAAGATTAAAAAAAAAACATAGAAGCTTTGCTTCTGCTACAGATCACTCCGAATTGTCTCTACTTGCAAAGGATGAAAACAAGTACACAATAAGGTTATACTTGCACAAATATAATAGAATTAATTTTTTTCACACTCAGTCTTTCAAATTGCCATAATATCATTTAGGATGCATTTAGCTATTTCTTGTCGCATATGAAGCCCAATTATTGGTTCCCCCTCTTGGGGGATCATGGTTCACATCATAACCAATGAGTTATGTTTTACAACATGTAATGGAAAGTAAACTTTCTGAAAACTATGGACAATGCTATATAATGATTAAAAATGCATAAGGTCTGAGGATTGTACTAACTCCAAACCAGCTTCATTACAGTTTGATAGCAATCTATAAACCTAGATGTTAAAGACCATAGTATAAAGTAACTGTCTGAATTTCCACTTTTTCTTAAACCTGTCTCCTCTTGCATTTTTTTTGCCTTCACTTCTTCCTGTGGGAACCTTTCTCACTTGCACATTTGCCAATGAGATTTAATCAAAAACATGTTTTCTCTTTGAGTGTAATATGCTTTATTCAGAGTTTTGTTTTGCTTAGTCATGTTCTGACAATAGGCTTATACTTTTCAGGGTTATCATCATTTCACATTCACTGCCTGACCACAGACATCAAATCTATATGCCTAGGCTAATTTTTTTTGGAGCTCATTGTTTTTTAATTTTTTGAATTTAATTTAATGTTGTAAAGGTTATAGTTGCATAAGTAATGACTGCATTTCTTTTTTTCCACACTATTTTATTGTAATTAATTAAAGGGTTACATGATATTTGCCAGATAGAAGGTGCATTAATTTATTAATTCACATATATTGATACCTTCTCACATGTCTTGGCCCCCATTACCCTCCCCTCCACCACCTCCCGGGCATGGTTTTCCCCCCTTCCCTATCCAATTTCAAATAACCAAATACAACTAAATTCAATATATCAGATAACAAAGTGAGATACTGTCACAATATGAGATAACCAAGGGACAACAAAAGAGATGAGAGATAACATAGTACATTAAGGACAACAATCATTCATTATATGGCTTTTGTTTCAATATCCTGGAGGTCCTTTCAATTAGCTTCATACTATATGGCCTTATGTATCAAGGTTTTGCAGATCTCTGCTAGTAGAGCCCAAGATTTCTACTGTTTATGACATATGAGGGAAACCATTGAGCCTAATTTCCTTTGAGTCTGGCTTACTTCACTTAATATGATTTTTTCTAAGACTTTCAATTTCCTAACAAGTGGGGAGATGTCGTTTTTTCTGACAGCAGCATAGAATTCCATTGTGTACAAATATCACATCTTGTTGATCCACTCATCAACTGAGGGACATCTAGGTTGGTTCTATATCTTTGCTATGGTAAATAGTGCTGCAAGGAACACAGCACTCTCACCTATGAACAGATCAACAAGGCAAAAACTCAACAGAGAAACCTTAGAACTGAACAACTATATAGACCAACTAGATCTAACAGACATCTGCAGAATGTTCCACCCAGCAACAACACAATATACGTTTTTCTCAGCAGCACATGGAACATTTTCCAAAATAGATCACATCTTAGGCCGTAAAACAAACCTGGACAAAATTGACAAGCCCTTAGCAAATCTTACCAAAAAAAGAAGAGAGCATATCGAAATAAACAAAATCGCAGATGAAAATGGTAATATAACGACAGAAATTACCAAGATCCAGAATATCATGAGGGAATACTTCTCAAACTTTTATGCCAACAAATTTGAGAATCTAGATGAAATGGATGAATTCCTAGCCAATATTAACATACCCACACTGAACCAAGAAGAACTAAGCCAACTCAACAGGCCTATTTCAAGCTCTGAAATAGAAAAGGCAATTAGAGAACTTCCACCTAAGAAAAGCCCAGGGCCAGATGGATTCACAGATGAATTCTATAAGGTCTTCAAAGCAGAGCTCACATCAATACTCCTCAAACTCTTCAACGAAATTGAAAATGAAGGTTCCTTACCAAACTCATTCTATGAAGCCAGTATAACCCTCATCCCCAAACCAGACAGAGATTCATCAAAGAAAGAGAACTATAGACCTATATCTTTGATGAACATCGATGCAAAACTTCTCAACAAAATACTGGCCAACCGTCAACAACAACTCATCAAAAAAATTATACACTAATCAAACTGGATTCATCATAGGGAGGGAAAGCTGGTTCAACATATGCAAATCAATTAATATAATTCAACACGTCAACAGGAGCAAGGACAAAAATCACATGATTGTCTCAATAGACGCGGAAAAGGCATTTGACAAGATCCAACACCCCTTTATGTTAAAAGCTCTGGAGAAACTAGGAATCCATGGAACATTCCTCAATGTAATAAAGGCTGTGTATGAGAAACCTACTGCTACTATTACACGTAATGGTGAAAATCTAAAGCCATTCCCTCTAAAATCAGGAACGAGACAAAGATTCCCACTCTCTCCACTCCTCTTTAACATAGTACTAGAATTCCTAGCCAGTGCAATAAGGCAAGGAGCAAGCATAAAGGGGATCCAAGTAGGGAAAGAAGAAATAAAACTATCCCTCTTTGCAGATGACATGATTCTGTATTTAAAGAATCGTATAGACTCTACTCCCAAGCCCCTTGAGCTGATTCAAAGCTTTGGAAGAGTAGCAGGCTATAAAATCAACCCTCAAAAATCACCTGCCTTCCTTTACGCCAACAGTGAGAGGAACGAGGCAATAATCAGGAAAGAAACTCCTTTCACAATAGCCTCAAAGAAAATAAAATACCTAGGAATTAGCTTAACTAAGAATGTAAAGGACCTTTTTGACTAAAACTTTAAAACCCTAAAAAAGGAAATTAAAGCAGAACTAAGGAAATGGAAAAACCTGCCATGCTCCTGGATTGGAAGAATCAACATTGTGAAAATGACAATCTTGCCAAGAGCTATCTACAAATTCAACGCAATATACATCAACATCCCAATGTCATTCTTTAAAGAAATAGAAGAGGCAATCCAAAATTTCATATGGAATAATAAAAGACCCCGTATAACAAAAACACTTCTTAGCAGAAAGAACAGCGCTGGAGGAATTTCAATTCCAAACTTTAGAGTCTATTACAGAGCTATAATTCTCAAAACAGCTTGGTACTGGCACAGGAACAGGCCTGAAGACCAATGGAATAGAACTAAGGACCCAGATATTAAGCCACAGACCTATGGCCACCTAATCTTTGACAAGGGAGCCAAAAAAATAGAATGGAAGAAAGACAGCCTCTTCAACAAGTTGTGCTGGAAGAACTGGTTAAGCACCTGCAGAAAACTAAAGCTAGATCCTTCTTTGTCACCTTGCACTAGAATTAACTCCAAATGGATCAAAGACCTGGAGGTAAAAGCTGACACACTGAAAACTTTACAGGAAGGAATAGGAGATACACTAGGCCTCCTTGGCACAGGTCGAAACTTTCTTAATAAGGACCAAGAATCACAACAAATCAGAGAAAGGCTGGATAAGTGGGACTGCATTAAACTGCGGAGCTTTTGTATGGCAAAGGACATAGCTAGTAAACTAATCAGGAAGCCTACAGAGTGGGAGAAGATCTTCACCAACCAAACAACGGACAAAGGCCTCATATCTAAAATATATCAACAACTCAAAAAATTGAATCACTCCAAAACTAATCTCCAAAGTAACAACCATCCCATTAAAAAATGGGCCAAAGACTTAAAGAGAGTCTTCTCTGAAGAAGAAACAAAAATGGCCTATAGACACATGAAGAAATGCTCAACATCTCTGGTCATAAACGAAATGCAAATCAAAACAACTCTAAGATTCCACCTCACTCCAGTTAGAATGGCCGGGATCAGGAAAACGAATAATAACAGGTGCTGGAGGGGATGTGGCCAGGAGGGATCACTACTACACTGTTGGTGGGAGTGCAAACTCGTTCAACCACTATGGAAAGCAGTGTGGCAGTGCCTCAAAAGGCTAAACATAGAACTCCCCTATGACCCAGCAATTCCACTACTTGGCATTTACCCAACCATCCAGAAACAAGGACATACTAAACCCACTAGCACAATGTTCATTGCAGCACTATTCACCATAGCAAAGATATGGAACCAACCTAGATGTCCCTCAGTTGATGAGTGGATCAACAAGTTGTGGTATTTGTACACAATGGAATTCTATGCTGCTGTCAGAAAGAATGACATCGCCCCGTTTGTTGGGAAATGGAAAGACTTAGAAAAAATCATATTAAGTGAAGTAAGCCAGACTCAAAGGAACTTAGGCTCAATGGTTTCCCTCCTAGCAGAGATTTGCAATAGAGCAAAATCTTGATACATAAGGCCATATAATGTGAAGCTAATTGAAAGGACCTCCAGGATATTAAAACAAAAGCCATATAATGAATGATTGTTGTCCTCAATGTACTATGTTGTCTCTCATCTCCTTTGCTGTCCCTTGGTTATCTCATATTGGTATAGTATCTCACTTTGTTATCTGATATATTGAATTTATTTGTATTTGGATATTTGAAATTTGATAGGGAAGGGGGGAAAACCAAGACGGGTGGGGGATGTGGGGGGGGGGAAGGGAAATGGGTACCAAGACATGTGAAAGGGTATCAATGTATGTGAATTAATGGACCTTCTATCTGGCAAATATCATGTAACCCTTTTACTAATTACAATTAAAAAAAATTTAAAAAAAGTATAATACTAGCTGTGGGTTTGTCATACATAGCCTTTATTATATTGAGGAATGTTCCATGGATTGCTAGTTTCTCCAGAGCTTTTAACATATAGGGATGTTGGATCTTGTCAAATGCCTTTTCCTCATCTATTGAGACAATCATGTGATTTTTGTCCTTGCTCCTGTTGATGTGTTGAATTATGTTAATTGATTTGCATATGTTGAACCAGCTTTGCCTCCCTGTGATGAATTCTGTTTGATCATAGTTCACAATTTTTTTGATAAGTTGTTGTAGACGGTTGGCCAGTATTTTGTTGAGAAGTTTTGCATGGATATTCATCTAAGAAATAGGTCTATAGTTCTCTTTCTTTGATAAATCTCTGTCTGCTTTGGGGATGAGGGTTATACTGGCTTCATAGAATGAATTTGGTAAAGAACCTTCATTTTCAATTTCATTGAAGAACTTGAGGAGTATTGGTGTGAGCTCTGCTTTGAAGACCTTATAGAATTCAGCTTTGAATCCATCTGGCCCTGGGCTTTTCTTAGGTGGAAGTTCTCTTCTTGCCATTTCTATTTCAGAGCTTGAAATAGGCCTGTTTAGTTGGGTTAGTTCTTCTTGGTTCAGTGTGGGTATGTTAATATTGGCTAGGAATTCATCCATTTCTTCTGGATTCTCAAATTTGTTGGCGTAAAAGTTTGAGAAGTATTCCCTCATGATATTCTGGATCTTGGTAATTTCTGTCGTGATTTTACCATTTTCGTCTGCGATTTTGTTTATTTTGGTATGCTCTCTTCTTTTTTTGGTAAGATTTGCTAAGGGTTTGTCAGTTTTGTTAATTCTTTCAAAGAACCAACACCTTGTTTTGTTGATTCTTTCTATAGTTTTTTTGGATTCCAAATCATGTAATTCTGCTTTGATTTTAATAATTTGCTTCCTTCTACTGGGGTTAGGGTTGATTTGTTGCTCTTTTTCCAGGAGCTTAAGGTGAGACATTAACTTGTTGGTTTGCAATTTTTCCAACTTGCTGTTGTAGGCACTCAGCACTATAAATTTTCCTCTGAGTACTTCCTTTGCTGTGTCCCAAAGGAGTTGGTATTTTGTGTGCTCCTTATTGTTAAATTTCATGAACTGTTGGATTTCTGTTCTGACCTCTTCGATGACCCATTTGTGATTCAACAATGTGTTGTTCAGTCTCCATGAGTTACAGGGTTTTCGTTGGTGGAGATGTGTGTTTAGTTCCAATTTGATGCCTTTGTGGTCTGAGACCATGCAGGGAATAATTTCAGTGTTTCTGAATCTGTCCAGGTTTGTTTTATGGCCTAAGATGTGGTCTATTTTGGAAAATGTTCCATGTGCTGCTGAGAAAAATGTATATTGTGTTGTTGCTGGGTGGAATATTCTGCAGATGTCTGTTAGATCTAGTTGGTCTATATAGTTGTTCAATTCTAAGGTTTCTCTGTTGACTTTTTGGCCTAGGCTAATTTTTACCCTACTTAGCTTTCCTTCTCTTTACTAGTCGTTTGGTGCTGCAAATGATTTTTGTTAAGTATTTTCCTTAGTTTAGCTTAGGCAAAAATAAAAGAAATTATGGAATATTTGCAAATATAAATTTCACTTTTCCAGTAATGCCTTCTTGGAAACATCTGATCATGAAAACACACTGATTATTGCTGAAGCACATTGTATTTCATTTGAGGCTACAATAACTTTGGGATTATTTTAGGATTTTCATAATTCCTCTTCTCATTATGGCTATCAAACTCCATGTTATTTTTGTGGGTGATTTATGACTGTTTCAAAGAAGTCTGCATCTTCTGTACAGGAAGTGCTAATAAGCAAATATTTATTCTGTGGATTTATGTGCTGTTCTGTTTACTTACACATGGAAGATTATTGATTGGTAAGCAGAATTATTTTGTGGTCCGGAATTATTTTCTGTTTTACAAAACCTTTTTCAATTTGACTTCTCCTTTAAATCTTATCGTGTCTTCTCATTGTGGGTGTCATTTAGTATAACCTTCTCCACCAATGAATATGGATGGGATGACAAAGATTATAGACAAAATGGATATTGGTACAATAAGTACGTAGATAGGTATATATTCCTTTGAAAAAGCAGATCAAATATCAAAATACAGTTTCATTTTCACTGTGTGTAGTCTAGTCAGGAACAGCTAAGCACAAAGTAATTCAGACTTTACCACAGGTGCAGAGCATTGCCTCAAATACATAATTTAAGACAGAAAGTGCTCTGGAGAAAACATACTAAAAAAATTCAAGTTAAAAATTTAGAAGACAAAGTTCAGAAATTATACACACACACACACACACACACACACACACACACACACACACACATATATATATAAAGATTTCTTAAGTTCTTACATGTATTAAAAAAATCCATATCCTGATGGGTTTGCAGTAAGGTATTCAAATGTATATTAATGCCTGTTTTATCATATAATTCAAAACATAAATGAGGTGGCATGTAATGACTTTGTAGTATATCCATTGAAATAAGTACAAAATAATAGATGTCTGTAGGGAAGTAAATCAGAAAATATAGCTAAATTAGCTGAGTGTCTCATTATTTCACTGATATAAATCTCTTTTTTAGAAATCTCCGCAGACAATAGTTACTTTTATAGAGAGATTTGTATAAAGTTGTCCAAAGGGCTAAAAGGGAAACTCTGTCAGGATTCAGAATTCTCCAGTTCTCTCTTTCTCAGTTCTCTCTAATGTGCATGCTCACACACATACATGCTCTCACACACAAGCACACCTACAAACAAATATACACTTACACAAACATACACGCACACAGAAATAGTTAATTTTCATGTTTAGCTATTAAGACACTTAAAATAGAAGACATTTTACAAAACTGTGATTTCCAATTCTAAACATATTCTGAAAAGGTATTAAGAAGTATATATAGCCAGGTGCAATGGCTCACACCTGTAATCCTATCTACTCAGGAGGTTGAGATCTGAGGATCAAGGTTCAAAGGCAGCCTGAACACAAAAGGACCTAAGACTCTTATCTCCAATTAACCTCTAGAAAATGGGAAGTGGGGCTTAGCTCAAGGGTAAGGGACGGTAGCCTTGAGCTGAAGGGCTCAGGGATGATACACAGATCCAGCTCTGGGACAGCATCCAGATCAAGTTCAAGCCCTGTGATCCATTAAAAAAAAAAAAAAAAGAAGTAGATGTAAGAGGAATATTTGGCTAGTATCCTTAGCTAAGTAGTCAAATAATCTAGAAAAAAATCAATTTGAAATTTCTTTTAAACTGTACAGCTTATATTCTATTGAGAAAATGTGTGGACCATCATTCCTTTATTTCCATGTTTAAATATATATATATATATGCTTATCTCTATATCTAGATAGGTGCATATCTATACACATATAAGTAATCTATATGTACAATGTATATATACCTATATATGTACATGTACATGTAAAAATATGTGCGCATGTATTCTTTGTCACTATATATAATGTGTTTTGCAATAAATATTCAAGTGTACAAGTGAAAATCACTTGTCCTAGGAACATATAATATGATAAAAATCATTGAAGCCTCAACAACAAGGGTAAAATTGAAAGTTATGAGCTAGGATTCTGTCCCATCAGTTATGAAACAAGTTATATGTACCACCTTTGGATGTCTCAGAAAACTTATCTATGGAAACATTGTCAAGATACTATAGAAACAAAAAAAATGAAAAGCCTGTATCAGATTTTAACTCATATCTATTTCATGGAAATATGAAACATTTCTTTATTTCTTCCTACATTATAACTGTAATATACTAAAATAAACCCTGCAAATGTAAAAAAAGTTAAATCTTTATTTCAGTTTGAGTTATATATTTTTACATTGCTGATAATTCTAAATTTTAAGTTCAAGCAGCATATACTTCTTAATTACTTGCTCAGTTAAAGACACTAGCATGGAAAAACCTATACTTACTAATAAAATGTTAGAAGATACAAGAGTATATTCATATATCAGTGAGATTTATTGAAAATACCTAAGTTCTTTTTTCATTGGAAACCTTCACTGAGACCTTCTGGGAAAGCACTTGTCACTGGCATTTGAACTCAGGTTACAGAACTTACTGGGCAGGTGCTCTTGTGCTGGAGTCATATTTCCAGTTTGGAAAATATTTGAAAACATATGAGTAATGGTATATTTTATGGAGGGAAAGAAAGATGTATTGTTTCAAACAAGAAGCAGCTGAGAGAAATGGAATTTGGGGGCGGAAATACCTACTGGACAATATCAAGTAGAAGAAAATTTACTGTCAAAGCATTTTAAGTTTACAATTCAAGTGGAATTTAATATATGAGTAAAATAAGATGAAGTAGACATGAAAATTACAGTGCCAACAGACACTCATACAGTGACTTAGGAGAACAATTACCCTTGTATTTTGCCAGCAGTATTAAGAGGAGAACGTGTGTGTGTGTGTGTGTGTGTGTGTGTGTGTGTGTGTGTGTGTGTGTGTGTATACATGTATATGTAACATATACAAACAAAATGTTTATAAGTAAGACAGAGAGCACAACTTATATCCATGACTACATTTAAGAAACAATAATGAGCCCAGTGACAGAGGCTCATGCTATAATCCTAGCTATTATAAGCTGAGATCTGAGGATTGCATTCATAGCCAGTCAGTGGACACTTTTCTCCAATTAACCACCAGAAAACCAGAGGTGGCATTGTGGCTCAGGTAGTAGAGTGATAGCCTTAAGCTGAAAGAGCTCAAGGACTGTGCCCTGTCCCAGAGTTCAAGCCCCACAACAACTACCATCATCACTGCCACTGTCATTGCCAACTACAACTAAGAAGAAAGGGAAAAAAATATACCTAAAGCACGATGGTGAGAAAGTGTGACAATTTTGGAAATAGGGAAAACTGTGCAACAAAGAATAGACCTAGTACAAGATTAGTGGTAGTAAAATACTGAAAAATAATGTTAAATTCACTGTTAGTAACGTTAGGAAAAGTAGGATTTTAAAGGTATCATTTAGTTATATTTGAGATAGAATCTAGCTAGTATGAATATGTTATCTAGTGAGATATTGGAATATGTGAAAATGTCTACAAAGAAATACTAAAGGGTAAAAAGTTTCCAATTTCTTGGGGAAAATAATGTATTGTTTTGTTGATTCTAGCTATTCCTAATATATAATTATATTTGCTCTTTGATGAGCATACGAATTAAGTTTTCAAGTCATTGAGCTGGAAATTCAAAACAGTTTTTTTTGTTCTTGTTGTTTTTAATCTCAAGGGTTGTAGAAAATCAAGTCAGGTATTTAGTGTACTTCTAATTGCCAAAAAGAAAAAAAAAAAAGGTTCCTGATTTCCAGTGTACTGAAAGTAAGAAATATGAAGATTTTTGAATCATCTAGTAAAGTAACTGATGAGAGTGAAGATTAAATTTGTGATAGAGAATGAAGTGTCATTTGAATTGATAAAGAGAAACAGAGAAATAATTGCTTGCAATCTATCATAATGGCTGGACAAATGGTCTTAGAATGGCTCATTAGAAGTAACTCTGGAAAAATATAGAAAATATTCAAAAACAAAGAACTCCCAACTGAGTGTGCCATATGATCTGTGAAATAAATTTGACACTAGGGATTGGGGAACGGATTTCATAATCATCTGCCATTCTGTTACTACCTCAGTTTCCTCTACAAAAAACTGAATAATTCTTTAAATGATGCCACATAATGTCAACACATCTCCAGACATTGCTTACTTATAAATGTAAACTTGGAAATATGATGATAAAAGATACATTAATGGTAAAGGAAACTTAAATCATACCTAAATAGAATAATCCACTTCTTTCATCTTCCAAATGTGATATTCCTGATTGTAAAGTGGCCCAATTATTATCAAAATTTAAAAGTATAAAATAATATAGCTTAAACTCCTCATATAGGAAAATGAAATCGATTTTCAAAGAGCTAATGAATGATATCACTCTGAGAGAGAAAATAGGATTAGCACCACCATGCTTTGTGTAATAAAGAAGATACCAATAAATGGAAGAGCATAAATAAATAAAAATAATCAATAAGAAAACCTACCAGACCCGTGGGGCTATGCTTCTGATTCTAACTAATCATGAGGCTGAGATCTGTTGATCTCTGCTAAAAGGCAGCCCTTACAGAAAAGTTTAAGAGACTTTATCTCTAAATAACTATGTTGAAAATGAACTATACAACTTGGGGTTGGGAACTGGGGAATAAAAAATCTGGGAGATAGTAAGAGAAGGGGTGAAATTGTTCAAATGGAAATGTACTCTTTATCTTTTATATCACCTTATATAACTGTATATCACCGCTGTATATCGCATTTACAATAATTAAAATGCACTAAAATAATAATATAATGATCAGCTGCTTTTCCCTTCAAGAAAATAATTCGATATCTAAGAACAAGGGGAATTTATTGAACATGGTAAAGAAAAATCATTAGAGATAGTAAGATAAATACATTTAGGTTATTATTATTGTAAGTTATAAAGAATTTTGCATGACTATAAAAGATAAAAAGTTGATTTTAGCAGATTTTTGAAAGCTTTTTAAAGAGAGAGATAATCTCAAATGAAAGTATTACAATGGTTATTGCAAGTTTTCAATAAAAATATATTTGAATAAATTTTAAGGTCAAAGCAACTTCTGAAATGAAAATGAGAATAATCATGAGAGTGAGAGCCTATTAAAGGGTTGAGAATTTCTAAGAAAAAAGTGAAAGGAAGGATAGTTCATTTTATTTTATTTATTTATTTATTTTGTGGGTCATGGGGCTTGATCTCTGCCTGAGTACTGGTCCCTGAGCTTTCAGATCAAGGTTCACCTCTCCTTGAGCCAAGCCCCACTTCCTGCTTTCTACAGGTTAATTGGAGATAAGAGGCTCAGGCCCATTTTTGCCTGGGCTGGCTTTGAACCTTGATCCTCAGATCTCAGCCTCCTGAATAGCTAGGATTATAGATATGAGCCACGGTGCCTAGCAAGGATAGTTCTTTAAAGAGAAGAGCATCTTATTTTACATAAGATGGAACTAAAAATTATGAAAAATTTAAAATGAATGATAGAAATGAATGTTTGTTTTTCTTAATGGCATCAATTAGTATTAGTCTCTAAAGGTAAGGGTAGGCAGAATGACTATAAACTGCAAAGTTGAAGTTTTGAAGATAATGGGAAAGATGAGGAAAGGCTATTGAACTGTTCAGTGGATGAATGATACAGAATATTCAAGAAAATATTACCAGCTTTTGGATTAAAATAAGATAAAAGGAAAGTAGATTTAGGTGTAGTTTTGTCTGTCTTTTGTAATATGAAATGCAGATTTGCTTTGTGTCATAGTGGATGGCATTTATGAAAATGTTATGAGGTTTCTGCAAAATTGGAAAAGTAGGAAACTATGAAAAGGTAAATGACTACACAAAAGTCTAGAAATGAGTGGAGAGATGAAGACATAGGTTGTAGTCAGAATAAATACAGAATCACAAAGTGGAGACTTTAGGTGACAGATGAGTCCAAATTACAATTATTTCAATAGCTTGCAATTTGAAATTTCTGGCACCTTGCCTTCAAAAATAAAATAATTACAAAACTATATTTATCAAAATAGGTAAAACTTCTGGAAAGATTATAAAGAATAAAATGATGACATTGTCATTAACAGTTCCAACACTGGAATTAACATTTCTATAAAAAGGAATATAAGTCACAGAGTTCAGTTTACTAAAATATTAGAGGCAACATCTTCAAAAGTGAATATTTTGCAAAGCAGTGTATTTTAAGAATCTAATTTTAATCCATATTTAATAAATAGGACATGATTGGTACAAATATTCAGTTCATCTTCATTGTTGAACTGTCATATTTGATTTGATATTGTTAGAAAATTTTAGCAAGGACTTTTGAAAACTATTGGATAAAATAAGTCAGCCAATTAAACCTCTAGAAAATACATTTCACTACTTTCCTTTGAAATAATAAAATCAAATAGACATTTTAAAATATACTTATTGAGCAAGCTATAGCCAAACATTCAAAATGAATAAAAATCTTTCACTGAAATTTTTTCAGTGTCTGAAATAAATTTAATTTGTACTGTTAATATGATCATCTTTAATTATTCTTCAGATGGTTACAATATTATGTTAGACTGATACTTCATAATATTTAAGCTTATTATAAAAGGAATCCACAGATAATCAATATGATTTTTTTTCAAATACTATTGTAACTAAATTAATCATGCATGTAATTATGTATCAAAGCAGTATTTATGTCTTTATGTTGTAAAGATTAGGAAATACACCAGGCATGGTGGCTCATGCCTGTAATCCTAGCTAGTCAGGAAGCTGAGATCTGAGAATAAGCTTCAAAGCCAGCCTGGGCACTAAAGGACCTAAGACTCTTATCTCCAACTAACCTCTAGAAAACAGGAAGTGGAGCTTGGCTCAAGGGTAGGGTGGTAGCCTTGAGCTAAAGAGTTCAGGGACGACACCCAGGCAGAATTCAAACTTCATGACACACAAAAAAAGAAAAGTAGGAAATACAAATACATATGTATGTATGTATGTATGTATGTATGTATGTATGTATGTATGTATGTACTAGAAGATGAAAGATGTATGTACTAGAAGATGAAAGTTCCTGAATTTTTTTAATGAGTTCAGTTTTATCTGAACAAGCACTATATATTACCTTATATATTATTTTAAACAGATTTCTATTTTCAAGGCCCAGGATGATAACCAGAATGAGGAGGCAGGTTTGCTGACAGCAAATTCATGTCAATTCACAGAAACTTCTGATGGCTATGCAATGAAACTTTGAGAGATATACTGAGCACTGATTTTCAAACAAAATAAGTCTTCAACAGAAACAGAGATTGCATAGATTTCGTATATATTAAGTTGTAATACAAATTGCCAAATACAATGCATTTTATTTTATTTTGCTATGAGAGAGAACTCTTTCCGATGTTCAAGTGTCATTCAGAAAGAACATAACATATAGCCATCTACTATTTATAATACATTGTTCTTTTACTTGTGTAATGTACATAGGCTCACAATGATAACTTCAGTCTTGCAAGAAAGTTTCCATAAAATTCATGTATATTTTATTTAAGTATTTCATAGTTCTTCAACAAAATATTAGCAGAATGATTTTATCAGCATATTAAATACGTATTTTCCAAATCACATAGGATTTATCATCAAAGTGCAAGGATGGTTTACTGAAATTAAATAATGAATGTGATATATTAAATTTATACAATAATTTTATCAACTATTAATTGAATAGTAATTGTTATAAACTATCAATTGGATCATAGCAATACATGTATAAAATAGTTTGTAAATTTGACATCTTTCTATGATTGTGAACTTTCAATAAGTAAGATACAGAAAATGTAGCTTATCTCTAAATTAATCAAAGACCTTGAGGTAAAGGCAGATTCCTTGAAAACTTTACAGGAAGGAATATGAGATACACTGGGGCTCTTTGGTACAGGTCAAAACGTTCTTTATAAAGACCCAGAAACAACAAATTAAAGAAAGTTTGGAGAAATGGGACTGCATTAAAGTTCAGAGCCCCTGTGTGGCAAAGAACATAGCTAGCAAGTTAAATAGCAAGCTCACAGAGTGGGAGAAGATCTTCACTAGCCATACAACAGACAAAGGCCTCATATCTAAAATATATCTACCGCTCAAAAAATTGAACCTCTCAAAAACAAGTCCTCTAGGAAAGACTTCTCTGAAGAGGAAATAAGAATGGCCAACAGATACATGAAGAAATGCTCAACATCTCTGGCCATAAAAAATGCAAATCAAAACAACTTTGAGATTCCAGCTCACTTAAAATGGCCATTATCAATAAATCTAAAACCTGTTGGTATTAGCATCTGTTGATGGTGGCCGTGATGTGAGCAAAAGGGAATAGTCCTACACTTTTGGCAAGAGTGTAAACTTGTTCACTCTAGAAAGCACTATGGCAATCCCTCAAAAGACTAAATAAACATAGACCTCCCCAACAATTCCACTCCTGGACATTTACCCAAATGTCCATAAACAAGTACATACTAAAGCCACTAGTACAATGAAGTTCATTGCAGCACTATTTAACATAGCAAAGATATGGAACCAACCCAGATGTCCCTCAGTAGATGGTTGGATCAAGAAGATGTGGTACTTATGCACAATGGATTCTATGCTGCCATCAGAAAGAATGACATCACCCCTTTCGCAAGGAAAAGACTTGGAGACAAAACATATTAAGTGAAGTAAGTCAAACCCAAAGACATATAGGCTCCATGGTTTCTCTCATTTACAGTAAGTAATACACATCCAGGATTATTCTGGCAGAGGACCACAATAGATCCATAGCTATGTGGATATGGACATACAGGATGAGGATAAGCAAAATGAACTCAGGATATGGAAATAATAGCTTGATTTTTTGTCTATGTTGATGTCAACCTATTGTGTGAAGTTATTTCACTCTTTCTCTCTCTCTCTCTTCTTTTTAGTTCTTCTGGTTGTTTTTGTATTTGTGTTTGTTTGTTTTCCCTTCTTATGGTTTATCTCCTGTTGTCACTGTATCTGATTTTGGTACCTGACATATTGTATATAAGTTTATTTGTTCATTGGAAACAAGGAAGGGAAGGGGGAAAACAAGATGATTGGGGGGAGGGAAACTGGGAACAAAACATTGGAAGAGGTATCCATGTTCAAGACGTAATGTACCCATTACTTGACAAATATAGCTGTAATCCCTCTTTATATCATCCAACAATAAACTTTAATTGAATAAAAAAAGAAAATGTAACTTAGTTTAATATAGGTGATGTAAGGCAAATTTATAGTAATGAAATGCTGAGGATGTTTTCTCTAATATCAATC
This sequence comes from Megascapheus bottae, assembly GCF_031878675.1. Taxonomy (NCBI): domain Eukaryota; kingdom Metazoa; phylum Chordata; class Mammalia; order Rodentia; family Geomyidae; genus Megascapheus; species Megascapheus bottae. The sequence continues at coordinate 13,912,865 of NC_143518.1, forward strand.
AAAGTATGTGATTAAAAATTGATAAATCACTTCTCCCCACCAAACAATCACATATTGCATTTAGAGGCCAGATATTGGTGTGTGATGGGAGGGAGTTGTTGTATTTCTTAGCTGCTAGTTCATAGCTAGACCAGTCTGGAGAGACTGAAAATGCATCCATACCAAAACTAGTGGTCTGGAGGTGCACCATCATCAATACTGCAAGGTAGGCTGGGTAACCTGTGAAAATGGTAGTGTGAACAGATGAGTCAATAAAAACACCAAGAATCAAGGCAGATAGGAGTCAGACAGATAAGCTTCCTCATTCCCCCTCTCTAGGTGGCACTAAGGAGGAGATTTTTTTTTTTTTTTTTTTTTTTTTTTTTTTTTTTTTTTTTTTTTTTTGCAGGGGGACTCTTTTCTTAAGTCCTATATATCCAGTAAAAAGCTTTTGGAAAAGACTGTTCTATGTGCACTAGGCCTATTTAGATCACTCGTGAGAATGATAGTGCATAGTTCTCTCTGACTTTCAATTTCTTTCACAGTTTGATTTCTTTCTATTGCATCTCCTTTGTAAATATGAGTGTTTTTTTTAGGGGTGGACAGTATCTTTAAGTAGATGTACAAAGGAGTTGCCATTTAATAAAACATTTTATGAATATAAAATATCTTGATCAATGTCACTCCTTTCCATATTCTCACCAATCTTTTCCCAACCCACTCTTTCCTCACTCTTTTAAATTTTGTAGAATATACTTTCTGTTCAACACTGCATTTCCCCTTCTATTCACCTTCTATTTACCATTTTGCCTGCTTCCCGGAGTTATATTTTTTCAAATTGGATTTTGTCTTTCTATGAAATTACACTATTTGACCTCTCCCTTAATCTACTATATTTCAATCAATACATAAGTTTATACTTGCATTTTGTATTATTCCTTAATTTTTTTTATTTTACTTCAATAAGGCTGTCTTTTATTCAATTTAAAATAATATTGCAGATTTACTATTGAATTAAAATTGTGTATATGTTGAAATAATCATATCTGGTAAAGGAATATTTATTCATTTTCGGGTACCATTTCTTCTCTTATGCCATGCTGCACCCTTTATTGTGCTTACAAAAATTTATAGAATCCAAATTAATAAATACCCTACTTTGACATCATATGGCAAATAAATACAAAAGCATTTTAATAGTATCCATTAATAGAATGTACTTCTACACTGCAATATAAAATAAAATAGAAGAATTTACATCTGTTTTCTGTATTAATTGAAAGTTTTATAGACACTGTTCAATTTCTATAATGGAAGGCAAATGTGACTAGCAAATAAGATTTAAAAATGCTTTGGTGCTCATTACAAAAGTTTGATTATGATAACATGTATTGGAGACTGGCTATATTAGGCTTTTTATTAATTTTGATAGGTCCTACAATCATATTTGAAACTTATCTTTTGAATTATATTAGAGTTATAAATTCTGAAGAGTTTTTAATTGTCTAGAAATAAAGTTGCACAGAGTTGACATTTTTAGAGAGTGGCAGTAAGTCATTTCAAATTTGTCAAAGACAACATATAGTCACATAAACAAAATGTGAAAAATTCCCACATTTAAAGGAACAAAAAAATCATAGCATGGTCTTTAAGATGACTGGGCAAAAAGTCATGGAAATAGAATTCGATACTATGTCTTAAGTTTTTTTTTTTTTTTAAAGGAAGCTTGATACATAAGTTTAAGTACTGTTTAATGGCACATAAAATTCTCATCTCATAATACATGCAATTAACTATTTGAGCTATATTTTATTCAGATGTATCCTGATGTATCAGAATGTGTTCAGATGCATCCTAATTTTATTAAGGGATAAGGGCTTTGGAAGAAATCAATGCATGGAATGGGTTCACATGTGAAGGATTAACCATAAAGCCATGCCAGACTCAAGGGAATTAGTGTAGTTTTACTTCCTCAAGAGGATGTTATAAAAGCAAAGACACAAAGAAAGCTTTATATTGGGGTAAATCATGTACAGGCATAGTGAATAGATAAATGCATGGACAGTTCTGGGTCAAAAATGTACGAAAGCCATCTTAACTTAGAATATCTAATAATCAAAAATCATAACACTATCATAGGAAAAATTGACACTTAGGGTAATGTTCAAATTCAAGATAAGGTATTCACAAACCAAAAATTGTTAAAAATTTTCAGCTAAATTTGAAGAAAGCAAAATTGAATCATAATATTTTAAACCTGAGATGGAAAAATGACCTATAACTAGATAAAATGGGCCCAAATATGACATATTTTTGTAAGCCTATCACCAGAAGCTTAACATGGAATTTGAAAGGACTGAAACACTGGAAAGGAAGTATTCTTGAATGTGATTATGGCTTTAATCAAATATGGCTTTAAAAATGTAGGACAGAAAATAACATGAATTAACTGGAAATCATTTATATTTTCCACCACTAAGCCTTAGATAGAACATCTAGATCTGTCTAATTTTACCTAATTTTAAAAAAATGGTAGGAAACTTTCCGGCATCTGAAATTGTAATAAAAAAATATCCACTATATCTGACTTCACAATTCTTGTAGAAGAGAAAATATAATAAACTTGGTCTGGAATTTGGAAAAAGAGCAAACTAGTTCTAGAAATACCAAGACAAGGAACCCCAATGACAAGCTAAAATGAATGGCAAAGTCACAACATTTGTCAAGAATGACTTTATGCCATATGCAGTTATTCTCACCTTTAGTCACAGATAATACTAACTAATCACAATAATAAAATTCAAAATTTTTCACACATGGAAATAAAGATGTGGTACAACAAGCCAAAAAATCAGTCTTTAGTATTCCTGTGTTACAATTATAGATTTTATATTTATGATATCTGTATTTCTCAAAAATAAATTTGTGCTTATGTATAATCATTCATTTGTACTTCACAGACAAATAAACAAACAGAAGAGATACAGTTCTTATTAAACCTCATAGAGTTTAGTAATGATCCATGAATGCATTTTGCTGGCATTTGATTTCTTTGGTTTCAGTCATGTTGTTTTCTTTGGTTTCAATCACGTGTACATCAAAGTTTCATATTTTAATGAACTTGCATATTTTAAGTAAATCTTATCACTTTTTTTTTTTTTTTGGTCATTGGGCTGGGGCTGGGCACTGTCCCTGAGCTCTTCCGCTCAAGAATACCACCCTACTCCTGGAGCCACAGTGCCACTACCAGTTTTCTAGTAGTTAATTGGAGAGAAGAGTCTCATGGTCTTTAGTAACTGGGCTGGCTTTGAACCGCGATCCTCAGATCTCAGCCTTCTGAGTAGCTAGGGTTACAGGCATGAGCGCCTGTCTCTTATCACATTTCTTTAGGTTATGATTTTTTTTTTTTGTCTTGTCTTGTCTTGGTACTGAAGATTGAACCCAGGACTTTGCACTTACTAGCAAGTATTTTGCCATTGATCTACATCCCAGTCCGAGGTTCTGATTTTTTATTTATTCTTTTTCCTATGAATATTATGTAACTCACAGTTGCCATCATTTACCATTTCTCACATATTTAAAGAAGAATTTGATGGTTGCATTTTACTTTAATAAAGATCTACTTACATTAATCAAAATTTACTTGTACTTCAAATTTTCTTGATCTTTCTAGTAGAATGCTGTTTTTTTGCTTTATTTTTTTTATTGTAATTAGTAAAAAGGGTTACATGATATTTGCCAGATAGAAGGTGCATTAATTCACATACATTGATACCCTTTCACATGTCTTGGTACCCGTTTCCCTCCCCCCCACACCCCCCACCCGTCTTGGTTTTCCCCCCTTCCCTATCAAATTTCAAATATCCAAATACAAATAAATTCAATATATCAGAATGCTGTTTTAAAATACATATTAGTTTAAAATATAAGCCTTACCAGACACAGAGCTACATTTGCAATAATCCATTTATTTATTCTTCAGTTTCTTAAATATCAAAATAATCCTGAAATTTATGAGATGAGGAAATAAAATTGGGTTATATTCATTTATTTTTTAAAGGAATAAAAGCCAAGCCACTTCATTACAACATTTGAATTACCTTATCACATAGTTCTCACATACACACACACACACACACACACACACACACACACACACACACACACAGTGCTTCAAGCCCCTCTATTTCCCTGAATTTTAAATTCTGTGCCACCAAAATCGTAGGTCATTTTTTTAAACATCCCTTAGTACGTACAGCTGAAAGTTATCTAAGAAAGAGAAGACAATATAGGTAGAGTTTATCACAATTTTAGAAATTTGTTTTGAACTTCTAATCTGTACTCATCTATCATCTGCTCATTTTGCTGAAAACAATCTCCACAATTCAGAGAGCAGAGGAAATGGGAGTTTTATGTATCCTGAAAAAGAAAAAGAAAAGAAGAAAAGGGGAATTGCAACACAATTCCTCTTGTTTTATAACTATGAAGAAAACCCTGAGAAGAGGTTCTCTGGTATTTGTAAAGAGTAGATTTCTTCAAGAAATATTGGGTGGTATGTTTTCCTTTAAATAGTGGTATGAATCTTCAGTATCCTAATGGTGCCATTTTTGATGTCCAAATTTTGAAGGCAATAAGTCTTTTTGCTCTGAAAGCACACTCAGAAAGAACAGCAAAAAAAAAAAAAGCTATCTCAGAAATAATTTAGCTTTGTCACAGAAACAAGCTTTTCTCATCTAGCCAGTTACTGCTTCTGCCAGTGACACTATGGGATTGAAAGATAGTAATCCAATTTGAGTACACATTAATGACATAATAGTTACATTGTGGATCTCACAAATAGCACTTAAAATTTTGCTTTGAGCTTCAAATATCATGCTTAGAAAGAAATATGTGCATTTGTTTTTATCAATGTTTATGATTAGATTTATGACATTAATGACACCTCTCTCTCTCTCCCTCTCTCTCCCTCTCTCTCCCTCCCTCTCTCTCCCTCTCTCTCCCTCTCTCTCCCTCTCTCTCCCTCTCTCTCTCTCTCTCTCCCTCTCTCTCTCTCTCTCGCTCTCTCTCTCTCTCTCTCGCTCTCTCTCTCTCTCTCTCTCTCGCTCGCTCTCTCGCTCGCTCTCTCGCTCTCTGAAAACACTGAAAGGGATCTGAAACATATCCAAGAATTTGGATATAACTTAGTGTTGTAAAATAGAAGAAACCATTTTTTCTAAATAAATTCTAAACTAAAATTCACTTCCCAGTGCAATGGTGTCATTACTGAAAATTGGATGGTAAACAAAGAAAGCAAGGTGAGTCTAAGTTCCACTCTCTCTGATCAGTCCTTTTGGCAAATGAGTAGCTTACAATTGCAAAAAGAATAAAAGTTGGACTTACGATATTAAACTTGGAATAATCACTAAGTACAAATCTGAATAACATTCTCTGTAGAGAAATACTCATGTACTCAATGACAATTTTCAAGCAGAAATATATAAACTTCAAAATAAACATTTTGTATTTTGTCTTAGATATTTCTTCTTTGAATCCCCTGACTTTTATATAAAATGGGTTCATGTGCAAGGGGTTCACAACTATAATCCTAGCTACTCAATAGGCTGTTCTGAGGATTGAGGTTTGAAACCACCTGGATTAAACAAATCTGTTAGAATCTTTAGCCCAGTTCACCAGCATAAAACTAAAAGTAAAGGTATAGTTTCAAGTGGTAGAGTAAATCCTGAAATTAAAAAAAAAAAGCCAAGCATGATTGTGAGACCTTGATTTCAATCCCCAAAACTAAAACAAAATAAATAAATTAGCAAACAAAAAAGTAAAATACATGTTTCTCTCTATTTCATTTTTAAGCTGTGGATCTCTCATCTATTGACCCATTTCTTAGAGTCCCTCTTTGATCTCCTGGTAGAGTTCTGTAAGAACTGGTCTAAATCTTTCATGTCAATGAATTTTTCTCCAAATGTTCCATGTATCTCTTAGTATAAGGAAACATATTAGGAGAATAATTCCTTCAGTTTTCATAAAAGAAATATGCTCACCTCTAAGTTGCACCAAGAGTACAATTTTAATTTTTGCTTATGTCAGATGTTCCAAAGGCCTCCTGTTGCACAACATATGTGTGATGTATATACCCAGAGATAGTAAACAAACTAAGAACTGGAACTAATTGAATGTTAAGCTGTGTTGTATGGAGGAAAGCACAGATGAAAAATTTCACTGTAACCGAGGTTTAATAACTTTTTACCAAGCTATCAAGAAACATGTGACACAGATAGAGAGCTGTTAAGATTATGGCATCGTATAGGTGACCAAAAGCAAAGATCCTTGAACCAAGCTTGGAATCCTGCAGGAACATAGAGACTGAGGAGGAAGTTGTCTAGTATTAGACATAAGTCACTTGTACTTGGCTAGGTACATTATACTTTATCTTATCTATTTTGAATATGTATATATATATGTATAGTAATAGCTTGCTTGCTTCTTAGACATTAGTACAAATATTAAAAAATGAACTGGAAAATTTGTGCATTTGTATTATTTCATCTGCAATAAAATATCCCTTCTAATAATTGGAAAACAAAGAAATGTGATATTTTCTTTAAAGTAATATATTCCTGCTCAGATGATTTTAAGGTAAATCATGAGGTTTATATCAAGTTTTCATTTTCACTATAGTAGTCATAAATGGAAGCCAGTTCATAAAAGAATCTACAGATTAAGTAAACTAATACATCCAATCTTCACTAATTATTTGACTCATTATTTTCATCAATAAAATGTTGCAATTAAAGGGTATACATAGTTTTCATATACATTATCTTGATAGTTACCTTAATAACAGTTTTGAATTACCACTGTAAAGTCAACATACTGTGAAAGAGATGGCCCTTATCGTACTTAAGGTGAGGCTTTCCATAGTCAGTTTCACACCCACTCTCTCCTTGTAATAGGGGACCTTCACCTCTGAATTCAGCATCAGCATCCTGCTACATAATATGCAACTATCATTCTGAAGGATTTTTCAGTAATGATTGATCTCCCTGGCTGTGATAATTTGCCTCTAGAATGTACTCTAAAGTTCTATGTGTTGAAAGATTCACAGACAAATGGTGCTGTATTGAATTGGACGAAACAAAGTTGTCTTTTCAGTCCTATCTTTATCTATTAAAAGAACCCCGGAGCAATGCCTTGTGGGGGTAGCCAAAGGAACCCTGCTGCTTGTTGCCTGTGCTTCCCCACATACACACTCAGTGAAGCAAGCAATCAGGAGCCAGAGGGCAGCTGGCCCCACCCATCTGGAGCAAGTAGGGCCTGTCTCAGAACATCACTGGCTGACAATCACATTCAGGGCACCCTATTTGATGATGTGGCAGCCACCGCTTGATCTGTATTTAGCAAGCACGTTTTGTAAAATAAAGTTAGATCTGCACTGGGAGTCTGGTCTCCAGAGTCTGTGTTCTCAGGATTATTCTTGGGCTCCGCCACAATCTTACCCCCCTCCTAGACATCTGAATAATGCCTTACTAGTCCTACAGAAAACAATATGCTCAGAAATATTTGCCTTAACCTAAAAGAATTGATCCTTTTTATGCACATAAAATGCACATATACAAATTCTATTTCATAATTATTTTCCATGTTTTGATATATTTGGACAAATCTCATTATATGTTGAAATAATAAATCTATTTTGATATTTATGATTGCAATTTAACACTACAGAATCATTTTTGTTTTTGTTTATTCTAAATATTTTATTCTGTAAGGAGCCAGACATCAATTGTGGATCCCATTTGCCATGCTTTCATATTTATTCATTTAATGATAGACTATTGTCCAAATGGGTACAGCCACATTTATGCTAGGCAAAAAAATGCCTCATTTTTTATTTCATTTTTTAATTTTTTTTTTACTTTTTAAGTGTTTTATCTAATTGAGAAGACTACATAGGAACAAAATATTGGATCCACTTTACTTGTGTTAGCCATTCATGCTGTTTAATAATTTTTATTTTGAAATTATTGTGACAATATGTTTTCTGAACAGTTTTCCATCTTTGTTGCTTATGTGTCAGCTTAGATAATTGTAGATAACAGCCACTTTTCATAATTTTTGTTTGTTTGTTTTTTGTGGGTCATGGGGCTTGAATTTGACTTGGGCCCTGTCCTTGAACTCTTCAACTCAAGGCTATAGCCCTACTCTTGAGCCAAGTCCCATTTCCCATTTTCTAGAGGTTAATTGTAGATAAGAGTCTCAGGTCCTTTTGTGCCCAGGTTGGCTTTAAACCTTGATCCTCAGATCTCAGCCTCGTGATTAGTTAGGATTCTAGGCATGAGCCAACATGCCTGGCTTCATTATTCATATTTTTAACATTTTTTATATGAATTTCATTCATGTTTACTTTTGTCCAAACCACATTCTGACTTCCATTTTAATAGGCATATACATCACCTAGGGAAAGTCATCTCAGCCTTGTCTTAGATGGAGATAGAGGAAATTGAGGTATGCTTTTATTCCATATATTTTTTATTGTAATTAATGGAAGGGTTACATTACATTCACCAGATGGAATGTGCATTACTTCACATACATTGATACCCTTTCTCATGTCTTGGTCCCCATTTCCCTTCCCCCCACCCCCATCCTCAGTTGATGAGTGGATCAACATGATGTGGTATTTTTTTTGCCTTTATTTATTTTATTGTAATTAATAAAAGGGTTACATGATATTTGCCATATAGAAGGTGCATTAATTCACATACATTGATACCCTTTCACATGTCTTGGTACCCTTTACCCTCCCTGCCACCGCCTCCCCCCAAGATGTGGTATTTATACACAATGGAATTCTATGCTTCTGTCAGAAAGAACGACATCTCCCCATTTGTAAGGAAATGGAAAGCCTTAGAAAAAATCTTATTGATTTAGTATGTCCTTGTTTCTGGATGGTTGGGTAAATGCCAAGTAGTGGAATTGCTGGGTCATAGGGGAGTTCTATGTTTAGCCTTTTGAGGCACTGCCACACTGCTTTCCATAGTGGTTGAACGAGTTTGCACTCCCACCAACAGTGTAGTAGTGATCCCTCCTGGCCACATCCCCTCCAGCATCTGTTGTTATTCGTTTTCCTGATCCTGGCCATTCTAACTGGAGTGAGGTGGAATCTTAGAGTTGTTTTGATTTGCATTTCGTTTATGACCAGAGATGTTGAGCATTTCTTCATGTGTCTATAGGCCATTTTTGTTTCTTCTTCAGAGAAGACTCTCTTTAAGTCTTTGGCCCATTTTTTAATGGGATGGTTGTTACTTTGGAGGTTAGTTTTGGAGTGATTCAATTTTTTGAGTTGTTGATATATTTTAGATATGAGGCCTTTGTCCGTTGTTTGGTTGGTGAAGATCTTCTCCCACTCTGTAGGCTTCCTGATTAGTTTACTAGCTATGTCCTTTGCCTTACAAAAGCTCTGCAGTTTAATGCAGTCCCACTTATCCAGTCTTTCTCTGATTTGTTGTGATTCTTGGTCCTTATTAAGAAAGTTTTGACCTGTGCCAAGGAGGCCTAGTGTATCTCCTATTCCTTCCTGTAAAGTTTTCAGTGTGTCAGCTTTTACCTCCAGGTCTTTGATCCATTTGGAGTTAATTCTAGTGCAGGGTGACAAAGAAGGATCCAACTTTAGTTTTCTGCAGGTGCTTAACCAGTTCTTCCAGCACAACTTGTTGAAGAGGCTGTCTTTCTTCCATTCTATTTTTTTGGCTCCCTTGTCAAAGATTAGGTGGCCATAGGTCTGTGGTTTAATATCTGGGTCCTCAGTTCTATTCCATTGGTCTTCAGGTCTAGCACAACAATGTTCATTGCAGCACTATTCACCATAGCAAAGATATGGAACCAACCTAGATGTCCCTCAGTTGATGAGTGGATCAACAAGTTGTGGTATTTGTACACAATGGAATTCTATGCTGCTGTCAGAAAGAATGACATCGCCCCATTTGTTAGGAAATGGAAAGACTTAGAAAAAATCATATTAAGTGAAGTAAGCCAGACTCAAAGGAACTTAGGCTCAGTGGTTTCCGTCATTCGTCATAATCAGTAGAAACCTTGGGCTCTACTAGCAGAGATCTGCAATAGAGCAAAATCTTGATACATAAGGCCATATAATATGAAGCTAATTGAAAGGACCTCCAGGATATTGAAACAAAAGCCATATAATGAATGATTGTTGTCCTTAATGTACTATGTTGTCTCTCATCTCCTTTGCTGTCCCTTGGTTATCTCATATTTTTATAGTATCTCACTTTGTTATCTGATATATTGAATTTATTTGTATTTGGATATTTGAAATTTGATAGGGAAGGGGGGAAAACCAAGACGGGTGGGTGGTGTGGGGGGGGGGAGGGAAATGGGTACCAAGACATGTGAAAGGGTATCAATGTATGTGAATTAATGCACCTTCTATCTGGCAAATATCATGTAACCATTTTACTAATTACAATAAAAAAATATGGAAAGAAAAAAAAAAGAAAGAAAAAATCTTATTGAGTGAAGTAAGCCAGACTCAAAGGAACATAGGCTCTCAATGGTTTCCCTCATTTGCCATAAGCAGTAGAAACGTTGGACTCTTCTAGCAGAGATTTGCAATAGAGTAAACCTAGATACATAAGGCCATACAGTATGACTCTAAATGAAAGGACTTCTAGGATAAAGAAACAAAAACCATATAATGAGTGATTTTTGTCCTTAATGTACTATGTTATCTCTCATCTCTTTTGCTGTCCCTTGGTTATCTTATATTGTTACAGTATTTTACTTTGTTATCTGATATATTGGATATATGCATATTTGGTTATTTGAAATTGGATAGGAAAGGGGGGAGAACAAGAAGAGGTATGCTTTTCTATCAGTGCTTAACCTGTATTTAGAAATTCTTGTGATCCATTCTTAAATAGTTTCTGACACATTGCTCCTCTCTTCTTCTCCTCCTTAATTCACTTCCAAGTTTCTTTTCCTTCACCTACCATTTGATTGTGGGAATCACTTTCTTGTGTCCCCAGCCTCCTTGTTAATAGTCTGTATACAAGTTACATAATTATTGAATAATAGATTCAAAAATATCCTTATGTGAAAATATCTTAAATATCAAACAGTGATAGGTGGAGGGGATTCCACATCCCTCCTGGTGGGGATTCTAGGTCCCACCAGAGTCCACCACGCAGAGAGTCTCATACGCAAAGATGAATTTATTGGGGAAGTAGTGAGCTGGCCGGCCAGGACACAGTGCAGACTCGGGAGCTAACACTGTGACCCCAAGCGATTCTCATGCTGGGTTTTTTATTATTTTTTTATTGTAATTAATAAAAGGGTTACATGATATTTGCCAGATAGAAGGTGCATTAATTCACATATATTGATACCCTTTCACATGTCTTGCTGGGTTTTTAATGGCAAAAATCATGCGGTCAAGCCTGGCCACACTCAGCTGGCCAGTTTTTGCTTCCCTTAACAGTCACTAAATTTTAAAATAGGTATTTTCAAACACAAGTTTAATATTTCAAATTAAAATGCAATCCTCAGGATCATAGAGAGCAGTTTTAAACATAGTTTTCTCAGAGTGTAAGAATCTGGTTTTAGATATATCTTTTAGACACTCAGTCCTTTCCCCAAATTAGCCTGGGCCTGTCCCCCTCCCCCAATCCCTCCCCCTTCCTAATATGCTGGGAGAATGCTCTCTGCCCACGTCTAAGCACAACTGTTGACCCATTGGACTATGTGGTATCTCTGATGTCTGGGACAGCTGCATTCCAATGACACGAACTAAACCAGCATGGCCAAAAGTAGCTTGACCTTTGCTCGGGAGAGTGGAGGAAATTCCAGAAAAAAATCCAAAATGGAACAGTATGGAATGGGAAACTTGTTCTGCTTGATGATCGATAATGGTTATCAAAATGGTTGTTTTGCTTTATGGTTTATGTGATTTATGGCATATACCTGAATTATATTTGCTATCCCTGACTGCTAATTTCTGCTTCTGTAACTTTTCTTGCTTGCATGTACACATAACATGAGCATGATTTTTGACTTTAAAAACTCCCCTGAGTGGAAGACCAGCACTGCACTCTACTATCCCACTAGTGGGTACCCCGTAGCTGGATGGCTGATTAACTTCTAGCTTCTTTAATTGAATACTGAGTGACTCCTTGATTTCCAGAATACAACAAAAGGACTAAAGTAAACTGAAAGAGGATTTCCCTATAATACTTACTGAAATTATGAAGTAACATATTTTCCCACAGAAAATTATCAGAAAACCTTCTGCATACAGTTTAGTTCTTTCAACAAAACTGCCATTTTAAATTATTATATGAAGCTTCTGAGTTCAAGTACTCCCAGAGTGTCTATCTGACTTCTATCTTACTTTTAGAAGAAGGACACAGTCTTTATATTTAAAACTGTTAAAGAAATTGTTTCTTCTGTTTCTCTTTCTCTTTTTTTTTCTTTCTGTCCCTTTTCTTTTTTTCATATATTTTTTATTGTAATTAATAGAAGGGTTACATGATATTGCCAGATGGATGGTGCATTAATTCCCATACATTGATACCCTTTCACTTGTCCTTTTTCTTTCAATAATGATTTTGAAATCGGGGTATCCTGCTTGCTGTACAAGTCAAGTGTCTGCTAACTTCTGCACCTGAGCCATACTACCAGTCCTATAAAATTTCATTAAATCATATCCTATATTAAAAACAGAAAGTATTATTTGGAATTCTCATTACTGAAAAGCACAAGTCTAATGATTAAAAGCTAGAAAATACTAATGTTCCTATAGATAAAGAAAATTTAGGGAATATTGAAATATTCTATTATTTCTTTTAGTAGGGCTAGAGATTTAGGTGTGGCTCTGATGTCAGAGTCCCCAAGTTTTTAGTGATTAGCAACAACCCCAAGTTCATACTTTAAACTTAGTAATTTTCATTTATTTTCAATTGTCTATAATTGTACCAAAGTCCTTTTTTGTTCACAAAGATTAACTTTACTATAATAAGATTAAGTATAGAGAAGTAGAGAAAAGAAACATTTCTTGTGAACTATTTGTTCCTCATGCAGAAAACAGAAGTCAAAAATTGCTTAAAACTTAAAGAAGATGGTTCCCATTCTCTTCTTCTCTTTCTCCTGAAATTGTTATGCTAAAAAGATTTGTGGATGAGTATTGGTGCACATGGGCAGAACATTTTCTTATTCAAAAATGCTTATCAATCTTGGACATTATATAATTATTTTTACTAGACAGACTTTTCCATCATACTTGTTTTGTCATTACCTGATCCAAAGCATGAGCCATCCTGGACTCCAGATGTTTATTTCAGGTTCAGATGTTCATTATGCAAATCTTTACTACTGTTTTCACCCAAAGCAATGCAAGACTGTATATGAGGGATACCCACTCTGTCTAGATGCTTTCTTTTAGTTTCCCTGGCACACAACAGCTTTAGATCTCATCTCCCAGTTTTCAAGACCCAACTTTTCAATCATGAAAGAACCCTATCCCCTTTAGTTTCTGTCTCTTCTCCCAACTACTAAAACTTTGGCCTATGTCAGAAAAGTCTCATGTAAATTTTCATCATAACCTCAAAACTGTCCAATATAGACCGGGTTGTTTTAAAGTTGGAAATTTCCCTAGACTGTTTATTCTGTTACAATGTTTGAATAATAAGGTACTCAGAAAGATTCATTCATTATATCCCAGTTATTGTATTTCTAGAAACTGTGCACTCAGATTTCAATGTTTCACAACTTTCCTCAGTGACGACTAGAAAAATCATACTAGAGCCTTAATTCTTCTGATAGCTACATACATCTCTTTCTCTTCATAAATGTCATATTTCAAAAAGAAATCTCAGATTAAGCTCTAAAACAGAAATCTAAAATCAAGTTTTACTAGGCAGTTAATTAAACTTAATACCTTGATTGTTTTAATCAATAAATGAAATTAGCAAAAGAAAGAGAAATATGTCAACACAAATCTATTAAATTATCCAAGGCATGTGTAATTTCAGTAAATTCATTTAGGGACTCTAATTACTACAGTTATAAAAATGTATGCATTGTATTATATGAGTAACTTAAATGGATATAGTCCCTTTGAAAAATTCTCAGGAAGCCGAAGTATAAAACTAAACAATTGTTAAGTTTGAATGGTATAATTTACTGCAATTGTCAAACACAAATAGAAGAGTGAATTTATGTTTATCATACATTTTCTAAATAAGAGTATACACAGTATAACTGTGACTTCTTTGAGTCCTTTTTCTGTTCTATATGGATTATGTTTGTGCACATCAGATCCAGTACTTTCCTTAAACTGAGTGCTTTGTGTTCAACAATTGTTGTTGCTTGTTTGTTTTTTCATATATTTTTATTGTAATTAATAGAAGGGTTACATTATATTTGCAAGATAGAAGGTACATTAATTCACGTACATTGATACCCTTCTCATGTCTTGGTCCCCATTTCCCTCCCCCCTACCCCCACCCCTCATCTTGTTTCCCCCCCTTCCCTATCCAATTTCAAATAACCAAATACAAATATAATCCAATATATTAGATAACAAAGTAAGATACTGTAACAATCTGTTCAGGGTCTTGAACACAGGGAATGGGCCTTATCTTAGAGATAAGCACTCAAGACTAGCACTCTACTACTTGAGCCATAGCTCTGCATCTGACAGTTTCTGGAACTTTGCTGGATATAAGAGTCTATGTCCAACCAGTCAAGGTGGCTCATGCCTGTAATCCTAGCTACTCAGGAGGCTGAGATATGAGGATCTCAGTTTAAAGCCAGCCTCAGCACTAAAGTCTGTGAAACTCTTATCACTAGTTAATCACCAGAAAACTAGAAGTGGCCCTGTGGATGAAGGAGTAGGGCAGTAACCTTTAGCTGAAGAGCTAAACTGAAGGACAGTGCCCAGGCCCAGAATTCAAGCCCCAAACCTGACAAAAAAGGAAGTGAAAGAGAGTCTATGTCCAAAGATTCTATCTTGTCTATCCTGGCTGTCTTCAAACCACAATAGTCAGATCTCAGATGCCTAAGTACCTGGGGTTATAGATATAAGTCACAGTTTTTTGCTTGTGCTCAATTTTTATATTCATGGCTGGTATTCTACAGCTTGAACTATGTGTCCATTTTCAGGTTTTTGGTAATTAATTGGAGATCTGTGTCTGTATATTTGTCTGCCTAAGCAAGATATTTAACTCAGTCCTCAGATACAAACCTCATGAGTAGGTAGGTATGTGCCACTGGCACTTGGCAAGGAGTAGTTTCAGGGCACCAATATTTTGTGAGGATCATTTCCTTCCTGTCCAATCTTATATCTAAACAATCAAAAACTACTAATTTCCTGAAACATAATTAGCAAGTCTCAATTGCAACCAGTTTTTAATTCTGTATTCATCTTATCCTCTCATGCGTATACTATTACATTAGCTCCAGCTTTTGCTTTCTCTAAGCGACCCTGTGCCACCCCATATCTTTATTGTTCTAAAATGACATTTTCCATACTATGTTTATGATCAAAGTCTTCAATGGATCATACTACTTATTTTTTTTTCCTTTGTGAATACAGATGCTAGAATTGAAACTTAAGGCTTGTATTTGGCGTATTAGTTCAGATGATGCTCTATCACTTGAACTTTGTATCCACTGTGACTTTGATAGTTCTTTATAGATGGAATTTTGAGGACTTTTTTGACCCAAGCTAGCCTTCAGCTGTGATCCTTACCTAAGCAGCTAAGATTACAGCTATGAGCCTTTGACATCCTTCTGATACTCTTTTTAATATGTGTGTGTCATTATAGTTATTTTTAATTTAAACTTCACTTAAACATAATTTGTATTTAGTTTCTTAATCTATTTATCTATCTATATATATATCATGCATATAATATATCTATCATGATTACACTATCGAATGCCTAATAATGTATAAGACAAATATAATAATAAATCATAATATTTTAGTTAATGTCTGACATTTATTTAGTCCAAAAATGTGTCCTACTGGAAGAAAGGCTACTCTTTTCTTTTTACTCTTAAAATGTAATATGTATTCTTTAAGAAAAACTGCTGTCACCTTAAAAAAAATCCCAGCTTCAGAACAAGACTCATTTATGAAGACACACAATGTGATTAAATGCTACATTCTTCATAACAGCACTGTGTGCATCTATTACTATTAAGTCCTTCACAGGCAGTAATGTCAGGAGACACAGCAGAGAGGAAGGAGACCCCACAGAGCTTTTACAAACCCTGGCTGTTAATTGTATCCTCTAAGTGACATATTAGGAATCTTAGGAAGTGTCTTCACTATATAGGAAAAAAAAGATGATTGGCAAAATAGGATGCAAGATGAGAAAGCACTGCTACCCTGTGAAGTCAAGTGACAAGAACATTGTGATTGACTGTGTGCAGAGCCACTGTAAAATTGAACTGAATCAAGACTGACAGAAGACTCTGGGGTTGGCAATCAGGAAGTCACATTTTGTTACATGCACAAGGATCAGAATACATTTTATGAAACAGAGAGCAAAAAAATAAGAATCGTGGTGGCGAAAAAAGAAAAACAATTTTACAAGTAGTGAAAGTTGAGTTTAGTATAGCTTTGTGGAAGTAAATTCAAAAGAATACTAATAATATGCAAAGTTCTTACAGTTGCAAAAATTTTAAGACTAGTATAGTGAGATGAAATAATTTGAAGTATAAAAATTAGCCTTGGGGCTGGGAGTTTGGCCTAGTGGTAGAGTGCTTGCCTAGCATGCACAAAGACCCAGATTCGATTCCTCGGTACCACATACATAGAAAACAGCTGGAGGTGGTGCTATGGCTCAAGTGGTAGAGTTCTAGCCTTGAGAAAAGTCCAAAGATAGTGCTCAGGCTCTGAGTTCAAGCCCCACAACTGGCAAAAAAAAAATTAGCCTTGTAAGTTATGCCTCAGGATGTTGAGGTGTTACATAGGCATAAGGATCCCAACTCAAAAGCAACTATACCAGGTAGAGTTTACATCTCCAGAAGAGTTACATGCATCAAGCATAGAACAGTTGGTCAGTTCCACTTTTATCCCTAGTCCAACAGAACCTGGCTCTTTCCTTAGACTTGCTGAACTCTGGTTCATAATCTGCAACAGAATGTTGTCATTGAAAGAAACAAGATGCCTTCGTTATCAGAAACAGGGGTTTAACTAAACTTTAATTAGCTTGTAATAGCAATTCTTAATTAAAGGGCAACAGGAAAATGACATAATGAAAATGCAGTAAATCAGAGCTAAGCTACCTGGCCAAAACATTAGTTTTCCAGAAAAATAACTAGCACAGAATTGACAGAAAGGATGCAGCACACTTTGACAGAAAAGACAGATATTCTGACAACCCGAATCTTCAATTCATTTTTTGACAAATGAAATTATCAAAGTGTTTTAGAAATAAAGTTAATAATATATATATATGCTAAAATGAGATACGGAAACAGAATACGAGCAGTAGTAATCACAGGCTATATTTAAATGTGACATGACTTTTGGGTCATAAAAGTTTTATAGACAGGAAGTCCTTTATTCTATATCAAAATCAATTAATATTTTAATTTCTATAATAATCATTGCAAAATTACTTTTTCAGACATATTGGTCAAATATATTTAAAATATAATTTTGCACTTACATGAAATAAAGAAATAATATATACAGATTTTAACAACCTGAAGCCACATTAATGTGAACTCTAATTTTATTCCTAATGAATTCTGATATTTTCATCATTGAAACTATTCTAAAATATTATGTGATTGGGAATGTAGTTCATTGCCTAACCTGTTCAAGCACCCTAAAACATGGCATTTTGCTTTTTCTGGTCTCACTTATGTTTCCTTGCTTTACATTTATATCCTTTAAGAACAATCCTTCTATAAATACTTGCCAACCTATGTCACCTCTTGTGAATTACCTTGTTTACCTAATCTCCCATTATCTGTCTGTCTATCTGTCTATATTGTGCACTGTTTGTTGGAGTATAAACTAGTATAGCAATTATGGGAGCAAATATATATTATAAGACCCAGTAATCATACCACCACATATATAGGCAAGCAGATAGAAAAGTGTGTTGAAATGACAGCTGTTTTTTTTAAATTATTTTTATTGGAGTTCTATTCTGAGCATACAGATTCTGGAATCAGTCTAGGTTCTTATCAACAGATAAATATACAAAAATACCTAAGCTCAGATTTCAGGGTAAGAAAAGTTCCACATAAATACACTAGGCATGTAAAAATGTTTTTGGAGTCTATAAAGGAAAAAAATTGAATTTTTAATAGAAATAAAAGTGCTGTGCTCACAGCTCCAACAGAAAAGGCTCAGCAAAGACACTTTTGGATATAACTCCTAGATTTCTCACCCAAACGCTTAGGTGAATGACATCCATTCATTTACATATTCTTTACTGATATCTACATTCCAATATTACTTATTTCACTGTCTATTTTGAACAAAATTATTAGACTATGGAAAAGGAAACAAGAATATTAGTTTCATGGATAGTAGGATACTGTAAATGTAATTACTGTTTTATACCTATGAACAGAATGTTCAGAAAGTATCCCAATAAAGTCTATGTAACTCTTCCTAAAAAATGTATAAAGTATGACAAGTAATGGAACAAAGCAAACTTTGGATGATGATGTTCATAAAGAAGTTCAGTTTATAAAATCTTCTCTCCATAGTTACCAGGCATGGAAAATGTAGGTAGGACCGGAATGTTTTTAGTCTAGCTGGCTCCAACAATACCAGCTCTGTTGCTAAAAATAAAACTCAGTGTATTGGCACAACTAAGCTATGGGCAGAATACCTTTCAAATTTCTTCCAGAAATTGCAAAAGAGATATCCAAATATTTGTTCATACAAAGATGTGTATGCTATTATTGATAACTGTTGTATTCATAAGGACAGAACATGGGAAACAACTTCATTATCTTTCAGTAGATGAATAAGCAAACTATTATACTATATTCATGTAATGTAACATAATTCAAATAAAAGGCAATGACCTGATGAATTAATCTCAAACTTATTTTTTCATATATTTTTATTGTAATTAACAGAAGGGTTACATTGTATTCACCAGATAGAGGGTGCGTTACTTCACATACATTGATAACCTTTCTCATGTCTTGGTCCCCATTTCCCTCCTCCCACCTCTGCCCCTCATCTTGTTTACCCTCATTCCCTATCCAATTTCAAATAACCAAATATGCATATATCCAATATGCATATTTGCATATCAGATAACAAGGTGAAATACTCTAGCAATATGAGATAACCAAGGTACAGCAGAATAGATGAGAGGTAATATAGTACAGTAAGGACAACAATCACTAGTTATATGGCTTTTGTTTCTACGTCCTGGAGGTCCTTTCATTTAGGGACATACTATATGGCCTTATGTATCTAGGTTTTGTTCTATGTAAATCTTTGCTAGGAGAGCCCAAGGTTTCTACTGATAATGACAAATTAATCTCAAACTTATTTTGCTGAACAAAAAAAGTGTTGGAAGCCTGAATTCTACTTACAATGAAAATTATAAAGATAGAATTAACCTATAAAGGTCAATATAGTATCATTCATTCTCTGAGCCAAGCTGAGACAGAACATTGTTAATAAGCCCAAAGAACTTTTTTTATGGTGATGGGAATGCCTCCCAAAGTTTTCTTAAGATGATAGTTATTCAGGTGCATAAGAAAGTGTTAACATTTTTTTAAATATGTGCTTCAGTGGGCACATTTTAAGATAAACAAAGGATAATTTAATAAATT
This sequence comes from Megascapheus bottae, assembly GCF_031878675.1. Taxonomy (NCBI): domain Eukaryota; kingdom Metazoa; phylum Chordata; class Mammalia; order Rodentia; family Geomyidae; genus Megascapheus; species Megascapheus bottae. Next base: position 13,932,683 of record NC_143518.1, read on the forward strand.
TGATTAAATGTGTATCCAGTGCTTCCACAGAGAATTAATTATCACAAGGAATAATTTGAAGCATGGGAAGACAACTTTCTTGTCACATAAAATAGGCATGATAAAAAAAAAACAAATCAAACATCTTCTAGTACATGTAAAATTAGAAAAAGGAAAAAAAAATGAAAATCAGAAACATTAATGCATAAAACATTAATGCATAAAACATTGTTCTGTACAGTGTCTGATGAAGAACAATAAAATGGATATGGGCTACACAAGCACACATTGATACTTTTTTCCTACATATGTAGACTATATACCTTTAGAAAGTTTCAGGTCTGGTCGGTAAGGTTTTTGATCCACTTTGAATTGATGTTAGTTTGTAATGACATCTGGAATCCACTTTTAGTTTTCTGCATGTGTCTGCCCAGTTTTCCCAACTCTATTTGTTGAAGAGGCTGCTTTGTTCATAATGTGTCTTTAGCTCCTTTTTGAACCTAAGATGATTGTAGGTATGTGGTTTTATTTCTGGACTTTCTAATCTTTCCATTGATCTATAAGTCTATTTTCTTGGCACTACTGTGCTGGTATGTGTGTGTGTGTGTGTGTGTGTGTGTGTGTGTGTGTGTGTGTGTGTGTGTGTTACTATGGCTCTGTAATATAGTTTGGAAGCTGACATTGTGATACAGACTGTATGGCTTTATTATTTATTTTGCCTAGAATTGCTTTGGCTCTTCTAGGTCTTGTTGCCCATATGACAACAAATTTTGGATTGTTTTCTCTATCTCAGTAAAGAATATCATTGGAATTTTGATGGGGATCACATTACATTTTTACATCATTTTTGTCAGTATGGCCATTTTAAACAATATTGATTCTACCTATCCATGAACATGGGCAGTCTTTTCATTTAATGGTGTCATCTACAAAGAGAGTAGAACTTACAAGTATAGGCAGGAACTTCTTGTATAAAATCTTGAGGCACAACAGATAGAAGAGAGACTCAACAAGTAGGTGTGTATTAAGATAAAAAAAATTCTGCACAGCTAAGGGCATAATTATTAATGTAGAAAGACAGCCAACTGGATAGGAAGAGATCTTTACCAGCAATACTTCTGACAAAAGCCTAACGCACAATATATACAAGGAGCAACAGAAACTTAAGCCTCCCAAACTTAGTATAACAATTGCTAAAGGGTAAACAAGCTAAAAAAGATTTCACACAGAAAGAGATAAGAATGACAAAGAAACACATGAGGAAATGCTCTTCATTCCCAGTCATAAAGAAACTGTGAATCAAAATAACCCCATGATGCAATCTTATTGGATATTTTGAATTAGAACAAGAAATGTTGGCAGGCATGTCGGGAGAAAGGAATCCTATTGCACTGCTGATGGAATCTAACACAGTACAACCACTCTGGAAAGCAGTCTGAAGGTTCCTCAAAAACCTAACATAGATGGGAGTTTAGCCTAGTGTAGAGTGCTTGCCTACCATGCACGAAGACCAGGGTTTGATTCCTTCCTTGGTACCACATACATAGAAAAAAATAGCCAGAACTGGTGCTGAGGCTCAAGTGGTAGAGCTCTAGCCTTGAGAAATGCCAAGGACAGTGCTCACTCCCTGATCTCAAGCCTAGGATGGGCAAAACAACAACAACAACAACAACAACAAAAAACATAGACCTTGCACTACAAACCAGCCATACCATACCATTCTTTGGCATCTGAGCAACATAACTTAGGACCTGATAAGGATGCCTGCACAACCACGTTCATTGCTGCACTAATCACAACAGCCAAGATATGGAAACAATACAGATACTCAAAAATAGATGAGTGCATTCCAAAACTGTCATATCTATATACAATGGAATTGAACTCAGACATTAGGGAAAAAAATGAAATGATGTCATTTGCATGGAAATGGATGGTACTGCACCAAATCATGTTACATGATGTAAGCCAAGATCAGAGAGACAAAAGGTGACTGTTTTCCCTGATGTGGAAGACTTAGATCTAAAATGTGCTGGGATATGACAAAATGCAGAGGGTTCTAAATACTCACATACAGTGAAACCCAGAGAGGAAAGTCTAAGAAGAGAATCACAAAAGTACAATACACAAATGCCTCCTCATATGCATATAAAATAATGTACATACCTAAATGAACTCCAAAGATATGGAAACAAAGGACTTTTTAAATATATTTTTATTGTAATTAATAAAAGGGTTACATGATATTTGCCAGATAGAAGGTGCATTAATTCACATACATTGATACCCTTTCACATGTCTTTGTACCCATTACCCTCCCCCCCCACCACCCACCCCCCGTCTTGGTTTTCTCCCCTTCCCTATCAAATTTCAAATAAGCAAATACAAATAAATTCAATATATCAGATAACAAAGTGAGATACTGTAACAATATAAGATACCCAAGGGACAGCAAAGGAGATGAGAGATAACATAGTACATTAAGGACAACAATCATTCGTTGTATGGCTTTTGTTTCAATATCCTGGAGGTCCTTTCAATTAGTTTCATACTATATTGCCTTATGTATCATGGTTTTGCTCTATTGCAGATCTCTGCTAATAGAGCACAAGGTTTCTACTGATTATGAAAAATGAGAGAAACCATTGAGCCTAATTTCCTTTGAGTCTGGCTTCCTTCACTTAATATGATTTTTTCTAAGACTTTCCATTTCCTAACAAATGGGTCGATGTCATTTTTTCTGACAGCAGCATAGAATTCCATTGTGAACAAATACCACAACTTGTTGATCCACTCATCAACTGAGGGACATCTAGGTTGGTTCCATATGTTTGCTATGGTGAATAATGCTGCAATGAACATTGTTGTGGTAGTGGATTTAGTATGCCCTTGCTTCTGGATGGTTGGGTAAATGCCAAGTAATGGAATTGCTGGGTCATAGGGGAGTTCTATGTTTAGCCTTTTGAGGCACTGCCACACTGCTTTCCATAGTGGTTGAATGAGTTTGCACTCCCACCAACAGTGTAGTGGTGATCCCTCCTGGCCACATCCCCTCCAGCATCTGTTGTTATTCGTTTTCCTGATCCTGGCCATTCTAACTGGAGTGAGGTGGAATCTTAGAGTTGTTTTGATTTGCATTTCTTTTATGACCAAAAATGTTGAGCATTTCTTCATGTGTCTATAGGCCATTTTTGTTTCTTCTTCAGAGAAGACTCTCTTTAAGTCTTTGGCCCATTTTTTAATGGGATGGTTGTTACTTTGGAGATTAGTTTTGGAGTGATTCAATTTTTTGAGTTGTTGATATATTTTAGATATGAGGCCTTTGTCCGTTGTTTGGTTTGTGAAGACCTTCTCCCACTCTGTAGCTATGTCCTTTGCCATACAAAAGCTCTGCAGTTTAATGCAGTCCCATTTATCCAGCCTTTCTCTGATTTGTTGTGATTCTTGGTCCTTATTAAGAAAGTTTCGACCTGTGGCAAGGAGGCAAAGGACTTTTTTTAATCTGTTTTTTTTTTTCCTTTTTCTGATGCCTCTATGTACTTTACTTAATATACAGAGTATTTACGTGCATATCTGAGTGAAGGTATGGGGATGGTACAGAATCACAAAAAAAGGATGAAAAATTCAGCAGTGGAGTTCACTAGACATTGATGAAAGTGAACTATGGAAGTTCTGGCTGAAGATGGGAGGGAAGGAGGAAATGGGACAGAATGAGGGAACAGATGACATTATGGGAAAGACAATGTATTTATCATCTGGCATTTTAAAATACAACCTCACTGCACACAACATCTAAGGCAACAGCAAAATAAATAAGCAAAAAATCTGACTATTTACATTTATGCATTTAGTATCATTTAGTATAGTATTTATTTAAGAAAAATTGCCAGGTTAGCCAAACTGCTACTTGTTAAATTATATCAACCATAATGAAATCTGACACCTATTGTCATTGAAGGAGCTTCAGTTTTTGAGGAATTCTTGGTCATGAAAAGTTTACAATCTAAGAATAAATAAAGTTGTATGGGTATAAAATACAGTTTGCTAGGCAGAGAAGCACCATGTAGCAGGAAGACTAGAAATATAGTTGAGTTAAGCAAGTATTTGTTTAGTATACAAAATATAAACCCTAGCACTAAATAAATACATAAGTAAATATTAAGCAATTTAATAAATATGTATAACCAGGACAGAAAACTTTAAAGCAGAATTATATGTAACATTGCACATTAAGTATATGGCAAAATAAAATTTTACAATGGATAACTATTACTAATGTTTGTCCATAATGTATAAAATATAGTTTTTAATGTTTCTCCAAGGAGCAACATTGTTGGGATCAGTTACTCATTGACTTTGTATATTGATTTGTGAGTTATTATGAAAGTATTCTTCCTCATCTGGTCTCATAGCAGCTCTGAAGTGGTGTATTCATTATACACGTGTTGAAAAACAAATTGGAATCACTCAAGAAGCACAGAGAAAGTTCTTCATCTAAAAAGAGGTGAGAGTTTCACTCTTCAATGTTATGCTTTAGGTTATCAACTCAAGATAATTGACAGACAGGTGAAAGTAGAAATAAGACATTACATTCCACTAAGTTGTTTTTCCACCCTTACAACACCCATTCCTTGCTTCTTATTCATCCCTCAACACTGATGTAATAACAATGGAGGTTTCTCTTTCTTATCTTATTAATTCATTAAAATATAGCTTTAAAATACTAGAAGGTTATGTTAATAGTGAAAATATTGAAGTCCTAAGTTCTTATAGTGACAAGGAAAAATGTGAAGATAGTAGGAAGAAATATAAGAACTCTAAGAGACAAAATCACTATGTCTATTAACATTACAAAAAAGGAACACTACAGAATTTAGAGTTTTATTTCAAGCTTTAATTTTTAGTCTTTTCCAGAATTGCCTTTCTCTAAGTTGGCTTTCCACTAGAGAAATGGATTGCATAAGTCAAGTCTATTCAGCAGTATGGCTTGAGCCTCAACTGTTGATCCAGCCATTGAATGGCTTGTGCTTTTTTAGGAACAATAAATTGGAAAAACAGGACTAGAACTGAATTTTTTTCCTGTCCTGATGTTAATGAAATAAGAGACATTTGTAGTGTGTTAAAATTAAGCCATCCTATAAAGACATGCTAAAACTTCCAACTTACAGTAGTCATGTAACTGAAAGACAATGTGCTCCTTTCCTTCAGTGTAACATCTCATTCTGATAGACTCCTGAGAATGTCCTGGGCAACAGGTGACTTGAGCATATTTTGCACATGCTTCTTTGTATAGGCTTCACAATAGCCATTCTTTCCATGGAAAGCCTAGTAGTTTGCTTGCTTGACTGCTTGCCCATGGTGGTTAGAAGGTGCTTTAGTCTCAAAGTGATGAGGTAAGAAATAAGTCATATTAAAAAAAAGAAGTGCTTTTCCTTCATTGAATTCATAATAAAGTAAAATATTAATAGCTGAATAAAAACACTACTTTCTATTTATTTATTTATTTATTTATTTATTTATTTATTTATTTATTTATTTATTTATTTGTGGTTCATGGGGCTTGAACTCAGCCTGGGCAGTGTCCCTGAGCTCTTCAGCTCAAGACTACCACCATACCCTTGAGCTAAGCCCCACTTCCCATTTTCTAGAGGTTAATTGGAGAAAAGAGTCTCAGGTCCTTTTGTGCCCAGGCTGGGTTTGAACCTTGATCCTCAGATCTCAGTCTCCTGAGTAGCTAGGAGTACAGTTGTGGGCCATTGCATCCTGCTGCTTTATATTTTTATAGTGTCTGAATTATCTGATTATATCTTACATGGGCCTCCTAGTCTTTAATATTTGAGTAAGATATTTAAGAAAAGCTACTCAGAAATACCTAATTCATTCTTTTATATAATAAATAATTTGTGAATGTCCACTGTATGGAGCCTGACTATACTATAATTTCTGTTTAGCGATGTCAAATGGCCACTTAGGAATGAAAATGACCTGTAATATAACAACTGGGGATGTGTAGCTATGATTGATTTGATTCTAGGAAAATGCTAATGATCAATGCATTACACACAGAGATAAGTGACAGCAGTACTGTAAATAGAGAAAACAAAGGAATCTATTGCACACCTGTGTTGCTACTGTGGAGCAACATGGGAATGGGGAGGGGCATACAGGACCAGCCTGAAGTCCCCCAGAACTGAGCAAGATGGTAAGTATCGATGATCCAGCCCTCCCCTAATTACCAGGGAAGAAAAAATACACTGAGTCAGGAGCAGTGTCAACCATGAAAACGCATCAGGTCTCTCTGCTGATCTCTCTTTATTGCCGTCAGGCAATTAGTTATATACTATTGAGGTAAGAGAAGGTGGGAACTGGGAAGCTACCAATAGGAAGAGGGCCACCATGCTACCACTAAGGGTCTGGGGTGGACTTTTAGGTACGGGGCGGGACAAGTGCAGGAAAGCCCCAAGACCTGCTCTCCTGCGAGACCCACACAGCTGCCGGGGGCTCAGTCGAGTCACCTACACAGAGATGCCTTAAGAGAGGTAGGCAAGGAGCAAATGCCTGGCCAAAGCCCTTTAACAGCCGCTGAGCTGGAATCAGGCCTCAGAGATGGAGGTCAGGCCCCAACACACCTGAAACAAGAGAACTAATGAGGGCCAGTTATGTCATTCATAGATCATGTGCAAGAACTTTGAGCTGATGTTGAAAAAAGTTAAGATCACATGAAGATACCATATATGACTTAAAAAATACATACAATGCAAGGAATTCATTGTGGAGAGAGCCAGAAAATGTTTTCCATGATCTGAGTGATAACTACTTGATGGATTGATTGAGCTACAGTCTGAAATATGTGAGTACATTTGAGTTATTCTTTGTTTGAGTACATTTCTTGATGATTAAACCTAGAAGAAGAGCAAGAAAGTGATTCAAGACTGATTTACAGAACTAGATGGATGGTGGTGGTATCAGGAACTGAAATTGAAAGTCTTGGTTAAAAGATCAGAGGTGAGGAAACAAATGATGAGTTCAGCTTTGAGTTTATCAATTCAGAGTATTTGTGACATTCCCGTAAGAGGAGATGTCACGTGGTCATTTTTTGCCTCAGTCAGAAACTCAGCAGAGTCTAGCATACAACTATTCTTATTTGCAAAGAGGTTCTCTATATGCAAGCCCTAGAAACAATTACAGATCAATGAAGAAAATGAATGAGTTTATTGGGAGGATTTTTTTTCATTTTTTTGAAGAATTTATTAACATTGATTTTTACATCATATTTCAAATGACATGTTTAACAAATGAGTATTCAAGAAGGGAATGTCTTTATACAATCACTGGCACTTAGTTTTTAGAACATAATCAAAATTAGGCTAAGGGTTTGTATATCATAGAAACATACTAATTTATGAAATAAAACATGTCTATAGAGTCATAGGTTTTTATGTCTATGTAGTTATGTTTATATTTCCAATACCATGGACACCTGCTCAGCTATGTTTATCTCTGCACTATTCACAATAACCAGGCAGATGGAAACAATCCAGATGCCCTACTGCAGATGAATGGATACAGAAGATGTGGTATTTATGTATACAATGGAATTCTACATAGCCAACACACAAGATAAAATAATGGCATTCTCAGAGAAGTGGATGAATCTAGAGTGAATTATGTTGAGTGAGACAAGTCAAGACCAAAGGAACAAAAGGCGCATGGTATCCTTAATATGTGGCTATTACATCTAAACAGTACAAGAGAGAGGACTCAATATTTGCATACCCAATGCTATTGGGAGGATTTTTATCAACTCAAATGAATGTGATCATAAAAGCAGAATGAGAAAATGATCAGGAACAAAGAGAGAAAATTTACTGAATCAAAATTAACAGCACAGGGCCGGGAGTTTGGCCTAGTGGTTAAAGTGCTTGCCTAGCATGCATGAAGACCCAGGTTCGATTCCTCGATACCACATACATAGAAAAAAGCCGGAAGTGGTGCTGAGGCTCAAGTGGTAGAGCTCTAGCCTTGAGAAAGTCCAAGGACAGTGCTCAGGCCCTGAGCTCAAGCCCAGGACTGGCAAAAAAACAAAACAAAACAAAAAAAAAAACAAAATTAACAGCACAGCATAGAATTCAGAAGGTGAGAACAACAATGACCTGATACAATCTGTACAGCTGATTTGCTGCAGGACTGCAGATGGTGCAGGTGCTGGAGGTGCTGCTACAGCTATTGGAACTATGAAGCACATTTGCTACTGACAAACATGTATCTTTTACTCTTTGTGATTGTGTGTTACAGGTTGGAATTTTATCTGTAGTTTCATGAAGTCCAATTCAGTCCTATTCAGCAGACAAGATCTCACTCATGAGAATGAGTTCTTGGCAATGATCAACAACTATTTGAACAAATGAGCCTTCTAAGCATTATAGTAACTATGTGACTGCATTTTAAACATGATGATTACTTTTTTTCTGTAACACTTCAGATATTTTAGTTGATAGTGTAGATAGATCGTTGATAGAGATTTGTTATTAGAGATTAGTAAATATAAAATAAAAATTCCTTTAACATTATGGACAAAGAATGGAAGCATTATCTGCTTGAAAGTTCAAGGTCATTTTATGAGAGTAAGTAAAACAATATGATAGAAGGGACTGAATATAAATTAACAATGAATGTGGACCACCAAAATTAAATGGTGCAGAATATTGTGAATAATGGTAAGGATTTTGATGTATTTTTATTATATATATATATATATATTGCCAAGAGGAGTACAAGTTGGATTATCATGTTAAACACAATTATATTCCTAGCTGTACTTAGGATAGGAAGAGTAGTAATGAGAAAGATAGAGGAGGCTAACAAAGAGATTCTTGGACTAAATTCTGTGAAGAGTTGCCAGAGGCTTAGATTAATATTTAGCAATGCAAAAAGTAAGACCTATTCAGATACTACATGTAATTTATAGGTACAGCCAAGGAAATTTCTGATGCATTTGGCATGAGCTTTTTCAGAGAAAGCCAAGAATATGTTCTGTGCTCTTACCTGGTCATCAACAAAAATGAATTTTCATAAACTTAAATTAGGGAATATAGAGGTAAAACAAGTTTGTGAAAGCTTCAAGGACGTATTATCTAGGTACTGGTGTTTAAAGCCTGTTCTCCAACCTGTCTATGGAGGCTGTTTCAACAAAACAAAACAAAACAAATGGAAAAATAAAACAGCAAGAAACTGGAGTTGGGGTATGATGTAGTCAGAAACAGGTAGCCTTTAAATATTATTGAAGTTTTACATCATTTTAAATTTTGAAATGTCATTTTGTTATTGTATCAAAATATCTCTTCCAACAATATATCACTACAAATTTATCCTAGAATCATTTCTAGAATTTTGGTTATTTTCAATTATACATTTAGACCTGTGATCTGTTTTCAGATTATACATTTATACCTCAAATTCATTTTGTTTTTGTAAAAGATACAATGCTGGTTTCCAGATTCTTGTTTATTTGTAATTATCAGCCATGTGAATAGTTAGTTGAATGGTACAAGGATATTTTATGAAATCTCACAAGGAAATTCTTTCACTTAAGAATAGAATTAAGTCAGCATTATAGATGTACTAAATTTTATTGTAGTTGCTGGCAGGGGATGAAATTCTCACTATCACCCATGAGATCAACATTTATCAAACATCTTGGTCTGATTCACACCAGCAGAGATAGATTCCCCATCCTAGTATTAGCATTCATCTGGATGCCTTCATTGTGCAAAGGGATACTGTGAGATTACTTTGGTCTTTGGACTAGGAATATAGCATACTGATAAACATGTCTTCTTGGTAGACAGAAAGAATGACTCCATTATATAGTATTCTCTGCAGTTGAAATAGCCATGAGAAAATTTTCTGGTCAACCCAGCATGCAAAGTCCCTTATACACTCCAGTACAGTATCCTTTACTTGAATCAAACAATTAAATGCAAGCAGAATGTTTAAAGACTTAGGGGAAATGTCAAACCCTAGTGTGAAAGCTTCTTGGCATCCTGAGGCACTGAGAATGGGAACCCCAAAACCATATTATAAACCCAACCAAACTGTACGTGAGGAGTAAGTGAGATCTCCTTTTTAGCTACTGAATTTTGAAGCTTAAAAAACATTTAACTTATGCTGACAGAAACATTCATCTTTCTTCTGGTGCTGCATCTTAAACTCTGAGACAATTCTTACTGAAATTTCACAAATTCACATCCAGGTAGAATTTAAGACTGGAATCTGGTGGCAATGATAAAATATTGTCAACTTCTACATCTAAGTAGAAGTTAGGCTGTAAAATGAAAATGAATAGTATATGCTGAATCTATTGTTGGAGAGATTATTTATATATGCTAAAAAGGGCAGGGCTCATTTAAATTCTAGAGTTATTAATTTCTTTCATTGATGCTTATTTGATTATATTAAATTTGTAAGAAACTCAAGGTCTTTGCCCTTGATCGTTATATTTAGCACATTATTTTTGGAAGTACTTGGCCAGAGATGGCAATCAATATATTGTTTTTCTTTCTATTGAAAGGATGATTGATATTAGTAAAATATATGACAGAATAAAAAATACATTTCTGTGTATCAATTTGCTCTTTTATCCTCCAATGAGATCAGAAAGTCTATAACTTACTTTTATATCTTTGTAGCATTTAAAATCTTGCTTCTTATATAAAATACTAACCAGAAAAGATTATTGAAAAATGCTCAATAAATTTTTGTTGAATTGACTTTTATACTTGTTCTCTTTCCATAAATATAGGATAAATTCATTTTACATAGTCTCTTAAAATTATTTTTGTCTATAAATTCATATTTTCTCTTCTGAGCTCAAACTTCATGATAAATGTGAAAGATTATTTTCCATCCTCTCACAAGGTATGTATTTCTTCTGAAGAGAAAATGCAAGTGTTAGAGAGATTTAAAGACAGCAAGAGGATTGGCAATCATGTAGGTTAGGTTCATCTTATTTTCATGAAAGAGGTGAAAGGCCTTCAGAGTTCATAAGACACGAAAATTAATGATGCATTCTAATTAAGCAAATGTTCACTTCCTTTTCCTGTAAAAATGTAAGGAGAAATAAAGATCAAATGGCTTTCTATCAAACTATGGAAAAAGATATGCTCTCACTCCCACTCCCTGTCACTCATTCTCCTATGGTTTTATATTAGATTCCAGGTATCTTAATCTTTTTGTTTCATTTTCCTGATTCTAGGAGGACACTATTCCAGTCAGTATTGGCTTTTCTTCTGCTGCAATAATCCCAACCAAAGTCCCTATTCTTATAACAATCTCTGACTCTTATCCTCTAGCTCTCTCTTGAGTTGTTTATAGTCATAATTCAGATCATGTCTATATTTTAAGTGTTTAATATTATAATAATTGCAAAGAACCTTTTGTCAGTCACAAGTCTGACAAATGACAAAACAGGCATTGTATGAATTAGGATGTGGTTATTATCAGTACTACCAAATTCTTCATTATTTTTGAACTACATTTATTGGACAGAATTTTAGGGAAGTTATAGCATTTCCTTGAATAATTCTGAATTTATTATTTTTATAACTTGCTCCTAATATTGGGAAACTATATAGTGGTCAACTGATATGTACTCCTTATAATTGTTGTCTATTTATTTAGACAGGTCACTACGGAATAGATTTTACTAGTTACATGAGAAAAACAACACCTTGTCAAAATAAAAATAAAACTTAATTCTGACCATATAAAAACTAACATAATTCAATTCATAGAATTACAAATATTTGTCCTATTATTCTAGATATGTTTGCTTAAAAATTAATGTTTGTATAAGTTATATTCTCATAATGTGTTCATAAATTTAATGAATTGGCTAAATTTGATATTTCCATTCTATTTTTTCCTTCAACATAGAACTATTATTAATCACCTAAAAATATGTTGAGTAATATAAATACTTCTTAACAAATGTTTCCTGAAGATCTTTTACACAATAGTTGTTTTCTCCGAAAACTGTGACCTTTTTTATTTTGTAAGAGCAAAATATGCACATTTAAAATGGTTGGATTTGATTTCTCTCTTCTTGTGTTGCTTAATCAGGAATGAAGATTGCCAAGCGGATTTTAGTGTTGACATAGGATGTCAAGATTTCCCATATACCCACCTACGTACAAATACAAGTAGGGCAAATACAAGATAGCAAATGAAGCTAACTCATTTATTTCTTTCAGTAATATTGATGTACATACTATCTCTTTCCCATATTTTCATATTGATGGTGTCTTCAATGTGACATTCTTCATAGGCCTAGTCCTACTGAGATCATTAGGGTTGGTGTCAAAATGAAGGCAAGATCTTTTGTAGGAATCCATAATGAAAGTCTCTGTCTCTCTCCACTTTCACACAGCTAGGAAAGGCTGTCTCAATACACAGTGAAAAAGGCAGCTGTCTACATATTAGAAAGCAGGTACTCATCATGAACTAGATTTTCTGGCAACTCAGTCTGAGCCTGTATCTTAACACCTTGAATTATCACATTATCTGTCTACTGTGTGAAAAGTCTATGTTATTTTCTTAGAGTAGCCTGAACAAAGTGAAGCAGAAATTAGTAAATTTTCTTTTTCCAATAAATCATTGATTTATTTGGTCACACACATAGGAGGATATTAGAGTCATATCTACTAAGGCATTTGTAAAATGTACAGTCTTGTGAAATATCCCATGATTTTTTTACTGGCTAAAACATATGCCAAATATTTTGAAAATACTTTGAAGAAGGCTGATTTTTAATGTCAGTATTTCTGAATAATTAGATGTAATTAAACAGAAGGATATTATAAAGGATATTGGAGGATATTATAAAGTAGGTCTGCATGTTAGCAGCTTGTAATCCTATCTAGTTAGAAGGTTATGATTCCAGGATTAACATGCACGATTGCAAAAACTTGGGCTGGGAGTTTGGCCTAGTGATAGAGTACTTATTTATCATACTTCCGAAAACTGAGGCTCAATTCCTCAGTCCCACATATATAGAAGATCCAGAAATAGTGCTGTGGCTCCAATGCTAGTGTGCTAGCCTCGAGAAATGCCTTAGGATACTGCACAGGTTCTGAGTTCAAGCCCCAGGAAAAAGAATGACAAAGCTTTAAAGCAAAACTTTTATTTTTTATAAGAGCATGATATAGACATTTAAAATATTTATCTTTGCCAGAGGCAGTTTGGAATCAACCTGGGCAAACCCCCATCACAATGCATAAACCTACATATAATGGTACACACTTGTCCTCCCAACTATTTAGAAAGCTTAAATTGAAGGATTCTAGTTTAATCTGTCCCTGAGGTAAAATAATGATACCCTATTTGAAAAAATAAGTAAAAAATGAGAGGTTTGTATCTAAAGTGGTAGAGTACTTGCCTAACAGGCACAAGGACCTGAGTTCAAAACCACCGAAACCAAAATAAAACAGAACTATATTAGATAGAAAGTTAAATGAAATACATAGTTCCCCCATTAGATAAGTAGTGAGCTCCTCTCCCTGTTGGCTGATGTGTTAGTGTGAATTAAAAGCCAGGGAGCAGAGAACAAATAGAAAAATGTACAGTTATGATCCCTCCTTCATAGACTCAATTGTTGGCAGTATCTCCTTGGAAATATGTTAAGAAATACATTGCATGTTAGGAATGCATGTGAAAATTTATTATTAATCACATAAAACATACTCATAAATGCAAATATTACTTAACAAATGCTTGCAGATATGGTTCTCTAAACTCTATTAATGTGCAGGAATGCAAAAACTTTCACACGAAAGTTTGAATGCAAAGCTTTTATTCTTATTAAAAGCTAATGTGGATATTTAAAATGTCTGGCTTGCCAGGCGTAGTGGCTCATGCCTATAATCCTATCTACTCATGGGCTGAAATCAGAGGATCTTGTTTTGAAACCAGCCAGGGCAACAGACAGAAGTGGAGCTGTGGTTAAAGTGGTATAGTGCTAGTCTTGAATTAGAAAGAAGAAAGAAAAGAAAGAGAGAGACAGAAGGAAAGAAGGAAGGAAGGAAGCAAGGAAGGAAAGAAGCAAGAAAGAAGGAAAGGAAAGGAAAGGAAAGGAAAGGAAAGGAAAGGAAAGGAAAGGAAAGGAAAGGAAAGGAAAGGAAAGGAAAGGAAAGGAAAAAGGAAAGGAAATGAAGAAGTAAGCAAGCTCAGGGACAGCAACCATGCCTTGAGTTCAAGCTCAAGAAACACACACACACACACACACACACACACACACACACACACACACGTGTGCGTGCATTACATGGAAGTATAGATAGATAATTGGTTAGATATTAATTAGCTTAGCTATAAACACAAATATAGATATACACACATATAGATGCTTCCTAAATTGTCACTCTACCACTTGAGCCAAACCAACACCACCGCATTTTGCTTGGGAGCACTTGAGTCATGATCCACCTGGTTTAGACTTCCTGTTTTACTTGGCTCAGAGTGTATCCTACTATGACCAGCTTTGAAAATGGAGCACTGTAGATTTTTACATCCAGCTTGACCTGGAGTCACTATACTTGGAATATCATTCTCTCAAATGACTAGGATTACATGTGATCAGCAGACACCCACTTCTGCTATTCTTGTCTTATTTAGTACTGGAAAGAGAATTGCCAAATGGCTATTACTATTTACAAATACATACATATATATATATATATATGTATAACAGGAATAACTTGACCATAATTCTCAAATGTTAGAGATGTGAAGGGGGTGTGAATTTCATTTATGTATATATGTATGTGTGTATGTATGTATGTATGTATGTATTATGCATGTGTTTATTTAGACACGTATGGATCAATCTATCTACCTTTGTATTTATCTATATGTCCAATTATTGGGCCAGTTTTGAGACCTAAACTCAAAGCCTTGAAGCTGTCCTGAGATTATTTTGTTCAAGGATGTTACTCAACCACTTGAGTCACAGATTCATTTCCAGATCTTTTTGGTAGTTTAATCGGAGATAAGAATCTCATCAAAGACTTCCTCCAGGCCAGCTTTGAGCTAAGATCCTGAGATTTCAGCCTTCTGAGTAGGGAGATGCTAAGATTAGAACTATCTTTACATGGCTAAACTCTTGTTGCTTTTTTCCTAATTAAAATCTTAAAAAATAAAACATAGGGAATGGGAGCCTGGTTTCACGGTAGAGTGCTTGCCTGGCATGCATATAGCCCTTGGTTGGATTACTCAGTACCACATAATCAGAAAAAAACAGAAGGAGTACTATGTCTCAAGTGGTAGAGCAAACAGCCTTGAGAAAACTCAAGGACAGTTGCTCATGCCCTGAGTTCTAGTAGATGGACTGACAATAAATAAATAAATGAGTAAATAAATAAATGCATATATGTATAAATACATAAAAAACAAAACAAAACAAATGTTTTTCATGATGTTACCATTACTGTCCTATTTTCTACGTAACTTTTTAAATATGTGTGTGTGTGGGGGGGTGATGTGCACAATGTTACATGTCAGGTGTTTATTAAATTTTATCGTATCATGATCATGAGTTTTCTATATAATCTCAAAAGATGTCCATGTAAGCAGCTAGCAATAGACATTACTTGATTTGGAATGAGTACTAAGAAGGCAGGAAAGCTCCATTTAACGTTCTTTAGGTTGCTAATTGGTGTATGATGATACTAACCCTTTTACCTTTCTGGTTCTCAGATTAAATGATCCTTACTGTCAAGTTGAACCAATCTATGTTAATTGCATTTGAGACTTCTTTTTTCTTCCCAGAGATGGGGATTGAAAATAAGGCTTCAAATATGCTACACAAGTCCTGGAACACTAAACTACACTGCTAGTATTCAACATGTATAATGACATAAACATATATATAGATAGATAGATAATTACTCAAACTATATAATTACAGCCATGAGTCTTTCCCACCTATTGTTCTTACAAAGAAAGCTGTGAACATGCTTTACATACCTAGGTGCTTAATAAAACTTTAGACACTTTCAAAAAGTCTTCTATATACAAAATAAACATAAAGATACAGATTGAAACGAGTACATTTTAATAGATTAATGAATGTCATCATATGTGCAGACATGTATGTAATATGCTACTCTTTTGTATTCAAAGAATAATTTGAATTAATTCATATTTTGTTATAGAATTACAGTAAAATGAAATCTGAAGCATGTCCATAGTATTTTGTATGAGCAAAAAATTGCTAGTTTCTACAATATCTTTTAATTATTTATTTGTGTGTATATATATGTATAACTCAGAATAAAACTCAGAGTTCTATGATTATCTAGTCATGGTCTGTACAACTGAACTCTCATTCCATTGACATGTATTGAAAGTTGCATTTTGAGTTCAGATTTGAATGAACTAAGGGAAAATGTCTTAGTTTGCATTGACTTAAAAGAAGATATAAGTGAGCTGAAGATATCAATATTTGTACAAATTATATAGATTCCTGCCTATGTTTGTGCACTGTGACCACATAAGTAAAGGATTTCTCAACATGAAATCAAAATGTATGAAGTGTGTGTGTGTGTGTGTGTGTGTGTGTGTGTGTGTTCTTGTGCTTGAACTTAGGGCCTTGCTCTCTCTTTTTGTCTTTTTCTCTCATAGCTGGTGTTCCACCACTTGAGCCACACTTCAACTTCTTGTATTTTTTTTAACTAGAAATAAGGTAATTAGAGATAAGAATTTCATGAACTTTCTCTCTGGGCTACCTTAAATTATTATTTGTCAGATCTCAGCTTTGGGAGTAGTTAAGATTACATATATAAACCACAAGTGCCTGGCTCAAAATGTATAACATCTTCTCAGAGCAAAGAATAAAAAAGATTTGTTCAGGAAATGAAAGCCAACTAAGAGATTAAAGTCTACTACAATTTAGGGTGTTGATGAAATCGAACGATATAAATTACTGTTCAAATATTTGGATTGTTGAATAAAACATTCAACGTTCAATAATATTTTAAAGTCCCAGAGCTAAGGAACACAAAACTTATGGGTTTTTTGTTTGTTTGTTTCTGTTTTTTTTTTTTTTTTTTTTTTTTTTTTTTTTTTTTTTTTTTTTTTGCCAGCCCTGGGCTTGAGCTCAGGGCCCGAGCACTGTCCTTGGACTTTCTCCAGGATAGAATTATACACTTGAGCGATAGAACTGTACCACTTGAGCCTCAGCACCGTTTCCGGCTTTTTTTTTTTTTTTTTTTTTTTTTAATCTATGGGGTACCGAGGAATCTAATCTGGGTCTTGGTGTATGCTAAGCAAGCACTCTACCACTAAGTCAAACTCCCAGCCCCAAACTCATGTTTTGTTTTTTTTTTTTTTTTTTCATAATTATATTTTTTAAATATTTATGAACAACAGCTTTACATTTGCTACAAACTTTATTATTATTATTATTATTACTATTATTATTATTATTTTAGGTCATGGTGCTTGAACTCTGGCCTGGGCTTTGTCCCTAAGCTTTTCGCGTCAAGGATAGGGAGGTAGCCTTGATCCAGAGCTCCACTTCCCGTTTTCTAGTGATTAATTGGAGATAATAGTCTCGTGGCTTTGTATTGCCCGGGATGACTTTAAACCTTGATCCTCCGAGCCTGGCTTAAAATGAAAACTTTAATGTCTCACTTTTCTAATTTAAGTCGTTAAGTCTTCACTGAACAATTACGTTTCCTAGAATATCAAAGGAGGTCTGAGTAGAAAATTAGGGTCATATATGAACTATGTTGGGTATCATAATTGCTGCAGTGGTTTTAAGAATGAATATAACTCAGGATATTGATCCTGATAAGGGACCCTCATACTGTCCTAACAGCATTGATTAGTCTCTACCAAACACACCGAAATCACCCATCTTGTTCCTAAAGTGAAACAAGGAAATACAACTTCTGCTCCAGCTCATCATTAGGGCAAGGAACATAGCCTGAAGAGAAAGAAAGAAAAATGGTAGTAACTTGTCCTTCTTAAGTGTTTTTCCCCTTAGCAATTGTCATAGTAATAAAAACTTGAGCAATCTTGAACACATGCATATTTTATTTTGCTGCTTTAATATGCCACTTAACTACCTTTATTCAGGGATTTTTATCTAATGAAGTTGATTGTTATAAAAAGTATTGTCACATCAGCAATCTGTTACTGAGGTTATTCTTTTCTAGCATGGGAATGAAATTTGTGTCAATTAACTCATTCTTCATTATTAAAATGGGAGGATAAGTGGTAATAATAAAATTAGCAACAATCAAAATAATATAAATATTTGACTAGTATAGCACACTTAGTAGCTCAAAATTGCATTGCTTTTTATTTTTTGAAGAAAATTTACCACAGTTTTCACAGTAAAGTGGTTATCTTATGCTTTAAAATCAAGGTCACAAGATTTGCAAGACCTGATGTTATTCTCCAGGCTTAGATAAGATATAAAAAGCACAATCAGGAACTAGTTGGCTTTTCCCCACAATTATACCTTTCAGTCTTCACAACTATGCATGTACAGGCTGGGGGTGCTAGAGGTTCATGGAAACCAGAGGGTTTTGTAAATTTCTAGTAGAACCACAGTCTGCAGGTAGCAGTTCGGAAAACTATGCATTTTGTATCTGATGCAAGAACCACACATAAAATTCATGTTTGGAAACAGATTTCTATAGCTTTCAGTTACCTGCAAAAAAAGGAAAGTCATTCGTATTTCTAAAATAACATAGCCAAAATCTGTTAAAAAGAGTAAACACAGGGCCACTAATTCTAAACTACTTTCTCTATTTTTAGAAAGGAGTTTTAGCAAAAGGGAGTGAGGAAGATTCATATATACCTTTTCAACAAGCAAGCATATATATATATATTTCGTTGTTCTGGGGATTTCATGAAAGACTCGCAAGGTTCATACTATATTATGAAAACCCTTTCGTTTTTCCAATTCACCCTTACAAGCTACTCCTTTCTTAAGAAAGTGTGGCGGCGGGCGGGGGTGGGGGGGGGGAGAGGGAATTCTACTGACCCAGCTGGTGATTTACATACGGAGAGCAAATAGATGAATGGGATGGGGGTTGGGCAGGGGGCAGCAATGTGTTTCTTTTTCAATCGCAGAAAATAAGATTACTTACCAAGAACATTTTTATTTTTCCATCCAGGGCAAATATTTATTTCTTCTATCATTCGGCGATTGGATCTCTGCAAGAAATCAATTTCCATTCTCTTTTCCTCCTATTTCTAAAAAAAAAAAAAAAAAATAGAGGCATACTACTTAAGCTTTAGGATCCTGAGGAAGATCCAGCTAGAGCAGAGGGCAGAACACTTGCATTGGGCACAGATCTCAGCTCCGAGAGCCCAGTAACGCTTTGAAGGCGTTAAGGTCTTTTCTGTGGGAGAAGACTCTGACTGGGGAAGGCGAAGGGGGTGGGGGCTGGGGTGAGGGGTAGGCGGCGGTGATATTCATTTCACAGTCAAAATACAAATTATCAACAAACAGAATTACCAAGCTCTCAGCCTTACAGACAATTTCCCAGGGGAAGTAAGTTTTAAATGGGCGGGGGCGGGGGAGCGGCGGGGATGGGGTTAGATTTGGGCTTGGAGAGGAAAATGGGACCCACAGAGAGAAGAGAAGGGAGAAAGGATGAAGCTAGTCTTACCCGATCGATCAGGTGCTTGTTTATGCACCATCTCAGGGACCTAGCTAGCAGGAATGTAACTGTGTAGGAATCAGACACAAGGCGGATGATGCCTTTGAGCCTGACACCTGCTTCCCCAGGGAGGGTCGCCCCCCTCCCCAGCCCCCCAGTTCTTAAAGCAAGCAAGCCATTTACAGCTAAGGCTTCCGGTGGAAGTCAATTGCTCTGAGCCTATGCAGGCAGCAGGATTCACCGAGGAAGACCTGGGAGGGCTGTTACCTCAGCTGCTGCCTCCTACAAACGACGATTCCTGGTCTCCTAGCCTAAGGTTCCCAAACACAGCGCTCCCCCACCCCCCAATTAAAAAAAGAAAAAGCGCACAGGGGGTCCGTCACATCTGCATTTTCAGGTCTCTCCCAGCCCCGGTGAGCCATATAGCCAATGATTTGGTCATCATAATGTTACCGATCATAATGGTACGGGTTTATTTGGGGTGCTCATGGTTTTGCGGTTCCTTGCTACCCCTCCCTCAGTTGCAGCGAGGGAAAGAGTTCCGTGGAGATCCTAGCGGAATGTCCTGATTGGAATACTATTAAACCTGATAATAATGTTCTTAGCGCAGGTAACTCTTTGGCGAATTGAGAGTGGGGAAGGGTTGAGTGCAGGATTTCCGAAGCGGTGCACTCTTGAATTCTCATTGGATTTTCCCCAGCAGCCTAAATCATTTTTGCTGCTCCATCCATCAGGATCACTACAGCCTTGCTCAATAGGTCTCTCTATCTCGTTGTCTTCACCACATCTTTTTACTTCTCTCTGCAGATTTATCTGTATTTCACCTCCTGTTCTTTGGGGTTATACAGCTTCTTGCTTTCCTCACGACTTGGGGCTGTGAAGTCTGTACATTTTCACTTTTGTTTGCTCAAGGAGTACCACGAATAGGCTCACACCCTGTATTCTGCCCCCTCCCCCCACAAAAAACACTGCCTTCACAACTGGTTTTCAGAGAGTTACATGCCATCCGGAACTGCTGATTCTTTCTGAGTCCTAACCACCCTGCAGCTCACTACTTCTCCTTGATTTGAAAGACCATGGAATATCTGCTTGAATCCTGGATGAATTTCCTCCACACTCATCTTGCTTCCTGAAATTTCCTCTGGTAAGTTATTTTTTTTAATATGGCCCAAATAAGTGAATACTTTAAGTGTTTCTTATTTTAGAAGTATCTTAGTGTTGTTGTTGTTGTTTTCATTTTTTACTTTCCAAACTCAGATATCTGCACATATTTAGAAATTCTTATGCTGCTGGCAATAGTTCTACTAAGATGTAACTCATATAGGAAAAGACCCCTTCTTTTTACATTCCTTCTGTTCTCGTTTATATTTCATGGATTTCAGGAATTATATTTCATGGATTTCAGTCACTAATTCCTCTTCCAATTAACTCTTGTGACACATACTTGAACCAATTGGAAGGTCAAATTTTGTATATTTATCTAAGAGAGAGCTTGCAGGAGAACTGCCTATAGCAGGATCTGGGAAAGTTCACTAGTCTCTTATCCTTGGAAGGTTGTTCAGGTCAGTGAATTCAGATGATCCTTTGCAGTTGCATGAGTGAGGAAGGACTTTTTATAAAGTGCATTTTTCTAAATACTTCACTAAATATGCTACCACATGATTAAAAAAGAAAGTGAGTGTCATCTTTGAGGCTTTGACAATACCTTTTATTTTTATTTTTCATTTTTGTCTTCTAATATCCTAAATCATCCATCCCATCATATACAGCTTATTTTGGACATGACATTTCAATGTGAGCATAGCATTAGACAGCACATTTCTGATAGTAGAAAAATTAACTGCTGGTCAGTTAATTGGACCTAGAGGGCTTATTTCAGAGGAAGAGAGCTATCAGAAGAACCTTTGATTATCTTGCTTGTAGTTGAAATTGAGGGAAGGACTTTATGTGAAAATTTTAATTGCCTCACTCACTACATTTGCCCTCCCCCATCCTGAATTTTTAGTAAGTATAATTACAGTGGTCCATGTTTTCTGCTTCTATGAACATGTCTGTAGGTTTAATTGATAAAATTATACTTCCCTTGCTGTAGAGTTGTTTTGAGAAACACAGGAGTCTTTGCTTTTATTTCACTTAGGGACAATATTTATTAAATATACATCTGGATTCATCAGTCACCCTCTAATAGGCACTGAGGTTTTCCTCTGTGAATACTCCCCCTAACACGCATCACACACACACACACACACACACACACACACACACACTCGCCAGTTTCTGGTTTTGCAATATTTCCTTTTGATGGATAGAAGTGAGGACATTTGTTTAAGCTCTACTTTTATTTATTTATTTATATTTTTGGTCTCCCTTTTTAATTGTTCAGAAGAAACTAATTTTGTCGTCATTGAATTAATGGCTGACATGACAATCTTTTTTTTTTTTTTTTTTTTATCCAAAAGCCCTTCAGCTGCCAGACATTAAAGTACTCCAGCTGCAGTCTCCCCCACCCCCTCCCCTCCCCCCCTTCTTTGAATCAAGAACTCCACCTCCCCCCACTCCTCCCTGACTCCTTCCAAGAGAGAATCTAGCTGACTTTGGGAATGGGCTCCACTAGCGCCCCTCGCTGCCGTCTGTCTGTACTTTCTACCTGTTCTCTTTGCGGGTCAGTTGAGTTGTCCTGCCTGACAAGTGAGAACCACCAGTGTCTCTGACTTCATTTGCTGAGAAGGTGGGTTAGTGTCATTCACCAGATCAAGCATCCTTTTTGCAGGATCACTACTGCTGTGCGGGGGGGGGGGGGGGGGGAGCGGCGACCGACAACTTTCAATGCAGTCAGGTTTTTTGTTTGTTTGTTTTTTTTTGTTGTTGTTTTGTTTTTTTCTCTCCTTATTCTAGTCTCCTCCTGTAAGGCACAGACTCGGGGTACTTAGGTAAGTGCATTTCGCTGAATTATAACCCAAAGCACTCCAGGGTGGAAGGGAATTTGGGCAAGAGAGAGGCTCTTGAAGCCAACAACCAATGCGTTATACCAGAGGGCGATCAACAGGCGACTTTGCCTGGAGATTTCGCAGCAGCTCCGGGCTACACCTCCGGAAGCCAGCGGGGCTCTGGGAACGCCGTGGGCACCCCAGCCGTGGCTGGCCCGCTGACCGCAGGCTGGGCGCTGGCTGTAAGAACGACCCGCGCGGTGGCAGTGCTTGCCCCTTCCTGACCTCAGTGGCGCAGGCTCGGCGCTCAGCCCCTGCGGCGGCAGGAGGAGGACGTGTGCTGGCTGGCAGTGGACATTCGCAGCCCGCCACAGTGGGGTCCAGCGGGGAGAGAGGGTTCCTCGTTTCCAGAACACTCACTTTCTAACCTTTCCTGGGATCCATCGCCTCTTCTGTACTGGAGAACTGACTTGGGGTGGGGTGGGGTGGAGATCCTTTGCTGCAATTCTCGTTTATTTAGTATTTTAAGAGGCAATGCGTGGCTTTTTTTTTTTTTTTTTTTTTTTTTTTTGCCATCCGTGAAACTGTTTCCATCTTGTTGCTTAGTAGGGTTTGGGATCGCTGATTGACTTTTAGACCCCCAGTGTGAGACACTGCCATCTATCCTTTACTCCCAGCTCCAACTCCCAACAACCAGAAAAGGCCCCAGGGTGACAGACAGTTGGATTTCAACTTGAACCTTCAGCATGGACTACCAGGAGGGAGTTAGCCGGTTATTCTGTAACCCCTTTGAAGTTAATAGTCTGCGTTTCCCCTTTATTGGGTGTAGGGTGGCAGTGGGAGGATCTGAATCGCAATGCCCTCTCCACCCCACCCCCAGGCTACCCAACAGGAGGTGGTGTTTTGCTTCTGGGCCACAAGAACTTAAATCTCTGGTGGTTATTTTCCTAGTTCCCAAGACTTGAACCTAAGAGGCATTCACTTTGCTACAGGTCCAGGAAGACCTGTCTCCCTCCCAGCAAGGCCCTCCATCTGAGGATAACGTGCCTGGGAAATCCGGGGTAGATGTAGTTCTGAAGATGCCAGTTGACTGTTTTTGAAAAGTGGGGGGAGGAGGAGCGGTGTGGAAAGAGGAAGAGGAGGAGAGGGAGGAGGAGGAGAGAGAGTGGAGAGAGAGAGAGAGAGAGAGAGAGAGAGAGAGAGAGAGAGAGAGAGAGAGAGAGAGAGAGAGAGAGAGAGAGAGAGAGAGAGAGAGAGAGAGAGAGAGAGAGAGAGAGAGAGAGAGAGAGAGAGAGAGCGCTAGAGCACCCACAAGAGTGAGGTGACTGGGGTTACACATTAACCCTAGGATCACTTTACAGATACTCTAGCCAGTCAAATGCTTCTAAGCAAAGAAGATAGCATCAGGGTATAAAAACTGTCACAGCAGCTTGGAAGATAGGTGATTGAGATTCCGGGGACTTTTCCTCTGGCGTGGTATTTAGATTTGTTGGTCATCATGCAAGTAAGCAGGTAAGGACTGGATGCCTATATTTTATTGATAACTGGATAATCTGTGTTTGATTCTACCCAGGGATGATTCTTCCCTTTCAAGCTATGGAATATAATGCATTTCCTGTGATGCACAAGTTCTTAATATTCACATTCATGGACACGTTTAATACTATTGAAAATGTTAACATGAATTCATTTGAATGTGTAATGTGCCACTTATTTGAATGTTGAACAGCACAAAGAAAAAGCTAAAATGTTCATGGATCAGAAGAAGAGGGAGGGCAGAGAGTCAGAGGAAGGGATGGATAACTAATAAAATATGGAATACCGCAGATGCAAAAATGCTTTAAACATTGCTTCTTGCTAAGGTCACAAAGACAACTGGAAAATTATTAATAATGTCCTGAAGTAACAAAGTAATTTTGACTACTTATGAGTATTTGTTTAGTGATCATTTTGGTACTATTTTCTCAATTCTGAAATATAGATATAGATATAGATGTAGATATGGAGAGGGGATGGGGGTGGGGTTGGTTGGTTTTGAAGTAAATGAGAGAAAAACAAAAACAAAAACTTAAGCTAGGACCAGAATCTGTTGTTGATCCAAGTGGGAAATATTTGGCCTTATGAAAACAGTGAAAGAACTGGAGAAAAAAAATCAAAACAAATTTAGAAAGATATCATTATACTTGCCAAAGGAAGCCTCTTTTATATTCAAAGTTTTGTAGATCTGTATGCTGAGTAGCTAATCAACTTCTTCCATTAGCATATCTAACTCAATTTAAAAGATAAACATTTCTGAATGACTTAATAAGTTTTGTTACTATTATGGTGGTTGCTGTGTGTTATTTTTCTTACAGTTGAAGAAGCCTGGAGATCCTGCAAAGTGAAGGAAACAAATCTCCAGTGTACAATTATAAAATGAGTCTCTTTGCTAATAATCTTTTCTCGTCTCAAAGAAATTATTTATAGTTTCTATGGGACAGTTTATGTATTTACTTATTTTTCCTTATATATTTTTGTTATTGATGGGGGTCTTTGAAATTTGTTTTGTTTGTAAGGCTCATGGAAAAAGATCTTGAAGCAAGAAGGATAATAAGAACTTTGGGTTGTGAAATTTAAGTTAGTCTTTTATTTCTTAGTTTGGTTTAGAAGGTAGTATTTCTTCCACTGGAGAAAGTCATCTGTCAATGAATTTCTCAATTCTTTTGCTTTTTACCATCTGGAATTTTATTATAGTAATGATACTCAGTGTATGTGCCACTCTCTGTGTACATAACCTTACCTACATTGACAGAAGGTATTTATTAAATATATATTATTTTAATAATGCCTTTAAAATGAGTACACATATGATAATCACTTTCATTACCAGGTAATGTTTCATGATTCCATCTCCCTGATAAATTTTCCTTCATAAGTCCAAATTACTGATATACACATCTTGTAAAAGCACCCTATATTTGATTTCCTTCAGAAAAATGGTTGGTCTATTACAGTAACATAAATCAAACCTAAGTAAGAAGAAATCATTTCCTCCAAAGAATGACAAGACATATATAAATATATATATTATAAGAATATGCATAAAAACATTTTCTACCTTTATATGAGTTCCTAGATCTGTTGATCTTAAATACTGTGGAATAATTTTTTTACTATATTGCTTTCTTATTTGTCTGAAAGGAAGAGTTTAACAAACTTACAATCAATGCTTCTGTTTTCTGTATTTCTGCTGTTATTTTATTTTTCATATTATCTTTAAAGTGAAAAGATATTGAGAAAAGTAGAGTCTAATAGTTAGCTATTTTAGAAAATTGGATATGTTTCTAAATAGTATCAGGATGCAGGGAAATGTAACACCATTATATGAGAAATTTTGCATTAATTTATTTTTTTCTTAAAAATATCTCAGTTGTGTTTGGATATTAGATTTGTAGCCGGATCAATGATGTTTTCTCCTTTTTGTATTTTTTTTCTAATAGTGGAAGAATGAGAAAAAAAAAAACCTAGATTAGTGGTAGATCTAGTACTGTGTTTTCCAGATTTCAATACCAGTTCTGCCTTATTAGTGAGCTTGCCTTAGGAATTCTGTGACCACTCATCAACTTTCTTTACCTCACATATAAAAAAGTTGATGTATACTTTAGAAAGCAACATTTAGCAAAATATATTTTAAGAAGACAAGTCAAAGGGGAGAAAAAAACCCACATGTTATTAAAATTAAGTGTGTTTTTGATAAGTTGCTGGTTAAGTTTGACATTTTAAATTAGTTGTTTTAAAGTTCTATATTCACACAAAAAGTAACTTCCTTTAATACTACTATCAAATTTATTGGCCTATGATATTATGGAGCCACATATATGTCACCAGCATTCCTTTGGTTTTCAAAGCAAAAAAAAAAAAAAAAAAACTGTTGAAACATTATTAGTCCTAGGGCACACTCTTGCATGACATGCTTCAGGGCAGAATAGTTGCTGTTACAAAGTAGTCAAACTATGGTGGACTTCATGGTGTCATTTAATCAGAGTAAAAGTCTGAATTGTTAGGTGATTTATATTATTAATTTGATAAATTTAATGGAAAAGAAGATCACAATGCTCTTATGTAAAGTATCAAAGTGAAGAACAATGGAAGGAAAAGAAATCAAACATATATAATATTTTTATAAGCTCAATTTAGCAAAATTTATCAGGGTGCATTATTAGTGCATTAATTTAGCAGCTATTTAATTAGTTTATACTAGGATTATTTAATCTGATTTCTCAGAATGTGACTCTGACTAATGTGCCATTAACCAGTGTTGGCATTGTCATTTATTGACTTCATGTTTCTGTAAATATCTAAGAAGAGTAGAATAAAAACTACTTTGCTTGAATATATTTTTTTATTAGTTGCTCATGACAGATCTTAATGTTAAAGGAGAAAGTGTAATAATGATTATTGTGTAAGACAAAAAAAGAGTGTGTGAAGATGAAATTTAATCATAATTCCTAATGGCCTTTCTACTAAAGAAATCTAGACCTAGAAGTTTTGGACTGGATTCTTTTTTTCCCTCCAGTATCCAATATCCACAGTATCCACTTTACATTGGTCATCAAATATTTTCATCAATAACATCCTGAAGCTTTTATATCTATCACTTCCAAGAAGAGGATTAGCCATGAAGAACATTTATATCCAATTACTCACTTAGAGACATATCCAATTACAAAGGCCTTGTAGGTAATTATTTCACAAGCTATGAATGTACTTGTTTACATGTAATTTTTTTTGAAATAAACATTATAAATAGTTTTTGTATATTTCCAATTAATATTTAAAGTAGTTTATCATGATTAGCTTTTTAACATTTTTTAGCAAGTAATATAAACTCAAAACGATCCAGTAACTAATTTTTCCTCCAAAGTTGAAAGGGTATAATTAATGTATGCAAATGTCAGGTTGGATTAGTAGACACTTTAAAATAAAACAAATACTTGTGTTGTTATCCTAGAATACCTACTTTTAAATAAAATAGATGTATGAGAATGAAAACACACTGTAGATTCGCATTTTCTACGTTTTCATTTTTAAATAATCATCATTATTTCTCAAAATGTTTATAGTTATTAGCGTTCAAAATGATATTTACCCTCACTTTGACCTACTTTACTTATAATAATTTTAAGATATGTTTAATGCCTAAATCCTAATTTCCTCAGTTGTAGATGCCTTTAAGAGCACACAAAACATAACAAATTCCTTTAATAGCTAATAAAGTAGCTACGATATTATAGCTCGAGCAAATTAAATCTATAAAATACACATTTATTGATTAAATTAATAAATATGTGAACACTACATTCAAAAATGTATTATAGCTCTCTGCTGTGGAAAAATTATTCTCTCATAATAGTCTGTTTCATTTAAATTCCATTATAGATTTATTGTGAAAGAGTACTTATAGATGGACTTACTCTTCCTGAATTCTGTGAATATCGGCCAGCCTCATCAGGATTGAGCTGTTTTTCATTAGCTTTTCTGGACTCTTGCATTTTGTTAATTTTAAAAGCTATCTCTATAATATTACACTATTAAAAAACAATCTAGCCTTGGAAGATTAGAACTGAGTAAGCATGCATTTTAGATTTCTCATTGTCAATACTGGCCAGTACATAGCATGATGTTACTTCACAGATTCATTTCTTACACTCACTCTCAGACATGAAATTGTTTCTTTAAAATATTTAAGATGAAGTCTAAAAATATAGAAATTAAATTGAATCAAAGATGAAAGTAGAAATCTATAGTCCATTCAGCAATCATATTTGAAAATTACATGTGATATACAATCTATGTCTGGTGTTTGTACACTATTTTGACACATTTTTAAAATAAAAATGGTTTGGTCACTGCTTTTAGATATACAGTTTAATATTGAATGCTGATGTCCTTTGATATAGATAAATTTACAATGAGATTTAATTCAGTTAGGAAGCTATTGACATAGACAACATATTCAAGTGACTTTTATGTCTTTAATGAGCAATGTTTCACGGGTCTTTAGGAAATCAGCTCTGAAAATGGGTTTGTAGAGTTGAAGTATTTTACTTTTCAAGAGTGAGCAGTAATAAAAACCTAATAACTAGTAATAAACACACCTCAATGTTTTATTAGAAAAATCATGAAATGTGGAATGGATCATTACCTCATTATAAGAATTACTACCTTCAAGTAATTAATGCATAATTGCTCAATATGTGTATGTGCCTCAATTGTGCGCGCGCGCGCGTGTGTGTGTGTGTGTGTGTTCCTGATTTTGGAGCTTGATTTCAGGATCTAAGCACTGATCCTGAGTGAATTTGCTCAAGACTAGTACTTGAGCCACAGCTTTTCGGTAGTTAATTGGACATAAGAATTTTATGGATTTTTCTGCCCAGGTTGGCTTCAAATTATGATCCTCAGATTTCAGGCCTCTGTGTTACTAGGATTTCAGAAACTTAGCCATCTGTTTCCAAGCATATTCAACAATATTCATTTATGCCATTTCTGGGGCTTGAACTTAGTGTCTGTACAACTGTCCCTGAGCTGCTTTTCTGCAATGCAGCTAATAGTCTTCCACTTGACCCACAGCATCACTTGTTTATTTTTATTTTTTGTGATTAACTGGAGATAAGTCTCACAGACATTACTGTACCATCTGATTTTGAACTGTGATCCTCAGATTTCAGCCTCCTGAGAAGCTAGGATTATAAGCATGAGTCACTGATTCCCAGTTAACATTTTTATAGGTGATACCAAATGTGTTAATATGTATAATTGGTTTATTAAAGATATTTAATGGTATTGTTGTGATTTATAGAACTAGAGCCTACATATCTAGACCATCATTGGATGACATTGTTTGTAGAAAGGCATCTTATACATGTAAAATATTATATTTTAACGATTATACTAGGGATTAGTGAGAAAGAAGATTGGTTCCAAGACTGTATAATTTTAAACTTTTTTCAATATTCATCCCATGAAATTGGGCTTTTAAAATAGCCTAGAACTTTAAAAGAAAGAATTTCAGTGGAATGTATGTTTTCCAGATTTATAAAGCATATTCATTTCAACCTATAGGTTTCAGTCAGTCAATCAAAGATGGCAAAGTTTCTCTTTTTTGTTTTAAATACTAAGAAAGAGAATCTAATCTTCATCTATTGAAACTTAAACTTCATATTTAAAAGCAAAGGATTCTTGAGGATTTTTTCAAGGATACCCTAATAACTTTCAACAGGAATTTTTAAAGTTCTCTTTTGATTAAAGTAAAATTTTGAACAGTTTTTGTGAGGAGACAAAGCTTATGGATATTGAAACATCTCTCAATTTCTGACAGATGCATAATTCATCACTCTTTAGTTTTAACAACTCTTTAGTTTTACATGAAAAATAGATTGTTGATATTTGCATTCATAGTGGTCTTACAGTTGCACTTAAAAGCAACATGTAATCTGTGTTGGGATAATCAGGTAGCTATGACAAAATAAGTCCAGAATATTTTCCTATTAGAGTAAACTCTATTAGATTTTGTATGAAACTGCAGACTGTGTGCATTGTATTTTTTATCCAGCCATAAAATGTATAAATTAATCATTTGCCTTTTTCATATAATTTGAAAGACAAAAACAACAGATGACCATATATATATATATATATATATATATATATATATATATATATATATATTGTCCTGGAGCTTGAATTCAGGCTTGAATTCAAGGCCTGGGCACTGACCTTGGATACTTTTTTCTCAAGGCTAGTGCTCTGCCACTTGAGCCACATTAACACTTCCTACTTTTTCTCTGTATGTGGAACAGAGGAATTGAACCGAGGACTTTGTGAATGCTGGGCAAGTAATCTAGCATTAGGCTATATACTCCTGGACCAGTTTAGCCATACTATTTACCCTAGGCCAGGATTAATATGAATGGGACACCCTTGTCACAATTTCTTTTGAAACTATGAATTGATAGTTATGATTTAAAGAAATACTCTTATAAGAGTGAAAATCAGCAACTCCAATATAAACTGCAGTGATAAGCTGTGAAGTATTTCTTTTTCTTCACAAAATCTAGTAAATAAAACCAAAAGTTTCATCTATTCACATATTATTTTACAACTACAAACCTGACATATTTTATTATGTATGTCAGATTTTGCTCTAGACATCTATTAAATCAATGTCTTGAGAGCACCTAGGGTTTGAAAGTTTTACTTGACCTGATCTTCAAGATAACTAGTAATATCTAGGGCCAGAAATGTGGCTTTAGTGATAGATTAACAGCCTTGAAAGTCTGAACACTTGACTTCCAACTGTAGTACTGCCGAACATAAAAATAAAACAAACAAGCAAACCAACTTACAGTAACGTGTTTTCACATTGTTGATTCTTTGTACAAAGATGCTTTACTCAAACAATGGATGACTTTTCAAATACATTTACTTTTGTTCCTATTTCAGTATCTTACAATCTTTGGATTTTGAAGCAATGTGGGCTATTTTGGTAGTTACAATCATTTCCTGCAGTAAATGACTCTTGGAAATGTCAAATATTCTCAAACTTCTGGGTTGGATAACATTGATACATGAAGATTCTTACTATTATTATTAATAAGAAAGCTAGCTAGACAAGCTACAAAGCATTGCAGTGTTAGAAATATGAATAAAAACCTTAATCTAGAATTGATTTGTTATTTTTTTCTTTTGTTTTTTCTGATACAGTATGTGTAATCTATGTCCTATGAATTGTGTGGGCTGAGATAAATCTAGGGAATATGGCAATGAAAATAGCTATTGCTCATGAAATGCTTGAAATTCATTGCTATTTGAATTAAACTTACTTTTAATTAATCTACTAAAACAAATGTAATGCTTTGCCACTCATCTTATTTTCACACGAATCCAATTGTGATATTGTAAACCTAATTATGTTTGGAAGAAGATTGTTAATTCCTCACCATTAAAGGTGAGCAAAAATATATTTTCTATCTGTGGTTTTCAAGGTATCTATTGAAGAGTCATGGAGAAAATAGGCCATGTTTGAAAACAGTAATAAAATTTCTGAGTGATGACTGAGATGTTATCTTATTTTCTTTGCTATTTTTTGGTCAGTTTTGGGGCTTTAACTCAGGGCCTGAACACTGTCCTTGGAATTTTCTCAAGGTTAGAGCTCTACCCTTGAGCCACAGCACCCCTTCTAGCTTTTATTTATGTATGTGGTGCCAAGAAATCGAACCCCGTTCTTTGTGCATGATAGGCAAGCACTCTACCATTAGGTCAAACTCCAGGCCCTTTTTGATTGTTTTTAAAGATACATATTGTTTTCCTTGGTATGAAAATATTTCAGTGGAATATTTCACTTGATGCCAGCTGTTGAAATTAATAAAATTCAGATTAACATTCTAAAGTGTGCCCATGCTTGCATGCTGTCTCTGTCTGTCTCTGTCTCTGTCACACACACACACACACACACACACACACACACACGTATTCATTAGTGGAAAGTATCCATGTACTAAGGAGCATCTACTTACCAGGTCCTCTTTTTGGTGCTACAGATACATCAGTAAATAAAACAGTCCATTTGCCTTTTATATATATATATAGAGAGAGAGGGGTTACAGTTACATTTGCCAGATATAAAGTGTGTTACTTCTCACACATTGATACCCCTTCTCATGTTTTTATCTGCATTTTTCTTCCCCCACCCCCTCTCCGCATCTTTTCCACTCCTATTTCAAATAAACAAATTAATGTATATATACATATATATATAATATATTAGGTAACAAAGTCAGATACTGTAACAATATGAGATTAACCAAAGGTCAACACAAGAGAGAAAAACATAGTACATTAAGAACAGTCACTCATAACTAAGCTCTTGTTTCTATGTCCTGGAGGTCCTTTCATTTAGCCTCATCCTATATGGTGTTATGTATCTAGGGTTTGAGCTATTGTAATCCTCTGCTAGGAGAGTCTTAAGTTTGTACTAATTATTACAAATGAGGGAAATCATTGAGCCTATGTTCTTTTGGGTCTGGCTTACTTCCCTTAATATGATTTTTTCCGTATCTTTCCATTCCCTTATAAATGGGGCAATGCCGTTCTTTCTGATGGCAGCATAGAATTCCATTGTATATAAATACCATATCTTTTTGATCCAATCATCTACGAAGGGGGGAGCATCTGGGTTGGTTCCATATCTTTGTTATAGTAAATAATGCTGTCATTTGCCTATTTTTATGCTGCCTAATTCATAGTGTAATTGGTCTCCTGTTAGAAGTGATGCTCCTACAGGAAGAAATGTTCAGGAGAAACTGACAGTATTCATAATGGCAAACTCCTGATTATAAATCTACAGGCTTAATTTTATTATATGTGAGAAAAAGAATCTAAAGATTCTATAGCACAATCAGCAGTTTACTGAATCATCCTTGAAGACTACACATTTTTTTTTCCTGTGTGTCCTTTCAGGACTTCTTATTTATAACACTCTGTGAAATAACTTCTGATTTTGCAACTTATTTTACCTGTCCTATTTGTTTATTTGTCCTTAATTCTTTGGTCCCATTGCTGGATTTATTCATTTTTTTTATTTTATCATACTACTCAGTCTTTTTCTTATGTACCATACATTTGTGCACCCTTAATTGCAAGATAAGCAATGTTTCTGTTGAATAGGTGATATTGTTCCATTTTCTATATAGTATTATTATATGTAACACACACACACACACACACACACACACACACACACACACACAGAAACTTAAATCCTTGTAAAATCAAATGTGAGGACATGGTCCACAAAGTCAAGGACAGAAATATAGAATAAACTTGCATAAATCTGTTGCTGAAGAAAGTTTTAGTGCTTTGCTTGGTTACAGCTGGCACACTACCCATTGATCCATGCCTCCAGGCTAGATTATTTACTGATTAATTGAAGATTGAGTCTCATGAATTTTACTGCTTAGATTGGGTTTACACTTAAATCCTCTAATCTCACTCTCCTGCATAGCTAGGATTACCAAGGTGAGCCTCTGGCACCACACAGTCTATGAAAACTTTTGAAATTAACCATAGTCTTGAGATTTCTTTAAAAGAGATGTTATGTAAATAAAAAATAAATGATAATAAACATTTTCTTTTCACAAACTGTAAGCTTTCTGCTCTAAAACACTACCAAAATAATGGCAGAAATTATACCATATTCATCCTGACCTTTATGATAAGATAGACTTTATGCTGTGCAAAATTCTAGTTTTTAAAAACAATCACATTTTATTGAGTTCACAATTGCAAATAACATGAAAACCAAGGAATTTGCTACCAACCAATGTATGGGTGAGAAATTAGAAGAGAAAATGTCACACGTATGGGCTAATCTGGCTAAATAGCCCTATCAGAATTCTTGCTAATATCAGGGCTATCAGACTCTCCTGGAAGGTGGGCCATAATGAGGAACACAATCATATATCTATGTTCTCTTTATCTGAAACATGGGGCTTCTCCTAAACCTTACTGAGCAATATGCCCATAGCAGTCTCAAAGTGATTTTTTTTTAAGAGAATGCAGAGCAGTCTGACTGGCTTCCCATCAAAGGACTTAGACTTTAATCTATTTAAATCTAAATTGGTTCCTACAAACCTACATATATTTGCTAAACATCTTTCATTTGCCCTTTACTCTATAACATCTGACCACTTTCCCTATTATGTGCAATCCAGATCTCACAATGACATTTTTGTATGATCACTTTACATTGAAATAAGCAATCTTTGTTTAATTTTTTTTAATGAATCAGCTAACCCAGGTGAGTATTATACTTTCTGATTTTATGAAGTTTTTCCCCAAGGAGCTGCACAGAATTACAGAATGGAATTCACTTTCTGATTTTTTTCTAATCAGTTCTACCATTAGGAAGCAGCATATAACTTCCTCTTTATTTGGTAGGACAAGACTATTGACAGGATCAAGCAGAAGATTAGTTCTCTTTGCAGTATATACTCCTCAGAGGACTACTCACCCTCATTAAGATGGAAAGCACTTAAAGCTATAATTCAGAGCCACTGTATTGCCTGCTCAGTTAGAATAATCAAGTAGAAGAATTTTCTGGAATGCAATTTTAACAGCTGAGTAATGAGAAGGATACATTAAAAAAAACTTGCTTTAACCTATTCAATATTATTTAAAACAAAGAAGCTCAGTTTTTACATTTAGTGTCATACTATTTGGCCTTATGTCTCTAGATTTTTGTTCTATTGTAAATCTCTGTTAGGAGAGCCCAAGGTTTCTACTGATTATGACCTCCAGGATAAGGAAATAAAAGCCATATAATGAGTGACTATTGTCCTTAATGTACTACGCTATCTCTCATCTCTTTGCCATCCCTTGGTTATCTCATATTGTTACAATATTTCACTTGTTATCTGATATATTTTATATGTGTTTAATTGGTTATTTGAAATTGGATAGGGAAGGGGGGAAATTAAGCGGGGGGGGGGGGGGGAGGGAAATGGGGACCATGTCATGAGAAAGGGTATCAATGTTTGTGAAGTTATGCACCTTCTATCTGGTGAATATAATGTAACCTTTCTATTAATCACAATAAAAATATTTTAAAAAAAGAAGCTCAGTTGTTTGGGGTGGAGGAAGAAAAAGGCTAGTAAGTACAATGCTCTATCATTAATGGATAAATAAGTGTGATTTGAAACTAGCATAATCAGCTATAATATAATAGCCTAGGAAGGTTTTATAAGAAATTCACTTTCCAAACATTATTACATACAAAATAATGTTAATATTAGGGACCAAAAGAAATTCTAAAATGCAAGTCCTGGCAACAGGTCTCTCTAATCTCAGTATGAAAAAAAAGTGTGTGGAGAATAATAGCAGTACGTTGCAAAATTTTAGAAGGCTCGTGAACGGGAGAACATTTAATATATACTTATTTTAATAGTATCCCACCTAGGTTTATCAAGAGAATTTAAGGTTGTTATTAACTCATTGGGACATATGTCTGTAAATGTGAAAGAAGAATTGCTAATTTGGCTAAGTGTGTATTACATTCAATTTGTGTAGTTCATGACTGGGTAAATTCAGGTTAAAATAATTATAGGAATTAAAGAATACATGTTTGGTTTAGGTTTAATAACTACATTTTTACTTTATGTTTTAAAATGGCTACATTTTTTGAAAGAATAATTGATGCACAAAGAAAAGAAAGCTTGATTTTTATTGTAATTCCCAGATATTCCTGGTGATCACTGTGTAGTTATAAGTCAGAATAATATCCTTCCAAATTCTATATTTTATTGTTTATTTCAACAGAAGCACACAGACCAACCTATCATTACTCCCCCTTCCTGGGGAAACGCAGATGAATGATCATTACAATTCCAAATAGCACTATGAAAAGTGACCCTACCTGTGGAAAAATATGTGATGACTTCATATCTTAATAAAAATTATAAATTTTAATAAAATAATTTTAATTCTGATGTCTAAGAGACAAAAGCCTTAGGTCATATGATATTTTAAAGTATAGATTATAATCAATGTTTCACAAAATAAAGGGATACTTATTTTAAATATGTTTTAATCATAGATTCATGAAAACTTTATTTCAGGTGGTTAAATTGCATATACATATATGTATGAATATTAAAAAGTGAAACTCAATTGTATAAGTATATATTAAAATGATGCATATCATCACTTATTTTGGTGAGATATATTCTTCAAATTTAACAATTTACCAATCAGTTCTCCAACTTAAATCCAATTCTAGAAAGGTAATGCCTGTGAAAATTATTTATTTTCATTTTTGTTCTCAGGTTTTTCTTTGGAAATGGCATTATACTATACTTTTATCTTAGGTATAGTGCTGAGTTTTGCACTATTACTTCTTAAAATATCACTTGTTGGAAATATCCTTCATACTTTTTCATTCTCTGCGGTCTTTGCATAACAGAAGAAAACTGATTAAATATTTCAATTGTATCTCAGAAAAATTATATCAATCTTTGAATTTCTGAATTTTTATTATGCCTTAGAGATTAGTTCTGTATATTTTAAGAAATTAGTTCTGTGTATTTATATGTGAGTATATAATTTTTCTTTTGGTACTACTACATACTATCTTGCTATAAGATTGAATAATAAAACCTTACCTTGCAATTTTCTCTGAAGAATAGGTAAGAAAATTAAATCAAGCTGATCATTCATATATTTACAACACAATAAATGAAATATAAGCCTGAAATATAGATTTCTGAATTTTATAAGTAAATTTACTATTGAAGTTACTAAAAGAAATCATATTTAGTTGACTGAATCAGCTTAACAGAGCACAATAAATTATACAGTATAAGCTAGTGGGAAAATATATGAATATTTACTCAGATTACTTCTTTATAGTTGCCTGAGATAATATATTTCTATTTTAATTTTTACTTCATGTTTTACTTCTATATGTTCTAATACCCAATTTTATTTTATTAAAAGTGACAATGAAAATACCAATTTTATCTGTTATCAGTAGTTATATTTATAGTGCCATTTTTTCTGACACTTTTACCATAGAATCTTTTTTCTAAGACATATTACTTCCTTTGTATCATTTTTCCCTAAAGAAGTAGGACAGCAGTAGGGACACCAATATATATATATATATATATATATATATATATATATATATATATATATATACTTATAAATGTATATGTTCATATACATATATATATATATCAAATTGAATACTTTTGAAAGAGTAAACTCAGGTAAATGTTTCAGATATCAAAAAGAATCACTAGCTGTTAATTTTTTTGTAAAAAACAGTATAAATAACAAAGTACATTATTATTCCTATCTTTCTCTCTTACAGTGTTTGAGGAACATTAACTTAACATTATCTCTGGTTCATGACCTTCCTAAACTAGAAATAGTACTTGATTCCACAGGTGTCTGTATTTCCTCTATTCAACAATGAAAACACAGCATAACCAACTGGATTGAGATTCATGTTCACTGTTGACTAAGAATTGTAACTTTCATATATAATTTTTATTTTTAAAAACTAGAAAATTCTCACAGTATTCTTTGCACATTGTGAATCACCAGTAAAACTCATGCAATATTTCTAACATGAACAAAATACAACCAAGATATACATATAAAAGCAGAAACAGAACTGGTGTCTCTTTCCTGTAAACATAGCTATTCAGAAGGCTGCTCATAGTTCAAAACCATCCTAGGCAGTAAAGTATATGACAATATTCTCTCCAATTGATCACTAAAATGTGGGAGATAAACAGTATCAATGTTCAAGAAGTAACATACCTGCTATCTGACTAATGCAACTGTAACCCCTCTGTACATCACCCTGACAATAAAATGAAATTAAAAATATCTTTTTAAGGATTCAAGTGGAGCTGCAGTTCAAGTTACAAAGCACGATTCTTGAGCAAAATAGCTCAGGAAGAGTGCCTGAATTTGAGCTTACCAACAGCACACGAGAAAAAAAAAACCCAGAAATTTTAGTTGTTTGTTGTTGCTTTCTTTTTTTGGGGGGTGGGGTTCAGTTGTGGAGCTTAAATTGGTGGCCTAAGTGATGTCCCTGAGCTCAAG
Source organism: Megascapheus bottae (assembly GCF_031878675.1). NCBI lineage: Eukaryota > Metazoa > Chordata > Mammalia > Rodentia > Geomyidae > Megascapheus > Megascapheus bottae. The sequence goes on from NC_143518.1 coordinate 13,970,913, forward strand.
GCTAGCACCGTAGCCCTTTGAACCACAGGGGCCACTTTGGATATTCTGGTGGTTAACTATATTTAAGAGTCTCACAGTGGCTTTGAACTATGATCCTCAGCTCACATCCTCCAATGTAGCTAGGATTACTGACATGAACAGCCATCGCCTGGCAGAAATTGTAGTTTTAAATTTTCATTGTCAAACAAGCAGTAATCATTCTCTAGTAAAAACTTCAGTCACTGCATTCTACAAGATTAGCCTCTAGCACATAGATTGTTCACTGTAGAATGCAGTGACTGAAGTTTTTCCTAGAGAATGATTACTGCTTGTTAGACAATGAAAATTTAAAACTACAATTTCTGCCAGGCGATGGCTGTGAGCTGAGGATCATAGTTCAAAGCCACTGTGAGACTCATGTGGTACCCAGGAATCGAACCCGGTCTACGTGCATGCTAGGCAAGCACTCTACAACTAGTCCAAACTCCTGGCCTGCAATATGACTTTTTAATAAAATATAGTAGAATATACATAATTTATCTTTATATAATGTATTATTAGTTTTTGTTTTCCAATATTATTATTTTGTTTTAAAAATGTTTATTTACATATCCTAAATTATATTATAGATTGATATTAATTTATTACTTGTCCAATAGCTCACTTATTCACTGATAGTGAATTCAAAATAAATTTTTCTGCAGAAAAATTTGATTTTTTATTTCCTTGATAATGCATAAAGACCTAACTGTTTACATTAGTTTTAATCAACACATATTCTAACATCTTGTATGGTACAGACCTCTAATACAACCTTTGTCATTGGCAAGTCTATTAGAAAATCATCTTTGATAGAAGAGTTGATATGGCTATTAAATCACCATACAAAAAACTAATTATGGTCAGTCAGTGATAATTTAAAAATTGCTATTTATATTACTGTGATTCACATGTGCAATTATCTCATTTTGTTCCCAAAAGGTAATTAAGTCTGTTTGTTAGTTAATTTTATGTCTAATGACAATTAATTCAGAGGATAATTGGAAAATAGGGTCCTTTTCTTATGAATTCTATCCTCTATTTCATAACTCTCAAAGAAAAATTTCTCAAAGACTACTCCAGAAGAACTTAAAGCTCTACACTATGTCTCTAATCCTAGACACAAAGAAAGCTGAATCTTGGAGGGTTATTATTTCAATCCAGCCTGTTCAATAAAGTCAGTGAGACATCATCTCCATTAATAAGAAAAATGACAACTGGAGACATGTCTCAAGTGGCTCTGAGTTAAAGCCCAGTTTACCAGCACAAAACAAACAAGCGAAAATATCCTAAATAATGGCTTTAAGTGGTCCAAATAATCTTAAATTTGATTATGATTGATGATAGTTCCACAGGATAAATTCATTTTTCAACAAAAAGGCAACACATACCCAAGTATCAGAAGCTGAAAAATATACATGAATGAACCTTATTAGTAATAAATTTATTTGTATTGCTTGTAGACCACCCTATACACATAATTTCTATTTTCCCATATAGTAATATATGTATGTAATGTATGTATATATGGATATATATCTGATGATGTTGTCTATCAGGAAAGGCAAAAGAAAAAAAAGGAAGACATTATGGAAATATGTTTAATATTCTTTAGCAGAGGTAGAAATTCCATGAGTTGATTCATGTAATAATGTTATATTCACATAGCTAATTGAAATTCAGAATCTCTCATCTCTTCCCCTATATTTCTATGCCTTTTTACAATAAATCACTCAAAAATGATTATCAGATATTTAGATTTCCTATGTTGCTTACAAAAATCACTACCGCCAGATCACCAAAGCAGGGTACTGTTTGTGAATCAAAGCACTTCTGTTTGACAGATAGGTCTTCTTTAGTTTTGTAGGGGGCAAAATGTTGAATCAGATGGTCTAGGTCACCTATTGTGTTTCTGTTTTGAGGTAGTACTCTATTTTATAATTGAAACATTATATAAAACCCTGAGTAACAAAAGTTGATCCTTCTATGGTTGGATTCGTCCTTGTATTGTTGGATACGTATGCTTATTGATGTCAAGACACATTGCGTTGCACCCTGGGATTACATGTTTAAGACTTAAGTTATTCATGGATACAATACAGTGCAAGCATTGTCAAAGTTACTGAATGAATTAGATCCATAAGTATGTACAAACATATGAATTGTGCATATCTAATTATTTTTATCTCATGAATAAGATAACACAGAAAAAAAAATTTAAGGCTCAAGAAATAATTACGATTTTATTTAAAAATAAACAGGACAGCAGTTTATCCTTAATATTTTGGGACTTGTACTCTTCATCTATTCTCCCACATTCTATTGTCATGCAATTTTATCTACTGTCCTACACTCATCCACATATCTATCTATATATGTCTATTGATCAATAAATTGATTGATCCATCATATATCACCATATATTCCTGAATATATGTGAACCAATATTTTATACTGAAGTTTCTTGAACTCATAAATAAATATCAAATGTTAACTACATTATGGAAAAGATACATGAATAGAAATATAAAATGCAAATTTAAGTATTTCCATTATTATAATGTCATGTCATAATTATTTCACCATGCTATTTTCATTCTACCCAATTTCTAAAAAATATATATATTTAATCAGAAAAAACAAATATTAATTGTATCTTTGGTTGGTCATTCCTTAGGTTGCAAGAATTCCTTAGATGATATGGTTTTTACATCCTGTAATGACCTGGTGACTTATTTTTATTACTGACTACAAATCACGAAAGATGTAGGTGCTGATGAAAATTCTTGTGTGTGGGTTCTGGTTCACTTTTGCAGTCATCTTATTTACATTAACTACTATAGATTGCATTAGCTACTTCAGGGCCTTAAATGGGAGAAATGGCTGCTCCAGGGACTAATGACTCGCCTGTGTGTTTTTGTCTAGGTGTTGAGGGAAAGCTAAGAGAATGAAGGCTCTACGTTCGCAGTGGAAGCATGATATGGCGGAGCAGAGCTGGTGTTGAATTGTTCTCTCTGATGGCTCTATGGGAGTGGATAGCACTGAGTCTTCATTGCTGGGTTTTAGCGGTTGCTGCTGTTTCGGACCAGCATGCCACAAGCCCCTTCGACTGGCTCCTCTCGGATAAGGGACCTTTTCATCGCTCACAGGAATACACAGATTTTGTGGATCGAAGCCGGCAGGGATTTAGCACGCGATACAAGATATACAGGTATGAAACCAAGGGAAAGTAATAACAAAATATATCATTCTTGAAGGTTTTGTTCTAATGAAGTCCTTTTTTTATTATTGTTGGGATTATGTATAGAGGGTCGTAGGTGTATAATTTCTCACACACTGATACCCCTTCTCATGTTTTGGTCCCCATTTCCCTCACCCCATCTCTTCCCAATCATCTTGTTTTCCTAAGAAAATATTTGGAAGGGTTATTATGGACTCTGCACTATTGTGATACTTCCTTCCTATTTAAAAATATTTATTGGAGTGAAAAATATACGTTGGTGACCACTTATGTATCACTCTTAGATACTATACTGCCTATAAGTAAGTACAGAATACAAGACTAAACTTCCCATTATGAGTAGCCAACAACTTTAAGTGAAAATTTCTCAAACTGCTTTTCCTCTTTAAGTTATACCTTACTATGTTACCTTTCTTTCACTAAATAGTATCCCTCCTTTCCTTCCTTCCTTCCTTCCTTCCTTCCTTCCTTCCTTCCTTCCTTCCTTCCTTCCTTCCTTCCCTTCCTCCTCCTGCTTTCTTTCTCCTTCCCCCCCTCCTTTTATTCCTCTTTCACTTCAATCCCCCCCTGTCTGTCTTTATCTCTTCCTTCTTTCTCTTTTAGTGTGGTGTAACTGGGACTTGAACTCAAGGTCCTAGCACTGCCTCTTAGCTCCTTTTCTCAAAAACTAGCACACTACCAGCTGAGCCATAGCTCCACTTCCTAATTCTTGCTGGTCAATTGGAGATAACACTTTCATGGATTTTTTTTTTTTTTCTGTTAGAGGTGACTTCAAACTGTTAACTTCAGATCTCAGAACCTTGAAAATAAAGTCCCATGTCATCTTTTTTAAACGGACAAGTAATATTTTATTGAGATATTGGAGAAAGCAATAATGGGATGAATTAAAATAATAGGACATGAGTTGAAAATATTTGTAAAGATAAAAGAAAACAGGAGTTAAGATGTATAAATTTAACTTTTGTTACTCCTTTATATTTGAAATATTAATAAAATCTATATATATGTGTATATATATGCATATGCAACTCATCTATTGAGTATAACAATGTCTGTTTGCTTCCCTGAAGCTCATTCAATATATTCATTCAAGGAGGAGTTTGCAAATGATTGCCTCAATGAACTAGATGGTATTGATTTGTACTGTAGATAATGGTTTATGTAAGGTTATCGCTGCAGATTATTTCTTAGTTTATGAAGAAGCAAATTTTTATTTTGTAGTTGTATGTTTGTGCAAGTTGGCGTCTTTGTACCCATTATTACATAAATGTTGGATTCTATATTTTGTGCTCACCAATAACACAGGTTATCGGTCTGTATGCACTATTCCCTAAAGCATTATGAAAAATTGTAAATCCTATAAGTAATCTATACTTACAGAAGAGATTAAGAGTTCTAAACAAATTCCACCATCACCAAATAATTACTGATTTGTTTTTGAAAGATAAAACTCTCCTTAGTCAGCAAAGCCAAAGCATTATTACATGTTTAAAAAGGAAAAAAAAAAGTATAGAATCTAATATTTAAATGGAACCCATCCACAGTAGGAATTTTAATGTTGTTTGAGTCAGTTTTCCCTTTCAGAATGAGTAAAGCTTCTTGAATATAAGATTGTCTGAATGTCTAGCAAGTTTGCTTTCTGCAAGGGTTTCATAAGTTTGTCAAACTGATACTAAAAATATGATTGCATAACATTCTGCCTTTCCAGCTAAAGTCCAAAGTGTTGTCTTATGTGTGGGATTGTTGCGGTATGGCTGCTGAGGCTGTCAGCTAACGTTGCTAAAGTGGTGTGACTTTGCTTTCCCAGTTAAAGAAAATGCATCTGTGAATCACACTGGTGAAACGTAATTAAAAAATTAAAAAACATAAAATAAAGGAAAGACAAAGACATCTCCCCCTTGGGGCATGAAGTGAAGGCCTTGTACTCTTACATAGATTCTTTTGTTTACAGCTTTCCCTGTAATAGCTGATCCAGACATCTGCCTTTTAACTTTAACTGATATATCAGAGATAAATATCTTGTAAATTTATCAGCTTGGGCTGACTTAGATCTGCTTGGGCTGGCTAAGATTATAGCTATGAGCTTCTGGTGACTAGAAAATGGGAATGTTTACAGATGGTTCCCAAAGTTTCTTATGTATCTTCAGTCATTATAGGATGCAATTCTCAAAGAACTTCATTAACTCTGAGCTCATAATTGCCATGTCTTTACCTTCGTAGCCTGAGGAAGCATGTTTGGATATGCAGAATATTTATGAGCAAAAGGTTGGATCATTCCTTATACCTTTGACCTGACTTATACATTTCTACAAACATTTTCAAAGACTTATAGTGATTCTGTGATCACTGATAGTTGCTATGAAATGTATAATATTTAATTAGAATTCCTTTAGAATTGGTAAAGTGATTTTATTTGTCCAGTGATCATTTTTAATAATTTCAGAGAATGCTATTTACCTATCAATATAATACAAAGGATCCATATGTTTACCCCTTGAAAATACACCTTATTTTTGAGAAGCTAGAGAGGGTCAAATCCAAGAATTATATTACCTTTCTGGAATTTGATTTTGTATTTGTCTTTCATTGAGATTCAAAATAATTAGAGAAAATTTCTTACAGACACAAACAGGAATCTATGAATATTTAAGATGCAGATAGGAAATTAACATTTTCTTATGCTTGTATACTTGTTTTATTATTTTGAGAGACTGTATAACATACTAATGTTATCAGTCTCATTCTACTATGGATTAGTATTACTTTCATCAACTGTGCAATATTATTGGGCATGCTTCCTGAAAAGCAAACATTGTACATGTAAAGTATGTTTAAGGATCATGGAATGATTACTGCCATCAAAGATTACTAGGATTGCAAGCAAAATAAAATTAAAATTGTTTATCTCTTTTCTAAAGATCTCCTTCTGTAACCTAAAATGTTTTGTTTTTAAAGCTATGTGTATATAATGGATTTTTATGTTATCCTCAAGAAATGCATGATGTCAAGGTTAATTAATTGGTAGATCTCTGAATTAGAGGATTTAAAATGTGAATGTTCTTCTCTTGCTATTTCCTCACATATTTAAATTTGGCTCTTTAGTGACTATTCCTTCCTATCTACAGATTGGCAAGAAAATCAAAGAAAAAAACATTTAAAGGGAAGCAAATGTTCTGGCTTCTCTAATGGGACGTTGGTTTCCGTTGACACAGAGAACAACTTATGCTACTTGAGATTCTTTTTTTTTTTTTTTTTTTTTTTTTTTTTTTTTGCCAATCCTGGGCTTGAGCTCAGGGCCTGAGCACTGTCCTTGGACTTTCTCAAGGCTTGAGCTCTACCACTTGAGCCTCAGCACCACTTGCAGCTTTTTTCTATGTATGTGGTACGGAGGAATCAAACCCGGGTCATCGTGCATGCTAGGCAAGCACTCTACCACTAGGCCAAACTCCCGGCCCGCTGCCTGAGATTCTTATCTCCACTTGCCCATCAAAAATGTCAGAAATGTTAGAATGGTAACCGTGAGCAAAACAAACAAACAAACAAACAAACAAGCCATAGGATCAAGGGAAAAAAAGTTTACTTTCCTTATGTTTTTACAAAAATGAATTAAAAATAAGTTTAGACTATTATTAAAAGCCTTACAAATTACTGGTGAATATAAAAAAGAAATTATCTAATGTTTAAATTTTCCTTCATGGAAAAAATGAATATAAGAAAGTAAATATTCTCTGTTGCAATAGGGAACATGAACAGGCTCATCTTATTTTTCTTATGTTTTCTTTCTTAGGGTAGTAAAGATAAATGTGATGCCTTATATGTACTAGATGTGAGCCACACCATAGCACGTTTTGTTGCTGTTCTTGTTGTTGTTGATTTTGTCTTTGACTAGGATCTCTCTAAATTTGTCCATGCTGAAATCTCATGATGTTTCTACCCCAGCTACTCATATCGCTTTCTGGACATGCATCTTGTAATAGTGTTACCTGAAACAATAAGTATATTTTACTCAAAAGGGAAATAGGCTAATTCTCATTAGCAACCTGCAATGCAGTCAGATTTTTAATAATACCATATCATGTAATATATCCTCTAGGACATTTCCTAAAATGATTTTCCCCAGGCAATACTGATTCACATCTTTAATTGTAGCTACTCAGGAGACTGAGACCTGAGGATCATGTTTAGAAGCCAACCTTGGCAGCAAAGTCCGTGAGACGCCTATCTCTAATCAATTTTGTCAAGCCAGAAGTGGAGCTGTGGCTTAAAGTGGTAGAGTGAAGCCTTGAACAAGAAAATAAAACCAAAACCAAAACCAAAACAAAACAAAACAGCTCAAGGAAAACATCTTGACACTGGGTTCAAGCCACCAAAACTCCCCAACCCCATTCCCAGCACACACACATACACACACACACACACACACACACACACCAGACCATAATCTTTATGTGAAAAAACATATAATACTTATTTGGTTTTTTTCGTGCTACTGTTGTTATTTTTTTGGGGGGCTGCCCTGGGGACCACATACTGACCCTGAACTTTTTAGTTCAAGGTTAGTACTATGTCACGTGAGCCATAGCTCCATTTATGGCATTTTGGTGGTTAACTGGCAATAAGAGTCTCAAGGACTTTCATGTTAGGTATGACTTCCATATCTCAGCCTCGGAGTACCTAGGATTATGAGTGGAAGCCACATGTACCCAGTAATAGTCCTGTGCATTATAAATTAAACAGACAAAAGAAGGCTAGGGCTGACAAGTGGTCATTTAAGCATAATAATTAGTGCCATCACACTAAATTTTCTACAATAATTGGTAATGTACTTCATAAAGCATCCGTTGAGTATTTATATGCTTCATTTTATTCTAATCTTCACAAAACTTCAACACATTTTATAAAATAAGTATATTTCTGTATTTTAGAATATTTTACAATCTTACCAAATAGCCTTAACTTGTATATTTTAAATATAGATTACTTAATCCAATGTGTATAAAGTTGTTTTTTCATTATGTCCTGAAATAATTTTACCAGTTCTACCACAATAACTTTCTGGTTCCTCTGAAACATAAATGCCATGAAGGAAGCACATATCTATATTTCTATATAAATAATTTATTTTGTATATTTAGTTTATTTTTGCCTTTATTTTTTTGTGGGATACCGGGCTTGAACTCTGGGCCTGGCCACTGACCCTGAGCTCTTCAGCTTAAAGTTACTTCCCTACCCCTTGAGCACACTGCTCCACTTCCTCTTTCAAGTGGTTAACTGAAAATCATTGTCTTTGGGTTTTTAGTACCCAAGCTGGCTTTGAAACTGGATCCTCAGATTTCAGCCTCTTGAGTTGCTAGGATTATAAGTGAGAGCCACTTCAACAAGCCATTTCTGCCGTTTGACTCTCCTTTATAGTCCTAGAGGATTCTCACTATTTTCTGCTTCTGTTATTTTACATTGAAGAGGTAACTTTGCAGTTGTTTTCTGAGATCCTATAAATATTTTCACCTACTAAATTATTCTAGGTAATTATTTTACAGAAAATGAATATGTCTATTTAAAGATAACAAACATAATAGATTATGTAAATAATGTATTTAGTACATATATAAGTAAATATATAGCAATAATACATTTGAATATATTTGCATAACTCTAGTAGCATATGTATTTTTAAAGTTAAGCCACATAATTAATTTCATGCTTTGCTTTTTAATCCTAATTGACAACTTGAGTACATGTATGAGTTCATATTTTAAATATTTTTGACATTGCATATGTCTTAGGCAAGTATAAAAATATTAATTCAAGAGTTTGGAGACAGTACTTCATGTTCAGAAGAATTAGTTCTAATGTAAATTGAATATAAACTCATGATTATAAGCAAGGCTTTATAAAAATTAGGGCTTCAAAACAATTTTAACTAAATATTTCATTTGCGTTTGCTGTTATTGAAATTAGACAATAAAACTGCTAGCTCATATATTTACCTATGAGGAATTAACAACTATATACTTTTGGAATTTAAATACTTTATTTTATTCTTCTCAAACTCAATATTCCTAGCACTCTAATTCTTCTAAGTCATGATTTCTGTAGCATTCTTCTAAGTAAATCTGCCAAAATTAGCAAGGTGCTGGAAGCTCATGCCTGCAATCCTAGCTACTAAGTAGGAAGATATATGAGAGTCCTGGGTCAAAAACAGTCCAGACAGGAAAGTCCTTGAGCTTCTTATCTCCAATTATCAACCACGAAAAATATGTAAGCGGCACTGAGGCTCAAAGTGATAGTGTCCTAGACTTGAGCAAAGGAAATCAAGACCCAGACCCTGAGTTCAACTCCCATTACTTGCTCCTCCACGAAAACAAATAAACAAAAACAAAAAACAAAATTGCTGAAATTGATCTTTCTGATCAATATTGTGGGCTGTCCAATTGTCTGATTTTATTTCCAATTTTCCAAAATTCAAAGTTTAAAACTAGTAGAAAAAAATGAATATTCCTTCTAGGATTTCCTTGGTGTGTGTGTGTGTGTGTGTGTGTGTGTGTGTGTGTGTGTGTGTGTGAATGTGTGTGTGTGTGTTTGTGTCTGTATGTGTGTTTCAGTAGAAGCTGAATGAACAAATTTATATTATCTTCATTGTATGTAGAAGAAGATCAAGAAATTAGGTTTAGTATGTCTGTTTTGACCTTTACTTAAAATAACTAAAGAAACATTTCTATATAATTCCAACATTACAAACTCCAGTTATTAAATGTAGACTTAAAATCTAGGTTAGTATATTAAATCATTTATTTAATGAATACAATTGGGTAATAATAGAAATTTTCATGGTATCATTTAAATTTTGCATTCCAAAATTAAAAATAGAATTTATACTTACTTATTTTCAACTTACCATAGATTTTACCTCTTCACTGTCTGTAAATAGATCACTCTTTTTATATAGAATCTTCCTAATTTTTATCTTAATTTTCTCATGAGAAAAATAAAGGATTCAATAAGAATCCTTGTTTACTGAACCACTATTCACAATATTTAAACTATATAATCAGACGAGGTGACCCTGAACTGATTAAAAGGCACAAAGAGTAATCCAAACACAATGAAATATTTCCATAAAAAATAAAACTTTTTTTTAAATCTGAAAATGAAGTTAGATTGGCAATCATCCTATTAACAAAGATGTATTCAGAAAGACAACTAATGACTGTTTTCTTTCATTTGTAAATTTAAAACATAGATATAGACCTGTGTACATATACATGCATATTTACATACACCTATGCACATTTATTTGTATATAGAAATATACATATACATGACTATACATATATACATGTATGATGTATGTAGACATATATCTTCATGTATGATTATATGCACTTATGTTAGATTTATTGCATGAGTTTATTTGAGCGACTGTTTGGTGGATGTTGGGGAGGAGAGGGAAACCAGGATGAATATGAACAAGATGTAAAAATATTGTCTATTTATAAAGATACCCACTAAAACTTACTGGAGAGATGTTTGGGGAATAGAAAGAGAAAGAAGTGGAAGTTAATCTGATCAATTATAATATATGCTAGCAACAAAAGTCATATTTATAAAATCTTCATGAGCCTGTAAAAATTGAGTGAAATTCATCAATTGGAGCATTTTTTTACCTGTCCTGGGTTTGAACGCAGGGCCTGAGCACTGTCCTTGGAATTTCTCAAAGCTAGAGCTCTATTACTTAAGCCTCAGCACCATTTCTGGATTTTTTTCTATGTATGTGTGTTGGGGCCTAGCCTCCATCTCTGAGGCCTGATTCTGGCTCAGCTGCAATTAAAGGGCTTTGACCAGGCATTCGGTCTTTTGCATACCTCTCTTAAGGCATCTCTGTGTACCTGACTCGATTGAACCCCCCGCAGTTTCGCGGGTCTCGGCAGCAGCTCAAGTCTCACGCGCTTTCCTGCACCTGTCCTGCCCAGTACCTGAAAGCCCCACCCAGACCCTTAGTGGTAGCACAGAGGCCCTCTTCCTATTGGCTAGCTTCCCAGTGCCCACCTTCTCCTACCCTAACAGTATATAACTAATTGTCTGACGCAATAAAGTGAAGAGAGCATCAGAGAGCATCAGAGATCAGCAGAGATCAGCAGAGAGATCTGATGCGCTTTCATGGTTAACACTGCTTCTGACTCAGCTTGGTTCTTTCTTCCCCGGTGATTGGGGGAGGGCTGGGTCTTTGACACTTACCATCTCGCTCAGCTCCCGGGGGACTACAGGCTGGCCCTGCGTGTCCCTCCCCGTTCCGGTGTTGCTGCCCCGGAGAGGAGAGGAGCACCATATGTGATACCGAGGAATCAAACCTGGGTCTTGGTTGGTGCATGCTAGGCAAGCACCCTATCACTAGGCCAAACTCCCTGTCCCAAATTGGAGCATTTATGCTTAAAATTTTCCTATAGTATTGAGTTGCATAGAATATTTAGATACACCATGAATGTTGACAATATATAGAATGCTCAGTGACTGTTGTAGTAATTAAAAACAGAAAGGTGATGTATTTAGCATAAAATTTTTCAGTATATTTATTCAAATATCCTAATAAATCAGTATAATATGAAATGTGTACTACCTATTGTAGCAACAAGCTTAGAAAAATGTCAATAAAAACTGGGCTCTGTGGCTTATGCCTCTATTGCTAGCTACTCAGGAGACTGGGATCCGAGGATCAAAGTTCAAAACCAGCCAGAGCACTAAATTCAATGAGACTCTTCTCTCCAATTAATCACCAGAAAACTGTAAGTGGTATTGTAGCTCAAGGAATAGAGTGGTAATCTTGAGCTGAAGAGATCAGGTACAGCACCCAGGACTAGAGTCCAATCCCCATGACCAACCAAAAATAACAACAACAACAGCAACAACAACAACAACAACAACAACAATAATAATAATAATAAAGAAGCATTTCAACAATCCTATTGGCTTAAATATAAAAGGTAATAAAATAAAATAAATACAATTGTGAAAAAACTTATTTCTTATTGAAAAAATATTATTCTTTTATGAAGGGATCATATTTAAAAGCAGTTTATGTGCCATTTATGTTTATTTATCATTAAAATACAGATACTTCAGTACCAACATGTGTTGTATATGGATTAGCTTTTGTGAGGCTCCCTTATTTTCTTTATCTAATTTTAAAATTTCTCTTTCTGCACATAGGTACAGTTTTCTGTTTCACTTTGAAATGGTTCTGAAATAGGAGGAGATTACAACAAAGGCTTAGCCATTAGTTTATTCATCTTTAATCAAACAGACAGATTCCTGGCTGTTCACTTAAATAGATATTAGCAGCTAACTAATTAAACTGCTTCTCCTGTCAGCTTGAAATTTGCAAATAGTTAAAATATTAGCAAAGGTCTTGCTTTGTCTGGCATTGTGTTATATCTTTCTAAAATGCACTAGCAATTATTATCCTAAAACTAACAAAATTAGATTTAAATAAACATAATTAAAATTTACAAACATTTTCGTTAAAATATAACATTTCAAAGATTAACCCATATTGGGAACAATGTTAAATTCAACATTCCTAAGAAACATTTTCATCCTCGATTTTATTATTAAAAAATCACAAAGAGGAAAACAATGTGTGAGAAGTAATACACCTATATCTGGAAAATGTAATTGTAACCCCTCTATACATTACCCGGATTATACAAAATTAAATTAAATTTAAAGAAAGAAAAAAGGAAAAATTTTGGACATGATATTAATGATGAGAATGACAATAAAAAAAATCACAGAGGGATTTGCACACACAAACCACTTCGCATTATCCCTTTACTAGTGAGAGTCTGGTTTTTCTACATGAAATCAGTGTTCGCAAAGATTGAAATTATCTTTTAACTTTTATTTTTGAACTTATATTCTTTAATTCTTTAATATTATCAAATTCTCATTCATAGTATCAGTGTCAAACTGTATGTAAACACTTTTATCACATTTCAAATATCTCCAAACTCATCTTAGACCAAGATAACCGAGTTCATGTATGAAAATATCTGATCATCACTGATAGCTTTCTTATGAAGAGGCTGAATGTGGACATTTACAACTTCTGACAACTTTCTTGATTCTACCCTCTTGTTCTTCATTGAAATGCCTAGAGAATTCAAGTTTGCACTAATCTTCTGCTACATAGAAACACTATTTTGATTCTGCTCATAGATTTTTCTATCTATAGATTCACTATCTACCACTTAGAGAATTTTATGTTTCCATGATTAATTTGGAATAATATAAAACATATATGGGTTGATTCCATATCTTGACAGTAGTAAATAATTCTGTAATGACCATGGTTATGTTGGTAGGTGTAGTGTGTCCTGGTTTATGGTCAATTGGATAAATGCCCAGAAGTGGAATTTCTGGAAAGTTCTGTTTTTTGAGAAACCTTCATACTGCTTTCAGACTGCTTGAACATATTTACATTCTCAGCAACAATGTAGTAGTGTTCCTTTTGGGCCACATCCCCTCCAGCATCTATTGTTGTTAGTTTTCTTGATGATGAGCATTCTACCTGAGGTGAGGTGGAACCTCACTTGTTTTGATTTGCATTTCCTTCATGGCCAAGATGTTGAACATTTCTTCATGTGCCTATTGGACATTTTTCTGAGAAGTTTCTATGTCAATTGGTTTATTGTTTCAAAGAGGATTTGTTTTGGGAAATTTAATTTTTGAGCTTTAAATATGTTTTAGATATGAGGCCTTGTCTGATGCATAGCTAGTAAAAATCTCTCATTCTTGCACTTTCTGTTTATCAAGTGAGCTGTATCCGTTGCCATGCAGAAACTATTCAGTTTGATGCAGTACCATTTAGCCAGTGTTTCTTTGGTTTGTTGTGATTCTGGATCTTAGGAAGTTTTGACTCATGCCAAGGAGTTTCCCTTAACTCTTCCTGTAATATTGTCATGATATTTAACCTGACATTGAGGTCGTTGATGTATTTAAAATTGACTTGGGTGCAATGTGATAAACAATGCTCTAACTTTAGTTTTTTGCACATGTATAACTAATTCTGACAGCACCATTTGTGAAAGAGGCTGTCTTCCGTCCTGGGTTTTTGGCTCTCTTATCAAATATTATGTGGCTGTATATCAGATAGTTCATTTCTGTGTCTTTTATTGCACTTCCTTGGTCTTTGGGCTTATTCATGTGCAAGTTTGAAGCTGATTTTATTACTATGGCTTTGAAGTTTAGTTTTAGTATTTATATTTCTCCTGTATTATTTTTCTGGCTAAGGATTATTTATTGTTTTTGCTATTCAGGGTCTTCCAGTACTCCAGAGAAATTGTAAGATTGTTTCTTCAATGTCTTTGAAGATTTTTTTTTTCATTTTGATAGGAATTTCCTTACATTTGTAGATAGCTTTGGGCAGTATTGCCTTTTTTTGTTATTGTTGTTGGTCATAGGACTTAAACTCTGGGGCTGGGCGTTTTCCTGAGCTATTCAGCTCAAGGCTACCAAACTACTCCTTGAGCACAGAGTTACTTCCATTTTCCTGGTGGTTATTTGGAGATAAGAGTCTCACAGCCTTTAGTGCCCAGGCTGGCTTTGAACTTCGACCCTCAGATCTCAGCCTCTTGAGTAGCTAGGATTACACGCGTGAGCCACGGCACAGGCAGTAGTGCCATTTTTTTCCATATATTTTTTTTATTGTAATTAATACAAGGGTTACATTACATTCGCCAGATGGAAGGTGCATTACTTCACATACATTGATACCCTTTCTCATGTCTTGGTCCAAATTTCCCTCCCCCCACCCTTATATTGTTTCCCCCCCTTTCCTATCCAATTTCAAATAACCAAATACGCATATTTCCAATATATCAGATAACAAAGCGAAATACTGTAACAATATGAGATAACCAAGGGACAGCAAAAGACATGAGAGATAACATAGTACATTAAGGACAACAGTCACTCATTACATGGCTTTTGTTTCTATATCCTAGAGGTCCTTTCATTTAATGTCATATTGTATGGCCTTATGGATCTAGGTTTTGCTCTATTGCAAATCTCTGCTATGAGAGCCCAAGGTTTCTACTGACTACGGCAAACGAGGGAAACCATTGAGACTATGTTCCTTTGAGTCTGGCTTACTTTACTTAATATGATTTTTTTCTAAATCTTTCCATTTCCTAACAAATGGGACCATGTCGTTTTTTTCTGACAGCAGCATAGAATTCCATTGTGTATAAATACCACATCTTGTTGATCCACTTATCAACTGAGGGACATCTGGGTTGGTTCCATATCTTTGCTATCATAAATAGTGCTGCAATGAACACCGCTGTGCTAGTGACTTTCATATGTCCTTGTTTCTGGATGATTGGGTAAATGCCAAGTAGTGGAATTGCTGTAACCCAGTCCTAGGCTTGGGCTCAGAACCTGAGCACTGTCCTTGGACTTTCTCAAGTCTAGCACTCTACCACTTGAGCCTCATCACCACTTCTGATTTTTTTTTACTATGTATGTGGTACCGAGGAATTGAACCCCCGTCCTCGTGCATGCTAGGCAAGCACTCCACCACTAGGCCAAACTCCAGGCCCAGTATTGCCATTTTTATAATGTTATTCCTGCCCGGGTTTGGAAATCATGGCCTAGGTATTATCCATGACTTATTTTGCTCAGTTACCCACTCTCCCACTTGAGAAACAGCTTCACTTCTAGCTTTTTTTGTTTTTCTTTTTGGTAGTGGTCAATTGAAGATAAGTGTTGAATAGACTTTCCTGTGCAGGCTGGCTACCAACTGCAATTCACAAATCTCTTGAGTAGCTAGGATTACAAATATGAGCCAATGGCACCCAGCAAAATATTTTTTTCAGCTTTCCTATTCGTGCTTTCATTTTATCAATTTATCTTCTTTTACTTCTAGCCTTACTACTATTGTAAAATTAGAGCAGCATATAGTTTTCAAAGCAATTTAGAATAGATCAGATGTTTCTATAACAGTAAAGAATAATGCAGATACAGTATAGATTCTAAATTTTCAGTTCATCAAGGTTTCACTTTATTTTTCGTTTGATTGTAATTTGAGAAATCTATGTAAATAATACTTACCTAAATCCCTCCTAATAATTAAGCGCTTACATTTGCAATAGTAACCCTGATACAATTGATGGATATTTGAATTCTTTTTAAAAGGGTAGAAATGGTGGAATAAAACTAAATAGAAAGTTAACAAAAAATCTGCAGAGCAATTAAATGTGATCATCAAATCTAAGCAATTCGATTTTTTACAACCCCAATCAATGAAGTGATTAAATTTTCCCATTGGCACTTGGCTAGGTTTCTGTTGCTACTCATTCGTTATTCATTGTGTAACTGCCTCACCAGCCACATAAAGGAATGTTAGGTCATTTTTTTTTGTTGTTGTTCTAATGACTCCACACCTTTTGTTTGGCTTCCAATGGAGAGTGTGGAAGACAATTCATTACCACAACAAGGTCTTAGTGATGTCATCACTGACCATCTTTTCTACCATTTCCTATTCTCTAGCTTGCAAGAATTCTTTATTTTTCTTATGATCATACAAAAAGTTCTGTCATTTCAGAGCTTTTGCATTTGTACTTGTATTCCTTCTGTCCTCTAGGCTCCCCATTCCTTTTTTTTTTATTAAAGAATTTATTAACATTGATTTTTACATCATATTTCAAATGACAAGTTTAACAAACAAGTGTTCAAGAAGGGAATCTCTATATACAATCACTGGCACTTAGTTTTTAGAACTTACTCAAAATTCCCCATTGCTTTTTGTAGCTGACTGGCTTATCTTTCTTGGTAATCTTTAAACTGAAGCATCTTTACTATATGCAAGGTATTGTACTTTAAACAGTTTGGTAGTCCACAGTTCCTCTTTTTGATAAATTTTATTTTATTATTACTTCAGGTTTATAAAATAGATCATATAAGTGTGAATTTGTTTTTAAACTAGAAATCATCATAAACTATATCTACAATTTTTTAAACACAGCAAATAATCTTTTCACACCATTCCATGTGCAAGATATGACCATTATCTAAGGTTCTGGGAAGTTATTGATAAGCTATGGCAGATTTGTTTTGTTCCTATGTACTCATGACAAATTTAGAAATTTTAAAAGATGGAACAAAGCAGATTTTAAGAGTGAAACCCTAAGACAGATGATAAACTCTAGGCCTATGTCAATGGAAACTTTAACTCAATTGTACATTTCAATAGGACCAGAACTGCAAACAAACACAGAGTACTTATTTAGAAAATATAAGGCCAGGGCTGGGAATATGGCTTAGTGGTTGAGTGCTTGCCCAGTGTGCATGAAGTCCTAGGTACAACTCCTCAGTTCTAAATAAAGAGAAAATGCCGGAAATGGTGCTGTGGCTTAAGAGGTAGTGCTAGCCTTGAGCATAGTTAGGTCAGGGACAGTGCCCAGGCCCTGAGTAAGCCCCAGGACTCGAAAAAGGAAGAACAATAAGAATGAGGAGGAGGAGGGGGGGGACGAGGAGGAGGAGGAGGAAAGAAAGAAAGAAAGAAAAAAAAGGAAAAAAAGAAAGAAAGGGATTTGCAATAGAGCAAAACCTTGATACATAAGGCCATATAGCATGAAGCTAATTGAAATGACCCCTAGGATATTGAAACAAAAGCCATATAATGAATGATTGTTGTCCTTAATGTACTATGTTATCTCTTATCTCTTTTGCTGTCCCTTGGTTATCTCATATTGTTACAGTATCTCATTTTGTTATCTGATATATTGGATATATTTGTATTTGGTTATTTGAAATTGTATAGGGATGGGGGGAAAACCAAGATGGGGGGATGGGTAATGGGGACCAAGACATGTGAAAGGGTATCAATGTATGTGAATTAATGCACCTTCTATCTGGAAAATATCATGTAACCCTTTTATTAATTACAATAAAAATATTTTAAAAAAAGAAGAAAAAAATAAACTCACTTTAGGATCAGACCTTCAAGTAACTACCTCATAAAATATCAGACCAACCATTTCAGAAGGGATGATATGTATGCATATACATGATATTCAGTGAAATAAAAAATATTTCATGCACTTAAAAAAAAGAAAGAAAGGAGGGAAAGAGGGAAGGAAGGAAGGAAGGATGGAAGGAAGGAAGGAAGGAAGGAAAGAAGAAAGGAAGAAAGAAAGAAAGAAAGAAAGAGAGAAAGAGAGAAAGAGAGAAAGAAAAGAAAGAAAGCCAACACCAAAGGCTAAATTTGGAAAAACAAACTATAGATATTCAAGCAATCATGTAGTCATGACAGCTCTTGAAAATGAGTTTGGGGTGGAAGTTTTTCAAAGCTTAACAACTTAAAATGGTCTTCATTTCTTCAGTGTGTGTGTGTGTGTGTGTGTGTGTGTGTGTGTGTGTGTGTGCGTGAGAGAGAGAGAGAGACAGAGAGAGACAGAGAGAGAGACAGAGAGAGAGACAGAGAGAGACAGAGAGAGACAGAGAGACACAGAGAGAGGAGGGGAGAGAGAGGAGGGGAGAGAGAGCAGAGACAGAGAGAGAGACAGAGAGAGAGACAGACAGACAGACAGACAGACAGACAGAGAGAGGGAGAGGAGAGCAAGGCTGAATATCACAAATTTTGAATTATCCAAAAGGGTGGATTTCAGGCACAGTAGTATAGGAAATACTGCCTATATCATGTCATTGATGACATGTTAATGTTCCTGAGAGCATCTTATTATTACAAAATGAGCAATTAAAACTTATTTCCAGATTCTGAAAAAAGGAAAATAAAATTTCAATCCCTAAACTCTTTATTTTCCATTGCAGAACTTGAAAATGATAGAGAAAATGCCTTCTATGGCTGCAGTGGATTATCTTAGTAGACTGTAGCTCAATGAGACATTATACTATTAGGGTTAATGTTTTTGTGGACAAACATCTGAAAGGTTATCATCTGAAGAGGACCAAGAGTTTTGGATAATACAATGCATCATTAATTTGATTTTTGATCAGTTGTACAGTGTGATTGAACTGATTCCTTTTATAGACTGACTCGAATAGTGAAAACAACAGCTGAATTTCTTATTCCATAAAGAGTAAATGTGATTGCTGGTCAAAACTTCCTTGTTTCCTAGTGATATAAAATGATAGTCATTGCTGTTTTTCAGTCTGATGATCTTTAAATGTCATGGAGTTGAAATTTTTTCCTGTATAAAAGTAATGATGCAAGCTTTTGACAGTAGACATTCACATTTAATGCTACAATTTGCCAGGCACTGGTAGTTCATGCCTGAAATCCTACTACTCGGGAATCTGAGATCTGAGAGATGGTGGTTCAAAGCCATGCCCCTGCAGGAAAGTGCATGATCTTTTTTTCTCCCAATTTATCAGCTCAAGGCAAAACATACTGGCTCAAGTGGTAAAGTTCTAGCCTTGAGCACAAAGCTCAGGAATAGCTCTCAGGCAATATGTTTAAGCCTTAAGATCAATGCAGAAAGAAAAGAAATACTGACATATCAGTATACAATTTAGCAATATTGTTCAGACCTAATTTCTGTGCTTTGGTCTTACAGTCTCCCAAAGTGGGACATTTGATCTTTATTATCTTGCCTAAGCACATTCATCCTTGTATAAATTTTACCTTATTGCAGAGAAGTATAATGATTGTATAATGATTGTCAAACATTGTATGGCCTAGAGGTAAGAGTGTTTACATAACATGTAGGATGCCCTGGATTTGATTCCTTATTACCCCATACACAGAAAAAGCTGGAAGTGGTGGTATGGCTCAAGTGAAAGGACTGGCAAAAAATAAATTAAAAATACATGCATAACTAAAATTAAGTATCAAAACTTTTGATAACTAATCGAGGTCATAGTAACAAGCAGAGAATATATTTATTATAAACTGAAACAATGCAAAAAATAAATTCAATGAAAACCTGGCCTCTGACTTTAACATGATAATTTGGTATCTCATCCCATCATCCTTGAATCAAACTTCTGTATTTAATTCTCTGATGGTGTAGTGATCAAACCCAATGAACTTTTAAAAATTCAATTGACAATATGAGAGCAGCCGAGTAACATCTGTATTAAACCCTGACTTGCAGTCTTGTCATTTCATCTATAACGTGCAGTAAATTATTTAATCTTTCTCAACTGTATCATCTCTTTGTAAATGGTGATAATAATAGGAAGCTTAGAGATTTTGCTATGAAAATTCAACTAAATAATTTCTGTCAAGAAACCACTTAGTATAGGTTTTAGTGAAAAGTATCTTAAATTATAAATTGATTACTACTGACAATCTGTCAATATATTATGCTGCTCTTAACCACACCTTCATGTACCTCAGTGTATTTTTCTTTTTGTCTAACTTTTTTCTACTCTTTAATTTTTCAGCTTTTTAATGAAGGCCCTCTTATTTTGGAGATGCTCTGAAATGAATGTTTCATAATCACAAGTGTCATGTGCCCACAAAGAATAAAACTTTGACATTTCTCCTCTAAAGGTGTTAATTACATCAAAAATTTTGTTTGTAATAGCTAATATAGTGTAGGAGAGGGTTTTTTTTTGGCTACAGTGACAACCAAACTTAAAGTTGAGGGAATTGGCAGCAGTAAAAAAATATATATATATTGAAGTGGTTGAATTATCTCTTCTGAAGTCATGTACTAGCTGTGCACTCACACATTTAGTCCTAACTTCTTGGGGTGTTAACATATGAGGGTCTTGATCAATGGCATCCCTGGCAGTAAAGTCCATTAGACTCTTATTCCCAGTTCACCAATTTAGACCTGGAAGTGGAGTGATAGCTAGTGGGATCACAACTGGGAATGGGGTTCAAACTCTACGACTGATAAAAAAAAAAAGAAAATCAGTTTTTTGAGGAAGATACAATAGATAAGCTGTATGGAACATTAAATAAAGCACATATATATATGTAGCTACATGAAAATTTGCATAAATATATTTACTAAATTGCCTCCTACAAGCTTTTGCTGATATGGACAATAATCATATTATAATTGCATGTTTTATTTTTAAGTATCTAGATAAACTGGAATAAGGATCAATAGAAAAATAGGCATTGATCTTAATGCACTATACTCAAAGGAAAATCGAGTAATTCTTTTTTTTTTTTGCCAGTCCTGGGCTTGAGCTCAGGGCCTGAGCAATATCCTTGGACTTTCTCAAGGCTAGAGCTCTACCACTCGAGCCTCAGCACCACTTCCAGCTTTTTTCTATGTATGTGGTACCAAGGAATCGAACCCGGGTCTTCATGCATGCTAGACAAGCACTTTAACCACTAGGCCAAACTCCCGGCCCTCGAGTAATTCTTTTCACTAATATCCCTCTAACTTTTCACGTTGACTATTAATGAAATGGGACAATTGAGTTTATTACATACTAATGATGTGGTCATAGTTATCTGTATTTCTATTCACCTCTCACTTCCTGTCATTATACAAAAACACTACATATCAGAGCCTTTACATATATATTCTCTTTTCTCTGGGTTGTCTCTTACTTGTCAAGGCAACTTGCATAGCTCTTCTTGAGCAGCCTTTGCAATGAATATCTCTTCACAGTAGGTGACTGACTTTATGGAAGCAAACTCATGTTTGCTTTCAATTTTTGTAACAACCTTCCATGACTCATTATCATTTATAGAAGAAATATCAATGGCTTTATCCCTCCATGACATAGTAGATTATGTAATTATGTTAGTAGTAATTCATGTTTGTATGAAATCTCCATCATTGGCAAATATTCTTTTCTGTTTTTCACTTTATTTAAGACAAAAATGAAATTTTCTATGTGTCCCATACTACTGGATTTTGAGTGAATAGATACTTGCAAAGGAGCAAATATTATATCAAATAATATATTTGTTATTTTATGCTTCATTTGTTTTTATCTTAGAAGGATGTTTGAGAAGAGAGTTTGAGTAGATTTTGGTGATCTGACTGAAAGTCTGAGATATTTGATGTTATGTGTATTGGATAACGCCCAATGGTAGCATTTCCAGGTCTTCATTAGTTCTATGATTAATTTATTGATGCTTTTTCCAACTGTGTTATATAATCATTGCAAAATTTTTCATGCATTGTAAGCATGAACTAACCTCTTGAATTAAAATGTCTTTATAAAGACTTACATTAAATAAAATATAATTTTAAAAAATTAATTATGAAAATATACACAAAATAAAATCCAATAAGATATAAAAAATGTAACAAGGATCCAAGGTAATGATGTAAGCTATGGGTTAAAATGTTTTATTTGGAAGCAGAGGTGTGGTCAAGAAATAGAATATTAGCCTGTAACAGAAAGCTTAGGGACATTTCTCAGACCCTGATTTCAAGCTCCATAAGCAACAAAACAAACAAACAAACAAATATTTTTTTCCTTTGCAAAATAGTGGCATTTATATTAGAAGTAAAATCAGAACAATGAAAGTTCTATCATGATTTATAGGAAAAATAAGTAATAAAATTTAACATAGTAAATCAAAGAAGGAAAATTAGGGATAAGATTTTTTCTAGAGAAATGCTTGTGAATAATGTAACCCTTTTATTAATTACAATAAAAATATATGAAACAAAAGTCATATAACAAATGATTGTTGTCCTTAATGTACTATGTTGTCTCTCATCTCCTTTGCTGTCCCTTGGTTATCTCATATTGTTATAGTATCTCACTTTGTTATCTGATATATTGAATTTATTTGTATTTGGTTATTTGAAATTTGATAGGGAAGGGGGGAAAACCAATATGGGTGGGGGGTGTAGGGGGGAGGGTAATGGGTACCAAGACATGTGAAAGGGTATCAATGTATATGAATTAATGCACCTTCCATCTGGCAAATATCATGTAACCCTTTTACTAATTACAATAAAAAATGTTAAAAAATATATGAAAAAAATTTAAAAAGTAGATATTGACCATTTATCTTTTTGTGTTGTTGTTGGTCCTGGGGCTTGAACTCTGGGCCTGGGTGCTAACCCTGAGCTATTCAGCTCAAGGCTACCACCCTATTCCTGAGCCACAGCCCCACTTCCTATTTTCTAATGATTAATTGGAGAAAGGAGTCTTATCTTCTTTAGTGCCTGGACTGGCTTTGAACCAAGACCCTCAGATCTC
Organism: Megascapheus bottae; assembly: GCF_031878675.1. NCBI lineage: Eukaryota > Metazoa > Chordata > Mammalia > Rodentia > Geomyidae > Megascapheus > Megascapheus bottae. The sequence continues at coordinate 13,994,323 of NC_143518.1, forward strand.
AGCCTCCTGAATAGCTAGGATTATAGGCATGAGCCACAGCATCCAGCTTTTGACCATTTATCTTTCTTTCATATATTTTTATTGTAATTAATAGGAGGGTTACATTATATTCGCCAGATAGAAGGTGCATTACTTCACATACATTGATACCCTTTCTCTTGTCTTGGTCCCCATTTCCCTCCGTCCCACCCCCACCCCTCATCTAGTTTTTCACCTTTCGCTATCCAATTTCAAATAACCAAATACACATATATCCAATATATCAGATAACAAAGTGAAATACTGTAACAATATGAGATACCAAGGGAGAGCAAATGTGATGAGAGATAACATAGTACTTTAAGGACAACAGTCACTCAATATATGGCTTTTGTTTCCTTATCCTGGAGTTCCTTACATTTAGTGTCGTACTATTTGGCCTAATGTCTCTAGATTTTGTTCTATTGTAAATCTCTGCTAGAAGAGCCCAAGGTTTCTACTGATTATGACAAACGAAGGAGACTATTGGGCCTATGTTCCTTTCAGTCTGGCTTACTTCACTTAATATGATTTTATCTAAGTCTTTCCATTTCCTTACAAATGGGGTGATGTCGTTCTTTCTGACAACAGCGTAGAATTCCATTGTGTATAAATACCACATCTTGTTGATCCACTCATCAACTGAGGGACATCTGGGTTGGTTTCATATCTTTGCTATGCTAAATAGTGATGCAATGAACATCATTGTGCTAGTGGATTTAGTATATCCTTGTTTCTGGACAATTGGGTAAATGTGGACCATTTATTTTATGTGACTATTAAAATATGACATCTACATACAGAATACAGAATTAATACATACATGAATATAGAAGTATATTTTTAATATTTGATTAGTCAAGCTTTGGTATAATAAACTTTATGAAACAAGACGGCAAGTAGACCAAAGGCACTTGTATTATCCACATTCAGATTCAGGAAAGAGATTAATGGTGAAATAAGTACATACCCCATATAATGATTGGGCATAGGCCAGGAAATAGAGGAATTAACAGTAATGTGTACTGAGGAATATGTAACCTAAAACTCTAAATGATGTGAAACAAAGAAAGAAACAGGACAAGGAGAAATGATAGAAAAAATAATCCAAAGAGAATGAAATATATAATACAAAAGTTATAAAATTACAATTTTGGAGATGAGTTCCAAAATTGGAATGTGTATGAAGGAAAATATTACTAAAACACATATGCAGTTACTTACATAATGCAATGACTTACATTCTGAAGAGGAGTAAGTTGCTGGCAAGTAGTCCATAGAATTAATAAAGAGGGAGTCAATGAATATCTGTAAGACCATGGTCTGATATGATGGAGGAATCACAAATGTATAATGAAAAAGACAAAGGCAACATTGTCAGATACACTTTATAAAATAATCTACATCCTTGGTCACACATATAATCCTAGCTATTCATGATAGTGAGATATGACATAGGATGTTTCAAACGCAACCTGAGCAGGAACATCGTTGAGACCATATTTCCAAAATAACTACAACAGGTTTGGCTGGAGTCATGTCTTATGTGGTAGAGCACCAGCCAAGCAAGCTAAGGTCCTGAATTTCTGCCTCAGTAAAATGTAGAATTTTGTTGTTGTTGTTGGTCTGGGCCTGCACGCTGCCTCTGAGCTCTTCAGCTCAAGGCTAGCACTCTACCACCTGAATCACAGGGCCACTTCCGGTTTTTTGGTGATTAATTGGAAATAAGATTCTCATGGACTGGCTTTAACCATTGTCCTCGGATCTCAGCCTCCTGATTAGCTATGATTACAGGTGTGAACTACTGGCATCCAACTAGAACTTTATTATTTACTGACTGCATATGCATCTCTCTTATAAGATATTGATAAAAGAAGAGACAGAAATAGAAAACTTCCTTTACCAAAATAAAATTACAGGACTTTCTATTCATAATATATTTTACAGCATTTAAAATAGTTTTCTGTTGCTACCATACATAACAAATTACCAGAAATTGCCACATTTTTTTTCTTATCTGATGATCAGACATTTTTAAAAAAGGCCAGAAGGACATACTTCCTTTTAATGGTTTCAGGGAAAATGTTTCTGGTCATTTAAGTTAAAAAAGCACATACTTAGCATATTTAATTTGTGCATTAGTATTAGCTCTGTCAAGGATTAATAAATTGAAATCTTCTCTTTTGTTAGTAGAAAGGTTTGAATCCAGGGTCTCACTTCTTAAATAGATACATTACTACTTGGACCACATCTTCAGAAATTTATGCTTTAGTAAACTTTTGATATAGCTTCATGGGCTTTTGTTTCTAAAGATGTTTCCCCTTTGCAATCTTCTTACATTTCAACATAACTGGGATTATAGTCACAAACCATCGGCCTAGTTTGCTGAGATGGTATCTGGGTAACATAGTGCCTAGTTTGGCCTCAATTCTGTTTTATCCAATCTTGGCATGATAGGATTACAGGTATAGAACACATTTAGTATATGTGATAAGGCAGAAGACAATGGTGATTGACCTAAGAGGAGAAATCAAAAGAAGAAGGGATGAGGAAATAGGATTGCTTCAAAAATAACCTTCAAAAATAACCTTATGCAATTCTAAATACACATAAGAAATCTCATCTAAACTCAACCACTATAAACATTACAAGGAGGATTTGGTGTGGAAAGGGACCTATAAAATTGATTTTAAGCGTATTATTTATTTCTTTATTTTCAAGTGTAATTCTTGTGTTTATTACTCTGTGTAAAACTCTAAATGGGAGCACACAGAGTGTTTAAAATATCCTATATCTCAGAATCCTTTTTTAAATTACATGATAGTTTTTTGACAATATTTTCTACTTAATGAGGCAATAGCACACTGTTCACATAGTAGAGAGCAACGTTATATGGGGACAAATAACATAGAAGTAAGTCTACTTGCTCCCCTTCTTGTAAATTAATATTATTTTCCAAACTCACCTGAAAAAATTTTTTCTATAAAACAAAATTTGTTGTGTATTAAGGGTTTAATACTTTGCATATGAAAATAAGCATTTAAAACACAGAGAGCTCAAATATACAGAGGAAGTAGACAACTGCCAAGGCTTTTATCGTTTCTAGAAGCTTCCTATGGTCTGGGAAGAACAAGATGCTTTAGATTTGTTGTCTTTCTTAATTTTTGTGCAAACCCCAGGAATAACTACAGTTTAGATAGTCTTAACAAGATAAAAGAAATTATGTATTTACTTATGGCATCATGCATCTAAATACTAATGCAGAATTCAAAATTATATCACATATATTACATTTTTTTTACTTTTTAGCCAATCAAATGATGCTTATACCGAATATTGCCAATTCATGAAAACTAAGAGTAAAACTTAATAATTTGGTTGTCTGGAATATAAATTTTATTTAATATTTATGTCTTATTTATTCTTTTAACTTATCATCAAAGCAGCCAAATTCAAACAAATTTACCCCAATTTTCTGTATTCCCATATAGTGCATTTTATTGGCATCTCCTTTACTTGCAATTACATTGCTCTTCTGAAATCTAGCCTTTCTTTTAAATTTATAAACAAACCTTTCCATTATTATTTTCCTTTATAGTCAATATATTTCAGAAATATATTCCGTGCAATTAGGTCACTGTTTTCTTTAGACATGGGATAGGAGAATAGGATGAAAGAACTTGGAATACAAGAAATACATTCACACCAAGTTATAATGTAATTTAGTGTTTCTATGACAACATTAAGAAAATTACAAAATGGGCTATGGTAGTAAAATGATGAGACTAGGAATAATTTATTTCTTCCCCAAGATATAATCTTGAAAAATTGTACCCTCTCTATGGTATGTATTTCCAAATTAAAGACTGCATTGAACTTGTTGCAATCTTTATCTTGTTAGATAACATAGAAGGAATGTATCTCTTCATTTCACAAGTTGTGTAGCACACATCACAATACATAACTGCAGAACTCACTTGCAATACTGACATCATATATGCCAATGCATTTAAATTTTTTGCTGATTAAATATAAAATTCTAGGCTTTTAAAATTATTTATTGGCTTTTCATGAAAGTCAGATTTATTGGCTTCCTGTTGGAGAGGAAGATTTTATTGCAATGATTTTGTTTGAGTCATTTACCTTTCAGGAAGGCACAAATCAACATTGTTTGGGGCTAATGGCTATTGATTTGGAAATAATTCTAACAAGTATAGTTCTTTAAGGTCACGGAAAGGTTTGTCCAGCTTAGCTGTTGTACCACCTTATACATTGCCTAAGCTTTTCACAGGATTCATTTTACTTTCTTTGGTTTATAGCTCATTCTTTTGGGACAAGAGGTGAAATGCAGGCCCTCTGCACAGTATTCCCTATTGCCTTGTTAAATATGTCAATTCTGACTCATAATTGAAAGGATTATCATTTCTTACAAATTGAAAATCCAGGCTTTTTAACACCAGCAATGTAGCATTTTCACAGTCTTAGTATGTGATGAGATTTCACCATTGTTGAAATAAACTTCTAACTAAATACTGAAAATGTAAAAAAACAATGTTTTTTTTATTATTAGCAGCTCTTATGTGCTTATTTTGAACAGTGACATACAGATTTGCCAATATATGTTATTATTATTTTTTTCATATATTTTTATTGTAATTAATAGAAGAGTTACATGATATTTGCCAGATAGATGGTGCATTAATTCCCATACATTGATACCCTTTCACATGTCTTGGTCCCCATTTCCCTCCCCACCCCTATCCCTCATCTTGATTTCCCCCGTTCCCTATCCAATTTCAAATAACCAAATACAAATATATACAGATATATCAGGTAACAAAGTGAGATACTGTAACAATATGAGATAACCAAGGGACAGCAAATGAGAGATAACCAGTTCTGGAATTTTAATTGGGGGAATGGATGCTGCATAAGCTAGCTGACTCATGACTAGCACCTTACTTCTTGAGCTCCATCTCTTGCCCAGGTGTTTGTTGATTAAGATGGAATTCCTGTTGTCGAATCACCTTGACAACATGTCAGCTCCTATGTAGTTAGAATTTCAGGCTTGAGCCACTGTTACCAGATTCAGTATATGCTGTGCTTTGGGCTTAATTTTTTTGCCAGTGTTAGGGCTTGAATTCAGGGTCTGAGCATTGTCCTTGAGTTTTCTCAAGGCTAGTGCTCTACCATTTAAGCCACATCATTACTTCTGGCTTTTTCTGTATGGGTGGTACCCAGGAATCAAATCCAAGGCTTTGTGCATGCTGGGCAAGACTTATCCTGGCCCTATGCTGAGCTTTTAGGTTATTAATGTTGCTTTGAAATAGGTAAAAATTTTCAGTCTTAAGTATGCATATCTTTCCATCCATCCAAAAATGTTTAAAACTTATTTAACTTATTTTCTTTCTACCTTAGCTTTTCTATAAAACCTGTCATTTCCAGCTTTCCTGTTCTTTATCTGTCCTTCAGACTGTCACACAATCATCATATTATTTATTTATGTTTCCATTCCAGCATAGCTTTCTGAATTTCTCCCTGAATCTAGTGTTACAGTTGTTTGATATGTTCATTCCTTTGGGGATTTTCTTCTATCTTATTTTTGTTTTTCTTTTTTTAAAATTACTTTTATTTTTATTTCAGTTCCTGTTACCTGAAAGTCTTTCTACATCTCATCCATCTTGCTATTAATCACATTCTTTTTTGTATCTTTAGGACATTTGGTCTCCAATAGATGACTGTTCTAAAAATTCCATGTTATCTTTCATAGTTCTTTGCATACAATTGACACAGGCTGAAATTTTCTCATGCTGTCAAAAAGATAAAAAGCTAAACAATGATCTGAGGTACCTTTGAAAGCTTCTTCTATTGTTATTATCTCAGGACCTAAATTCTTCAATGTCTAAGACACAGTTCCTACAAACACACATCAATATTATACTTGCTGTCATGCATTTATTTTCATAGGAACAACAAGACAGCAGTAGCTTGGACAAGCCACCTCTAGAAATCCTGCAGCCACTGTGATGCAGTGTATGTTTCTCAATCCTAACCATTCAAATTTTTACTGTGTCTTAAATGTGCTCTTTCTTAATGTGGATGTTCCTTAGCATTAGTATCTAATTTTCATCAACATTTGCATTGGTGAAACTTGAAGCTTTAATAATTAAATTATTATAAAATCAAATTTGCAGATGTCTTGCTGGGGAGCACAGGAAACAGAAGTGCTATGATATTCCCAATTCTAGATTATCTGATATATTCAAAATATGTCTAGATTCCATATATTTGGGAAAGCATGCACCAGGTTTCTTTGGATCTGACTTATTTCACTGAACATAATTTCCATTTTTGCAAAGGGAACAATATCATTCTTTCTAATGGATGAGTAGATCTTATCCACATATATCTAATTTATATATATATTATTTATATATACTTCACATACATAAATATATAATTTCCTATATCTATGTCTCTGTCTCACTCTGTATGTATATATACATATATATATATACATAAATACATATGATTTCCTCCATCCATTTGTCCATTAAGAGGCATCAGGACAGATTCTCTGCCTTGTCTATAATTAGTAGTGTTACAGCACTTCAATAAAAATGATTTTACCGTATGCTGGTCTGTAATCTTTGCGTAAATGCCCAATAATGGAATTGCAGGATCACAAAATAGTCCTGTATTTAACTTTTAAGGAATCTCCATACTGCTTCCCAGAGCAGTTGAACAAGTTTACATTCCATCAACATTGTATTAGAATTCCTTATCGTCTCTATCCTCTCCGGTATCTGACTTTTTTTTTTTTTTTTTTTTTATTGCCAGGCCTGGGCTTGAGCTCAGGGCCTGAGCACTGTCCTTGGACTTTCTCAAGGTTAGAGCTCTACCACTTCCGGCTTTTTTCTATGTATGTGGTACCAAGGAATCGAACCCGGGTCTTCGCGCATGCTAGGCAAGCACTTTAACCACTAGGCCAAATCCCGGCCTCTCTCCGGTATCTGTTATCATTTGTTTTCTTTATGATGGATAATCTACTGGGGAAAGATAGAATCTCAATATTGTTTTGATTTTTATTTCCTTTATTGCCACAGATATTGAGAATTTCTTCACTTGTCTATGGTATACCAATGTCTAAACTAAAATACAGTAGATTAAAGGGAGAATTTCAATAGTATAATTACGTAACCAAAAATCAAAGTTAAATACAAGGAAGCAGGTACTAGAAAGAGGGCAGGTGGGACCAAGAGGAAACTGATGGGTAAAGATTAGAAGAGGGGCAGAATGAAGAGAGGAATCTAGTGTATATCCTACAAAATGAAGAAGAATGAGAGAAGGTGAGGAATGGAGGAATTCATGAGAATATTGAAAGAGGTTGCAATTATTAAGATGAATGGTATTCATAAACTACTTTGTTACATGCCAATCCCATTGTAAATCTACTTAAAGATAATTAAAAAATAAATATAAAAGAAATATGTCATCCATTTCTGTGCTGAAAACCTAATCAAGAGAAAAAGCAGAAAATCTTTGCTATCACGTTGATGTTAGCTAAAGGTTTTAGACATGCTTATAAGATGTTACATATATGAGTTTATTTAACCCTTGAAAGGCACTTTCATTTAGACTATGATTTTAATTCCACAGATCAGTACAGCAGCACGTAAAGTGCTAGTTTATTCTCCTAGGTTATACAGGTGTTTAGTTGCAGAGCTGGGAAGTAAATATCATCATCTGATGGGTATCAGGAACACATTGGATTAGAAATAACCAGGAAAGTGCACTTACTTGAAATAGTGTCAAATGGACAATTCATTGAATAGCCTGAAAAAGGATGACAGAATAGCATATTTCTTATCTTTTTTTCATATATTTTTTATTGTAATTAATATAAGGGTTACATTACATTTGCCAGATGGAAGGTGCATTACTTCACATATATTGATACCCTTTCTCATGTCTTGGTCCCCATTTCCTTTCTCCTACCCCCACCCCTCATCTTGTTTTTCCCCGTCCGTATCCAATTTCAAATAATGAAATACAAATATATCCAATATATCAGATAACAAAGTGAAATACTGTAACAATAGGAGATAACCAAGGGACAGCAAAAGAGATAAGAGATAACATAGTACATTAAGGACAACAATCACTCCTTATATGGCTTTTGTTTCTATATCCTAAAGGTCCTTTCATTTAATGTCATACTGTATGGCTTTATGGATCTAGGTTTTGCTCTATTGCAAATCTGCTAGAAGAGTCCAAGGTTTCTACTGGTTATGGCAAATGAGGGAAACCATTAAGCCTATGTTCCTTTGAGTCTGTCTTACTTCACGTAATATGATTTTTTCTAAGTCTTTCCATTTCCTTACAAATGGGGCAATGCCGTTCTTTCTGACAGCAGCATAGAATTCCATTGTGTACAAATACCACATCTTGTTGATCCACTCATCAACTGAGGGACATCTGGGTTGGTTCCATATCTTTGTTATGGTACATAGTGCTGCAATGAACATCGTGCTAGTGGATTTAGTATGCTCTTGTTTCTGGATGGTTGGGTAAATGCCTAGTAGTGGAATTGCTGGGTCATAGGGGAGCTCTATGTTTAGTCTTTTGAGGAACTGCCATACTGCTTTCCATAGTGGTTGAACGAGTTTGCACTCCCATATTTCTTAACTTTGTAAAACAACAAGAACAAAAACTGAATGCCAGAAATCTCCATGAAGGGACTATGAATGAGGACTGAAAGCATTGCCTGGGAATCATGAGTGTTCTCATTTAGTCCATCATGTTCATGGCCACTTTGACATTCCCTAAATCTATAGTATATATTTCAGGTAAGGAAATTAGAAGTGATTTCAATTAAATAATGTGGTCAAGGACAAAATACTAGTGAGAGGTAGAGCTTGGATTTAAATTTATACACCATTTTAGCCATTCTTTATAGAGTTCTCAGGATATGATGCTGTTTAGCAAAATATCCCAGGTATTGTTTGTAACCTTCTAATTAGCAATATTTACTGTTTTTTTTGTTTTTTTTGTTTGTTTGTTTGTTTGTTTTTCCAGTCCTGGGGCTGTAACTCAGGGGCTGGATTCTGTCCCTGAGCTTCCTTTGCTCTACCACCCATGAGTCATGGCACCACTTCTGGCTCATTCTGTTCATTTGGTCCTGAGGAATCAAGCCCAGGGCTTCAAGCTTGATAGACAGAAACTCTACTACCAATATGTTTTTCCAGCCCAGGAATATTTCCTTTTTTAAATAAAAGAATCCACAGGATTTGAGGCCCATACTTGATAGTTCAAGTCAGAAGAACAGTATTTTTCTTCCCTCTAAAATCCAGTTCTGCATTTGGTCAAAGTTTCACTTTAATTATAATTGTGTTGAAATTTGAATTAAACTGAGATTTTATGCTAATGACATCTAATGTTTGCTAAGGTTTTAGAAACAGCTTGCAAAAATTATTAAATATTTTATCCTTAGGAGAACCATTTTCCTGCAAATGACTTTGGCATGTGACTTAATAGAATATTACATGGTTTTACAACTAAGCAAATTGTACATATATAATATATGATCATATTCATATTGTAGAATTGGTTTATGTTTTTATAAAGAAATAAGTAAGCATTTAACATGTTACCAGGACAGTACTCAAAATAATATCCATATTTAGTACTAGATTTCTAGATTTATACTTTAATCTTTAATGCATTACAAGGACAGAATATGAAAATGAAGGTAACATTGAAAACATGAAAACATCAATTAAATTAAAATAGAAAAGTTGAAGTATCTTTATGAACACAATAATAAAATCACAAATATGATTGTTTTTTACAAAATATATGTTCAACAAATTTATACACAGAAAATATATCATTATGTCATATAGGCAAAACCACAAAATGACATGTTTAAGATAGTTGTTTTATGCCATGAGTGTTGGTCTCAACTCAAGGCCTGAGCATTGTCCTTGGGTTTTCTCAAGGCTAGAGCTCTACCACTTGAGCCTCAGCACCACTTCTGGTTTTTTCTGTGAGTATGGTACTAAGGAATTGAACCCATGTCTTCCTGCATGCTCGGCAAGCATGCTACCACTAGGCCAAACTCATGGCCACCATGAATGTTTTTTCAATGGATAATAGTTTCTGCGTGAAATGGAGAACGGGTAATTTCTGAGAAAATAAAGCTGAAAAAGTGAAGAATAGGGTGCAAACAGACTTTGGACTTTAAGATCCCTACTACTTAGGCAAATAAAGTCCAGTTGTTGAAGTCTATAATCCTAACCTCCAGAAGTAAAATTAATTTATTTGAACCCATGTCAAAAAAATTAGCATCTCAACTAATAAAGTGAGTGGAATGTAGTTATTCACACTTATACATGCTTATCCAGCAAATATGAATAAAATGAAAGTGGTCCAGACAGTCCTGGACAAAATATGAGATTGTATCCAGAAAATAACTAAAACATAGAAAGAATTAGATTTAGTTCAAGTGGTAAAATGTTTGAATAAAAAGAAATAAATATAGATGTCTTGATGAAGGATGTATTATTTCACAATACTCAACATTTAAAAAATAATTTCATGATACAATAGATTCTCATGTTTCCTGTGGTTCCAGGCCTAACATTAGTTTGGACATGAAGCACCAGTATTACACATCCCACTGTGCCTATACTTTCTTTTCTGATTTTTGAAAATACAAATGAAACAGCAAATACTAATGAACAATTGGAAATGATTGCATTTATACACTGGATGTTCCTTTCTTTAATGATGAAACTATTTAGTATTCTACCTCAGTTTTCTGGTTCATACCCCTTCCTAATTCTTAACAAAAATAAATATTACTGGCATTATGCTTGTTCAATGTTTCACACTGTCCAGGTACTTCCCTTTCTAGACTAGACTGGTTTTAATTACATCTGATTGGCAATTGGTTTTGGACACATAGAAAAAGCTCAGATATATTTTCAGAAAACAGACCAAATGTTTAACTAAAAAAACTGTTCTAAAGATCATGTACAGTGGAGTTACAGTTACATAAGTCAGGTAAAGAATACATTTCTTTTTGAAATGTGTCACTTTTCCCTAGTTTTCCCCCAGATATTATCCTTCCCTCTCGCCTTCCCTCACAAGGTGTATAGTCCATTTTCAATGTTGGAGTATCACTATCACATTTGTTCACTCTTTACTAATATTAAAACAAACCCTAATATCTATTGAAATATTTTGCAAAGAATAAACTGAAATGTTGAAGCCATCTTTCAATTATTACCAGTAAAGTAATGATAACCTTTATTGGTGAAGATTGATTTCAAATATATTTATTACATAGTTTATAAATCAGAGTATAGAATGCTAATGAATCAAATAGGAAGACTGTGTCTATTCGGGGACTCAATATTGGAGTACTTTTCTATAGCAGTCTTTATTATCATTTGTTAGTAGAATAAAGAGGAACATCACAAATCAATATTATTCCAGTACTTACACGTATTTGAAACTGAATATCATTTTTCCCAAAGAACTTAATTTGGCCTAAGTTTGTAATTCTGTGGACCCTACATATAAGTAAAATACTTCTCAGTGGAATGAAAACCCCTCCTGATTATGAGTAGTTTTGTGAATATACATATAAATGAATATGTAGAGTATATATATATTGGTATTTTAGTATATAGACATATTTATATATTTGTGTGTATATAGAATGCATTTAAGAAGTATCTTTTTTAGATAATTTAGTAAATAATTATGAAATAATTATGTGATATTTCTGTTGATACTTTTGTTTTATAAGTTGCTAGAAGCAAGTGGTTTCTAAAATTATGAGAAGGAAGAATAAACAATCATAAAAATAATCCTGCTTGGGAAATATTTATAACTTTTTTGATACATTAAATATTTATGTAATTATGTACAATATGTATTATATATAATTGCATATAATTATATACAACATAATTACATAATATAAATATACAATTATGCATAATATATAATTTGTATTATATAAGTTATGTATATAATTATATTATATAATGATATATTATCTATAATCTTTATTATAGATATTCACTGTATATATTACACTATACATCATATACAAACACATATATATATATATTACCCATACATATGTAGCTTATTTCACATACTATGTGTAGAATGTATTACAGAGAGAAGTTGGGTAGCTGCTAAAGGCAGGATGTACAATTTTTAATGAAATATTAGAAGGAGCTCATTTGAAACATTGTGTAAAATTTGGAGAAATTTTAGATCACACATCCAATCTATTTTATTTTCCTTTTTAAATTTACTGTATAGGGGAGTTACAGTTACAAAAGTAAAGTAACAGATGCATTTCTCATCCTAACCCCTCTCATTTACTCCCACTTACTATTGCTCACCTCCCCCCACGTTGTGAAGTTCATTTTCAAGTGTCTAGTGAGTATCATTTTTGCATTAGTTCTGATAATATACTTTCTAAATTGTTTTTCTAATACAAAAAATACCCAAACTGTTAATAGTAAAAATAAGTCTTTCATTCAATTTCCTACAAAATCAATGTTATATGCATTGTCTATGGGTGTTTTCCTTATTCTTCATTTTTTAGGTCCACTCAAGATTGCCTCTCCCCAAGAAAAGTGTTTGTCCTGTTTTTTTTTTTTTTTTTTTTTTTTTTTTTTGCCAGTCCTGGGCTTGAGCTCAGGGCCTGAGCACTGTCCTTTGACTTTCTCAAGGCTAGAGCTCTACCACTTGAGCCTCAGCACCACTTCTGGCTTTTTTTTTCTTTCTATGTATGTGGTACCGAGGAATCGAACCCGGCTCTTCATGCATGCTAAGCAAGCACTTTTTAACCACTAGGCCAAACTCCCGGCCCTTGTCCTGTTTTCAAATACACTTCTTTTCTCACAAATTTCTTCATATGATCATTTTACTACAGGTTGGTTTCTAAAGATTATTACTCTTCATTTTATGCAAACATCATCAAGAAAATATTAATTTTCTACTGTTGTCCAATCACTATTTTCAAGATAAATCAAAAAAAGTTCTCAAGATATTGAAACCATTTCCTGCAGCTTCAATATAACAAGCTGAAAGGGGAATAAAAGTCAATAAATAAAAATTTTTGCATGAGGTTCCAGTGAACATTTGAATTTTTGTTTTTAAAACTTGAAAGAATATACAGAAATTTCACCAAATCCAATAATTAAGTCATACTCTTGATACTATTTAAAATTTAAAGATGACTGTGCTTGCATTACCACAAATGTAGCTTTAACCCCAAAAGGATATTGTGTCTCATAAGAAATTAACAATGCTTCATGCACTATATAATTATTACACTTTATCTTCATTATTGAATCTCCTTTTCTTGACATACAATAATAGACATATACATAAATGAAACAAAATTTATGTAAATTCATTTTAGTATCATTTTGGGAAAAAATACACTACTATCATTTCAGCAGTCATAAAAAGACTAAGGGGTCTACCAGAGGCCAGATTTCTTGATAGTCTATAGTCTTTGCACATTATAATAACAAAAAATAATCTCTTGCAAATACCTCTGTTTATTTTGCTGAATAAGCTACTTTTTATTGTACTGTTAGTGGCAGCTAGAATACAAATTAATACACATCCAATAAGAAATGTTAATTGCAGACCATTTTTAGGCAAATTCAATTTTATTACATAATGATATGGAGAATTTTCTTTCAAATTGTTAAGTCTGAGTTTGTCACCAGTTTTTCTCTCTCCACTTACACTGAGGAATCAAGCAGGTATTATATTTGCTGATGGCATCAGGTAAGGAAGAACCACCTTTGCCCTTGACTGGATTCAATGTGCAAGGTTTTTTCTGACCTCCTTTTGGGAATGAAAATAGAAACCTTCAGAAGGGAAAAGCGTTGAAATCCCACTAGAAATGAGGCTTTTCTAATGCTCTCTTTCAGGCATGATTATCTATAAAATCTCAGCTTCATTTTACCGTGGTTCTGAATGTGATAACTGGGGTTACCTGGATAAGTGACAAAATTTGTTAGACTTCAATTTTCAGATGATGAGTTTGCCAGGAATGATAGTTTAAAGACACTTTATATAACTGGAGGACGAAAGTTGGCTTTTATCTAAATAGAAAATTTCTCAAACCTAAGACTTTTCTGACATTATTCAGAAACTTAATGCAGCAATAAAAATAGTCCTGCAAGTTTGACCATTTTGCCATATGTGAATGGATTTGATTGTTGTTGATGTGTTCGCAGAGAGGCCTGTACTCAGTGCTTGAGAGTGTCCCTTTCTTAGATTTGTCACTCAAGTTTGACACTCTAACTACTAAATCACAGTTCCATGTCTAGATTTTTGGTAGTTAACCAGAGATAAATGTGTCATGGACTTTTCTCATTTTTCCATATATTTTTATTGTAATTAATAGAAAAGTTACATTATATTCACCAGATAGAAGGTGCATTACATCACAAACATTGATACCCTTTCTCATGTAATTTACTTTTCTCTCCAGCCTGGCTGTGAATCATATTCACACCTCAGCTACCTGATTTTCTAATATTATAGGCATGAACTTTTGATCCCAACAGAAATGCAAACATTTTTTTGTTTTGTTTTCTTTATATATATATATATTTTTTTTAGTGTAATTAATAGAAGGGTTACATGATATTTGACAGATAGAAGGTACATTAATTCGCATACATTGATAGCCTTTCACATGTCTTGGTCCCCATTTCATGAGGAAAAAAAGAATCGTGTCAATTTGGTTGCTCCAGGGTTACTAATATAATGAATCTTCAATATATGTTAATAGCTATAACTATGGTGAAGTTGGGAAACATGTCAAGAATTCCCGGAATCATCCCAAATACTGACAGTGTTTTCCATTTGGTACATATTGCACATACGACTGTTAAACGTGGCAATTCAGGACTGGTCATTCAGAGGCTTCTCAGTGAATGTGACATATTGGGACAACTGGCAATGCAATGATTGACAGAAAAATTCAGTTCAGTGGATGGAAAATTTCGCAAACTGCTGAGCATGTCCACCGTTGCTCTAAGATATGAACACATGCTCCTTTCTAGGAAGCTTTAGTTTGGAAGACATGGCCACCTGCAAAACCATCTGTTGGCATATTGCATGTTAGTTAAAATTCATATATAAATTCATTATAAAAATGAATTTACTTTGGACTTCAAATGGGACTTGCTTGCAAACATATAAGACCAACACAGCTGATATTTATATAACGTCTCAAGAAAAACAAATTATTTTAAAGACATATTGGTTCTAATGACATTGGCTTGCTTACCCAGAAGTATCTCATTTTGTAATAAGTCATTTTGAGAGGCAGAGGTAAAAGGAGAGAGAGGGAGCGAGAAAGACAGAGACAGCAGAGGGCGGGGAAGAGGAAAAGAGACCAATTCACAATACTTATATTAGAGTGTATTGTTGAAATGGTTCCATTTCAGTGTTATATTTATTAATAGTTTTAGGTCTAAGTTATATGCTAATTTATGTGATAGCTCTATATGGAATATTTCAATATTTTATAAATATTATTTAAAGTCAGGTAAAACACATACTGTTTATTCCAAAGATCAAAAATATTAAAAAGTAGCACACCATTCTTTTGAATTCTTAAAATTTTATTAATGTGATCCATGATTGATGATCATTCTGAGACTGAGGTTTTGGGGGATTTTTCTTGTTTGTTTGATTTTTGTTTTTTGAAAATGACTTTCAGCAATTTTAAATTAAGATTCTGTTCTATATGTCATATTATCAAAACATCTAGATTTTAAGTTTATTCTTTTGAGGATCAAGACTTGCACTTGATTGGAGTTTTCTAAAATTTCAAGTGAAAGAATGACTTATTTTAAGATTTGCTTTTCCTCTAAGACATGCTAAATAATTTCAGAAGACAAATAAGTAGATATAACAAAAAAATATAGGAGATTCTTTTTTTTAGCCAGTCATGGGCCTTGAACTCACGGCAGGAGATTCTTATTTACATGAAAATTCCTTACTGTTGGAAAACAATTATTATAAAAAAGAATAATCTAAATAATTTAGTTTAATTTCCTTAGAAAAGATAAAATCTAAGAGTTCATTAACAACAAGTATGCATGATGATTCAAAACAACCTAAGTGTCTCTAGGGAACTTTCTCTGATTTTCTTTCTTTTTTTCGTTTCCTTCTTCATTTTCAAGGCAGAGCTTGGTTGTGATACCACTGAGAAGGGAGAATCATTATATTCCTTCTACAACTATTACATCCCACTCAAATTAATGACTGACAATGCATGTGAGAATATTCTCAGGAGGATGGGGTATAATACACATTTCCATGGGCCTTCTATATTTCATACCATCAGTCTATTTTGGCATCTTCTGTAAGGTGTTTTTTTTTCTTAGAATGCAACACAAACACTCACTATAATTCCATTCATCCCCTCAAAAATTTAATTGCAGTTAATGGGACTTTGGCCTAGTGGTAGAGTGCTTGGCCTAGGATGCATGTAGACTTGGGTTCAATTCCTAGGTATCACATACATAGAAAAAAAATGTAAATGCAAAAAGAGCATTTACAATTTAAATTTTGGCAAAAAGCCAGGATCATAAACCAGAATAAAAATTCAGCATCTATAACAAATGTTACTGTCAATACCAGTCATTTACATGCTGAGAACTGAAATGACCCATATTTTTCACCATGTAAAATATCAAAATCAAATGTATCAAAGATGTTAATATAAATCTGAAAATTTGAAATTACTACAAGAAAACACAGGGAAAACTATGAAAGACATATGCATAGATATTTCTTTTATGAATAAGACTCTAATTGCTAATAATAGAAGAATTGAGAAAGGACACTGCAGAATTAAAATATTATTGATGATGCCAAAGAAACAATCCTCCAAACCAAATAATGAACCCTATGATAGGAGAATAATCTTCAACTTAGCTTCACTGAAAAATAGACAACTAGGGGCCGTGAGTTTGGCATAAATGTAGAGTGCTTGTTTAGCATACATGAAGTCCTAGGTTCATATCCTTGGTGCCACATGCACAGTAAAAGCTGGAAGTGGTGTTATGGTTCAAGTGGTAGATCACTAGCCTTGAGAAATCCCACGGACAGTGCTCAGGCCCTGAATTCCAGCCTCAGGACTAGGGAAAAAAAAAGAAAAATAAATAATATAATATCCTAAACATATAAATAATTTTAAGAACAATTAACATGGTAATGGCAAACGTTTTAATGGCAAAGTAACTAGAAATGTTCAAAAAACCCTTAACTGTCAAAGAAATGTAAACCAAAATTAGATTAATATTTTTTCAATCCAAATTGGAATTCTAATAATCTCAAAAATGAACAATGAAATCTCTAGCCCTTCTTTTTGGTTAAGTGGGACATAGAGTCAAGCAGATTATTTTCTGTACTGCCTTTGAAACAGGGTAATCTATACCTCATCCTTTTTCAATGTGGAAGAGCAAGCACAGAAGAACAATTCCCCTTCCCACATTTGTTTAATTGGCTGGGTTCATTCATTGTTTTGTTTCTTTGTTATGAAGATGCATTCATTCATATATTTGTATGTATGCATGTATATGGTATATGATATATATCCAATAGAATGGAAAGTAGAGTTAACTAAGAAGAGCAAATTTTGAGTCTGGGACAAAAGAGTTTTAATTAACACTGTAGCAAAATGGGGGATATTTTTCATGAGCCATAAATATAATATGATAATGATACTCACTTGCCTTGAAAATTATCTATAAAACTTCTGGGTGGAGGGTGGCTCTGTCACGCAATGGATAGCGCATTAGATTTCTAAAACTTATGGATGAGGACTGGAGAGAAAACTCACAGACCTAGGGAAGTGATGACCTTACTCAAAAAGAAATATCCTGTTTGTATGATTTATATAACTGTAAGCCTTCTGTACATCAACTTTACAATAACAATAAATACATTAAAGGTAATTCATTGTACATACAACAAAATTTAAAGTAATGGAAGGGATATTTCTATGGAGGGCAAGAATTTTGAAAGGGTGACATTGATCAAGATTGTATTTTACACTGCTTTGTTAAATGGCCTCACCTTTGAACAGCTCCTTAAGTATAACAAGAATTTAGAGAATATAAAAGGAAGGAATAAAAACTCAGAAAGATTAATTATATAGTATACATAGATTAAAATCAAACACGATGATGAGAAATTTCTTTAAGGTGACAATAGTTTAAGAAATGGATTAAAAGTATAAAACATCTTCTAGTTTAGAAAGAGGAAGAAAACAGTAATGTGGACACTTTTAAATATAGGGAGGTTAAGAGTATTTATGGAATTAGGATCTAATTCACATAGGAAACTTCTTTAAGGTTTACAATACTTAAACCTTAGGTGACTATATTTTAATGTGTAAGAAGATCTTGAATAATCAATTTTGAGTGACTTCATAAAGTAAATAATAAGAGCCCAGTATATACATCTAATAATAGTATCTTCTTTTCATCTTTATTAAATATATCCATCTTTTGTAGTCAAGGAGAATAAATGAGCTCATCTGATATAAAAATTGGAATTTAGTCTTCATTATTTTATGGATGTTTTTTGCACTTCAGACAATCTATTTTAATATCAGCAAAGAGCCAATCATTTGACGTTAAAGAAATTTATGATATAAGATGATCCAAATATGGGGGCTGGGAATGTGATTCATTGCTTGCCTAGCATGCATGAAGCCCTGGGTTCGATTCCTCACTACCACATACACAGAAAAAATTGGAAGTGTTGCTGTGGCTGAAGTGGTAGAGTGCTGACCTTGACCAAAAGAAACTCAGGGACAGTGCCCAGGCCCTGAGTTCAAGGCCCAAGACTTGATTGAATATAACATCAAAATAAAAAGATATTTAATATTTTATCATAAAATTTCCAGGGAATCATTAAAATACCGAAATCTCAAAGATGAGCAGCACCAATATTTAAATATCTATGCATTTTAAAATGAAGTTGTTGCAGAAATGTTAATAGGTAATAAATGTATTATGTTAACCAAACCAAGTAAATTTTTTGCCAAGACCTTTAGTACAAATATATCAAGTGTATATTTATCTATTTTATAGTTTATCTTAGCAAATGAAGTCCAATTATGTAAAACAAAGCGCTATATTGTCAATAAATAATTGAAAAAATTTACCGTTTAAGGTCAGAGGTTCATGCCTACAATCGTAGCTTCTCAGTGTGCTGAGATCTGAGAATTTCTGAAGCCATGCAAGAGAGGAAAATCCCTGAAACTTTTAGCTTGAATTAACTTCTCAAATCTGAAAATGGAGCTGTGGTTCAAGTGGTAGAGTACTACAGTTGAGCACAAAAGCTCACAGACCATTACTGTGCATGCACACGCACATGCTTACACACATTTCAGTTAAATTTACACTTTCAACAATTTTAAGTGTTGGATACTAGTGAAAATAAAAAAGGAAATTAAGATAAACCCAAATTTATTTTCTTAAATAATCATATTTGATAAAATATGTTTAATTACTTGCCTAATTTATTCTGGTTTAGATACAATGATGACTTGAAAAATGTAATTTCAAGGGCCTTCATTTTGAGGAAAGGCCAATGTTTCTACTAACCCAACAGTTCCCTGTTCAGCTCTTAAAATAATGTACAAAAAATACAATCTAAAAGTGTGTCCCTGGAAGAAAATAATAGTTCATCATAACAATAATATTTGTATTACATGAGTAATTATCTCACAGAGAATTGTGAGCATATAATGTAAAGTAAATGATTACCTCATTACTATATCTCTGTGATTTTCATCAGAACCATAAACTTTTACCAAGGTGTAAGTTGCTCATATCTGTAATTGTAGCCACTTAGAAGGTTGAGATTTGACATTCACAGTTTATAGTCAACCTGGGCAGGAAAGTCTATAAGATTCTTCACTTCAATGAGCTATCAAGAGCAGAAGTAGAGAAATGACCCAATTGGTAGATTGCTAGCTTTGGAGGAAAAAAGAAAATCCATGAAATATGCATAATTTTATAGCATAAGTTATTATTGTCATCTTTGCAATCTACTTCACTATGAAAATCTTTCATTTTGTATAAATATGATGTCCTTCTTGGTTTCATATTTAGCAGTTAAAATTCTGTTATTTCTAAAATATACATTATTCAGAAACAATCTGAATTATTTACCAGGTATGGTCCTGGTAAATAATTTTGTCACTCACACCCAGACAACTGGCAACACAGAGATTATGAATATTGTTATCATCCAGTAGATATTTACTAGTCAGTAACCAGTAAATGATTTTAATCACTAACCAATGGGAATCTTAAAATTATAACAAGAAGTAAGTCCATATTAAAAGCAAAATTAAACCTATGATTAGATTTACATATTCATAAGCATCTATAACATAAGTTAACAAATTCCACGGGAATTTGAGAAAGATTTTAGACCTCGAGTCATCAAACAAATTTGCATATTAAGTTGATCATTACTTCAAATCAAGATTTTTTATTATGTGTTGCAGAAGCCAATTTAAAAAAGAAAATCACAGGTTGGGGCGATGGCGCATGTTTGCAATCCTAGCTACTCAGGAGGCTGAGATCTGAGGATCATGAAGCCAGCTCCGGCACTAAAATTTCTGTATGTCTCTTATCTTCAATTAAACACCAGAAAACTGGAAGTGGTGCTATGGCTCAAAAGGTAGTGCAGTAGCCTTGAGCTGAAGAGCTCAGGGACAGCACCCAGGCCCAGAGTTCAAGGCCAACAAAAATACAAGAAAAAACAAACATTTGGAGTGACCAAACTTGAATTTAACAATAGAAACATACTGAGTTTGACTGATAGCAAAAATAAAATGTGTAACAAACATAGATTAGATATCTAAGAAATTATTTGAACATCTTTTTAAGACTAAGTTATATTTATATTCTTATTCTATTATAAGCATGTTGTTGTGTTGAATATTTTTTTAAATTTTAAAACAGTAATTGTTTTGTGTCAAGTTCCCCAGTATGCTTACTCAATATTTATTTGTGTTTGTTTTATTTCATCTTTTTACTTATGTTTCAGTAGAATCAAAATTGTAAAATATTAGATGTCAGTTTATATAAAGTACAAGATGCAGACTTATGGAATGAAGTTAAAAATGTTTCTCTTTGTCTTATAGTGCTTCTCGTATGTGTGGTCACTTATTTAGAGACTGCTTTGACTTGAGTCCTAACTCAGCACAGCGTGTCTAAGCAGACTTGCTTTACATGCTTTCATTCTGGGAATTATAGGTTAAAGAAGAATAAGTTACTGAAATAGCATCTTCCACAATAGCTGGTTGTGGTGCTCAGCCTCTGGCCTCCTAGCTGCTTGGGAAGTTTAGTTAGAATGCTTAAATTCCAGGTCAACCTAGGCTTAAAAATCATGTACTTTTTAAAACATAACAACACAAAAAGATTTGTAGGAGTGGCTCAAATGATAACTTGCAAAACATCTCATCCACCTAGCATGCACAAGGTCCTGATTTCAAGCCAAAATACTGATAATTCCGTGTTCAAATAGCTGTAGACTTACTCTTTCTCATTCTGCTATGGAGCACAAACAGACTGAATACTTTCTTTAAAATAGAAAATTAGCCTACTTACAGTCTATAGTGACAAAGAAGAGAAACAGATTAAGCCTGTATTACTTTTGTACAGAGAAGTTTTGTCATATAAGACTTCTTCCTGAAAGGTCATGCACAGAAAAAAATGTCACCTTGTAACAAATGGCCTTGACAACATCTCCTTTTCAATCTTGATTTAAATGATTCCAGTGCATTTTTATTCCATACTGTGGATAAAGAAGCCACTGACAACTGCCAGATATTGAGGAAGGCAATTATAACACATCTGGCTTGAAATGTGTTGCAGAAGTAACAAAACACAACTGTATCATTGTCCATTTAGAACTCTGTCTCCTGCATGCATCTACCCTCAAGTTACTGCTAGAATTATAGCCAGTTATATTTTTCTCCAATTATTGCTCTTCTGTTTTGTTCTTTATCAAGAGCAAAATGATTCCCATGAAGATTAAGTCTGTTCTATTGGGCTTCGATATTTTGTCAAAATCACTTGTAATTTGGCAAACAACTTCACCAAACAACAATCTGGATATTTTTCTCAGGAATCCCTTAATTTTGTATCTACTCTCCCTTCAGTTTGAATGCAATAATTAATATGAAATGGCTCTTAAAGTGAACTAAATTAATTACTAATGAAACTGTTTTGATACATTTATTTGAGCTTAGAAAATACTTGCCAGAGTCAATTAATTATTTGGGGGAAGATGACATGTAACACATTTTATTCCACATTGCAGATTGTACAAGAGCATGTAGAACTACTCCCAGCTTCTTCTTCCTGAGGAATTATTGTTTGTGACAATAAAACTATGCTCTCTGAGTACAGCACAGTGTCTTTTTTAAATTAATTTTATATCTGTCTCAGCTGAACAGACTGTATCCCTGTTCAGGAAGTTCTTGAAGAATAAGAAAGTAGCAGCCAAACTAAAATTTGCTCTATTTTTCATCACTTGAAATTGAAATCAAATCTGTCCCGTGTCTCTTACCAGAAAATTCTGACTCTTGTTGTGATATGAAAATATAGGCATAGCAGAAATATATGGATAACATAATTTTTATTAATCCTGTATTAGAGCCATAGCAGTGAAGGTCAACATGAGTAAATGGTAATTGTGAAATGTGTTTGATTTTCTGTTGATTTCAGTATGACTTAAAACAAAAACAGGAGCCCTTTAGTAGGCTTAGATACGCTTATATATATCATATATATATATGTATATATATTTGCTATTCTATCATTTTGTTATCTATCCATCTATCTGGTCAAACCTTATTTTGGTTAGTTTTGAGAAACTGTGTTTCTTCCTAAGAGAATGAATGACTTAGGAATCAAAACTAAGATGAATATAAAACAAAACCAAGTTGCCTCAGTTCTACAAAAATCTATCACATATTTGTTGGGTGGTTCTAAGCACACTGTACCATCCTGCTTAAGTAACTTAAAAGAGGATATATTCATTTGGCTGAATGGATTTTAGTCATTCACCTCAATTATTGAAATTGTCCTTCTGACTTGTCTGTCCTTCTTAAAATTACTGCTAGTGTGGTAAAAGACAAATAAAGTACCCAAATTCAACTCTGGAGTCCTGCAAGTTTAAAATCAAAGAATAAACTACTACTATTGCAGGTTTTTGCTTTATTTTAGAGTACTTTATTTGACATTTCCTATCCGTCATTTGAACTCATTTCTCTAACTGGATCTTGGGCTTGTCGAGTGGTTTAGCATTAATTCGTGTGAGCTAGCTATGATCTCCATTCCTTTACTCCATACTATCCTTAGAGTCCCAAAGTGGACATAATTATCCAGGCTGAACACTTTCATGACTTATCTGTGTTTCTCTGGATAATAGTTTTGTTAATACAAACTAACAAACTGTGTTACTTAATCTCCCAATTCAAAATCTTACTGCAGGTGTAGAACTGCTTTCTAAACCTTTCAAGAAATGGGAGATTGGTTGACACCCTTTTGTTTCATTTGTATATGTGTGGTTTTCTGTGTTGCAAATATCCTAAATTCCATTCAGGGATTTGAAAAGCTTTTATGGATAATTATGTCACAACAATCAAAAAATGATTGTGGTTTTAAAATTAAAACCCTTTTTGAAAGCTGGGAATGGCTTATAACACTATCCCATCTGGTAAAAATTGCTGCTGCTGAAAGACATCAGAAATACCAAAAAAAAGCAAATTTAACAATACATAAATACTACCTTAAAACAATGTGTATTGTTGGACATACCATTTAATCTGACTGAGTTTTAATTTGCTCACCAATAAAATTGGGTTAATTATCTTCCTTTGCAAACATAAAAGACTTTTATAAGGCTGTGTTATATTGCATAAAAGGTGTTTTAAAATGATGACGTACCATACAAATTTGCAGTGATATTAATACTGAAGTAATATTAATACTGAAGATCCTGTTTACTAACATTATTTAAATTTGTTCTGTATTTGTTTCTACCTGAAATTTAGAATATTTTTCAACTAGGCACCTATGATTAAAACTCATAATTTTATTTCTGCAGGAGACTGAGATACAAAGGATTCACATTTGAGGCCAAGGTTGAATAGTCCTTGAGATTCCCTCTTTTAAATAATTATCAAAACTTAGTGTTGCCCATAATGGCTCAAATAGAAGAGGAGGAACTGGATTTGGGGCTTTAAATTTAAGGTTCTGCTTCAGAAAAATATAAGCCATGCTTTGGTAGTCAGCATTGTCTAAGTAAGATGTAGATATATCAATAAATAACACATTTTTCAAATTTGTGTAACATTTAACACTTTGTAGGCTAGTTCCATTTTTCTTTCAAAGCCAAATCTTCTAAAACGTCCATTAAATCTTGTCATTAAGTTACTCAGCACCAAGTCACAGTTTCTGTTTGTTATTTCAGCAATGATAACTCAAATGTGTCAGATTTTGTTGTGATGGGATACTGCAATTCATTTGGTTTGCTATTTCATGGAATATTTTTCTTGCTAGAATAGTATTCCAATGGCAAAATCATTGAGCAATATAACAAGTGAACTTCAAAATGAACAGCAATTTGGTATCAGAGCAATTATTTGTGAGTCAGAGTTCAGGGTAAAAATGTCACTAGTATATTTTCTCCCTGCCTAGATTTGGCCACCTGAAAAACTATACAAAGTGTTTCTACATCTTAAGAATATAAGGGCCATTAAAAGTGATATCAAGTTCCTTGTCTGGGATAGTTTTCATTTCAAAGGAATTCAAATACAATTTAAGTAATCTCTTAAGAGGTTCCTTAAAAAAAGCAGAACAAACCCATGGTTTCTTGGGCAAGTAACCTTCCATTTGGCTGTGAATAATTTTTCAAATTACTTTAAGGGGAAAGAAATGTTATTTCAATCTACTCAGGATATATACTGATGAGAAAGAAAATTAGTATCAAATATCAGGAAATTTAATACCACTTAATAAAGCATAAGAAATTGAAAGCAGTTGAAATTTGTCTAAAATCACTCTTTTATTCTTAGTTCCCCTCTGTAGTAAATTTCATATTCATATTCTGGCCTGTTTATGTATTTATTCTCTCTTCATTAATTAAGTAAATTCTGTGTAAACTTAGCTGATATTTCAGAGAGTAAGAATCTCTTCTGTTCAATACCATGAATATGGACTTCAACTGTTTGCCTCTTATATCCTTGTTTGAACCATGGTAACATGATATTGGCACCACTTCTTGCTACACAGGGTTTTCTTAGATACTTTGATTGAACTCATTTTGTATTTATTCTGTTAGAAAATAAAAACCAGACCTGGGGCTGTGCAGCTGTTTCTACCTTGTCTTTAAGATGTGATTCACCCAGTGGAACTTGATTATCTTAGCACAGATTCTATCAATCACTGTTTTTTAAAGCAGGCTACCAGAATTCTACATATATCAGTTCAGTTCTTAGACTGTTCATTTCCAATTGCATTTGCTCACAGTTCTCTAGGGCAGTAAAAAAAAAAAAACTCCAATATGTTTTGATTACCTTTGTGCTACTTGCTGTGTTCACAATAATCTGAGAATTATTTTGGTTAAAAGAAGAAAAGTTCATAAGCTTTTTGGTATTTTGGGTGGTAAGCAAGGATATACAAATATATTAACCAAAACTGAAGATTGAAGGGAGATCTTAGTAGTATAATTCTTTAGAAAGGAAAATCAAACACCAGGAAGCAGAAACTAGAAATGGGTGGGAAAAGAAGATGGGGGAAATACAGCCAAGAATTCAATGAACATCCTCCAAAATTAAGAACAGTGAAGGAAGAGGTGGGTAGGGAAGGGATGTGTGAAAATATTAAAGAAGTAACACTGATCAAAATACTGTGCATATAAAGTGCTTTGCTAAGTGAAAACTCCTTGTACAACTACTTATGATTATTTTTAATCAAAAAGAAGGAAAGATATAATTTTTAAGCAACTTAGTTTAAACATACTTTTAAAGACATTGAGGCAAAGAAACTCATTTGATAGCTCCTTTCAATATTTTATTAGAAGTTTCAATTTTTTTCTTTTATCCTGTTTTATAGAATGCAAAATCTGGATGAATTAACTCCATATGCTGTCTATTAAATATAAAGTCAGGTTTTAATTTCTAAGTAACTTTAGCATAGTGACTTGAGATATTCTGACCTGTGGACAGGAGAGACAATTTTTTTTTAATAGCAAAGCACTCCCCTCTGGAAGCAGTGTCTAAGAAATTTTATTATAGAGCCTAAAAGGATATTTTTGAAAGCAAATTGGATTGCTAAATTGATAGATGCTGTTAAGCATAAAGAGGACTGGCTAATTTTAATTTATTATGAGAAGGAGCTATTATAAACCATTAATGTTTAAATGTTCCTGTATTCAAAATCCCCTAGTTGATAACTATAGGAGTATGTTAATTGCATACATTTCTACAATTTTGAAGGTGTCCTACACTTTCAAAGAGAAAAGTAGAATCAGCTATTCATTTTAAATTAAAAATATAATATTTGAATTTAAATTCATCTCTCTCCCTCTTCTCTTCCCAGCCCACTAAATCCTTCTTTTTAGTGCCACTCTTTGGGCTTAAAATTAGAGCCTATGTTACTGAGGTGAGCTACTGGTCCACTTCAGTTTTATGGTAGTTAATTGGGGATCTTAGGATTTTAGGATTTTCTGGCTTAACTATCTTAAAATTCTGACCCTTATATCTCAGCTTTCTGAGGCTGCTAGGATTTCAGGCACATGCCTTTGGCACTGGGTTTTAAACTATCATTGAGAGAGAAATAAGATACCATATATCCCTACATCCATGTCATCAGTGAGATGTTTGGAATATATTACATTCATTTATCCTTAAGATTAAAATGGTAGTGGTGAAAGGGTATCAATGTATGGGAATTAAGGCACCATCTATGTGGCAAATATCATGTAACCCCTCTATTAATTACAATAAAAATATATGAAAAAAATAAAATGGTAGTGGTGTGATTAATACTGTGGAAATGATTGTAAGACTATTAAGAAAATCTTGCCTGCTACAAAATCATTATGTCTACATACACACATATTTCCATGGCATGAAAACCTGGATCATTAAGCTTGATAAAAGTAAAAGGTCTTTTTCTTATGAATTTTTGAACACTTGACAGCAAAAATCTTCACTCAAAGTTTCTTACATGTATACTTCTTTAGACTTTGATGTGCCCGAGTTTATCCTATAAATCTTACTTTGCCCTTGGCATCTACCAGCAGCAGTCTGAGTTTCAGAATTTTCAGTCTGAGGTGGAGCCACATGGAATTCCCTGGATGATTCTCACAGACCACATCATAGAAGCACTATTTTAAGCAAAAGACACATAACATAGTCTGAAGTTTGCACATATTCCAAGACATTATCAAACCCCAGGCTGTCTTTCACATTCTTCCTGCTTACTTTGCTCTTCTGTGCTGTGCTTGCCACATGTAATATATATCTTCAGGCAAACTTCCCCCTGGATCATGATATGACAAAAGGTAGCCATAGACGAGAGCATTTTGTTCCTTTCCAGACAAGGAGAAAGTTCACACTCAATCACAAATACAGGTACTTTACTTGAGCCCATTTGGACCAGTGTAGGACATGAACCCTGCTGGACAATACCAACTACTTGATAGACAGTTTTGGGCAGCCAATGACACTGATAAGGGAGTTAGCATTTCCTGAACACATCGGTACTAGTTGGGATACATCTGGCATGTATGGGTAGAATTCTGGTTTTGTGGAACCATATGGCATGCATGAGGAGGGATATAATGTCAATCATCAATCATTATGAAAAAGTAGGGAGACAAAGACTGCTGAAAGGCTACATCCATGAAATACTACTATTATATTCACATATTAACTGAGATGTATCTCCACACAGAGTTGTCTCAAAAAACTGTGAGAGAAGGGAAAATAAAGATGTAAAATATCCCAATGTCATTCTTTAAAGAAATAGAAGAGGCAATCCAAAATTTGATATGCAATAATAAAAGACCCCGTATAGCAAAAAACAATTTTTAGCAGAAAGAAAAGCTCAGACTAAATTTCGATAGCAAATGTTAGACTCTATAACAGAGCTATAGTGACCAAAACAGCTTGGTACTGGCACAAGAATAGGCCTGAAGACCAGTGGAATAGAACTGAGGACCCAGATATTAACCCACAGACTATGGCCACCTAATCTTTGATAATGGAGCCAAAAAAAATAGAATAGAAGAAAGACAGCCTCTTCATCAAGTGGTGCTGGCAGAATTGGTTAAGCACCTGCAGAAAACTGAAGTTGGA
The DNA here is from genome assembly GCF_031878675.1 of Megascapheus bottae. Taxonomy (NCBI): domain Eukaryota; kingdom Metazoa; phylum Chordata; class Mammalia; order Rodentia; family Geomyidae; genus Megascapheus; species Megascapheus bottae. Next base: position 14,022,812 of record NC_143518.1, read on the forward strand.
TCCTTCTTTGTCACCCTGCACCAGGAGTAACTCCAAATGGATCAAAGACCTGGAGGTAGAAGCAGATACACTGAAAACTTTACAAGAAGGAATAGGAAATGCACTAAGTCTCTTTGGCACAGGTTGAAACTATCTTAATAAGGACCCAGAAACACAGCAGAGAAAGTCTGGATAAATGGGACTACATAAAACTGCAGAGCTTCTATAAGGCAAAGGACATAGCTAGCAAATTAGCTAGAAAGCCTACAGATACAAAAGGCCATATAGTAGGACCGTGAATGAAAGGATCTCTAGGATATAGAAACATAAGCCATATAATGAATGATTGTTGTTCTTAAGGTACTATGTTATCTCTCATCTCTTTTGCTATCCCTTGGCTATCTCATATTGTTATCTCACTTTATTACCTGATATATCAGACATATTTGTATTTGGTTATTTGAAATTGGATAGGGAACGGGGGAAAACAAGATGAGGGGTGGGGTGGGGGGGAGGGAAATGGGGACCAAGACATGTGAAAGGGTATCAAAGTATGGGAATTAATGCGCCATCTATCTGGCAAATGTCATGTAACCCTTTTATCAATTACAATAAAAATATATGACAAGAAAACAAACAAACAAAAAAACAAATGCTGGAGGGGATGTGACCAGGAGGGATCATTGTTGGTGGCTCTGAAATCTCATTCAACTACTATGGAAAGAAGTATGGCAGTTCCTCAAAAGACTAAATATAGAGCTCCCCTATGACCCAGCAATTCCACTCCTTGGTATTTACCCAATTATCCAGAAACAAGGACATACTAAATCCACTAGCACAACGATGTTCATTGCAGCAATGCTTACCGTAGCAAAAATATGGAACCAACCCAGATGACCCTCGGTTGATGAGTATATCAATAAGATGTGGTATTTGTACACAATGGAATTCTATGTTGCTGTCATAAAGAACGACATCGCCTCATTTGTAAGGAAATGGAAAGACATAGAAAAATTCATATTAAGTAAGCCAGACTCAAAGGAACATAGGCTCAATGGTTTCCCTCACCTGTCATAATCAGTAGAAACTTTGGGCTCTCCTAGCAGAGATTTACAACAGAGCAAAACCTAGATCTTTAAGGCCATATAGTATGACACTAATTGAAAGGACCTCAAGGATATAGAAACAAAAGCCATGTGATGAGTGATTGTTGTCCTTAGCGTACTATGTTATCTCATTTCTTTGCTGTCCCGGGGTTATCTTACATTGTTACAGTATTTTACATGGTTATCTGATATATTGTATAAATGCTTGATGGATTATTTGAAATTGGATAGGGAAAGGGGGAAAACAAGATGTGGGGGGAGGAAAATGGGGACCAAGATATGAGAAAGGGTATCAATGTATATGAAGTAACCCTTCTATTAATTACAATTTAAATATATGAAAAAGAAAGGTTACTACATACTACTAAAGGGCTCTTTCCTCCAGGAGAACATAACAATCCTAAATATCAACACACCAAATCCCGGAGCTCCGAACTTCATCAAGCAAACTGTACTTTCACTGAAAACATACATAGATCGAAACATAGTGATTGTTGGTGACTTTAACACACCACTCTCACCTTTGGACAGATCAACAAGGCAAAAACTCAACAAAGAAATCTTAGAATTGAACTAGTATATAGACCAACTAGATCTAACAGCTATCTGCAGATTATTCCACCCAGCAACAACACAATATACGTTTTTTTCAGCAGCACATGAAACATTTTCCAAAATAGACCACATTTTAGGCCATAAAACAAACCTGGACAGATTCAGAAACACTGAAATTATTCCCTGCACTCTCTCAGACCACAAGGGCCTCAAATTGGACAGCCTAGGCCATATAATTAGAGAGTTAAGTCCATTGATATTGAGAGTCAGGATTGAGAAATATTTATTAGTTCCTGCCATTTTTACAAGCTTTCATTAGGGCCTGTGTCTTGATAGTTTTTGTGGTACTTAGATGTTATGAGTTTTAGGTCCATGTCTTTCTCTGTATTGCATTTGTGTTAGTTTTCTATGTGTAGAACATCTTTGAGAATTTTCTGTAATGTTGTTTTTGTTGCTGCATAATGTTGCAACTTTTCCCTGGAATGGAATGTTTTTATTGTTCCCTCAGTTATGAATGAGAGCTTAGCTGGGTACATTATTCTTGGTTGATAGTTATTTGACTTAAGTGCATTGCATATATCATTCCAATCTCTTCTTGCTTGCATGCTCTTTGCTGAGAAATCTGGGGTTATTCTGATTGGTTTGCCTTTATAGGTGATGTTCTCTTCTCCCTGGCGGCTTTTAAGATCCTATCTTTGGCCTGTATTGATCCAGTTCGGATTATAATGTGGTGGTGGGATGTTCTTTTCTGGTCAGGTCTGTTTGGGGTTCTAAAAGCTTCTTGTATCTGGATGGGCCTGCCCTTCTGGATATTTGGGAAGTTCTCTGAGATGATTCCCTGAAGTATATTTCCAATACCATTCACCTCTTTCTCCAGACCCTCCTCAATACCAATTAGCCTTAAATTAGGCTTCCTAATTGTATCTAGGACCTCCTGTAGTGTTTTCTCATATTTCATAGATTTGAATTGGCTCATTTTCTGTTCTTTTTCTATAACAACTAAATTATCTTCAACCCCGGAAATTCTCTCTTCTGCATTGTCTAACCTGCTATCAAAGCTATCTACTTTATTCTTCATCTCCCTTGCTTTTAATTGCTCATTTTTGATGTCTTGCATGTCTTGTTTTAGATCATGTATGGATTTCTTTAGCTCCTTGATTTCCATTTGAGTGGTTAGCTCAGCAGCTTTATTCTCTTTGGACATTTGTTGGAGTTCAGTCACCTTTTTGTTTGTGGATTCTATGAATTTGTCCATTTTTCTTTGAAAAACCTTTATTATGGCCTCCTTTATGGCTTCCCCTTTTTCACATATCACCTTGTTTATTGTTTCCTTTTGTTTATCTGTGGCTTCCTCCCTTATCTGTTTCTTTATGTTTTCACATTTTTCATTAATGATGTTTATCAATTGCATTTGTATAGCACTTGGAAGGCTCTCCTCTAGATTTGCCACTGACTGCTCCATTGTCTGTTTACATTGGGTGGGGGATGTTGTTTCTTGATTTGACATTTTTCTTGAGTTTCTTGTTCTGCCCATTTGAAGATGGGAGCAAGATTAATACTAAACAACCTTGACCTTTTTAGTTGGCTGACAATAGATATTAGCTCTTTTAGATTGGTAATAACACTCTCTCTTTCTTTTTCTACACTGACATACAAATCTAATACAATCACAGATGACCAATTTATGACCAAAACAATATGCCCCTCAATTCAATCTCTATTGTATTTAAGTTCCTGTGGACCTAGAGTAAAACTGAACACCTAGATACACAGCATTGCTCAACAATCATCAAATGTGGATTCATGCATTATAAGAGGTGAAGGATAAACAGAGGACCAGAGATAGAAAAATTATATGAAAGATGACAAGGGAGATAGGAAAAGAATAATACAGGAGTGTAAGAATATTATAGTAATGAAGGAAGGATATCGTGTAAGGATAACTGACCTAAGATGATAGACAGGTAGAGTATTTGTTTAGAAAGTTTAGATGATCTGAGATAAAACTTATCAAAATAAGAAGAGTAATAAGAAGAACATATAGAGAAAAGAGAGAGGATGATATAGGAGATTTCAATGATACCAATTTTAGAAAGGAAAAAAAAGAAAAAAGAAACAAAACATTTATGAAATAAAACAGCACACACACACACACACACACACACACACAAAGAAAAGGTGGGGGGAGATTCCTCACTGTTCTGGATTCTTACCCAAGAGATACTAGGGTTGAGAACCAGAAGTTTAAAAAGCAGGTGACTCTATTAATGTGGGTATCATTTTTGTTCATACTGTACCCAGAGCTGTCACTGTGTTTCTAGGAATGACCACAGTGACAGCAGGCTTGTGGGAAAAGAGAGGAGAATAAAAGGAAAAAAAAGAGGAATGAATCACAACATTAGAAAAAAAAAGGTGTAGGTTAAATGGCAAAGAGAAAAATAAGAACTTTCATTTAAAATGTAAATGAAATGGGGTGAAAAAATAAAAAAAGGGTATTCTTCATTTTTTTGGTGGGGGGGCAGGATAGGAAATTGTTTCTCCACGAAATTCGGGATCTAAACACTTCACAAAGTCTTTTTCTCTTGTGATTTGGCTTTGCGGTTTTTCGGATGAGACTGCTTATTTGGTAAAACAAAGCTGAAAGATCATTGGGCGGCTTTGTTTACCAAGTCTGCAGCAGGCACAGAGGAGGGACTTCAGCACTGCTAGGGCAGGATTTCTGGCGAAGGGATCTCTGGGAAATCCTTTGCCAGTTAGAAAAATGGCGCTGTCAGCAACACCTCTCAGGCTCCAATTGCTTTGGCTTGTGTTCTTGCCAGCAGTCAAGATGGCGCTGCTCTCAGCTGGTGGGGGAAGGGCTCCTTCCCAATGCTGTTCCAGAGAAGCAGTAGAAACCTCTCCTCGGAGGTACTCACAAATTGCTGGATTCTCCGGTTTCGTTTAAGCTGGCAGGTCCGTGCACATCCTTGCGTTGGCTCTGGGCTCGTGCAGGCTCTGTGTAGCTCTGTTTCCAGCCAGCGTCTGCGCTGCTGTGCAGAGCTGTCTTGTCTTCCGGCTGCTCTGTGGTGGAGCTCCATGCTCTCTTTTCGTGCTGGTATTCTTCCTTTTTTTTCCTCTCTGCCTGAGTTCTCTGTGGTCCTAAAGCTTATTTAGGACCAATTTCTGTTAGAGGACTGTCTCCTGTACTGCCAGTACATGAATCTTGGCAGGAGCTCAGTACGTCTCAACCTGAACTGCCGCCATCTTCTGCCAATCTCTCAAATATGTTGAATTGTACTCTAATTCTCATTAAATTTTATGACTTACTTTTATTTTATTTACATAAATTGTTAAATCCTTCCTAATTCCAAATTCTAGGAATAACCTATGTGTGATAGGATTTATAGGCTGTTATAAATTCAAATATCTTGACTGTCCTTGATGTTCTGATTTCTGCATCTCTACCTTTAAGAATTTGTTTGTCTATGGTACTAGAGAATGAACAAGTCAGTTTATTATCCAGTTTATGAATATATTTTCAATGAAATCTGAAGAGAGGAAGCCAAGAGTTAGCTACTGTCATTAGATTGTAGGAATTCATGCTCACTATTTAAGTTGAGAGTAGGCAGAATTCTGGAATTAGCTAACTTTAGATAGACTCAGACATGTCTATAAATTTCTACAAATGTATATTATGAAACTGTGGCTTTCTACCTCATTCCCAAGAATCTAAACTATTTCCTGTCATATTAATTTGAAAAATAAAGGAATGAGGTCTGTAAACATATAAAGATTATATATTTAAGTGGGAAGCTGCATTTGTTGGGTTCAATATGGTGTTTTCATTGTAATAAAGTAACATGATACATTTATTTTTCTATTCAAATTTTATGCAGCCAGCAATAGTCTGTGAGCAGAAGAGTATCATGTATACGTTTTTCAGCTATTACAAAACCCAAGAGAAATTCTAAATGAGATGTCTTTATTGTATTTTATAAAAAAATAATTCAATTTCATGCCCAAGTTAGTAGCACTTTAATTTTTAGCTTGAGGCTGTATTAACTTGATGGGAAGATGGAGGAACACAATTATCTCCCTTGGGAAGATTTTCTCTTTTTAATTCACATATTTAGTTCAAGAAATCAAATAAATAAACAAAACGCTACAAAATCTTTTAGAATTTTGAGGAAAGGGAATGTTTTCTGTTTCGCTTTCAAGGTTAGCAGTTGTTCATTGTGATTTCAGTTAGATACGAGTATTATTTTTGGCCTGAGTATTATTTTAATTAAAACATTCATAATTGATTTACTTATATTTAATGTTTCTTAAGAATGTGTCAGAGTTATACTTCTTGTTGGTTTTGTCTTTGTGTGCAGTTATGTGTATACCAGTTCTGGAGCTTGAAATCAGGACCTGAGCAGTTGTGTTCAAGACTAGTTCTCTACCCTTTCAGTTACAGCTCCCTCCAGTCTTGGCATTTTGCTAGTTAATTGTAGATATGAGACACTTTTCCTGCCTGGATGGCTTTGAACCTCAATATTCACATCCACACATTACAGGCATGAGCCTGTAATTTTAACCTGAGCCTGATATTGTTTTATACTTATTTATGAAGTGTTTTGTCTGAATATTTCAAAAGGTGTCATGAACATAAAATAAGATACCTTATTACCCCTCAAGATCTCTCATCTCTAGAAACAAGAATCAAAAACAGACATTTGCAATGTTCACTGACTTCTGATGAGTGATTGGGTTATTGTGTTTAAACCCAGGATCTCCAGCTTGCTAGACAAGTGTTCTACATTTCATTTGACAACAGTTCATAGTTACTCTTTATCTTAGAAGAAGAAACGGCTCTGAGAGAAGCTCTAAGGAGAAATGAACTAGAAAGTCTATAGGGAAATTTTTGTCAAAGTAGAAATGTTTTTAGGTGAATAGGAAAAGTAGAGAAGTTCGTTATCAGGAGCATGAGAGAGACATACAGAGAAAGAGAGAGAGAGAGTGAGAGAGTGCGAGAGAGAGAGAGAGAGAGAGAGAGAGAGAGAGAGAGAGAGAGAGAGAGAGAAAGAGAGAGAGAGAACTTTTAATTTTTGCAGCCATCCTTTGTCTTTACCAATCATTTGAACATTAAACATACTGACTGCTCACAATTATAAAACTGTGAAATAAATTGAAATCTGTGCTTAGTATATTTAGATGCTCAATGCAGGTGAGCATCTATATATACTAAGTTTACACGTAGTCTATTTCAGAAGCATTTTTTTTAATCAAATCACTGTCATCTCATGTATCCTTGTTAACATAAATCCAATTTTTTGTTTTATATTTACTACTAAAGAAATACAAGCGAAAACATTTATATCTTTAGAGTATCCAATAGAAAATCCAATTGCTATATTAATTATTTTGGTAAAATGTTTAGTTGAATAAGAAACTAAAACTAATTTATATAAGAATCTCTCTGGATTGGGCAGTAATCCTTAGTGCTGAAGAAGCTATGGCAGAAAGTCTTTGGATTGGGCTGTAATCCTTCGCACTGAAGAAGTTATGGCAGAAATTTGAGTGAGGGAGCTATTAGGTAGATCATGAATTCAGGGCAGTCAACATTACATAGGGAAAACTTGTATTAACAAAACAAAGCAGAACAACAACAACAAAAGCAAACTAAATCACAAAACCAAACTAAACCAAACAAACAAATCATACTCAATCATACCAAATCAAACCAACCTAGAATTGCTTTTGTTTAGTGTATGCAAAGTTGGGCCCTTGAAGATTTTGATTTGGTAATCCATTTCCAAAATCTCAGAGTACAGATTTTATTAACCACTCCCAAATATGGTGGTACCTGTACAAACTGGATTGCAGCTATTGAATCATTTAATTCTATTGAATGCTACTCAGTAAGATAATAAAATGGAAACCAAATCTTTCTAGTCATTTATCAGAGCTACTAATTTCTTATTCATTGTTTATTCAAGATCATACTTAGTGTCATTAGACAAATTCATCTGTATATACAAATGGTATTATAAATGAGATAGCCTATCATTCATAATTTGGATCATCTACACTGTAAATATAAATTTGGGGACAGAAATTTGATTTATAGGTTATGAATATATACATATATAAGTATACATATATGTAGAGGGATTATCAGTGAATATTTTAGACCCATTATTTCATTCTTTATATATATTTATGACTTGTCAAAATCTTTACCTTTGAAGGAAATTTTGTTCATATATTACACACTTAAAGAACACGAAATAGGGTTAATAACAAGTTATACACAACACGACTTACAGGATAAATTAGCTACTCTCTAAAGCTGTACAAGGTCATGCAAAATAATAATCACTTTTGGATGGTTTCGTTTTATATTCATTTTAGCAGTTTAATTAGTAGGAATATTTAAAAGTAAGCCAATATTGAATTTTGTGTGGCTTTAAATGAGACAAATTTCCTTTAACCTATGCCCCAGGAATGTTCATCTTACAAAAATAAAATCTCCCCTGGACCGGTTATTAATTACTTAAGATTATTTTAATAACTTCTGCTCGATTTATTTCTTCATTTCTCCTTTTCTTGGAAAAAGCATTACAGGAATTATTCTATCAATCTTATACTGTATATAAAATATACTTCAGAAAACAGTTAATTGTTTTGATAAATTATGATTAAATATTAAAATATTCTTTTTATGCCACATTTTTTAAAATTGGGTTTTATTGTCAAGATAATGTATACAGGAGTTATAGTTACATTTGTTAGGAAATGGGTGTGTTAATTCTCGAACTTTGATACCATCTCATGTTTTTGCCCCCCTTTCTTTTCCCAGAACCCCTCCCAATTACCTTGCTTTCCCTCTTCTCTTCCCTATTTCAAATATGCAAAATAAATGTATAATTCTTTTCCTCTGATTTCATTAGATTGTTTTATATCTTTAACAGTGGAATGATTTATAGCAATGAAATAACTTAATTGAACACACATATGGATCATCACATACAGCCTACATTTCCATAGACGTGTCTACACACTATATTGAAGGGAGGGAGGGAGGGAGACAGACAGAGAGACAGAGAGACAGAGACACAGAGAGAGAGAGAGGGCTGGGGGAGAGCACAAAGAAGCGAATACTTCACAGAACACCTTTATTTCATAATGTCTTTGCTATGTTCTAAGAAAAATGTGGTACTTTACCTTATTTAAAGAAGTATTATAGAGCTCTAGGGACTACTGCTTCGAATATGGTTAAGGAACCAATAGAGTTTTCAATAATACAAATGTAGGGCTATGCTATTTATGGTAGTTGAATAGTCTCTTTAGCAAAGAAAATTAATAATTTGAAATGCAGTACAAGGAATCCATTACAAATTGAAATGTGTTATTGGAAAAATGACATTTTAATTGTGCTATGTTTAATAATTCCATTGTTATTTAAAAAGGAATATTGTATCTTTTTCTGAGAACTCATTAAATACTCCATAATAATGGGATTAAATAATTGTAACTAAAGACAGAAAGAAGTAACTTAAAGTATTATAAAATGTTAAAAGAGTGGAAGATTGTCAATTTTTTAGATTATGTGTGTTCTGGGTATTTTTTTTTTTACTTTAAATCAAGCTCTAAACTACCAAGTAAGGATGAGTGATTTACCTAAAACACTTCATTTACCTGGAAGATAAAATATCCAAATGTAACATAATTGGCCTCAAGTATTCCATATGGATTACAGATGAATTCAAAAGAATAAAATACTTCAAATTTGCAATTTCTTATGAAACAGCTTAATTGCAAAGTAAAGATTTAAAATAAAACATATAAAGTACATTTCTTGCAATTATTTCTTATTTCCTTGGCTTTGCTTTCAGGCATGAAGTTTCACTACAACATTTCTCCATACTGAAATTCTGTAGGATTTCAAGAAGCAAGGCACAGCTTCTACTGAAGCATAATCAAATGCAAATTGTAGCAACCATTCTCATCATAATGCATTCACTGACACTTTTTCAACATGCTTTTAAATTCAATAGCTTGTGAAGTGATCTATATATAGGAAAATCCATCAAGAATATTTTTGAATTTTTCACTTAAATATAAGATTTTACAAAGCAATGATAGGGAATGCAGAAAAAATGTAAAAATGTACAGCCAAATTTTTGTTTATAAACATTAGGTAATAGATACGCCAATACATGTTTGATATGTAGATGAAAAATAGATTAGTAGGTAAATTGATAAATAAGCAAAAATATAGATGTCACAGAGATAGATAATTGAGTAGTTAATAGATAATATATAATATCTAAATGCTAGAGGTATAAATAAATAGATAATGGCTAATATATGATATATACATAGATGAGAGATGGCTACAGGTAATAGATTGATACATAAAATAAATGATAATAAATAGGAAAATGGACACATAGGTAATTCATAGGCATGTGGATAATTGGTTAATAATATATAACAGATGGATACTAGAGTGGTAGGTAGATGATAGCTGGAAGGGTAATAACAGAGACATAAAAAGGACAAAAATATACAGAAAAGTCTGCTGCATGCAATATTGTTAGATTGCTTATATGCTTTGTATCAGATCCTTGAGTCATATACGTCATGAAAAGTGAGTTGATATATCACAAGGAAATAAGCAGAATTATACAAGAATAAAGCTGCATACATTCCATTTTGTTTCTCCTCTTTCTGAGCTTTTTTTTTCTTATGAGACCTAGTCTATTCACATCCCTGTCAGAAGTGTACCAAAGTCAGAATACAAATATAAATCCAGAATCTGAGGCATTCCTGCCTCTCCTCCTGATGCTAAGAAAAGTCCCACTTCACAACCTTTAGTAGATAAAATGTGAATGAAATAAATGTATGCATAAATATACACACATATTTAAATCATTCAATATATACAATGCTTGTCAGAGTCCCTAAATAATGTTAAGTAATTTCCCAAACACAACAGAATGAAATAAGGTAACAGATAGATTCTCCTGGAACATAAATTATAAACATTTGGGGTGGTGTTATTTCCTTGCTAGTAGTGGTTAATGTAGAACCAAATAGCAAATACGATGAATGGTTGCTATTGATATTTCTGTCAACATAAATTATCTTTCCAGTTCAAATGCCAATACTACTAAGTATGAGAAAGAAATTATGAATCAGCAAGTGAAACCCAGCATATGTTTTAATCAGGTAATTCTACAAGAGGAAATATGAAGATTCATAAACTAAGAATGTATAAATCCTCTTCCTCCTAAAAGTTTCTTTGTATGAATTCCTTTAGTTCAGTTTCTTCATCTGTAGAAACAAGCGAGGAGGCATCACTGGTAACCTGTGTTCATGATGGTGATTAGATAGAAAAGGTTATTTAAAATTGGATAGGGAAGGGGGGAAAACAAGATGAGGGGTGGGGGTGGGGGGAGGGAAATGGGGACTAAGACATGAGAAAGGGTATCAATGTATGTGAATTAATGCACCTTCTATCTGGTGAATATAATGTAACCCTTCTATTAATTACAATAAAAATATATGATAAAAGAAAAAATAAGACAAAAATGTGATCCACTGAAGCAAAGAAAGTAAGAAGTCTGCATTAAAGAGAGTCTTCTAGAGTTAAAGAATGTGACAAAATCTTTAGATCCACAGAGAGCTAGAATAGAGAGAGTATGGAATTTACAACGACAATTGGTAACTTTTCTCTCTAGCTAAAATATTTACCTTTGTCTCGTTGGGCACTTGACTGGGACTTTGCTACTTACTGGCCTATTGCTGTACCTAAAATAAACTTGACAGTCAAAATGTAATTTGAACATAAATAAACAAATTAATAAATAATAAAAAGAAAAAGTCTGTGGGGCTACAGTTAACATTACCTTTATCAGATGGCATAGCATCAGTAATTGGAATGAACAGGGACCATAGAAAACCTGCTCCATATGAGTTCCCTCCTTACCAGACTAGGGTGAAGAAGGGGTCTGCTTTACTTCTCCTGCTAAACAGTCTCATTTGTACCTTTGGAAATTAAGTTAATAATTTCTACGTCTTCTCATCACATTAGTCACTGCAAATCATTTAAGTCCCCATAGCCCAACATCAATCTTCTAATCAAACACCGTGGACACACTGGCATCAGAATTCACAGCTACTGGCAAGAATAATTCATCTATATTTTGATGTACTCTGCCTGAGGGCACTACTTCTTCAGTGGTCTTCATCATTGTGTGTGTGTGTGTGTGTGTGTGTGTGTGTGTGTGTGTGTGTGTGTGTGTGTGTGTATGTGTGTGTGTGTATGCTGCTTTATAAAGCTCTTTGCCCTGTATCTGTTGTAGACCCCACCTCCTCTTTTGGCCTCTCTTCCACCTAAATTATTTCATATTGAGTATAATTATAGTCATTATAGACAATCTTCCTACAATTCTATGTACTCCAGGAGGTTTTCAGCTATCCTCTTATTGTCAGTTTTATGTAACCTTCTTTTTCTGTTCTATTCCTTGCTGATTTCTATGTTCCTTTGGGAAATGTCTTTAAATATCTTTCCCTTGGTTTGTTATCTTTCATCAACTCAGAGATAATCTTGTCCATCTATTTATTTATTTATTTTTTATTTTTTTCCAGTCCTCGGGATTAAGCTCAGCATCTGTGAACTCTCCCTGACCTCTCTGTGATCAAGACTAACTCTTTCCCACTTGAGCCGCAGTACTACGTATGCCTTTTTCTGTATATGTGATACTCAGCAATCGAACCCAGGGTTTCAGGCATACTGGGCAAGCACTCTACCACTAGGCCATGCTTCCAGTCCGTCTATGTTACTTATACTAGCAACAACACCACAATCAAGTCTTACTTCTAGCTATATATATATATATATATATATAGGTTATATCAAGGACATCAAGTCACATTTAAAAGTGGGTTAATGCATCCATTTTTAGGCCACATTGTTTAATCCAGAATTCTATAATATTAAGAAGACATTTCAAATGACAAAACACTGATAAATAGGGGAGCTTGTATTTTACTCTTATGAACATTGATGATTTAATATGTATTTTAGAAACTTTAATGGATCCTAATTTGCTCTCAATTTTAATAGCATCTCAGAAGAAAGTCTGTCATCCATCATGATAAATGCATGCTCAGGTATGTTTACTTGCTGTCTATTGAATATTTAAGGTGAAGGAAAAATTATTTGTGGAGCCCATTTTTATCAAGTCATTTTCAACGTCATAATAACCCACATAATGATGTGTATGTATACAATTAGTGCACAAGTATCCACAAAGAATTAGGCTGTCCTTTACATTCTGCTTTGCTCTGTGTTGAGAACAGAGACAGCAAAGTTCAAAGAAAGGAGTCCCGTTGGTTCCATTTATCTGGGTGCAGAAGAAGAGGAACTGGTTAATAGTCCCAGGGAGAGGGTAAACTTTCAGTTACTATACACAATTGAGTGTATTAAGTAATTGGAGGTTGTATGAGGTACAAAGTGCTGAGAATGGCACTTGCTGTTTTGTATGCCAGCATGCATGCTGTTCTCATTTATATTGAATAGGAAAAATTTAGTAATCTATACTGGAGAGGAGAATCTATATTGAACATTTTAAATTTATATAGCTATAAAATTAACAGTTATTCAAGTAGAGATACTCCATATTTGGTTATATATTTTTTTTCTGTGTCATCATCACAAAGATGCTATTAGAAGCCGTGGACTTGGATGAAGTTATCAAGAGAAGAAAGAAAAAGATAACAAAAATGAATATTTAGTAAAAATAAACCTCTTTGCCTGTAATTCTAGGTATTTGGGAAGTAAGATAGGATGATTGTGAAGTTAAGGCAAGACAAAACAAGGTTAGCAAGGCTTCATTTTCAATTCATGGTAAACATGGTAGACTAGCATGGGGGATACTCATTAAAGCTGGTAGAGGAAATATTTACCTCAAGACAATACAAATCATCTGAGAAAATCCCACATGATCAACCTTTTTTATTTTATTTTTCCAGTTATGGGCCTTGAATTCAGGGGCTGGGCACTATCCTGTAACTTTCTCAAGGCTAGTGCTCTATCACTTCAGCCAAAGCACCACTCCAGTTTTTATGTATGTGGTACGGAGAATTATAGGAATTAAGAAAGTTAGTTGTAAAAGTTGTTGGAGAAAATTTTCAAAGATAATGTTAAAGCTTATTTCTCTCATATTCTCCCTACTTTTTGGACATGGTGACAGTGTCTTTGTTTCTTGATATGTTCAGATCATGAAGCATTGGCATCTACCTGAACCTGTAACACAGAGATCTCCTCATTTGTAAACTAGAACAATCCACAGCACAGTGCCAAAGTAAATCATAAGACTCCTCAACTTGATTATTTTAGATATCTATTAGAATAAATGAGAGTTACTCTGAGTTTCAGTACACTCCCCATTAATATCTTAAAAATATATAAAATTCTAAAATATATATATATATGGAAGTAATGTTGATTGTCAAGCTGGGATGACATCACAATATCTAAGTTCAAAACAGTTGCCAAAGATATAATAATGAAAGCAGTAGGTACTGACAAACTTGACAGAATTACCCAAGCAATGAATCAGCTCTTAAGCAATTTCCCATATATAAAGCCAATTGCATACTTAACACATGTAGCACCAACGATGCAGAACAGGAAAATGAGTATCTCTTCCACAAATGATGTTGAATTAACTGGTATCCATATTTTACATCAAATAAAAATAAAATCAAAATAGATTAAAAGTCTAAGGTATGAATCTTGAAATTATAGGAAGAAAAACTGATTTTTGGAAATTAGTGTTTGGATTTCATTCTCAAAGCACAATAGTACAACACAGACCAAACCACACTTTTTGAAATGGCTTTGAGTTAGGTGCTAGTGGCTCAAGCCTATAAACCTAGCTGCTCAAAGGCGGAGATCTGACGATCCATTCAAAGCCAGACAGGACAGGAAAGTACATGAGACTCTTCTTTTCAATAATTCCCCAGGAAACCAGCAGTGGTGCAGTGGTGTTGTGGTTTAAAGTGATAGAGTATTAGCAGTGAGGTTAGAACTAGAGGCCAGTCACTTTGTTCAAGCCCCATGATCAAAAACAAACAAAGAAAGAAACAAACAAACAAAAAACAAGCCCGTGGTCAAAAAGAGAATAAGAGACTAAGCTATAGAGAGAAAAACTAAAGCATTTGCACTTTGACATTCAAGGAAATCTATCTTCATAATTGTTGTGACTTGAAATCAATGTGTGTCCATCAGTAGATGAATGGACATAATATGCATCCACTCAGCCTGAAGGAAGGAAGACACTTTGCCATTTTGTAATTTCTATGGAAGATACAGGTGGACATTAGGCTGATTAAAATGGGCACAACACTAAGGGAATGAAGTCTGCATGCTCTCATGCCTGTGAATGTGAACCACTGGAATTCAGAGAGTCAATAGTTATATGGTTAAAAATTAGAAAGAGAGAAGGAATGGTGACAGAATGGTCAAAGGTACAAAATCTTATTTAGACAGGAGGATATTCCTATTTCATTTAGGTTGATTGCATTATATATTGAATATAGTAAATAATGTATGTATATATTATAATGTATATGTGAACTAGTTGGATTTAGTTATTTTACATTATAATATAAATCATGACATAAATTTATATACCACATATTGATTTTAATGCATTTATTTTAATTTAATTTATATTGGGCTAATACTCAGGCTTGAATTCAGGACCTATGATTTTCTTCTTTTTTTCCTTTATCATTTTGTTTTCAAACTTTTTTTTTTACAGTTTATAATTATTGTCAACATGATGTTCAGTGACATAGTTCCATATGTAAGGTAATGAGCATACTTCTTGCTGGTAAGGAAATGTAAAGACTTGGAATAAACGATATTAAGTGAAATAAGCCAGAAACATGGTTTCCCTCATTTGTAAAGATTAGTATAGATCCTGTGGTTTCCCACATTTGTAATAATTAATATATATAAATATATCTAGGATAGTCCTAGCAGAGGATTACAATAGCTCAGTAATGATGTACATATGACCATAAAAGATGATGCCAAGAGACATGAACTCCAAGATAGGAAAACTAGAGGTTTTTCTTTGTGGTTGCTCTTTTTTAATGCAGTGTGTGAAGTCATTTCTTTTTTCTTTCATTTTCTCCTCTTTGGTTTATCTATCTCCTGTTGTGACTGCATTTGATTTGGTCACCCTGTATCTTGTGTATGCATTTACCTGATTTAAGAAACAAAAGGGGAACAACAAAAAGGTAAGACAAAGGACAAAAGGTGAAGCAATGCAGACATATGTTGGCAATGAATTTTACAACTTGGGGGATGGAGGGAGTTGGGGGTGAGGAAATTGGGAGAAAAATGATGGATGAGGTACCAATGTTCTTTAATATTTTTGATCAAGGCTGACAAGATCTCACTGGAGCTCTAGTACTAGCCTTTGGTGGTTAATTGAAGGTAAAAGTTTTACAATCTTTCCTCTCTCGTGAGGATTTAAATCACAATCCACAGACTTAGACTTCTGAGTAGCTTGGATTATAGACTTTAGCAGTGCGTCCTAAATTCTTATAATCATAAGTAATCAGTTTCTTTTGAAAGATTGTGTTTTTCTAAACTCCATTGTTTAGATGAGGACTGGATTTATTAAAATCAACCTGCAATGCAGAATAACTAGGAGAATGGTGTATATCAATCTCAAACTCTAATTTCACACTGTCACTTAAACAATCCTACACAGCTCACACTACAGAACTGTACTTGTCTTTAAATTCCTTATGAGAATTTTTATTCCCCTTGCTGAGTTTAAGTACACAAAATTAAACAGTGTTTCAAATTCATCTTGACAATGCAATGTACAATGGGTCTATGAATTCCCCTGATAAACACACTATAACACTATTAATGCTGGCTAGGATTAAATTAGCTTCTGGTAGCTTGTCATATTATTTTCTTTTATTAACTGAAAAACCCCAGATCTTTGGCACATGAACTGTTTTCAAGCCAAGATTCCTCCATTTGCTAAATTCTATTATTGATTTCTAGAAATGATCTGTAGAAATTTTCATTTATCCTTAATAAATGTCATCCTTTGGCTTTAGATAGTTTTGTATTTCAAGTTTATTTTGATTTACAGTTCAGCCACTGGATAAATTAACTATGATTTTAACAAATTAGATGTCATATGAAATTTGAGAAACATGTTAATAGCCTCCTGTGGTTTATCAATAATGCTGATTAGAAGAGCTCAGATCTGTCCTAGCCTATTTGAAGTATCTACCCAGGTAATCATGGTTCATTTCTGAATGATATCTCCATGGTTATTTTCACCAAGAAATGCTAGCTCTTGGTATAAGTGATGACAAAGCTTTTAGAACTTCTAATGATAATTCCTGATGTTATTCTGACTTTAAAAAATCTTGGATGATTTCGTATAGTAAAATTGTAGAAAAAATAAAATTAGAATGCAAGCATTATAACAACATAGCCTAATTACGAAACAGCTAATGCTATGTGCATTGTAATCCTTTACTTGGATAGCCATTTATTCCTTTATAGAGTTGATACAGTTACAAACTTCACTGGAAGCAAAAGATGTTTAAAATTAGATAAATGACTAGGTTTAATCTCCTTAATCATTAAAGTTGAGAGGATGGGCTATCATTCTGTTATATTTATATACTTCTAAGGCTAGAACACTTATCCAGCAAACAATACTACCTCCTTTAAAAAGACCTATTATAACTCTATGGACATAATGTTTTGTTACATAGATTAATATGAATCTATGACATACAAACCCTCAGCATAATTTTAATTATGTTCTAAAATCTGAGTGCCAGTGATTGTATATAGAGATTCTCTTCTTAAATACTCGTTTATTAAACACATCAGTTGAAATATGATGTAAAAATCAATGTTAATAACATCTTTAATTAAACAATATATAAAAATACCTATCATGAAGCTGAGTGTCTATGGCTCACACCTGTAATCCTAGCTAATAAGGAGGGTGAGATCAAAGGATCAAGCTACAAAGCTATCCCAGGCACTAAAGTCCATGAGACTCTTATGTCCAACTGGGAAGTGGCTCTATGGTTCAAGGGGTAGAGTGGTAGCCTTGAGCTGAAGAGCTCAGGGACAGGCCCAAGGCCCAGAGTTCAAGCACCATGATTGTGTGTGTGTGTGTGTGTGTGTGTGTGTGTGTGTGTGTGTGTGTGTGTGTGCGTCTGTACCTATGATGAAGTTATTCATATCTGTACACTTTCTGGTTTCCATATAACAATTAGAATAAATAATCTTGACAAGGGACTACAGCACTGGTTACTCACACCTGTGATGCTAGCTACTGAGATCTGATGAAACACATAGGAGTTAGAAGTGGAGGTAGCTCAATGGTAGATCACTAGTGTTAAAAGAATAAGCTAATAGACAGCATTGGCATCCTGAGTTTAAGTCCCAGTATGGCATGGAATAAAATAATAAATAAATATAATGTTCATAATGATACCATTTAGAAATTAATGACATAGGATAAAAATATACCTTGTGCTTTGGCCAGTCAATGTTTTATTTTCCTTGTAAAGAGACCATGGGCACATGATTATACAGCCAAGAATTTCAGCATTAATTTGGGTAGACACAGTTTCTAGTTAAATAACATTATTGTGACAATTGATAATCACCTGCTTGTTTCTGAATACTTTTAATTTTACAAAAATTGGATAAATTTCCTAAAATATTACGTAGCTCTGTGATTATAATTCTTGTAATTATATTGCTTAAATTTAGTTCTGGAGGTTGATTTTTGGATTAGTTAAATTGACTTCATCAAGTTTAAGCTGCTTTTATACTCAGGTCAGTAGGTCAGTACAAATTATCTCATTATTTTCATAGACTACACCATGAAAGTAAATTTCAAGAATTTATTATTATTTCTTTTGCCAGTCCTGGGCTTCAGCTCAGGGCCTGAACACTGTCCTTGGACTTTCTCAAGGCTAGTGCTCTACCACTTGAGGCTTAGCACCACTTCAGCTTTTTTTTTATGTATGTGGTACCAAGGAAGCGAACACAGGTCTTTCAAGTTAGGCAAACACTCAACCACTAGGCCAAACTCTTGGCCTCTGAAATTTATTTTTTATTAGTTTTCAATGTTTTGATACATGTACATATAGTCTATTCAGAAATATTTCACGAGGCTTCATTAAACTCCACAAAACTAAATACATTTATCTACAAAGATGTAAATCAAAATTTTAAGCCTTCTATTACTTAAATAAATTATGTTTAAGGATTCATTTCCTAGAAGTCATATATAACTCACTCTATTCCCAGTTTTAGCTTCTGTAAAATAAGTTTCTTTCTGTTATTTTATTAAAATCAGAAAACATACCCTCTAAGTTCAGTTATGGTGATTACATATGCATAATTCTATAGTAGTAAACTTTTTCAAACATAAGTGAACAAAAGTAGAGTAGTGGAAAAGAACATTTAGCTTTGATTTTTTAATTATTAAAGAGTGTAGACTTGTACTGTAGTTGCATTTTCTCATAAATGATTGAGGAAATCATTTTACTCTAGATGTGGTTCATCATGAAATAGTTCATAGTGATGGTATCTCTACCTGAAGATTAACAATACCACTTGATTAAGAATATCAATACTGTTAGGACATTCCAGAAAAGCAGTATTATTATTAATTAAAAGAAAGCAAGGATTTTATTCCTTAGAAAACTAGAATCAAGCATGATCGTACTGACAGAAAATGTTAAGAAGTTGAGCAAATGGCATGTTGCTTAATTATCAATATACAAATAATTTTCACATGTTATGCAACATGATTACATTAGATTTCAAGTATTTTCTTCATAAATGAAAACTCATTTTCTTACATTATTTTCTTATTGTTGTAATAAGTACAGTTAGGAAAGAATGAACAATCACTGATGCATTTTTCGGAAATATACTTTTGTATTTGTATCACTAAATAAATGAAAACTTTTATATGATAATGACTACAATAAAGGAACGGACTTTAGGCTCACATTGTCTTACACTGGACTCTTGGCCCTGCTTCTAGCTAAATGTGCCTTTGAACTGAGCTTCTTCTTTCTCAATTTCCTTATTTGTAAAAATGGAAAAAAATGAAATGGCTAATTCAGGAGGAAATATAGATTAATTTATTTATATAAAGAGCTCAGAAACCCTTTTACTAATTACAATAAAAAAAAGAGCTCAGAAAAACAAGTAGTACTCAATCATCATTATAGGAGAAGTAGCATTCAGTTTATGAATCTGTATTATCTAGGTGAATATGAAATACTTGTCAATGAAAATTAATGGCACATGAGCTTTGTATTATACTTGTCATAGTTTTTTAAATCAATATTAATCTTATTGTGTTGGCCTAGAAAAATAAAATTTGGAAATGTTAGTTAGCGACCAGGCAAGATACCCTGTCAAATATCATAGAAAACTCAATCCCATGGCTGATGGTTTACAATTTATTTCATTATTGTATATTTTCTTGCATATTTACAGAAGTTATCTACCCTGTAACACTATGAAATATATGCTAAAATAACTTAAAATAGTCATGTAAAAGGATAGTAGTTTATTTTTTCAGGGGAATTTTTAGGGAACCCATGCAGCAAAATAAAATGACATCCAGCACTCAGGCAGTAATTTATTATAGGTGGGGCATAGCTATCCTGGTTACAAGGTAAATATAATGTAGGAAATTTAGGAATGTTTCTTACTTATGTATGTGCTTATAATTACCAACTATTATATTTGAGCAATAAAAAGTTAGCAAATATTCTATGTACCAAATCATGTTTTATTTTCCTTTGTATACTATAGAAAGAAATTTAATTCTTCCCCAATGTAATGACTTACATAAAAAAAAATTAAAAAAAAAAACAAGAAGCATGAGTAATTCCATCATACAAAGCACCCAGTTAGATATTTTCCTGATCAAAACAAGATGAATAGAAAGTAATGGAAGAGTGCCAGCTCACTAATTTCAAGGGCCTCCTTTCATATCCCAGTTCCACCTGCACTGAGGAGACACAAATCAATACTGTATCTATTCTGGGTTGACAATTTGCCAAACCAAAGTGGTGAAAACACTTGAGGAAATTCAAGACAAGTCTGGGTCTACATAACTGTAGGGGATTAAAATAACCGAGTCAGTTGTCTTTCCTGTGATAGGTCCTTGTCATTCATTCACAGAGTTAACTAGAAGACTCATAACTAGGCACATTTATTTGCTTCTTTTGAACCTCAACAAACCTACTGGCACTGGTTTTAGTCATGTGGTGAGAACAAAATTTCTTGAAAGAAAAATTAAAATTAGCAAGAGTTTTTAATATTTAAAAGGAGATGAACTACATCAAGAGGGCATTTCAATTTCCAGAAAAAGGACAACTCTGAATGACATGTAGTAAAAGGACAAAAAGTTTAATAAATATGTACTTTGCTTTGGCATTTGCAAAATGTAGGCTGTCTTTTTCTCAGAAAGATTAAGGAATGAATGCCACATTCTCTCCTTTAAATTAAATCTAGGTTCAGTGTGATCTTTGTGAAAATTTATGGTTTCGGGTTTTCTTAACTTTTTCCACTGCCAGATTGAAGTATGAATTCATGAAATCTACATTTGGAATTTTCTCAGCAGCTGCTGAATATGCAGTTGGAACCAGAAACAATGTTTTCATTTGTTATGGTGCTTTGCCAGGGAGAATGTAAATCCCAGTTGTGTGACAAGGGAAGATGTGACAGGATTTCTAAGTATGAAGTAATTAGGAAAAGTTGTAAGAATTGAAAACAACACAAAAAGGATCCTTAAGAATCTCAGAAGTATTCATTTGTATGTATGCATGTATTGTATATAAGTATGCATATATATGTATGTGTATACATACACATACATATATAAACATATGCATTTTGCTTTTGTTATATATTTATATGTAATGTTGCAGAAAAAGAACAAAAATTATGATTTCTTTGATTGTAAGATGTTTTACACTCTACCTCCTTCTTTTTTTCTTTCTTTTTTCTTTCTCTTTCTTTCTTTCCTTCTTTTTCTTTCTCTCTTTCTCCCTTCCTCTCTCCTTCCCTCCCCATCTTCCCTCTTCCTTCCTTCCTTCCTTCCTTCCTTCCTTCCTTCCTTCCTTCCTTCCTTCCTTCCTTCCTTTCTTTTTTCTTTCATTCATTCTTTCTTTCTTTCCTTCTTTATTTCTTCCTTTCTCTTTCCTTTTCTTTTTTCTTTAGCTGGTTCTGGGTCCTGAACTCAAGGTCTAGGCACTGTTCTAGAGCCTTTTTCTGTGCATAGTGTTAATGCTATACTTCTTGAGTCACATCACCAAGTCCCATACAAATTATTTCTATAAAAAGGAAAAGGATGCTGAAATCATCTTGGAAATAAACACTGATCCATATGGTTAAGAATATCTGTGTAGACTGTAGCATGAATGATAATTAGCTGATGGATATAAAGAGAAAATATTGTATTCACTGCAAAATATTAAATTGTTTACAAAAATATTTGTTTTAAAAGCAAAAAGGGAAGGTGGATAGAGGGAAAACTCCATCTTTTGCATATGGGAATCTGAGCTATTAAAATAAGGAATAAATAAATAGAAATATCAGAAAGAAAATATAAATACATTCTTATATTAGTATGCCTATTTCAGTTTCTTTCTTTTAAAAAGTGTTACAATAATACAAGTACTACATCTAATGGTCAGCATTTTTTTTATTGTATTTAGTAAAAGGGTTACATGATATTTGCCAGATAGAAGGTGCATTAATTCACATACATTGATACCCTTTCACATGTCTTGGTACCCGTATCCCCCCCCCCACACCCCCCACCCGTCTTGGTTTTCCCCCCTTCCCTATCAAATTTCAAATATCCAAATACAAATAAATTCAATAAATCAGATAACAAGGTGAGATACTATACCAATATGAGATAACCAAGGGACAGCAAAGGAGATGAGAGACAACATAGTACATTAAGGACAACAATCATTCATTATATGGCTTTTGTTTCACTATCCTGGAAGTCCTTTCAATTAGCTTCACATTATATGTCCTTATGTATCAAGATTTTGCTCTATTGCAAATCTCTGCTAGTAGAGCCCAAGGTTTCTACTGATTATGACGAATGAGGGAAACCATTGAGCCTAAGTTCCTTTGAGTCTGGCTTACTTCACTTAATATGATTTTTTCTAAGTCTTTCCATTTCCTAACAAATGGGGCAATGCCATTCTTTCTGACAGCAGCATAGAATTCCATTGTGTACAAATACCACAACTTGTTGATCCACTCATCAACTGGTCAGCATTTTTTTAATATCACCCTTTTCATTGTGTATTCTTCTCTCATTAGAGATAACACCAATCAAATAAAAATCAGAAGCGTTATATAACTCTTTGGGGTACAAAAAGGTCCTGAGTGACTTAACAGGCCCTGAGCTGCAGCTCTCCCCATAGACCAACACATGAAAACATGTTGAACACAATATGGAGAAAAACCACCAAACTTTTATTCAGATGAAGATGAAGACATATTTAACCTAGGAATATCTTCATGATGCCTAGAAGTAGGCTAGCTAAGAATGGTTGTGGACACAAATTCAGCCTGCAGATGCAGTTCTAAAAACAAACACATTGTGAAAGCAGATGGTTAGCACTTTTTGTTGTTTTTTAATGGACAGATCACATGAACTGTGTTCAGTAGATTTCTTCACTAAGAACATTACATGTTTCATTATTGCTTTACTCTGGTGAACAAATAAAAGGAAAGTATGGGAAAGCATTCCATAATAGAATCAATAAGCTTTAGTTTAAAACATAATAAATTTAAGAAAACACATGAAGAAGTTTAATCTTCTTCTATAGCAAGACATACAGTTGGTTAACAAGGAATAGTAGATAAGATAATGAATGTGGAAGGCATGAACATTGTCCTAACAACTATTTATTCAGTGTGACTTTCCATAAGGTTTCAAATATATTTTGGCCTCAAGTTTCTCAATTATAACCAGTAAAGATAACTTGACTGATTGTTCTAAGTGTATGGCATATATAAATAACCTACAAATTCAAATACAATATTTATGATAAAATGGTATGACAATAATATTTTAAAATGTTATTTCTTATTGTTGAGGTAATGTATAGAAGGTTAAAACTTATATTGCACAGATAGTAGATGCATTATTACTTTTCACACATTGATATCCCTTCTCATGTTTATGTCCCCATTTCCCTCCTCCCATCCCGTCCCAATCATCTTGTTTTCCCCCTTCCCTTTCCTAGTTCAAATAAACAAATAAACACATATACAATATACTAGGTAACAAAGTCAGATACAATAACCAAGGAACACCAAAGGAAAAGAGAAATAACATAGTACATTAAGAAGAATAATCACACAAGATAAAAATCTTGTTTCCATATCCTGGAGGTCTTTTCATTTAGTCTCATCCTATATGACCTTATATACCTAGGTTTTGAGCTATTGTAATCCTCTGCTGGGAGAATCTAGCAGAGATGTATACTAATTATTACAAATGATTGAAACCATTGACCCTATGATTTTGTCAACTCTGTCTATTTCCTTACAAATGGGGCTATGTCATTCTTTCTGATGTCAGTGTAGAATTTTATTGTGTATAAATACCAAATCTTCTTGATCCAGTCATCTACTGAGGGACATCTGGGTTGGTTCCATATCTTTGCTATGGGGAATAGTGCTGCAATGAACATTGCTGTGCTAGTGGATTTAGTTCGTCCTTCTTTCTGGATGATTGGGTAAATGCCAAGTAGTGGAATTGCTGGGTCATAGGGAAGCTCTATGTTCAGTCTTTTGAGGAACCACCATACTCCTTTCCATAGTGGTTGAATGAGTTTGCACTCCCACCACTAGTGAGGTAATGACCCCTCCTAGCCACATCCCCACCATCATAAGTTGTTATTAGATTTCTTTTTAATTTTTTTATCATAATTAATAGAAGGATTACATTATATTCGCCAGATAGGTGCATTACTTCACAAACATTGATACCCTTTCTCATGTTTTGGTCCCCATTTCCCTCCTCTACTACGGCCCCTCATCTTGTCCCCCCCCCCACTTCCCTATCTTAATCCAAAAACCAAATAAAAATCTATATAATATATCAGGTAACAAGGTAAGATACTGTAACAATATGAGACAACCAAGGGACAGAAAAAGAGAAGAGAGTACATTAAGGACGACAATCACACATTATACGGCTTTTGTTTCTATACCCTGGAGGTCCTTTCATTTAGAGTCATTGTATATGGCCTTATGTATCTAGGTTTTGCTCTATTGTAAACCTCTGCTAGGAGATCCCTTCTCTTCAGAGAAGTCTCTCTTTAAGTCTTCGGCCTGTCTTTCAGCGGGACGGTTGTTTCTTTGAAGATTTGTTTTGTAGAGATTCAATTTGTTTTGTCTGTAGATATAGTTTACATATGAGGCCTTTTGACTGTAATAATTCTTAACTTTAATACATGACTCCTCTATTTTAAAATTGTGTAAATTTGAGCAAGTTGCTTGTTAAGTATGATCACAAAATTTGTTACTGTAAACTACAGAAGGTATAACACATATCAATGTATGGGAATTAATGTACCATCTATCTGGCAAATATCATGTAACCCTTCTATTAATTACAATAAAAAATATATAAAAAAGAATTGTCAATGTCATTGCTGTGATATACCCTGATATATACTTATGTATATATTCCATTGATAGATTTACATGTAATTTTTAAATAATCTTCTCAATATATTTGACTTACGCATAATTATACTCATCATGGCTAATATAATAGTCACCATTACAAGACTTTAAATGTCCATCATGGATTAACTGAAATAATTATTACAAAGGAGGGAAACAATTGAGCTTATGTCTTATTGATTTCTCTCTTTTGTAATAATTAGTACACACCTAGGACTCTTCTAGCAGAGGATTATGATAGCTCAAAACCTAGGTACATAAGGTCACATAGGATGAGGCTAAATGAAAGGATCTCAAGGATATGGAAACAAGAACTTAACTTGGGTGATTTTTGTTCTTAATGTACTATGTTATTTCTCTTCTACTTTGTTGTAATTTGCTTAATCTAATATTTTTATTCTATCTGACTTTGTTACCTGGTATGCACCTACTATCTGGCGAATATAATTGTAACACCTCTATACAGTACCCCGACAATAAAAAATTAAAAAGAGAAACTCCATCATGGTATACTTTCTCTAGTAAAAATTAAATGTTTTCTAAGGGTATGTAACTTATCTTCACAGGGTTCCATGAAGTGGAAATTTGTAAAGTTTATTTCTTTAGCATCAAATCTCTTCCAATTTAAAGTTTAATTTTGTGGTTTTTTTTTTTTTTTTTTTTTTTGCCAGTCCTGGGCTTGAGCTCAGGGCCTGAGCACTGTCCTTGGACTTTCTCAAGGCTAGAGCTCTACCATTTGAGCCACAGCACCACTTCGGGCTTTTTTCTATGTATGTGGTACCAAGGAATCGAACCCGGATCTTCGTGCATGCTAGGCAGGCACTTTAACCACTAGGCCAAACTCCCGGCCCTAAAGTTTAATTTTGAATAATGAATACTTAACTCAAAAATAATAAATTTGGAAGAGATCTACGCAATATTCTACCAAGGATTCTGTTTTCTTACTCTATTTTCATTCAGGCACTGATCAAGTTCAAAAAGTATAGCTCATTTTCACAAACCGGCCTTGGCGCTGTGCCTGAGCTCATCAGCTCAAGGCTAACACCCTACCCTTGTACCAAGCTCCACTTCCAATTTTCTAGAGGTTAATCGGAGATAACAGTCTCAAGTCATTTTGTTCATGGGCTGCTTTGAATCTTGATCCTTAGATCTCAGCTGGATACAGGTGTGATCCACCCTTGGGTTTCTTTTTAAAGCATAAATGCTCTGACTTGATTTTTAATAATTTATTAGAATAAGTGATGAGAGGATATGCTGTTCTTGTTCTTGATCATAGAGAAAGCAGTTTCCAACTTTCACTATTGAGAACTATTGCATATTGATATGGTGTTTTTGAAGGTTTTACTCAATGCTACCTAAAGAATGATATGATGGGTATAGCAGCAAGTGTCCTGATTAAAAAGGAATTGCAGTGTTTGTTGCTATGGAGGCCTTGGAGTTAGAGAGAGAGAGGGGACAGAGAGGGAAGAGAGAGAGAGAGAGAGAGAGAGAGAGAGAGAGAGAGAGAGAGAGAGAGAGAGAGAGAGGAAATAAAAGGAAGAAAGAAATAGAATATACATAAAACTGGCTCAGCAGTTGTGATTTATGCTTGCATACCTAGTTAATCAGGAAGCTGAGATCCAAGGAATTTGGATCAAAGCCACCTTAGGGAAAAACGTACATGAGACTCATATCCAACTAACAGGGACAATGCTAGGTTCTGAGTCCAAGCCCCATAAACAAACAAACAAAAAACAACAAAATCAACCACAGGTTAATATGAGAAATAAAATTAAATAGAAATAAAAATTTTGTATCTCAGATATACAATTAGTTACTTTTCTTCTATACCTTACATATATGTGTTCAGTAGCTATAACATTGAATTGTAGTAACATAGGACAATTTCAAAATCTTAATAACTTATATGAACAGTAATAATTATTTCTTGTTTTTTGCTTCTTTCTCCTGGCTCAACTTGATAAAGTCTACTTAAAAATGAAATATACTTTTAGAAGAAAAGTATTTAGTAGTACTAATCGTATACCTGAGATAACCAAGGGACAGCAAAAAAGATGAGAGAGGACATAGTACATTAAGGACAACAATCATTCATTATGTGGCTTTTGTTTCTAGATCCTGGAGGTCCTTTCATTTAGCGTCATACTATATGGCCTTATGTATCTAGGTTTTGTTCTATTGTAAATCTCTGCTAAGACAGCCCAAGGATTCTACTGATTATGACAAATGAGGGAAACCATTGAGCCTGTCTTCCTTTGAGTCTGTCTTACTTCACTGAATGTGATTTTTTTCCCTAAGCCTTTCCATTTCCTTACAAATGGGGCAATGTCATTCTTTCTGACAGCATCATAGAATACAATTGTGTAAATACCACATCTTGTTGATCCACTCATCAACTGAGGGGTATCTGGGTTGGTTCCATATCTTTGCAATGATAAATAGTGCTGCAGTGAACATCGTTGTGCTAGTGGATTTAGTATGTCCTTGTTTCTGGAAGATTGGGTAAAGGCCAAGGTGTGGAATTGCTGGGTCATAGGGGAGTTCTCTGTTTAGTCTTTTGAGGAACTGCCATACTGTTTTCCATAGTGGTTGAACAAGTTTTCACTCCCACCAACGGTATAGTAGTGATCCCTCCTGGCCACATCCCCTCCAGTATCTGTTGTTATTAGATTTCTTGATCCTGGCCATTCTAACTGGAGTGAGGTGGAATCTTAGAGTTGTTTTGATTTGTATTTCTTTTATGACAAGAAATGTCGAGCATTTCTTCATGTGCCTATAGGCCATTCTTATTTCTTCTTCAGAGAAGTCTATCTTTAAATTTTGGCCCATCTTTTAATGGGATGGTTGTTTCTTTGGAGATTAGTTTTGGGGAGATTCAATTTTTGGAGCTGTTGATACATTTTAGATATGAGGCTTTTGTCTGTTGTATGGTTAGTGAAGATCTTCTCCCATTCTGTAGGCTTTTCAGCTAGTTTGCTAGCTATGTCCTTTGCCACACAGAAGCTCTGCGTTTTAATGCAGTCCCACTTTCCCAGACTTTCTCTGATTTGTTGTATTTCTTGGTCCTTATTAAGATAGTTTCGACCTGTGCCAAGGAGACCTAGTGTATCTCCTATACCTTCTTGTAAAGTTTCAGTGTATTTGCTTCTAGCTCCAGGTCTTTGATCCATTTGGAGTTAATCCTGGTGCAGGGTGACAAAGAAGGATCCAACTTTAGTTTTCTGCAGGTGCTTAACCAATTAATTCTGCCAGCACCACTTGTTGAAGAGGCTGTCTTTCTTCTATTTTATTATCTTTTTTGACGCCATTATCAAAGATTAGGTGGCGATAGGTCTGTGGGTTAATATCTGGGTCCTCAGTTCTATTCCACTGGTCTTCAGGCCTATTCTTGTGCCAGTACCAAACTGTTTTGGTCACTATAGCTCTGTAATAGAGTCTAATTTTTGCTATTGAAATTCCTCCTGCGCTGTTCTTTCTGCTAAAAATTGTTTTTTGCTATATGGGGTCTTTTATTATTGCATATGAAATTTTGGTTTTCATGTTCTATTTCTTTAAAGTGTGCCACTGGGATATTGATGGGTATTGCATTGAATTTGTTGATAGCCCTTTGCAAGATTGACATTTTCACGATTTTATTTCTTCCAATCCGGGAGAATGGGCGGTTTTTCCTTTTCTTCAGTTCTGCTTTAACTTCCTTTTTTTAGGGTTTTAAATTTTTCATCAAAAATGTCCATTATATTCTTAGTTAAGTAATTCCTAGGTAGTTTATGTTCTTTGACGCTATTGCCAAAGGAGTTGCTTTCTTGATTGTTGCCTCATTCCTCTCATTGTTGGCATATAGGAAAGCAGTTGATTTTTGAGGGTTAATTTTATATCCTGCTACCTTGCCAAAGTTTTGAATCAGTTCAACATGCTTAGTAGTGGAGTCTATAGGGTTTTTTAAATCCAGAATCAAGTCATCTGCAAAGAAGGAAACTTTTACTTCCCCAGTCCCTATTTGGATGCCCTTTATGCTTGCTTGTTGCCTTATTTCTTTGGCTAGGAATTATAATACTATGTTAAAGTGGAGTGGAGAGAGTGGGCATCCTTGTCTTATTCCTGATTTTAGAGGCAATGGCTTTAGCTTTTTGCCATTAAGTATAATGCTAGCTGTGGGTTTGTCATAAAGTCTTTATTATGCTGAAGAATATTCCATGGATTCCTCATTTTTCCAGAGCATTTAGCATAAAGTGGTGTTGGATCTTGTCAAATGCCTTTTCTGCATCTATTGAGACAATCATGTGATTCTTGTCCTTGTTTTTGATGATTTATCGAATTATAATAATTGATTCACGTATGTTGAACCAGCTTTGCATCTCTCTGATGACGCTTGTTTGCTCATAGTGTATATTTTTTTGATGAGTTGCTGAAGATGGTTGGCCAATATTTTATTAAGAAGTTTTGCATCAATATTTATCAAAGAAATGGGTCTATAAATACCCTAAAATATTCCCTCATCATGCTCTGGATCTTGGTAATTTCTGTTGTGATATTGCCTCTCTCATATATGATTTTGTTTATTTGGATGTGCTCCCTTCTTTTTTGGTAAGATTTGCTAATTTTTTCAAAGAACCAATTCCTTATTTTGTTGATTCATTATATAGTGTTTTGGACTCCAATTCATTTCCTACTGGTGGTCTTCTTTATCTCAACAAAAATCAGAATTTGTTTTCCCTTAATGCATTGCTGTACATTCTTTCTTCTCTTATAGAATTGTGCCCAGAACTATTGACTAATTATCTTAAGTATAACTACCTTCTATTTTTACATTTTGTAATACTGGGGTGTGAAGTGAGAATCTTGGTTTACTAAGCTTTTGTGTTGAGAGTACCTAGCAAGTTCTTTCTATAAACCTCATGAATTATTTGTCATCAATTAATTAAAGAGTTATCATTTTGTTAGTAAACGTTCTTTGGTACTTAACTCTCTGGCATCTACTCTTGTATTCCACCTCTCTTGGGACTGTGCATTTCCAATCAAAGCTGCCCTGATTTGTAAGTGGAATAGTGTCAATTTGACTCCCCCCCTCTGTCTCCCTCTCTCTATGTTCTTTTGTCTTTTATGATCATTCTTTTTTTGTCATTTTATCTTTTTTAATATTTTTATTGTAATTAATAAAAGGGTTACATGATATTTGCCAGATAGAAGGTGCATTAATTCACATTCATTGATACCCTTTCACATGTCTTGGTCCCCATTACCCTCCCCCCCACCCCCACCCCTCATCTTGTTTTCCCCCTTCCCTATCCAATTTCAAATAACCAAATATAAATATATCCAATATATCAGATAACATGAGATACTGTAACAATATGATATAACCAAGTGACATAAACCTATGCAAGTCCTGCATTCAACAGCACAGTTTGTTAAATTTATTGAATATGTTACTTGAAATTTCATCTAGGCTTGTTTTTATTTTATTTCCATTTCTTCTTTTGCACCTAGATTTTTGTTTCGTTCTGTTTTTTGCTAGTCACAGGGCTTGAACTCAAGGCCTGTGCACTGTCCTTGGACTTTTCTTAAGGCTAGAGCTCTACCATTTGAGCAACAGCACCACTTCCAGCCTTTTTCTATGTATGTGGTAAGGGGAATCGAACCTGAGTCTTCTTGCATGTTAGGCAAGCACTCTACCACTAGGCCAAAACTTGCTCTTTGTACCCAGATTTTTTAAAATTGTATTTTATTGACAGGGTATCATTTTGAGGAATTACAGTTACATTCATAAGGTAGTGGGTACATTACTTCTTGAACAGTAACACCCCTTCTCATATTTTTCTCCTGCTTTCCCTCTCCCCTTCCCTCCCAATCATCTTGTTTTCCACTTTCTCTGTCCTATTTCAAATAAACAAATAAGTAATACACCAGGTAACAAATTCAGATACAGGAACCGGAGATAAACCATAAGTTTATTTACCTTTCTTTAAATATCAACTATATTAAATGTTGTACCCTTAACCTCTCTCTCAAATGGCTAGGCAATTCAATATGTTCTCAAATTTTCCCCCTTTCCTCACTATGGCATTTATTTCAATCAGGGATTAGTGATTTGACATCAAGGCACATTGAATGAGAAATATTTAAAATCTACCTCCTCTTACCTTCCTTTGGTTGCCAAAATAGGAATTTTGGGGATGCCCCTCAAGCCAGACATTGCCAATCACAATTGTCTCCTCTATATTGCAGCTTTTATATCAAAAGAGATCTAAAGGGCACCAACACCATCTCTATCTCTCAAGTTTCTTCATTTTCATTTGTAGAATCCTATCAATTTTTAACTTAAAACACACTGTCAAAGAGCCACCATGTGAGAAGACATGGAAAAGTCCTGTAATGGCCATTTTGTAGTAGGCAACAAGGACATGATAGCCACATTGCATAGCCCCTCTTCAGGACCAGGATCTTGTCAACTACCATTGACTCCAATTCTGAGCATGTTTTCAACTCTACAAGTATATGCATTCATTGCTGTATACATATGTGCTAGCCTTAAGGCCGATCAAAGCATATTATATATATACTTATATATATACATATATATATATGTAATTTTTTTTAGTA
This sequence comes from Megascapheus bottae, assembly GCF_031878675.1. Taxonomy (NCBI): domain Eukaryota; kingdom Metazoa; phylum Chordata; class Mammalia; order Rodentia; family Geomyidae; genus Megascapheus; species Megascapheus bottae. Next base: position 14,054,855 of record NC_143518.1, read on the forward strand.
AGGTACCATGTGAACATCATTTCCAGATTTCAAAGGTTTTGTTGGTAGATCTGCCTCAACCTATCCACAACCAGCTCCAATTCCTTGTTACAGCTTCTTCTTCCAACATTTCCTATTTTTCACATGTATTTCATTAAGGTGATGTCTATGAATCAGAGTAAAGAAGCTGCTCATCATTCTCTGTGAAGGTATGCATGAATAGTTTCCCATATTTTTTCCTCCCTTAAAATGATTTTTGTCTCTTCTCATTTATTAAAAAGTCAGGTTTCATGGATTTAGAACAAAATACTTTATTACTTAAGGGTTTTTTGCCCTTAGATAATGTATAAAAATTGCTGTTTTTCTGTCTTTTCTTTATTCATAATGCATTCCTAAGGAGGGTGGGAGAAGGCACAGAATTCTAGGGAAATGGGTGAAAATGTGTAGAAGTGGAGCTCTCTTAAGACAGCAAACTATGTAAATCCTTGGTGGAAATGGGATTGACAGACTGGGAGATATTAAAGGAAGAATAAAGAACTGATTTTTTTGACTTGTCAGTTTCTTTTTCTAGATTATGATTTCACTTGTAATAATCTGAGAAAGAAATAGATTATTTAAACAAAATTATAGTATACATTATATTGCTTGGCTATATTTAAAAACAAGAAAGGTACAAGATAGGGTTTAATTGCCGTCCCAAGCACATGTTTCCAGCCAAGGTAATACAGATTCTCATTACAAAAAAAAAAAAAATCTATGTCAGTGACATTCTCTTTTCCCTTTTTAGATCATCACCTAGTAACACATTCTTAGAATGTATGCAAATTTATAATTTTAAGAATGAAAGGTATATAATTTGGAAAAATTGCTAGTAACTCATTCTCAAATTTTAAAGTTTAATGTATTCTATTTTAGAAATATTCAGGATAAACTCAATCTTGCTTTGTTTTCATTGAGTATGAAGTAGTTTTCTCTTACAAATCTGTCAGCACAGCAAGTCAGAGGTAGGTTGTCCATATGTTGTCATTTGCTGAAACCGTTCAGTTTTATATGCTTATTGCTTTAAATTACCAACAGTATCCACTTGAAATATCAATGTCTTCTCATTTACACAATAATTATGCAATTGCCCTCATTACAGCAAATATTAGTAGCTTAATTAGAGTATCACAAAGACTTTGGAAGGACAGCTCTTTAGAAAGTTTGGCTATTAGTGATTATTTAATATCTGTCATAGATGTTAACTTCCTTTGAAAGGATCTGAGTACTAAGAGCAAACAAATATGCTACTTAGTTTTCAATTACACAGCAGAAAACAATAATTTAACACTCATGTTTCAACTTTAAGAAATGTAATTATTTATGGCTTGAGTGAGTCTTATTTCTTTGTAAAAATATTTATTTTCCTTATTCAAATAAGAATAATAAATAAGAACATGTCTGCCACACAAACATGTGACATATTGAGCCTTACATTAGTAATTACCTTTCTTTCTTGTCTGTATGTCCGGTTGCATTAAGTGTAGTCTGGAAAACTTTGAGTGCTTAGCATGAGAGTTTTTTTTCCTCCTTTGATTTTTAAAATTAACTAGGCTTTATATAGTGATTTTAGTTGGCAGTGGTTTACTATTAGGGCTGTGATATATAATTTTATATTATGTTTGCTTCCTGATGTTACTGCTGAAATGATCGAGGTCTGATCTGAGGCTGGTAGGTATAACTTGACAACGTTATTTTCTTCCCTTTTTACCTTCAATATGCTGTATTTGTTCTGTAGACTTAGTTCTTCGATGATAATATGAAACATTCAGGCTCACATTTTACTTTGACAATTTGGGGTTCTATATGTGTCCTATGCTTGTACATATAGCCAGATTTGAGAAACTGTGTTCAAAAATTGTTTTCAGTAATTGTGTACAAGGAGTTTAGAAAATATCTCATAATAAGCCCCTACAAAATAAACATATCTTGCTAACCAATTTTACACTTTTCACAGCCTGATGTATATGATGATCCATTTGTTTGGATTTTAGGAACTAAATGTCAGGTAATTTATCATCAAAACAAATGAAAACTAATACAGTTAGGATAAGCTACTGTTCACACAACTGATTCAATATTTCCCATAGAGACTGAATGTATTAAACATTGCATAAAATAATTTCTGATAAATCCTATACTTCTTATCTGGCTATAGGTAACAAAGATAATGAAATTTTCTGTATTTTGTTCTAGTCAAATAGCAAAAGATATTAGGCAGATATTCACTATCCATTCTTAAAAAATATCTAAAAATATCTTCTAAAATCTCAAGTTGTGAAAGGTAGTCATAAATCTGAAGATAACTAAAACAATTAATCGTGGTGTGTATCTCAAAAAGCAGCACAATTTGACTTAGAATTCCATAGGTTTCGTAAAATTACCTGAAAAGTATTTTCTTATAGTTAAACGTATTTTGTTAAAGTTTAATAATGGCTAAAAGGAATTCATTTTATTTTTGCTTAAGAAAGATTGAATACAAATGTTGATTGAATACCACTATTTGAACTATTAGCAACAAAACACAAAAACAAAAAGTATGCTTATGTCCATAAACTACTAGTAACTATAGTGACATATAGATAGATTAAAACACTTATGAATTGGATCTTGGTTTTACAAAAAATATTTTCTCTTTGAAAGGGGTTTATCACTTAATCCATGAGGATTAAGTCCAGTAATGCCAAAAAAGACTGCAAAACAGGCATCTGAGGCAGAGAGAAAAATCAAGAAAAAGTCTCCTATTCAAAAAATAATGAAATACCTGTGAAATAGAGATGGAACAATTGTACAACTTACTATACTATATTACTATATGGGATCTTTTTGGAAAATTCTTTGGGAAATTTAAAAGATTTTCTGAATCTTACCTCAAAGAACAGTCAATTAGATATATAAGATTATAAGAAAATGAGAATGCAGATATAGGAAGAATACGACAGTTTGCTTTGGAACTAGACAAGAGCAAGTATACTGAATGAATAGTATTTACTATATCATATATTACATTTTCCTCATTAGTTGGTGGGCCTTAACTTGCATCTGTTTTTGTGCTGCAATAAACATGAGCTTTCCCATGTATCTTTATTTTTATTCCCTTTGGGTTTATACCCAGCAGTGGAAATAATGGACCATATGGTAGTTCTATTCTAATCATTTTTCTTTTTCTTTATATTTTTAGTATCTTTAAATAATTATACAAAGGAGTTGCTACTTAACAAAGGTGTTTATGAATACAATATATCATGTGAAATGTTAATCTTTCTGATGTTCTCACCCACCCCTCCCTTACTCATCATTTCCCTCACTATATTCAATTCTGTAGCATATACATTGAATTCTTGATTGCATTTTTACTTTCTTTTTCTCTTTAGTAGTCTATCTTTCCCCTTGACCTCACCCCCTCCTTTTAAGTTACCTCTCCCTGGTGTTTATTTCGTTGAACTTTGATCTCCTAAGGAAATACAATATTAGAATTGAATCTACTGTATTTCAAAATTTGAATGAACTTCTGCAATGATTGTATGAATTAATATTCCCATTAACACTGTGTGATGTTCCCTTCTTATTCTTAAATAAGGAAGGAAATTCCTAAAATTTAAACAGAAGAGTAAGATAATCAAGATTATTATTTTTAATAACTGGATTTTGTTATTTTATGGAAATGACATATGAGTTTAAATGGCCTAAAAACATTAAAAAAAATCTCAACAGATATTGGTTGTGGAGAAACTGAAAAAGAAAGCATGAGAGAGGAAGGAAAGAGAAAGGGGTAAAAGAGAGAGACAAGAAATGTATTCACTACCTTACATATATAACTGTAATCCCCTCTGTACATCACCCTGACAGTAAAATTAAATTTAAAAATTGAGGAAAGACAAGTAAATAGAAAATTATTACTTCGTGATATTAATTTAAGCTTGCTGTGAGAAGGTAGAAGTGCAACCTAGCCTAAATAAGAATCTGGACATGTGCTGAGAGGAGGGAGCAATGTGATAGAGCAGTGAGCTATATCAGCAGCCAGGAAGCTACTTATATGGGGAAAAAAAGGGTATTGGCAGGGAGAAACCACTGACAGATTCTAGAGATGTTAGCATGTGATCTGATTTGTGCTATAGAAAATAGCCCAAGATTATATGAAGGACATGGAACAAGAAATGTTTTGCCTCATTAAACTGAGGTAATTAATTGCGGAGGGAAAAGAATTGGGGGCAGACTGGAGAGACAGCTACATCAGGTGGAATACACAGGATTTGGTGACAAGCTACAGAAGGCAGGAATTTGACAACATTTTTCTGGACAAGGTTTCTAGATGGTTGATGATGTGCCATCAGTATTCATTTAAAAAGGAAGAGAAGGTGAATAATTACAAGAATACACAGAGCCAGTTTATGCTATTTAACTACATAGCATAAAACAACAGAGAATACAACTATTGTGGCAGTCTATTTCATTTGAATCTATTTTGTCTTATATTCATTTAAAGCTGGGGGAAAAAAACAAAGAGTTCAGTTCTGATCATTATCAACAGCAAAATTTGTCAAATTGTAATCAAAGCAAATTGTGGGTTGTGACCATGCTGACACACATCCAGTGTCATCTCTCTTTCACACTCCTCACTATTGCTCAGCCTCTAATCAGGTTGTTCATAATGAATTCTTAGCTTAAGATATGATTATGTCCATGTGATAAGCTATACTGAGGAATATTGAAATATAGTAATTTTGGATCTTTAATTTGTGAATTTGGTAATGCAATAAGCAATTTTATTCTTACATTTCTATAGCTTTATTATATCCTAATAAACTAAAGTATCGTATTAGGAATAACCCAGTATTATTTAAAATGCTTTTGTTTCTATTGTTTTGCCTAAAAAATAGTCGTAAATTTAGTAAGTGTTCTTCAATAAATACTATTTTTCCAGAATACATGAAGAATCAACTTAATGCATCTTTATAATGTGTTATGATACAACAATTTAAACTCAAGTCATCATTAGGCAGATGCTTTACCACTTGAGCCATATCTTTAGCTCTATTGTTTTCTCACTATTCATAGATATTGTCTAATGAATTCTCTCCTGGGATCATGTCACACAATGAATCTGGGAACTCAGCCATCTATCATTAGGATCAACTACCTATATACCACTTAGATACCTGAACTACATATATACCACTTAGATACCGATGCCTTGCTTAATTTCTCTTATTTGGAATAAAAACCACCCATGTGTTTGATGGATAGTGTGGATATCACAAATGATATTTACCCCCAGACTTCTAATGATCCTTCTTTCAAACTATATCATGCTTCTCTGTGTATATGTTTTTGTGTCTGCATGTGGGTGTGTGTAAAAGAATGAGAAATAAAAACAACTCTTTCAATATATTTATCCTTAACCAAAAATCCAGTCTAGATTTCATCTTTTGATGAATAGTTAAGGATAGTTTTATTTGGAAGATGGTGAGGGATGATGCAGAAAGATTTCAGAATCCAATAATGAAATAAAATAGATGTGTGAAATGGGGCAACCTCCAACTTAGACTAAAAAGTTTGGGGGCATGACTTTAAAAAGTCATTTAAGGCTATTAAATCCAAAGAGTACAAGAGCGAAGACTCAATAATTGCATACCCAAAGCTATGGACATGGTAATGGAAATATAAACATAACTATATAGACATAAAAACCTATGACTCTATAGACATAAAGTTTTATTTCATAAATTAATGTTTCTATGACATACAAACCCTTAGTCTAATTGTGAATAAGTCCCAGTGATTGTAAATAGAGATTCCCTCCTTGAACACTTGTTTGTTAAACTTGTCATTTAAAATATGATGTAAAAATCAACGATAATAAATTCTTTAATAAAAAAGTCATTTAAAACACAATGTGTCACCCTTTCTTTCATGGCAAGACAAAAAGCAAAAGTTGTTTTTCTCTGAGAAAAAATTTAAAATCTGTATTTTTTAAACAATGTAAGTTAATGCTTTATACTCTATATAGTATTTAGATTGAGATGGATGTTATATGGTGAAGTCCTTCTTTGAGGGTTGTAATCATAGCTTTACAGAACATATAGGATCATTGAACTAAGTGACTCTAGTAGTCGCTGCTGAGCCTTTGAAGCTTGTCATTCTTTATGTTTTTTCTAAGTTTCCTCAGGAGAATGAGATCATCTAAAGAGATTTAGATTTGTTATTCCATGACAATGGTAATTAACTATATTTTGACAGCCTAGAACATAGTTTCTTCAGCCTATCTGATACATGAACTTTACATATATATATACATGAATTATATATATGCAATCTATGTATTACATACACACAGAGAGAGACACACACACAGACACACAGACACACACACACACAAAGAGAGAGAGAGAGAGACAGAGAGAGACAGAGAGAGAGACAGAGAGAGACAGAGAGAGACAGAGAGAGACAGGGAGAGAAAGAGAGAGAGAGAGTCAGAGATAGAGAGACAGGGAGAGAAAGAGAGAGAGAGAGAGTCAGAGATAGAGAGACAGGGACACAGGACAAATCCAGAATTAGAGTAACAGTCAAAAATTGGACCTCAGAACTTGTGAGGTATAATTTATTCCATATAAATGATTCTGACCTCAGAACTCAATTATTTGGAAATGACTGTATTTCTCTTCAGATTTCTTAGTTCATTGCAAAAGGTTTTGAGATCAAATACAATTTATTGGGTGAAGTCACACAGAGAAAACACTTCACTCAATTTACTGAGTTTAAAACATATGACCCAAATTTTATAAGATCTTTCACCGAAAAAGGACTAAGAAGATAAAAATCTCACTTCAGTGTAAGAAGCTTGAGATTTCTTCTGCTTTCTAAACTTTCGTTGTTAGAGGGGTCATTTTGCCTATTGAAGTTTTTTTTTTTTTCTGAATGTTACTGCTTACATTTTATCTATCTGTTACATACACGCTTGCCTTTCCAGTTTAAATGTTGTTGACGAGTATAAAAAGTGGATCAGTGGTAAAAGACTGGATCAGCTTCTTTGATTTATTGATCCAATTTGTTCCATTTTCTTTATTAAACAATACTGTTTTACGATACACTCCTGGCTGTGATTGCATTTCTATCTTCCAAGTTTTACTCAGGGATCCAATGACATTGTACTATTTGTGTGTTCCAGTAGTAAAGCTTCCTCTGGCCTTTGTGCTATTGGATGGATTTCTTGCTCCCAGCTGGAAATCCATCACTTGACTCATAACTCTAGTCAAGTATATCGGTGATTAATTGGAGATACAACATCACAATCTTTTCTGCCTAGGCTGGCTACTACATAAAAAAACTATAGGACTCAACCTCCTATGTGTTTTTGAAAATAGGTGTGAATCATAGGCACCTGGCTCAAACCTACTATTCTTAAGCATGTCATGAATCTACCCTATTTTGTCATGAGAGGTTTTTTTTTTTTTTAGATTTTCTTAACATTGATTTTTTACATCTATTTCAAATGTCAGGTTTAGCAAGCAAGCATTCAAGAATGGGATCCTTATGTGCAATCACTGGCACATAAATTTAACAACAAAGTTAAAATTAAGCTGAGAATTTGTATGTCATGGATGCATATATAACATTATGTCTACAGATTATATATCCCATCATGTCTATGTAAATATATGTATATCTCCAAGATTGTGTCAAGCTTGAGTAACGGAATATTGATTCATTGCTCTTGTACTGTTTGGAACTAATAGCCACATATTAAGGATACCATGCGCCTTTTGTTCCTTTGGTCTTGACTTGTCTCACTCAACATGATTCGCTCTAGATTCGTCGACTTCCTGTGAATGCCATTATTTTATCTTGTCTGTTGGCTATGTAGACTTTTATTGTTTATGTGTACCACATTTTTGATATCCATTCATCAATAATGGGGCATCTGGGTTGTGTCCATCACTTGGCTATTATGGATAGTGCAGAGATGAACGTGGCTGAGCATGTGTCTTTATCATAGCCTGGGTTATGATGCTCAGGGTAGATACCCAGGAGTGGTATGGTGGAATTGTAGGGAAGCTCTATTTTTAGTTTTCTTGGGGGAAACATCCAAACTGCCTTCCAGAGTGGCTGTACTAGCTTACATTCCCACCAGCAATGCCGTAGGGTTCCTCTTTCTCCACATCCCCACCAGCATTTGTTCTTGTCTGAGTTCAGAATATTGGCCATTCTAATTGGGGTAAGGTGGTGTCTTAGAGTTGTTTTCTTTTGCAAGAAATGAATCTTCGATACAAAATGATTTGTGGATAATTCAGTAAAATATTGACTGGCCTTTTATGTGTATCTATACTAAAACTGCTTGTGAATAAATGTTAAAAATATATGCTTTGTTTAATATTTATAAAGAAATTAAGTTATGCACAAATCACAGATTAGATTTTGTTTACATAAGTGAGGTACTGAGTGCATTCCTTATTGAACATGGTTACCTTCTCCTTCATTTTCTCCCACTTTCCCTCCCCTGCCATCACACCTCAACCACCCCACCCCCACCAAAGTTATAAAGGTGAAACAATGTAACAGTGATACTCAAAAGACACAGGTTACATTTCACCCTGAATTTTCTGGTTTTGTTTTGCATTAGTGAAAATTGAACAGAGTATTCTGTATGCTGGGAACCTGCTCTACACCTCAGGATACCCCTGTCCCATCCTTGTCTTTTTTTAGTTTTGGATATAGGATCTCAATACATTTTTCCTAGACTTACCTTGAACACAGAATTGTTAGATTTTGTCTTCCACATAACTGAAATTGTAGACATGAGTCTCAATTTTCCACAACCTTTTTCATGTTTTATACTACATATTTTATTCTTGTTTGAATGAGATTTATCAAGATTAGAAAACATTTGGTAATTATGTCTAATGAATATTTTATATCAAATATGGATTTTGTGTATATTAATAGACCACGTATTACACGTGGTCTAATATACACGTATTGTGTATATCAATAGACCAGTTTTCTGTTTGAGGGGACAGATGATAAGTACTGCATACTTTTATGGTTGTGTTTTTTTCTCAATATAAATGACACTTTTGTGCCTGAGTCAGTAATTTCCATGACAGATATTCCAATTCAAGTATATTTGTTTCAGCAGATATCTTCTAATAATTAATTTTACATTTTATATAAATTTGCTTGTTTTATAATTTGTATGGTAACTCTTTATATTTTCATTTTTCATAATGTTATATATTCTACTAAATACTAATAAAATTGTATTTCCAAACTAAAATCGATTCCAAGGCTAAAAGAAGGAAGGAGAAAGAAGTTATTTAAGAATTCCTGAGTCTGTGTTGTGAAAGTTTCTTTATTTCATGGGAAATAAGACAGTTTTTGAGTTTTTTAGGTGTAATAAATTTAGAGCACATTAAAATTTTTCTAGCAAAAATTGAGTTCTTTCTTTTGGCATGATTAATATTCATACCAGGTGAATGGGTGGCATAGAGACAAATAATTTTGCCAAAGTCTTTTACGTATCTGAAAGTCTATACTGGCGTGGTTTTGTATTTGATAACTTACTGGAGGTATATGCATATAAACAAACATCATTACTAAACAATGAGAGCACAGAAGGACTGAATAAAATGATAAGAGATTCATACAATGACTAATCGTCTTTAAACATCTGTGATACTTTATTGACAATGTTTTCATGTATATATAATACAAAATTCTTAAAGTTACTTATATAAAACTTTAAGTTTTGCTACTTTCCCTTTTAATAAATGAGTATTTATTTTATTTTATTGTTTTTCTGATCCTGGTCCTGAACTCTGGGCCTAGACGCTCCCAGGCACTATCTCTGAGCTCTTTTTGCTCAAGGTGAATTCTCTATCCTTCTAGTTACAGTGTCATGTCTGGCTTTTTAAAGTAGTTTATTGAAGATAATAGTCTTACAGTGTGTTCATGCCCTGGCTGGCTTCAAAAAACCGGTTCTCAGATCTCAGTCTGCTGAGTTGCTAGGATTCCAAGCCAACAGTGCCTTTAGTAAGAGTGTATTTTGACTTCCTAGCCCTTAAGATTGTAACAATAAAAAAATGATAACTTGATCAAATACTTGAACATTATCTATGACAGGCAATAATTTTATACGATGCTAATTTTTGATAATATTATCATCCTTGGCCTGGATTATTTATTACATTAAACTTTTCTACTAGCTAAGGAATTCACACATGACTATTTGTCAGTTAACATTTCTATGAGACACATTCTTTCTGACCTTTATTAGATTGTTCCAATGAATAGGGGAGCAAATGACGATTATCAGATAAAGTTTCCTGTATAGATATCAGGAAGGTAATACCCATGTTTTGTAAATGACTCAGACTACTGAGTAAAATAGAAACTGATATGAACACAGCAAATCAGAAAGCAATCTTGTCTGCCTGTACTGTCACTGAAAGATAGGTGGTAATGTAAACCAGTAGTATAGAGACAGGAGTTCATGTGCATGTTCTGCCTATCTGCTTGCAGCTGCCATTCCTGGGCCTTGAATGAATGGCCCAAGTAATATTTGTAAATCCCTTTGGCTTGAGGTTTGCAATTTATGCCTTGGACAAGAGCTCCACTTCCAGCTTTTTTTTTTGATGGGGAGAGGGGGGAGTGAATGGGGTAGTATATTGGAAATAAGTGTCTCATGGGCTTTTCTGCCCTGGTTAGTTTCAAACCATGATCCTTAGATCTCAGCCTCCTGAGTAGCTAGACTCAGGTGAGAGCTACTTGCCTTAGGCCATTTTCACTTTTTTTTTTTTACTACATAATCTCAGGGAAATAACTCATTTTTTTCTGTCAGTTTATTCAGCTGAAAATTAATACCAGTGAGGTCGAAAGCTCCTGAGAAACAAATCCATGCTCATAAAACATTTTGAAATAAGGAAATTTTTTTTCATGACTAATATTTAGTGGTCTTTTATTATGGTGAATACAGACTGTTTTACTCTGTATGTGGTATATAGTATGCATATCTTCCATGGCTATCTTGTTTCTATATCTGTTCATGAAAAGAAAGTATATGTGTCATGTTGTATATAATGCTTCTGTCAGCTCTGTCTGCATATTATGAACAAGTTATTATATAATACTTTATATATCATAAAATTTCTACATCTATGCTGAAAATGCAATTACTTTACTTGCAATCATGATATTGCCCTAGCTGAATCAGGAAATCAATGTGGCCACATATGTTTTTATATGTGGAAGAAGGTGACAGAAGAAACTGAAATAAGAAGTGGCATGTGAGAAAAGGAGGGAATTGGTGACAATGATAAAAAGAAATGTACTTATAAATTACATAAATGTACTCATAAATTACATAACTGCAACCCTCTGTACATCAACTTTACAACAAAAATAAACGTGTAACATAGTTTCTAGTGAGAATCACTGCTGCCTTTGTGCACCCTTTGTCTAGCTATTTCTGTGTCTCCTCTTACCTTCTCAAACAAGAATGCAAAGGCACAAGAACTCTGGGTATCTAATCATAAAATTCCATTTAGCAAAATGAACTCTAGGAAAGGGAAACACGAGTTTATTTTCTTTTCAGTTATTTTGTTTTCTTTTCCTTGCCACTTGTATGTGTGACATTAGATAAAGCATTCTTCATGAAATGAGATGAAACATAATTTCAATGTGTGTATGTGTGAGTGTGCTAGAGTTTAGGGTTTTAACTCATCACCTATATGCTCCTTCTGAGATTTTTTTGCTTAAATGCTGTTGTTCTAGCAATTGAATCACAGCTTCAATTCCAGTCATTGAGTGATTCCGTAGAGATGAGTCTCACTAACTTTCCTGCCCCAGCATAATTTGGCTTAGAATCCAGAGTCTCAGATCCCAGCCTCTTGATTTACTTGGATGACAGGTCTGAGCAAACAGCACAATATTTCCACTATTGTTGCTTTGAGAATAGAGAAAAAAATCCTGCATGTAACACATTTTCATTTATTTTATAATGTTATTTATTTGGCTCACCTTATTTATTCATTATTTAATATGCTATTTAGTGCCAGTTCTGGAGCTTGAATTCAAGTCTTGGGAGCGGTTCTTGAGATTTTTTTTTTTTTTTTTTTTTTTTGCCAGTCCTGGGCTTGAGCACAGGGCCCGAGCACTGTCCTTGGACTTTCTCAAGGCTAGAGCTCTACCACTTGAGCCTCAGCACCACTTCCGGCTTTTTTCTATGTATGTGGTACCGAGGAATCGAACCCGGGTCTTCATGCATGCTAGGCAAGCACTTTAACCACTAGGCCAAACTCCTGGCCCCGGTTCTTGAGATTTTAAGCTGAAGGCTAGCACTCTACCACTTAAACTACAGCTCCGCTTTCTGCTTTTGATACTGTAGTTTAGTGAAGCTCAGGTATTTGCAATATGCCTGACAAGTGGTCTATCACTGAGGTGCTTTGTCAGGCCTTTCACCAATTGTTAATTGTATCATTTGGGCTTTCTATTAAGGTATTCTTATTACTTAGTTATTTTTATTGCTATTGTGTTTATTATTCCGAGCTGTAAAATATCATGTGTGGCTGAACTCTGTTGATAGTTTCTGTGGCTTCCCAATATCCTCTAAATTAGATAACCCCATTTGAAAATTTGCCTTTGCTTCCTTTACTTTGGAGTCCTACTGAGGAAATCATACCTTTCACCAATATTTGAAAGTAGTTTTCCAACAGAAGTTTTGTATTCAGGTCTTCTAACAATTTGGTGTAAATTTTTGCCCATGGAAAGTTACAGAGGCTACATCCATCTTCTGTGTTGTAGACATCCAGTAAGTTTCCCAAAAAACAATTACAGAGGAGCTCTTTCTTTAAGGTTATTTTCTGACCATTTCTGTTAAAAATCACTTGGAGGTAGATAAGTAGGTTTAATTTTGATTTTTTTATGTCTGTTCCGTTGGAGTAAATGTCTGATTATAACCAATATTTTGTGTTTTAGCTTTTATGGCTCTTTAATATACCTTGAAATTATTTTTAAAGAAATTGTACTGAAAATATAGAATGTTGTAGGTAGTTTAAGCAACATTAAATAAATTTTAATTGTCATTCAAAGAATTATATTGGCTCAGCATGACACCAGTGGCTCACACCTGTAATCATAGCTACTCAGGAGGCTGAGTTCTGAGGTTCACAGTTTAAAACTAGCGTATTAAGTCCACAAGGCTCTTATCTCCAATTAACCACCCAAAAACCAGAAATGGTGCTGTGGCTTAAGGGGTAGAGCAGTAGCCTTCAGGTAAAGAGCTCAGGGACAATGCCCAGGCCCAGAGTTCAAGTCCCATGACTGACAAAAAAAAGAGAGAAAGAAAGGAAAGAATTGTACTGGTCCTTCCAATGTGAATGGATGATCTTTACATCTGTTAATTTATGCATGATTTTGCCATGTTCAGAAGATCTCACTGTAGAGTTGTATGACGTTTTTAATAACTCAGTTAACTTTTTCCTAGATGTTTTTCCTTCAATTGTCATGAGCAAGATTTCTCTTGTGATTTCTCATCAGATTCTTTGGTAGTAGAAATAAAAGCTAAAATTTCTTTATTAATTCCATTTCTTATACTCTACATAATTTGTTTTTCAATGCCAGAATTTTTTGGTGGAATATTTTGGTTTTTATAAGTACAGAATTATATCATTCCTTTATTCCATTACATGTGCTTGTTATATCTTAAATTCCTTATCCTTTTAGTTAAAATAAACTACTAATATATTTAATAAGAACTGTGAAAGTGAAAGTCAACTCTCTAGTATTTTCTTGACTTTAGAAGAAATGCTTTCAGGTTTTACCCAATCTATATTATGTCGTATGTTGAACGCAGGTGTGTCTCATACAGACTTTATTTTTTTGAAGCAGCATCCTTCTTTTTTTTTATGCCTGGATTTTTATTTATTTATTTTTTAATATTTATTATTGTAATAATAAAAGGGTTACTTGATATTTGCCAGATAGAAGGTGCATTAATTCACATACATTGATACCCTTTCACATGTTTTGGTCCCCATTACCCCCCCACCACCCCCCATCTTGTTTTCACCCCTTCCCTATCCAATTTCAAATAACCAAATACAAATATATCCAATATATCAGATAACAAAGTAAGATACTGTAACAATATGAAGCAACATCCTTCTATACGTAATTTGCTCAGGATTTTTTGTTTTGTTTTGGAATGTGTTGAATGATTTTTAATTATTTTTCTGCAGCTATTAAGACAATCATGAGATATTTATTTTTCATTTTTTAAAACTTTTTAAAAATTTTTCTTTTTTCTCATTCTTTATAGAGTACATTATACTGATTTACTGACATGACTTACGAACCCTTGCATTCCTGATGTTAGATTACCCCCATAATTATTATTTTATTGTGCTACTGAATTTACTTCATTTATGTTTGATTGATTACGATTTTCACATGCATGTTCATCAGGAAAACAGATCTGCAACTTTTAGTTTTTTGTGTTGTTTTCACATTAGCTAGCAGAATGCTGATCTCATTGACTGGATTAGGAAGAATTCTTTCCCTTTAAATGTTGTAAAATAATTTCAGAAGGATTGATGTTATTTCATTAAATGTATGGTAATAAACCAGGGAGCCATCAAACCCTGATATTTATTTTTGTTGGTAGACATTTATTAATCTGATTTTTTTCTTGGCTTACTTAGAAGCTATACACATTTTCAAATTGTTCCATATTTTCCAATTTTTTAGAATTTTCAAAAATCATGCTTTCTAAGATGTTAAGTATAATATCTACATTTTCATTTCTAAATTTTTTGGGTCTTCTCCCTTCTTTTTATCATCACTGTTATTGTTTTGTTTTGTTAATTTTAACTAGAGATGCTTCAATTTTATCTTTTCAAATTATCTATGCTCCATTTTGTTTATCTTCCTTCTTATTCTATAGACTCAATTTAGTTTATTTCGGCTTCGTCTGATCATTATTATTTCTTTGTGCTAATTTTGAAATGATTTGTTTGGTTTTTCCAAGATCTTGCTGATTCTGTAACACTTCCATCTGATCTTGTTAACAGTTGCTGATCAGACAAAGTTACTGGGGATATGAATCCTGGGGAAGTATGCAAGTTGGCAGCTGGAATCGCCTAGAAATGGGGGGACCACCATGCATTATCCTTCCTCCATTCATTTAACTGTGATTTCAAAAAGGAGTGAATCACAGCCTCAATAGGAAAAGGTTCTACTTCCATATTTTCATATGTGCATGCCCAGGAATGAGGTGTTAGCCAAGACATTTTTCCTGATTCTTTCAACTGTGAGATTTGTGTAACTTTCCAACAGCTAAAACTGCCACTGTCAGTGTTTACACACTTTTCTAGGATAGTCTCATCCGGATTTATCTCTGCAGATGGAAGACTAACTTCTCCTGTTGTAGTCTGTATAATTTGTTTCTCTCAGAATCTTAAAGTTTCCCCATTTCTTTAGTTGTTGTTCAATGTCCCCCAAAATGCAGTTATTTTAATGCCTTCTTGGAAATTTTTTTTGTGATAGGTAAATATTGGGTTATATTAATCAAACAAGTTATCCCCCTCCTCTGGTATCATATAGATACTATAAATATACATTCTATCTATCTATCTATCTATCTATCTATCTATCTATCTATCTATCTATCTATCTATATCTGTCAGTTGTGGGGCTTGAACTCTGGGCTTGGACGGTGTCCCTGAGCTCTTCAGACCAAGGCTACCACCCTACCCCTTGAGCAATTTCACCACTTCCATTTTTCTAGAGTTTAATTGGAGATAAGAGTTTCAAGGTCCTTAGATCTCAGCCTCCTGAATAGCTAGGATTACAGGACCAAGTCACCATGCCCATCTGCTATCATATTTTTTTCCCTAGGCATTAGGCCACAATTTTTGGAGTTCAGTATATTTAAATAATTTGTCCATCATTTTGCAATATAAGCAGAACAGAGTGAGCCCACACTTAATGATTAGTGCAGAGTTTAATCAAGAACTGAACCAGGCAAACTTTCTTTTTTTTTTCTTCTCCAACTAGAGAGCCTGTTTTAATATGGAGGTATGCCAAACATACAAACTATTAGACTGTCAGAACTATACATAATCAAAAGTCTGAGTATGGCCTTGGACAATATCCAAGTCATGTTCAAAGTCAGTATAAGGAAGCAAATATTAACAGATGACAGACTGTAGGAAACCAGGATGTACTACTCCTCAGTTTAATTCATTTTTCTTGATAGAAATGTGGCATAGGCAAGAAATATATTAGCTTTCTTTGATTATGTATAAATCTACTATGACAAACCAACTACGCACATATATGTTCTTGTAACTTTCTTCCTAAGATGTCTGATGCTGTTCTTCCTATTATGTATTATAAGTAACCTTTGCTTTTGCTGTCATCAGGGGAAGCTCAAGTCATTTAATGAAATATTCATGTGTTACTCATGTCTGATTTTCATCACATAGTTACTTATGAAGAAATGATGTAAGAAAAGGGAAAAGAAGGAAGAGAGGGAAGGAAAGAGTAAAGGATAAGTATGTGAATTACTGTTCAATTTAGTAAAATTATCTTTATCCTTCACTTTAAGAAATCAGCATGATATGCCTAAATTATATAGGAAAATTATAATTTGTAGTTCAATTGTGTTATTAATTAGAGCATATAAACTTTAATTTTTAGTATCTCTGTCAAGAATCAATCATCTCAGAATCTATATTTTCTGTGTAAATAATATACAGAGTGGTATTTTCCAGAGTTAATAATTTCATTAAATATGGATAAGCTCTGAAAAGACTTACATTTTCTTTCCTGGAAGCATTTCAATGAAACCAGTAACCTTTGGCTAAAATGTTTAATACAACTAATACATTTTTGCACTACTGGAGATGTAAGTTTTTCAATTTAAAGAACAGGAAAGTAATTATGGCACTTGTACAGTATTGTAGGTGAAAGAATATTAATAGCCCATTACTCTAATGGATTCATTTTAATAATAGAAAAGAAAACCAGCCACAACATATGCCACAATATTCTATTAAACATAATGAGGCATTATATCTCTAGCATGTAGGGATTCTGTGATAAATTGTCATGTGAGTATGTTACCAGATATCATATTTAAGAAGAAAATATTTCAACTCACACTCCTCATGAGTTATGTAGACTGCAACAGGTTAGGGCTGTTTATTGAGTAAGAGCTAGGGCCACAGGATTGAAGGTTGTGTGCTAAAGCTGGAACAGGTTATGGGGTATTATGGGGTCTGAGCAAGGGGACACAAGTTAATGCAAAAGTCATTGGATCAAAGGAGGTAGCAGTTTTCCAATTGAGCCCACTCACAATGGGATATTTAGAGCTAGGCTTAGGTAAATTACCCTGATGGAGTCAGGCTGTCTTTCTTTGGTGGCTTTGCTGATATCTGTATGCACCTGGGGAAAAAGGGTAAGAGTCAATGCTTCATACTCCATCTCTCTATACATAAAAAAGAATGGGTAGACAGGGAAGAGGCAGATCCTTTATAGACAAATAAAAAGAAAATACATCCCTTGATATCTTATTATGTCTTCTGCATTTTACAAGTCAAAATTAGGAATGCTAGCTTGCATATCAGTTTTTAAATCTATTTTCAATAAAGTTTATTCCCCATGTTGTGATTCTTATCTGTGAAAATTAATTTCCTGAAAATATCTCGAGTATGTTTGGAAAGTATTTTGTAATTTCCCTTTGAATATATAATAAAATCTTAATGAGTAATATTTATTTTGAAATTTAGATTCATTTCACATGAAAAAAATAAAATCTAACATATATTTCCTTCTTTAGGATATGAGAAATAAACTTATAATAACACATAACTATTAACCCAAGTTAAAACATCTTTATTGTCCTGATATTCAGTAACACATTCAGGAAGCCATTCCATAGTACAAACATGAATATTAAACATCTGATTCTAAAATGTGTAATTTTAGTATATGATATGTTCTTTTAATGGTGATGATAATACTCTATTATCTAAGGGTTCAGGGAATTTTTTTTATTTCCCCAAGGACTATTAAAACAATAAATTTTTCCATCAGCGACTTTAATGTTAAGCAATTTTCTAAACTGTTCTCAGGTCTGGGCATAGGTGGCTTGTGTATGTAATCCTAGCTACTCAGGAGTCAGGGTCTGAGGATTACAGTTCAAAGCTAGCCTGGGAAGAAAAGTTGCTGTGTGGTCTTCATCTCATTGTTATTTTCAATGCTTTCTTTTCCTCTGTGCATCTGTGGCCTATAAATGCAGACATGTATTGCTCTGTACCACTTTGCCAAAATATTTAGCTACTGTTGCCTCCTTTCCTAATACTTAGGGTTATTATGGCTGGCTAGATTTTTCTTAGCCTGTGCAGCACTGGAGAGAAAAATTAATAAAGAACAATTCAAATAGAAACAGTATATTGAACATCAAAGTAACATGAGTTTGTTCACCATATTTCTATAAGCCACATTTCCTTTTTTGTGATTATTTTCTTTATTTTTTAAAATTGTTTTCTTTCTGTTTTGTCTGTTTCTTTTTTTCTTTTTCTTTCTTTTTTTTTTTTTTTTTGCCAGACCTTAGGCTTGAACTCAGAGCCTGGGAAAGGTCCTTGAGCTTTAACTTTCTCAGGGCTAACTCTTTACCATGTGAGGCGCCTTTTTCTATGTATGTGGTACTAAGGAATCAAACCCAGGTTTTCCTGCATGCTAGGTAGTCACTCTACTACTAGTCCATACACCCGGGCCAAGAGACCAAATTTTTGTTGTTGGTATTTTCTTCTTCCTACAGTGACTTCTTCTTTTCCATTGTCTCCATGTTCTTCAAACAAAAAAGTTTATTTCTGTGCCTACCCAAAAGAAAATTTAAAAAAGTATTTATATTAATGGATCTATTTAACATTATTACATAATAGTCCAAGTAGTGATACAACTTGGAGCTCTTATTCTATACTGTCTGTTTTTTGTTGTGTTTTATTAAAGAATTTATTAACATTGATTTTTACATCATATTTCAAATGACATGTTTAAGAAACAAGTATTCAAGGAGGGAATCTCTATATACAAACAATGGCACTTAGATTTTAGATCATAATTAAAATTAAGCTGAGGATTTGTATGTCATAGACACATATTAATCTATGTAATAAAACATTATGTCTACAGTCATAAAATTGTTTAGCTATGTAATTAGGTTTATATTTCCAATACCATGTCCATAACATTTGGTACGCAAATATTGAGTCATAAGCTCTTATACAGTTTTGATCTAATAGCCACATATTAAGAATACCATGTGCCTTTTGTTCCTTTGGTCTTGACTTACTTAACATGATTCTCTCTACTTTCATCCACTTCTCAGTGAATGCCATTATTTTATTTTGTTTGTTTGACTATGTAGAATTTTGTATCCATTCATCTGCAGAAGGGTATCTGGGTTGTTTCTATCACTTGGCTATTATGAATAGTGCAGAGATGAACATAGCTGAGCAGGTGTCCTTATCATATCCTGGGTTATGATGCTCATGGTAGATGCCCATGAGTGGTATGGCGGGATCAGAGGGAAGGTCTATTTTCAGTTCTTTAAGAAACCTCCAAACTACTTTCCAGAGTGGCTGAACTTGTTTACAATCCCACCAATAGTGTAGTATGGTTCCTCTTTCTTCACAACCCCGCCAGCATCTGTCATTGTTTGAGTTCAGAATATCAGCCATTCTAGTTGGGGTAAGGTGGTATTATACTGTCTGTTTTTAACTTTGTTTGATCGACCTTATTGTATGTCAGAGACTTATAAACATCATCTCTTAAACAAAATATGATTTGATATAGAGATCAATATAATAAATAATTGGATACAGAAAGAGTTGTGTTCATATTTCAAGGTAGTTATATCTGTTTTTTTTTCCTTTCTGTATCATACAGAGTTTGAAATACATACACTTCTTTCAAGAGGTAATATATGAGAAGAAACAAATTTGGAAACATCATATTACAAACTATGGCTTCTCTTTCAGTTTCTTATACAGATTTGTCTTTTTTCAATTCATTCATATTTAGAAAAAATTAAAAAGCTCAAAAGGTGATAAAGGAAATAAAAGTAAGAACTACTTACTTATTTTAGCACAGAATTAAATAGACAAGTGTAAGCCCTTGACAAGAAGTGGAAGAGTAAGCCAGGCGGGGTGGCTCATGCCTATACTCCAAACTACTTATGAGGCTGAGATCTGAGGATCACACTTTAAAGCCAGACTGGGCACTAAAGACAACAAGACTCTTATCTTCAAGTATCCACTAGAAAAGCAGAAGTGGTATGCTGTGGCTCAAGGAGTAGGGCGATAGCCTTGAGCTGAAGAGTTCAGCGACAGCACCCAGGCACAGAGTCAGTCCAAGCCCCAAGACCAACTTAAAAAAAAAATAGAATAATCTCAAAAAGAAGAAAATCTAAAGGAAAAATAGAACTAGAGGGAAAAATCAAGCATATGTGACTTAACGTGAGTTCACCTTGGGTTTTTTAAGGGATTTAATTTTTATTGCTTTAAAATTTTCACTGATAACTTTTGAAATCTAAAACCTGAGTTTCCTAATGTAACAAAGGGCTGTGAGATTGAGAACTCCCCTCCACTAGGCTAGTTTTGATACACTGTGTCTCACTTTAAGGATTACTCCGTGAAGGAAAAGTTGCTGAGATTATCAGTGAGCCCTATAAATATTTTAGGAGCTGTGAATTAACTTCGTTATATGTTGCTCAGAGGACTGAACAGGATCAATGAGTTGACCTGGGAAGCTGAATAGGTTTCAGAAAGATGTCACAGTGAAGACCTGGCCCTGCTACCAGGAATTCAATTCATTTTACCAGGACATATTTAAGTAGACTTGAATAGTCAATTGCTATGAACATGGATAATTCCTACATTGGAAAATAATATCAAAGATAGAAGTATAAACCCATTTTTTTATTTTTAAAATTCTGATTTACTTTATATTTGATTACGAGGGCTGTCAAATTCAAAGCCTTAAGCAAATTGTATAAATACTCTACCACTGTGAAAAAGAACTGACTCTTTTAGGCCATTTTAGATTATATAACTACACACAGAAATGCAAAAATTGTAGAATTTTAATTTTTTTCACCGTCTAGTAGGATGCTGAAACTTGGTCACTTGTAATATATGTTGGGTACAACTTTATTTATTACAATGTGAATATGCTACATTTTTAAAAGTTAGTTTTATATCTTTTATCCTCTTTGTGCCTTAAAAGATTTGAGAATTGACCATTAACTTTGTCATATGTTCCAGTAAGCTTAGGATCATCTGCATATGGGCTTCAATTACTCCAATTCTTCTGATATGTTTATTCAGGAGAAGGAATTAAAAGAACATTTTTACTTTGCATCATAGGCTAGATGACTGTTTAATAGCTATTTATCCAGGCATATATTTTGTTTGTCTTTTAAGAAGTGATAAATCTATAAATGCCAAATAATATGTGATTTTAACTGTATCTAAGAATTAAGAAAAGATACAAGGCATGCAACATGTTTGCATTTGGTGGAGTATCAGTGGCTCACACCTAAAACCTAGCTATACATGAGCCTGGTATCATGGTTCGAGCACACCTCAGGGAGAAATTTTTATGAACCTCTGATATTTCATTGACAATCAAAACACCAGAAGTGGAGATGTGACTCAGAGTGCTAGCCTTCAGCCCAAAAGGTCAGTGATATCACTCAGACTTGAGTTCAAGCTAGATGACTGAAACCACAGCAACAAAGCTGTTGCTAATAAATTTTGTTCATAGATTTTCTATGAATAAATCTATTTAAATGTCATTTAAAATAAGAACAGGAAGGTGGACATGGATGACTCATGTTTGCAATCCTAGCTACTCAGGAGGCTGAGATCTGAGGATCATGGTTCAAAGCTAGCCAGATCAAGAAAAAATTGTAGTACTATCTCCAATAATCCACCAAACAAACAAACAAAATAACAACCTAGAATGTAACTGTGTCTCAAGTGGTAGACACTGGAACATTTGTCCTGGAAGTAATTTCCATTTATTCTAGTTGAAATAGGAAAAGAGCCATGCAGACATCTAGGTAATGGATTTGCACTGGCTAAGTCTGAATAGTGTAAATTTCATGTCTTAGATTGCTGACAAAAATAGTCATGTGGTCACTTCTGGGAGCAGGAATTTTTAAGCAAGGAATAGTATCTTATTGCTTATGTGAAGACATTTATCAGATCTTGTCATACATTTCAGGAGAAACAGACTCTTCAAGAACAATTGGAAGTTAGCATGAATCTATTATTATATTGGTTACCTTGTAATCAATTTTGATATACAATTTTTGTTAGGATTTGTTCCACTGTTATGCAAGATAAAGAAAGTCTATAAGAGGCCGGGAGTTTGGCCTAGTGGTTAAAGTGCTTGCTTAGCATGCATGAAGACCCGGGTTCGATTCCTCGGTACCACATACATAGAAAAAAGCCGGAAGTGGTGCTGAGGCTCAAGTGGTAGAGCTCTAGCCTTGAAAAAGTCCAAGGACAGTGCTCAGGCCCTGAGCTCAAGCCCAGGACTGGCAAAAAAAAAAAAAAAAGAAAGTCTATAAGAATGCTCATGATTCAGTCAAGAGAACATGATATTTTTACTGAGTATTCTATTTTCAAGGTGCTTACACTGGTTGAATTTTATGAATTTACTTTCTGCTGTTTCACATTGGTGTGTAATAGCATCAAATTAAGGCTATAATTTAGTATTTGTGGAATACATGAGTATGACATACCTCATGAGGAATACTTTTTATGTACAGAAATAATAAAAATGTTTTTCAGAGGAGACAAGACAAATGATAAACAGTATAAGATGAACATAATAAACACTAACCTTTGAGAATTCCAGTTGTTTAGGCATATTTCATATCTGACCAGACATAAGCATAGGATTAATAATTTGATCAATATAAAATAATTCAGGATAACTTGGATAGGTGGTTTAGGCTACATGTTGGCTTTGGGTAAATATTTTTCATGTACCTCATAAGTTTGCAATTTGACCAATGTCAGAAAGCTTAAAAATATATCAAATACCAAAGTTTCACTATTGAATTTAAACATCTTGTTACCATTTCACCTACTTTTAAAAGTTTATGTTTCTTCTTAGTACCTTCTGATATCTTTGCTCTCCTCCCTTAAGTTTTAATGTTTGGTCACTGTGACTTTGAATATATACTAGGCAATTTATCAGCAGTGTGAACAATCCATTATTTAATGCATTTAAAATCTGCTTACCACAGTTTTACTTTCATGAGCTTTATTCTCCCTTTAGCCCAAAAAGAATTTATTAAAATATATATTGTAATTGAGGTGCTGATGACTCATGCCTGTAAGCTGGACTACTTTGGTAGCTAAGAACAGAATTTAAATTCCAGTCCAACCTAGGCAAAAAAAAGACTGCCCTTATGGAGTGAAGCAGGATATACACTGACACATGTCAATGAACCCAATGAAGAAAAACCTAAATTAACACATTATGTATCAGGAGTGCATAAAGATGAGAAATATGACCCTATCCTAAAAAATAACCAACAGATTTAGGAGCCCATGGCTCATGCTCCTAATCTTAGCTCTTCAAGAATGTGAAATGTGAGGATCACAATTCAAAACTACCCCTGAGATACAAAAATGAGAGACTCATCTCCAACTAAGCAAATTTCAGAAGTTCAAATGGAAGAGTGCATTCCAGGAGCAAAACCACAAAGAAAGTGTGAGCTTTGAGTTCAAACATCAATACACACACACACACACACACACACACACACACACACACACACACACACACACACACACACACACACAGAGCTACCAGCATGCCAGAAGGCTACAGGCAAGGCTTTGTGATATCATACTACTCTGTCATTCACTGAACATACAAAACATGAATCTGTTTCAAACAAACTTAAAAATAAACTTTTGTACCATGTAACATTTCACACCAGTATTCTGGTTATCAGTGTTTGAAACTTTAGTGATTACAATTTTTGCAATTTTTCTTTTCCTTTTTTTTTTTGTCAGTTTTGAGAGTTGAACTCTGGGCCTGGCGCTGTCCCTGAGCTCTTCTGCTCAAGGCTACCACCCTACCCCTTGAGTCACAGCACCACTTCTTGTTTTCTGGTAGTTAATTGGAGATGAGGGTCTCATAGACTTTAGTGCCCAGGCTGGCTTTGAACTGTGATACTCAGATCACAGCCTCCTGAGAAATAGGATTACAGTTCTGAGCCATTGCCCCTGGCAAAATTTGCAGCTTTTCCATGCAGGAATAACCTTTACCTAATTTTGTTTATATTTTATTTTAAAATTTATGCACACACAGATTAAATTAATAATGTAACTTTTTATCACTTATTTAATGTCAGATGCTTTTTTTTTTTTTTTTTTTTTTTGCCAGTCGTGGGCTTTGAATTCAGGGCCTGAACACTGCCCTTGGACTTTTTCTCAAGGCTAGTGCTTTGCCACTTGAGCCACAGCACCACTTCAGCTTTTTTCTATGTATGTGGTACCGAGGAATTGAACCTGGGTCTTCATATTAGGCAAGCACTCTACCACTAGGCCAAACTCCGGGCCCTGTCAGATTGTTTTTTAATGGTCTCCACATGGTTTGCTTATTTTCACATGAAATCCTAGTATACATAATAATTTCTAGGTATTTCATTTATTTATTTTTTTAAGCTCTGGTGTTTCAACTCAGCTCATTGGTCTTCTTAGGCATGCTCTTTATCATAAAAATCACATAAGGCATTATTTTTCAGATCGGATCTTGTGGTTTAGTTTAAGGCCGGCTCAAACTGCTTGCTTGGATTATAGGCTTGTACCATTGCACCCAGTCACAACATAATGCATTGTTGAAAAGTTATGCAAATTTCTACTTCATCTTTGCCAAATTTCATAATTTTAGCCCCAATAAGTTAGAGATAATATTTCACTATATTTCTGTCTTAAATTAATGTGATCACAAACTTTTATTATATGTACACATATGTATATGTACATATTGATGGATAGTAGATGAATATGCATTTATTCTCTCATTACATAAGAATTAGTATCTAATACTGAAAATATTTTAAATAATAATTTAGAAATGTTTATAGTTATTCATTATTGTTACTGTTAGGTTTACTATTATTATTATTACTTTGTCCTGCAGATTCAACCTAGAGGATAATAAATAAATTGTGTTAGGCAAGCAAAGTAAATATTATTGATGGCACTGTTTAAGCAAACTCCATTCCTCCAAAATAAATGAATGAGGAGGATCACTTATCTAAGTTAGTCTAATGTCTCCAAAACAGTATTTGTCATCTTATTAGGGAAAGAAAAGAAGTAGTAAATCTTATAGCAATCTATCAATGCTAAGGTTTTATCCCCAAAATAACTTCATGTTTACCACTCATAACTTTCAAGGAAGTTTTTTTTTAAGGCAAAACATCTCTGTTTCACAGCTCATGGAAGAGTCACTGTCCCTGGAGCATAGCTGCATTATGCATTAGAGCTAGGAATAATGATCTCAGTCTCCAGAAACTGACATATTGATTTTCACTCAATTTATCTCTTGCCTCTTTATTTAAAGTCCTTCTTCTCTTTCTACTTTTCAATGTCAATAGGGCACATACATCGTATAAGCATAGGTCTTAGATATGCTTTTCCTTCCTTGCTACCTTCCAAAGCAAGTGTGTATGTTGTAATGTAATGTCGACTGTGATTTGCCTAAATGTAGCAATTTATTTCAAATGTTGGATGTTCTCTCTGTCTCAGGCATTGTGAAACAGAGTGAAAACAATTTGAGTTACTCTTACCTTGTCAATAATCATAAGTCATTTGAATTTATTTTATGGTTGTCTAAAGTTCCTATCTTTAATTCCAGAAATATGCACTTACAATACATTTTGTTTCATTCAGAGACTACTTATTGTTGGAGGAATTCTGGTTGCATATCTATATTTAAAATACCAAAAATTCATCACTCAGCACTAATGCATTCAATCTGAGAAACCACAATAGGATTTCCTTTTACACTATTTTCAATGTAATTGAAGGCTTTTCATTTGCAGTAATTATGCAGCTGCCTCATGAATCTGTTTTGCTTGCATATTTGTCTTGCTTTGTTGTGTAACCTCAATTACATAAGTTATAACATTCAGCCACACAGAACTACTAAATAACCAGTCTTAATGCATATGGGACAAGAAAACCTCATGTAAGTGAATATTCTTCAAAGTCTACCACTGCCATATAGAATCTTTTATTGGATAAATATAAATCATTTGCTATTATTTTATTTGGTTTATTAACTAACATATAAAAATTAAAATGTTACATTTTATTTCTATATTCATGAAAGGAATTATAAAATAATTTTTAATTTTTTCTTTTAATTAATATCTCCCTTTCTTCCCAGTAAAGTAGTATATAAGTCAAATGTAAGAAAAAATAAAACTAACATTTTGTTATTCTATGTATTTGAAATCATTGGGAAAAAAATGAGCTTTCTATTGTTTATCCAGTTCTACAAACCAGAAAAAGATACTAATATAATGCATTTATGAATGAAATAACTTCTTCCCTCTCTTTTCAAAATATTGGATTGTCACTGACTTATTGTCAAGTTGCTTGTTACATGGAAAATATATTATTGGTATATGACTATAGTTGTCAACCAATGTACTCAATTTTTACAGACATATTTGATTTATATTTTGTGTAAAGCAAATTTCAATGTAGACCATAGTTTGAATTAGCATCACCACTAAAATCTTAAGTATTGGAACAAATTATTTAATCTTTTCAATTATATAATTTTCCTGTTCCATTGCTTAAAAGATTCAGTCAGATTGAATGAGCTGATCCATTTGAAGCAGCTTATTATTCCTTGATGCATAATAAGAAAGACATCATAGTATAGATAGCAATCACACAATTGTGGATCTAAAATGCATACAACCTTATCAAAAGAAATGATCTTTTAGTAGTTTCTATTTGGCTGGAGAGCAGAAATTTGAACAATTTGGAGCAATTCAGAATTTCTCCTTTCTTTCTTTGAAGTGAGTGGGAAAGACTGATTTGGTACCTCATGGCAGATGGTAGGGAGCAACATCTCAGACATTTTTGGATCATCATTTATTCCATTTGGCATCCACTCAGGTGTACTGGTCACAAGACTGCCTTAGGTGATAAAGATCATTCAATGATATTCCTGCTTCCTCAGTAACACGTAGAAATGTTTCCTTAGTCACTGGAATACTTGTTTTCCAACATGGATGAAAAATGTTCTCCATCCAATACATTATGATTTGTTTGCCTAAGAAGAGGATTCCTACTAGTACTATTTTTAACCAGGCAAAGATAGACATAAGGAGATTCTCGTATTTTCATTTATTTTTAGCCATTTTTTAAATTTTTGTGTTGGTACTAGGTCTTAAACTCAGGTCCACACTCCCACACTTTCCTTTTTGGTTTATGGCTGGCCCTATAACACTCATTCAGTCTTTTTTGCCTGGACTGACTTTAAAAGCTAAAATCGTCAATAGCTATCCTTTAATTAATTTCAAAGAAAACCATCTAATAATTTCTCTGAATTTTTTTGTATATGTGGTGAAAAAGCATAAAATTGCCTCTGTTGCTACAAAACAATCAATTTTCCTAAGTGAGATGGATGTTGTATACTACCAAGAAACAAAGCAAGTATATGTAAATATTAGTTTGACAAAACTAAAGTTCAAAATTTTGAGTTGATTAATTTTCAAATAAAAATACATCAAGGAGATTCTTTGACACAATAATGTTTCCAACATATTTTTTTTTACAAAATCAATTTCTGAATAATGAATACATCATTCTAATTCATTTAGCCTATAAAAATATAAACTTATCTAACTGATGAACTCTTTTCACCTAATTAGACCCTTTGACTATCTTATTATTTAAAGTAATATTCATTTAGTTCTACCATTTTCTTGCATATTTTATATATACAGAAGATCCACTTCTTACAAAAATCTGTGTTTTGTGTTCTATCCTTTCTTTTTAAAACTACTTCTTTATTATTGTATTATGGCTATTTTAAGACTATTTTATTATGACTAATATGGTTATTTAATGAGTTACCAATAGTTAAGAGAATCCAAAAAAAAGGTGAGTGGTACTGTGAGAAAATTTTTTCAACTTAATTTTACAAAAATTATGTTTTATCAAGGTTAAGAGTAGTAGTAATAACTTCCTTCTGCATCTGGTAATTGTCATTGGGCTTTTGAATACTCACTTAGATAAGCTTCAATTAATTCTTTCTCATCTGGTAAGCCATCTATTTTTTAGTGATTCAACCACTAGAGGGTAGGGTTGTGTTGCCTAACTGTCTTCCAGCTCCCCAAATTAAGCAACCAAATTTTAACTAAATATTTAACCTTTATATAAGGGAATAACTAATTGTATAACATTTAATTACATTAGTAAAAATGCATATATACATGGGTCTATATCAAATTCAAGTAATGGGATATGGAATTTCTCTACTTTCCATATTTTCTTAAACTCATTTCTTTTCCATTGATTGACTTATTTTCAGGGTAGTTATTATGTACAAGGTTTCAGATATTTTCCATTCTAAATAAAACAGGAACTACTGAGAAGTGTGTTCCATAGGAGGAGAAATGAAGAACTTAAGAATAAAATTACACTGGAGATAAGAAGTTGGACATATAAAGGTTCTGTCAGTACTAAAACCCATGACAGGCAGTCAAAGAAGGAAATGGTCAATAAAAACAACAGAGGGCTCAGATATAGCTCACTGGCAAAGCCTGGATCGCAAGTGCAATGGCCTGGGTTTGATCCCCAGCATCAAAAATAAAAAGACCTGGGGCTGGGAGTTTGGCCTACTGGTAAAGTGATTACCTACCATGCACAAGGACCAGGGTTCGATTCCTCAGTTCCACATATACATAGCAAAAGCCAGAAATGGTGCTGTGGCTCAAGTGGTAGAGTTCTAGCCTGAAGAAAGCCCAAACACAGTGCTCTGGCTCTGACTTTAAGGCCCAGGACTGGCAAAAAAATAAAAAGACCAAACAGTTAAAAAAATGGAACAAAAATAAAAAATAATAGAGATATGAAAGTAAGAAAAATGAGAAATTATAGATACAGGAATAGGAAAAGATACAGACATAGGATATACATTATATATCATATATATAACCTATGGTTCAGAAAAAGACAGTGTAAAGCCTAAAATGGATTTAGACCGAAGTATTATCACTGAGCCACCTAAAAGGACATAGCTAGCAAACTAACTAGAAAGTGTAGTGAGTGAGAAGATCTCCACTAACCATACAACAGACAAAGGCCTCATATCTTAATTTATCAACAGCTCAAAAAATTGAATCACTCTAAAACTAATCTCCAAAGAAACAACCATCCTATTAAAAGATGGGTCAAAGACTTAAAAAAGTCTTCTCTTGCCCGGAAGTTTGGCCTAGTGGTATAGTGCTTACCTAGCATGCACGAAGACCTGGGTTCGATTCCTTGGTATGACATACTTAGAAAAAGCTGGAAGTGGTGCTGAGGCTCAAGTGGTAGAGCTCTAGCCTTGAGAAAAATCCAAGGACAGTGCTCAGGCTCTGAGCTTATGCCCAGGACTGGCAAAAAGAAAAAAAGAAAAAGTCTTCTCTCAAGAAGAAATAAGAATGGCCTATAAACGCATGAAGAAATGCTCGACATCTCTGGCCATATAAGAAATGCAAATCAAAACAACCCTAAGATTACACCTCACTGTACTTAAAATTGCCACGATCAAGAAATCTAATAACAACAGATGCTGGAGGGGATGTGGCCAGGAGGGATCACTCCTACACTGTTGGTGGGAGTGCAAGCTTGTTCAACCACTATGGAAAGCATTATGGCAGTTCCTCAAAAGACTAAACATAGAGCTCCCCTATGACCCAGCAATTCCACTACTTGGCCTTTACCCAATTTTCTATATCCATTCATCTGGATTGTTTCCATCACCTGGTTATTGTGAATAGTACAGAGATAAACATAGCTGAGCAGGTGTCCTTATCATATCTTGGGTTATGATGTTCAGGGTAGATGCCCAGGAGTGGTATGGTGGGATTGTAGAGAAGGTCAGTTTTCAGTTCTTTAAGAAACCTCTACACTGCTTTCCAGAGTGGCTGAACTAGTCTACATTCCCACTAGCAGTGTAGTAGGGTTCCTTTTTCTCCACAACCCTGCCAGCCACTGTTATTGTCTGATTTCAAAATCTTGGCCATTCTTGCTGGGATAAGGTGATATCTTAGGGTTGTTTTTATTTGCATTTCTTTTATGACCATGGATGATGAACACTTTCTCATATGCTTTTCTGCCATTTTAATCTCTTCTTCTGATAAATCTCTCTTTAGTTCCCTTGCCCATTTAGTAAATGGTTTGTTGGGTTTGGGAGGGATTAGTTTCTTGAGTTCCCTATAGATACTGGATATTAAGCACTTGTCAAATGTATTATTGGTAAATATCTTTTCCCAGTTGGTTGAATTTCTCCTTACATTTCTATTTTTTTAACAAGCCAAAAAATGTAGGCATATGTGGACAGCAAACCATGTCATCAATCTGTCTTTGATCGAAGACAATAACAATCATTTTTGTCATTGGCTATGTTACCCTGAGAAGTATATTGGAAAGCTGGGTTACTCGGGAGATGCTAATATTTGAACATCTAGCCATAAGTACATAATGAGGTGAAAACTTGAAAAAAATAGTTTTCCCTGGTCAAATTTAAGTAAGGAAGTTAAGGAGAAATTAGAAGGAATTAAAATATTGAGACTAAGTTATTTTAAGAGATTAAAGTTGCAAAACATTTTTAGGATAGGCATACCTGAGTGAGAATCAAATTTTACCTCAAATCTTAGAATTAGACTGAGCTGTTGATTATCTCAACTGAATTTAGTGGTACCGAGCTAAAGTACTCCAGGCTAATGAATTATTGTGAAATTTTTATCTAGGTAAATCAATGTCCTAATAGCACAATAGAAATCACAGATTAGTAAGGAGATATAGGACTTCTTTCAAAATCCCATATAATGGCTCTCCTATATACTGTATGAGGAACATTCAGAATGACATTCCAGTAAAAAAAATCTGTAAATTTAAAACTGACATTGTCACAGCTATTTTTATCCTGCTTAAAGGAAGTTTTGGTGGAAGATACGCACGAAAACCTTGAAGAGATCACCACTGTCTAAATGTAGGTATGAGGATGCTTTCAGCCAGAATATTTGAAGATTACTTCTGCTAAAAACAGAATGGTCTAAAGGTTGGTATACGAAGGACACAACTTCAACTTCAGACTTATTGGAGAGAGAGAGAGAGAGAGAGAGAGAGAGAGAGAGAGAGAGAGAGAGAGAGAGAGAGAGAGAGAGAGAGAGAGAGAGAGAGAGGAAGAATGAAATGGATATGTAGATGCAAGGTTGTGTCTATAAGAATCATTAACTCCATAGCTGGAAACTAACCTAGTGTTACATCATTCTTAATTCTGCAGAGAGACAGAGATAGAGACAGAGACAGTGAGACAGACATATAGATCGACAGACAAATAGATAGATAGATAATATCCAGAAAAGTCCAGAATTTTTTATTTGCTTCAAATGGTATGAATAATGAGGTATTTTGAAACAATATATGCCAGGTTGAAATTGGGAGTCTGAGAAATATCTCTTTTGTGTAAAACTCTGGAAATAAATATGTGCTTAGCATTTGAAAAATAATGAAAGTTTCATTCATGTTTCATAATGAGAATTATTATTCTTTCTACTTATTGAAGATAACTGAGCATATCACATAGTGGTACAGAAAACTAGAAGAACACTAGGATTATTAGGAAAAACTCAGGAAAGTGATGGAAACCAAATATTACTATGTAGATTAGAAATCTGAGTGGGCATGTATATATCTTTATGGTTAAATTCACAGAAGTCAATCTGGGAATATTTTCCCTTGTTCATCTTCCTCCTGATATTAGAAAGGTGGGAACATGTGTAACTTTTGCCTGTAGCAGTATTTTTACTCATTCATTCATTCATTCATTCAGATATACACTGAATATTTTTATTCTAGTTTTTCTTTCTCAAGGCTGTTTATGGTCACATATAAATTCTGCCTTCCACCTGGGAAGGAAACCAACAAATGATAAATAAACTGCTTAAAATAAACATGAATAGAAGATGTCAAACAATTTGTAGCAAAAACACCTTACAAAGATGAATGATTCTGCCCACTGAAACCAGTAAAGATGTCACCGTGGGCAAGTAATCTAAGTTCTCTGAACCTTACTTTGCCCATATCTACTGTGAAATGAATAACTGAATCTGTCTCACTGCATTGGGAATAATGTTCTGTGTTAGGGTTACATTGCCTATTATAATGACAGCATTTATTTGATGGAATGGAGTCAGTATTTTTTTCAGCATTCCCCAAAACATAACATTGATATCCCTGAGTACAGAGGGTAGTGTGAATGACAGAACAAAGCATTTGTTCATTCAGAACTCCAGAATGCTGACAATGCTGCGATCTTAATTGCACTGATGTCCAGTGGTTGGTTAGGATTAATTAAAAAACGATCATTCATGAGCTATCTTCAAAGTACTTGCAAATGGTGTCATTATTTCTATGATTAAGATTTAACAAGACACAAAGCTTGAAAATGTTCTACTTTGACTTCAGAAAGATGAGAATACATGATTAATGGTTGATGCTGTATTTTTTTTTTATAAAATTCCTACTTCTGGTCCTCAGATAATATCCTTATAAATTCTGTTTATTTGAAGTGTGTGTTTGTGTGTGTTTGTGTGTGTGTGTGTGTGTGTGTGTGTGTGCGTGTGCACACGCATGCTCATGTGTCAAACCTAGGGCATGAATGCAGATCTAGTATGCTGTCCTTGAGATTATTCGCTCAAGGCTAGCGCTCTACCACTTGATCCACATCTCCAGTTCTGAATTTTGATGCTTAACTAGAGTTATGTCTTACATGGATTTTCTTGCTTCGGATGGCTTTGAATTGTGTTCCTTAGATCTCAGCCTCTGAGGAGGTAGGATTAAAAGTGCCACTGGCACCTAGGTCCAATCTGCTTTATTTATTTATTTAAATATAAGATTCTCTTCTATTGCTCTATGGTGGACAAGAAATTTCCAACCATCAACTGTATCTATTATCTCTATTTGCAACAGAATTCTTTTCATTAGTCCTGGATAAGTTTCTCCCATGAAATAAAAAGGGAAGTCCCGTGATCTATATGTAAGATTATACTCTCAAAATATATCCCTTATTTTTCAATATATATGTTATTGTAATTAATAGAGGGTTATATTATATTTGCCAGATACTAGGAGTATTACTTCACAAACATTGATACCCTTTCTCATGTTTTGGTCCCCATTTCCCTCCGCCCACCCCTGCCCCTCATCTTGTTTTCCCTCCTTCCCTATCCTATTTCAAATAACCAAATAAACATATATACAATATATCAGATAGCAAGGTAAGATACTATTACAATATGAGATAACCAAGGGACAGCAAAAGAGATGAGAAATAACATAGTACATTAAGGCTTTTGTTTCTATATCGTGGAGGTTTTTCATTTA
The DNA here is from genome assembly GCF_031878675.1 of Megascapheus bottae. Lineage (NCBI taxonomy): Eukaryota > Metazoa > Chordata > Mammalia > Rodentia > Geomyidae > Megascapheus > Megascapheus bottae. The sequence goes on from NC_143518.1 coordinate 14,088,580, forward strand.
GCGTCACCCTATATGGAATATATCCCTTATTAAGTGAAGATAGAGGACATAAAACTATTATGTATATATTTGTATATATATCTATATATGTATCTCAAGGTTCTCAGTCTTTATCCATGTGGTACGATTTCTCATTTCAAAAGTATAGGGACTGCTTGGTTAAAGTTGTCTTTGCTCTTTGTAGAAATTAATTCGTATGAGTTTTTCTGTGGTCTTTGACCCCTTTCTTTCTAAGCTTTTCTATATCCATGGCTATCCAGGGAAATATCAACAATAGGAATTAGGTAATATTTTGCTCTTTGAAATCACCTCAGATTTTGTAACCCAATCCTATTTCTTGCATCCCACACCCCCCAGTTTTGACTGAGGAATGATTTAAGGCTCAAAACATTAGGCTTTCAGGTTGCAAATATTTTAAATTTTCTTGTTTTAATCATTTTCTTTGATGTGAACTTAGGGCATTTTTTGGTCAAATTTCTTTTTATAAAATTCTATTCTCCTTTTATCTATTTACTGTCATTGCCATGTAATCTCACTAAAGCCATACCAATAAATAGAGAATTGTTCTTTTACAGAGTCTTCAATATTGGTTGCACTTATCTTCATGGCCCACGCTTTTCTCTTTCTCAATTCTAGAGTTTGTCTTTAGGAAAGGTAAATATATATTTGCCTAAAAAAGCTAGACATGATAGGCATAATTTCTTCCCATAATCCCTTAGCTAGAACTCAGTGATGTAAAAACATTTACTGGAATGGAGGAGAGATCATCATAACTGTGTGCTCAGAAATAAAAGAGGACAGTTTTAATTCACATAAACACTTGGACAGCCAAAATATTTTTTCATGTTTGAAAAGACATAGTTTAATATTTCAAATTATTGTTCTACTTTTTAATATGTGACAAATTTTAGTTTCTGTTTTTCAAGGTCCATTTTATTCCCAGTTCTCCTTATAATCATTAGATTCATTGATAGTTTCTAGTGCAATCTTTTTTCACCCTGCCTACCAATTAAAGGAACCATGACCTTACTTTTCTTTTCTTTCAAGTCATTTTTTCCTTACTTACTTAACTTTCAATCTGATTCAATAATAATGATTACAAAGAATGTAGGTTATTCTGACATTCTTCTGAACGCTTAACAATAGTCCTATATATTATTCAATAAATGTGTCATTTGGGTTAACTATTCATGGATAAAGGTTTAGGTGGTGATAAAAAAGAAAACAGCATACAAAAATGTGCTGCCTGTCACTATATAATCAGTATTGTTTATTATTATCATTATTTTATTAAGCTGTTCCTATGGCTTGAACTGGGGGCCAGAGTACTATCTCTAGGCTAGCAGTCTACCACTTGAACACAGCCCCACTTCTTGTTTTTTAAATTAATTTAAAATTTTTGAGTAGCTTTTGGAGATAAGAGTCTCATGGATTTTTTTGACCAGGCTGGCTTCAAACTCTGATCCTCAGATCTCAGCCCCTTGAGTAGCCTGGGTACAGGCATAAGCCATTGAAGTCCAGTTTATATAAGCATTATTATCTTTATATACAATTTAGAATATGATATCAGCAGTTTCCCTTATGTCTTCCCTTCTTAATATTATAGAAGGCAAATATGGTATATCTCCCAGTACTAAATAATTATTTCTATGTGTTTGTATTCTCTATGTGTCTCTCTGTCTCTCTTATTCTTCTCTGCCTCTGTCTCTGTCTCTTCTCTCCCTTTTTCTCTCGGTTGTGTTTCATGGATGGCTTTGTTTTACTTATGTTTTTTTCTTCGTTTTGTGGTACTGGGGTTTGTAATGTGGTTTTCTAAGGAAGTCTCTCTAGAGCCATGCCTGGAGACACTATCTTATTAATCTTTAATTCATGTATTAAAAGAATCTTTAATAGATTTTCCTTTTTACAGTTCCTAGACTTGGTATTTTGTCCCTCATGTTGCTCTCAGCACCTTTGTAATCCATTGTTGTCAGTCTCTTATCTTCGCCAGTTACATTTTTCTATGCTCTTCTAAGATATTTATGTGCTATGTCTTTCTTCTGGCAAATTCTATTCAATCTCTTCCCTATCTAGCATTTTCCATGCCTTCCAGATCCGGTTTCATAGTAAATAAACTTCCTGTGTATAAGCCTGCTTTCTCAATGAGCTGTACTTCCTGTGCTATAAGTGGTAATTAGTACTGTACTGAAGCTCTTTTCCCTGAAGATAAATTGTGAAGAGAAATCTTATGTTCACACACTCCTTTGTGGCACTACATATATTCCCTCCCTGCCTAGAAATTTTTGCCTCTGTTTCTAATCACCCATTACTACTGACCTTAAACCATTAGTACATTCTATAATCTACCCTCTCCTGGGTCATGTGCTCTATTCTCATATATATTACTACATGATACGCTCTTCAGATGCATTATTTGGCCATTTATGTTCTCCTTCTGTCACATATTGTTTATTTCCTTTGGCTATTCTCTCCCCAGAGCTATGGGTTTGAATACAAGGCCTCAATGTATCTCAACTTGCTTTTAGTTAATTTATTTGGAGAGTGTGTCTTATAGATGTTTTGCTAGTGCTGGCTTTCAGCAACCTTCCACCTGATGTTAGCTTCCTAAAAAGTGGTGACTTTTTATTTATGCTTCCAGTTAGAGCTGAGAAAGCAGGCTCACACTTCTATGTTCACTAATGGTTGAAACACGATTTCATGAACTTTTAGCTGGGCTGGCCTCAAATCACTTGATCTTCTCCCAAGTAGATAAGACTTCATGTGTGATCCACTGGCATCTGGTTATTTCTTTAAATTTTATTCTTATCATATTGTACACAGCAAGATCTCAGTTAACTGCCCTCAACTGTTGTTATGACAGTGACTTTTTTAATGACAAATGGCAAATTTGTTAGGAAAGTTCTTATCGAATGATATGAACACATTTAGATTCTACTAAATGCTGATCGTTGTAGGTAAACTTATTTTAATAATAATATAAATGCATACATGGAAGTGAATATGTATTACACAATAAAGACGTTTCAGTATATATATTGCATAGATTTCAGTGTCACTTGATAGCCCAATATACTTAAATACACTTCTTTACAAAAGTTGACTTCACATTAGTCTTTACTGCCTCTTACCATACCACTTGTACCACTGATACACTAGCGAGCCATATACAATCTACCCTGTGTGCTGTTTCCATTTTTGATCCTATTTCAACTCTTCTGTTTTTACTTTGGTCACTTTACCAGATGCTTGACACAAATTCATCCCAATAAAATATCACCTAAAACAGTTGATCAGTTTACTTAGATTACATGAGTATCTACTAGTTGTTTGTGCATAAATAGTGAATTTTTCCATCATATTAAATCATATTGCATTTAGTTTGGTCCAACAAACTCAACTTTTACTCCATTGTGTATTTTGTTATGCCTTTATGAGGGTGAGTCTTGTTACATAGCCTAAGCTGCACATTTCTATTTTCAAATTGATAAAAAATAACTTTAGATGTGGAAAGCAATTAAAAATTGCTTAGGAAGCCATTGTTTAATGTCGAGTTTGTGACTGATAACATATGATACCTTTTGCAGTAATATCTCATTGAATTTAAAGTGCACTCTTAAGCTCAAATAAATAGACAAACTTCCCAGAGTAATAAGGTGCAAATTCCCATAACAGGTTATTATAAGTTGGCAAAGGTTTCCAAGTATATTTTAGAGACTGAAAGCAATAGCCTAACTTATCTGATGAGACATATCTGAAGAAATCAGCAATATTCTTAGCTATCTCCTGTTGTCTGATGGTACAAAATGATATTTAATTTAAAAGTAGGGTTTAGAATTTTAGGGCTTTCATTTAAAATTTTATCTTGGTCTTCCGTTTAAAAACATTTTGACTTCTAACATCTTTAAGATCTCTGGAACTTTGGAAGCAAATCTTTGCAGAAGAAAGCACAACGTACTGAAGACAATGGAAGGACTTCATTATAAGCACTGAGTTCTATTTCATTTCCTATTTTGAGCAAAAAAGACATTCTATAACTGGATCCACAATCAAGGTATTCTGAACACCAAGGCAATGCTGCTCTACTTGTTTGACAAATCCCTGATAGGGCATATATATATATATATATATATATATATATATATATGAAATCATGGGTGAGGTATGAAAGTTCTTTTTATTCCTCAAATATCTCTGGGGATCATAAAATTGTATTATTAGAAATTCTATATTTTGACTTTTCTGCACTCTTTGATGGAGTTCCAAGATCTGTTTTAACTCTTTGAAATGCATTGCCTTTTATCATAACTTACAGCGATGTAAGAATTCATAGAACTTTCATAATCTACCCTGCAAAAGTGCAATTTATAATATAGTCATGTTCTATTGATGCTTAGTAGTCTATGGCCATACCACTCTGAATGTGCCCGATCTCATTTACTGATGCTTGGCACAGATTCAAATGTGGTGCATTATTTAAACATAGAAATATTTTCAATAATAAGTATTTTCACCTACAAGGTCACCTTATTAATGCAGTTCTATCTTGGATTTTAGTTGATAATTTTCATTTAAAATATCCTATCCAATTAGGGGCTAATAAATGAGAGAGATTGCCTAAATCTCTCAAGACACTGAGTCAAGTCCCAGGGCAGCAAAAATTATAAATTAAAAGAAACCTGTTCTGATTAAGAGACCATACATTTTGTACTTGTATTCAGTAAGTACAATTATATCTCTCAAAGCATATGAGAATTATGTATTGTTAACATCCATAATTCATGTAGTTGTTTTATTTATAACATTTAAATTATTTTTATTTGATGGATTAAAGTTTATGTTTGCTTAAATTTTTCATATTCCTTTTATGCTTTCTCTCTCTATCATCCCTGTATTCAAGTTTGTGTTCTTGTGGTACTTAAAAGGAAAAATATTTCATTTTGTATTGAGCACCTTTTCTTCATTTGAAATAAACTGATCAAAATATGCTCTTCATAAATTATCATTAATAATCATTTCATAACTATAAAAATAAATATATAACTTGTTAAATTTCAGTTTTTAGATTCAGATTAATCTATCATTAATATTATTTGCTGAATTCTCCAGACAGTGTCGTTATCTCTGTCATTGTGGCTCCAAACTTCTAAATTTATATCATAATATAATATCCTGTGACTAACAACATTTTTCACATTTTATTTTCCACTTCCATATATTCTGTTTTAGTCAACTGGAACTAATCTTTGCGATACCAATCATTCCTGTAACTTCATTTTTCTATGTCTGTTCTTGAATATTTTCTCTTAGTCTTGAATGTTTTTGATCACATTTCTCATATATGAAAATTCTTGTCAGTTTTCAAGGCAAGTTCAAAGCTATGTCTTCTATGTGATCTTCCCTGATAATCAAGATCAAAGTTTATGTTATAAACTAAGATTAAGGATATACATATATTAACAATGACTCATTCAATGTTTATTAATTGGTTCTATTTTGATGAAAACTGCCTAATCTATTAATTTATTATCCTTGGGGCACTTTGAATGATTCGGAGAGGAAAGATACACAGTGAAAGTAATAGCAACGGGGGGAGAAGATAAGCTATTAGGAGCCTTGAGTGAGGAATGGGAAGTTTTAAATCTTTTTTTTTTCATATATTCTTTATTGTAATTAATAGAAGGGTTACATTATATTTCCCAGATAGAAGGTACATTAATTCACGTACATTGATACGCTTTCTCATGTCTTGGTCCCCATTTCCCTCCCTCCCTACCCCCACCCCTCATCTTGTTTTCCCCCCCTTCCCTATCCAATTTCAAATAACCAAATACAAATATATCCGATATATCAGGTAACAAAGTGAGATATTGTAACAATATGAGATAACCAAGGGACAGCAAAGAGATGAGAGATAGCATAGTACCTTAAGGACAACAATCATTCATTAGATGGCTTATGTTTATATATCCTAGAGATCCTATCATTTAGCATCATACTATATGGCCTTACATATCAAGGTTTTGCTCTATTGCAAATCTCTGCTAGGAGACAAAGGTTTCTACTGATTATGACAAATGAGGGAAACCATTGAGCCTAAGTTCCTTTGAGTCTGGCTTACTTCACTTAATATGATTTTTTCTAAGTCTTTCCATTTCCTAACAAATGGGGCGATGTCATTCTTTCTGACAGCAGCATAGAATTCCATTGTGTACAAATACCACATCTTGTTGATCCACTCATCAGCTGAATGACATCTGGGTTGGTTCCATATCTTTGCTATGGTAAATAGTGCTGCAATGAACATTGTTGTGCTGGTGGATTTAGTATGCCCTTGTTTCTGGATGATTGGGTAAATGCCAAGTAGTGGAATTGCTGGGTCATAGGGGAGCTCTATGTTTAGGAAGTTTTAAATCTTGTTAACAAAATCTCTTCTGTGGTGAGTCTATTATGAGCAACCAAAGCTAGGTCAGGGTATGACCAAGTAAACCATAACCAAGGGAGAAGAGTTACAACAAGTTCATAATCTTGCAATAAGAAAGTATAACTGTTGATACTATAGTTTTGGATAAGTTCACCAATAGTAATGACGTGCCAGATCTTGATTTAAACATAGTAATATCATTTCATATGTTCATTCATAAAATGGATTTTGGTCATTTCAACAGTGTTGCTGCAATCATTTCTAGCCTGTTACTAAAGCATATCAATATTCTAAAACCAGAAAAAAAACTAATTCTACTTTTATATGACCTTTGAATGACTATCATGATCATTAGTTAATGTTCTCAGGAAACCTGATCATAAACATGGAAATGGAGTGACAAAAAAGGTTTCTTAATAAACACATCAGTTGATCAAGATGAATTGTTGAATGCTGATCCTTTTGTACAGTTAATTAAACACAAACATGTTTAAATAAAGCATTTGTGTTGAGAAAAATAGGAAAAACTGAAAGAGATGAAGATGTATCTGAAGATAGAGTGCTTATGTAGGGTTCATGGTATCCTACATCAGATCTCGTTCACCTGCAAACACAAATTAAAGGCACATCAGTCCTATGTGGCATGCATGCCTAAAATTCCATCACTTCTTTGAGCAAGGAAGGAATGTGGTATATTTGAGATTATCTCTGCTTTCATGGTGAATGCTTGCTTTCAAAAAGATAAATTCCATTCAATTAACTGCAAATGTTTCTGCTCCATATGTCATTCCGGTTCATGTTTTGCCTTCCTGGTGTGGAATTAGTCTGTCAGTTGGATCAACTATTTTTTTAAACAAACAAATTATAGAGAAATCCAAAAGACTGAAGCCAAACATAACAATGAATGAAGAATCTGCAATCATCTGAAAATTGGTCACCACTGCCTCTGCTGTATACCCTGCTTACATTCCTGAGAATTTTGTAAAAACCAATAATTAAAATTTCATAATGCACTACTCTGTAGTAGTGCAGAAACTTATTTTCAAATGAACAAGTTTTAATACAGTATATGTTTTATCCTTTAAAAGGCAAATTAAATTTATTTAACATAGATACTAATTTCACATTTTAGTGGAGGCCCATGTGTTATTTCAATACATGTATACAGCATATATGAATAGAATTATCTAGGTTAAACACATTCAATTTTATATTTATCATTGGAAATATCGTCAAATTTTACTCGACTAGCAATGTCATTTTGCTATGAACAGCTAAGGCTTGCTTTATTATAGTCTTTGAAGCAACAAAGCACAATATGTTCTTAAAGAATTAAAAGAGGAAAAAATTTAAAGACTCCATGCTCCTTAGTACCATACAGCTTACATAAAATGATTTATTGTCTTGGAAACTAGTTCTATCAATTGTAATGTTGACTTAAGCAAAGTTATAAAATTAGAACAATACGAATGATTGATTTTTTCAAAAACAATACCATTTATTTAAATATCTTATAGACATATTTATTTTATGCTGACCTATCACCCAATCTAACTTTTAGACACAACATTTATATAGATAGATAGATAGATAGATAGATAGATAGATAGATAGAAAGAAAGATATAGATATATATAGATATATAAACAATTCTTTCTGACCTAGTCTTTAACCTCATTCTGGGATTGCAACTATGGTACCATAAATCTTAATTATCTCTGCTACAATAGGTGAGCTTTAAGCACAAAGAATAAAACATAATTGATCTGGAAAGCTGGTCTACAGGAAAGTTTATTATATGGCAAACTAAATTCTTACAACTAGGTCAAGGTAAAGGACATGCTTTCTTTTTTTTAACAGGTGCTCTATTCTTTTTATTTTTTGATATTTTTATTGTAATTAATAAAAGGATTACATGATATTTGCCAGATAGGACATGCATTAATTCACATACATTGATACCCTTTCACATGTCTTGGTCCTCATTACCCTCCCCCCATCCCCCATCTTGTTTTCCCCCCTTCCCTATCCAATTTCAAATAACCAAATACAAATATATCCAATATATCAGATAACAAAGTGAGATACTGTAACAATATGAGATAACCAAGGGACAGCAAAAGAGCTGGGAGATAACATAGTACCTTAAGGACAACATTCATTCATTATATGGCTTTTGTTTCAATATCCTAGAGGTCCTTTCAATTAGCTTCATACTATATGGCCTTATGTATCAAGGGTTTGCTCTATTGTACATAATGGAATTCTATGCTCCTGTCAGAAAGAATGACATTGCCCCATTCGTTAGGAAAAGGACATGCTTTCTAAAACCATACACAAACCCAACCCTATTTTTTCTCTAAGGTTAAGTTAAGAATTCTGTTGTCTTGAATTTGAATTTTTCCTCTGTGTTATCTTATAAATAAATATTAAACCCATAAAGTTATATTTTCTCTAATCTTTTTATCTCTACCTTTTTTTACTTGTTGGCTTCAAAATCTGACAGCCGTAATGTGCCACAAGTTATTAATAATTAATATCATTATTTATAATAAGATCAATAATAAATGTCTATGTTACTTCAGATGCAGGATAAAGAGTGCAATCCTCAGTGCCAATTCGCAACCTTTAGGTAATATCTTCCTTTTACTAGGTACTAAAGTGAGTGACATTTTGGTTCACAAATATTTGTAGTTAATCAGTGGGTAGCTCTGATTTTAAAATTCTTACAAATTGGGGAAATATCTTAAGTTGAGCATGGTAATATTTTAGAATTCTATTTTGTCATGATTTCACATGCAATTGTTGTGACTCTTCAATTAGAAAATAGGTGTGAAGCTGGGTGCAGTGGCTCATGGCAGTAATCGTAGTTACTCAGGTGGCTGAATTATAAGGATCACAGTACAAAGCCAGCACTGGCACTAAAGACATTAAGATTCTTCTCTCAAATTAATATTAGAGAAGAGGAAGTGCCACTGTGGCTCAAGAGTAGGGCAGTAACCTTAAGCTGAAGAGCTCAGGGACAGTGCCAAGGCCCAGAGTTCAAATCCCATGACTCACAAAGAAAAAATAGAGAATAGGTGTGAAATTTAAAAGCTGATTACAGCATTGTTGTCACAAGCTATCAGATGGCTGTTAAAATAATGAACTTTACTTTCTCAAGTGTGAACACAGCCCACAATGATCCAGAAGGAGTTGATAGCAAAAGAACCACATATCACATCCAAGCAAAGTAGAAATACATTCATATGTTAGATGTTTTAGTCTATAATTCTTCTGTCAGGGTTGTATTATTTCAAGCACCAAAATAGAGTAAGGATATTGGATGAAAAAATAAAGTGAAAGTACTATTATTAGGAGTTAGAATTCACCATTACTTAGATTTGAAAACTTTTAGTGTGCATGGTGGTACTGAAGGTTGAATTCTGGACTTGAATTCTGTCTAAGGATAATTCTTTTGTTCAACATCAGTGTCCTACCTCTTGAGCCACAGCTTCACTTTTGGCTCTTATGTGGTTAAGTACAGATAGACTTTGATGACCCGGCAGCATTCAAATTGCAATCATAAGATCTGAGCCTCTTGAGTAGTCAGAATTAGTCATGAGCCACCAGCTCCTACCTTGAATTTTTAAATTTTAATGTTAGAAATAATAAAATAATGTCATTTCCAGGGAAATATGTGGAACTAGAACAAATAATGCCACATGAGTTAAGCCTAGCTCAGCGACACAAATGGCACATGTTCTTCTCTGATGTGTGAAAATTAGATTTAAAATGCACTGGGATATGACAAAATATACAGGATTCTAAATACTCACACACAATGAGAATGAAAGAAGATATCCCTAGGACAGAAAAACAAAGTGCAATGCCTAAGGGATTCTTCATATCTATACAAAATATGCATACTGAAACAAAATCCAAGTAATGGAAACAGATGACTTTTGTTGTTGTTGATTCCATCTTTATTGCCATATATGTGGTATAATCATGAGTGCATCATCAGAAGAGTTTGGGGAAGACTACAAAATTCAAGGGAAAAAGGGTGAAAGTTGCAGCAGTATAGCTCACTGGAAATTGGTGAAGGTGAACTATAAACCTTGTGTGTGGAGACAGGAAGGAGGGATTGGGAGAGTGAGAGAACGAAGACACCAAAAAGATACATACTCATCTGACTCAAGTAATTGACATCTCTGTATATCGCATCTGCAATAACAATGAAATTAAATACTGAAATTTAAAAATGTACATTTTATACATTATGTAATTTCTGCTCCAGTACATGACAATTTCCTAATTTATGTGAGTTGTCACTTGAATGCCTATTTTATAAAAAAAAATTAAATCATCTCTGAATTTTCCTGATTATCTAATTTATCAACCCAAAGTCAGTTGCCTTTTAAAGTACCTACACGGGAAAGGAAGATATTTATTTTAGCTAAGTCTGTAATTAGAACTGAACTATTTTCCATTGATAGAGTAAATTACTGACAATTTTCCAATTTGCCAGATTTTCACATATATCACATGAATAATTGAATAATGAGAATGAGCCAAATCTGAGGTAGTTAATTTTAGCTGGGTGAATCCACTGCCATCTGGACTTCTGGCTTTTCTAACTTTTAATTGACCTAGTTCTTTCAAAAGAGTGCTTATACTCAATTTGTGAAATGGTTACTCAAACCCAAACCAGAAAAAAATAGGGCTATTTGCTAGAAATTCTAAATATAATGAATTTAAAACTGAATAAATAAAATAGAAAACTCATATTCAATACTAAAAAGTTCATTTTTCAATATCAATTTAAATATTATATAATAATGCAAATGGATTTTAAATCTTCCTTTTACTTCTTCCTCCCTTTTTCATGATTTGTGGAATGCGAATTCTTTCTTACCTGTTTGTAGCTTTCAGATCGTGTGTTTATTTATAAGCATGGTTACATCTAACCTTACAATTACGCTACTCTTGTCTCTCTAACTTCTTTCCTATTATACTTACTAATAAAAGTTATCTTTAAAGAGTTATATAATTTAACTTATGTTTGGATGGATAGCAAAATATTAATGTTGCTCTTAACTTTAATTTTAATTACTCTTTGGAGATCATCGTGGCATGATCTTCCTATTAAATTTTTAAAAGTTAATTTCCATCTGCTGCTATATGCTCAAACTTGGTAACTTAAAATATGTTATCTAATTATAAGAGTTATCACTATACCCACTACATGTATAAGATAATACATTTGGGATACCTCCTTCTCAATTTCATGAAGATATGCCAATTCATTTTAGATGCTAAATTTAAAATTAACATTTTCACTCCAATTGCCTCCTTGAAGATAAAGATAAAATCAACACATAAAAATTAGTTTAATGACATTCATTATGTTTTCTAATATACTTTTTTCTATTAAAATAATTTAATAATCTTTGTTTTACAGTTTTGTTTTCAAAAGAACTTTGACATCAGCATATCCCCAGAATCCCATCATTATATTTTAGTATTAAGACTTGGAACTATGCAGGTAAATGCTAACACAGCTTAATATATGTAATCCTTGCATTTTATTTCAATAATACCACCATAATTTCCAAATCATTATCTATTCAGTACTCTGAAAGTAAAACAGCCCTGGATCTTAAAGTTTAAAAAAAAAAGAACAAAAAACAAAACTTAGTCCTTAGTGACTTCTCTCTTCTCTTAAGAGTATTTAGTGACGGTTCACACTGAAAGAAATGAGTAGCCAAATTATTTGGTGATAGCAAAAAAAGCCGCCAGAAGTTCTGGCCTCGGGCCAAAACCACCTAGAGTATACATTCTTCAAAAGTTTTTCAGATTCCCTGCTAGAAGTATGAAGGGTTACTAATCAAACTATAGAATTAAGCTGGACTACCAAATGCATGCATATATATGGTATAAATCGGTTCCTTTTAATGCTATCAGTGTGTTAATAAACAGTCAAATATCCTTCATAGGCATGTTGGTTTCTTATGATACAAGCTGAGCCTATTAGTTTTAAGGGGGATAAATTAAGGAAAAAGAAAAGCAGAACCATTTAAAAATGCAAGCTTCAATTTACATAATTGTAGAATATTCTCTTCATAGAAGGCAGGATACATGATTTTTCAAAAGTCACAAATTTGAAGCAGGTCTTGGTCGCTACTTCAATTGTAACCTGGAAGTGGCAAGGGCTGCCCTTCCTTTGCTTCAAAGAAAGTGTAAGAAAGAGTGATGAGGTCAACGTTCACCATTCTTGGATCTACGGCAAATTCCGGATCAATGTTAAAAAAAACCAAAACAAAACACTGGCATATCTACTTCCTCTTGGGGATTAAGCCTTTGTTCTTCAAAACAGAAGCACTGGATTTTATTGAAATACTGCCCAGCTTCAAATGGTACAACATCGTATGTGGAAATTCCAATTACTGGTTTGTCAGTAGAATTCTTAGCTTTATAAAATGCTAGTGCAGTCTCTCCTGGGACCATATATATTTCTGTCTGCTGAGGTTTAAAGTTCCACTGGAGACTGGCATGCACATCTGCATTGAAGGTCACCTTAATGATCCGGTCTTTAACAGGCACCATGTTTTCAATCTGGTCTGCTGCATGCCCCACGACTGCTGATGCACCTAGGCCTGTAGTCTGGCAGTAGAGCCGATAGAGGGGCACAGCGGCATAGGAAGCCCCCAGCATGCCCACGGCGTCCGCGGCCACTTAGGTGAGCAGTGTCTTGTTCGTGCTCTTCGGCCACCTCGGCACCTCCGCGGTAGAACCCCAGCCGACCCCGGGCCCGGACGCCTCCACGTCCCGAGTAGCCTCACAGCCTTCTCCGCATCCCCGGCCTCCATCCACCTTAGCTTAAGAAAAGGTCCTACAGCCTCCACCGTCTTCGTCTGGGCTCCAAGGTGGCCCCGGTGCCAGACGCACCACACCACACAGCCCCAAGGCCCTGGCCAGAGCCCTTCCATAACCCCCTCTAATATACTTTTACAATAAAATTCAATAGCGAAGAGTTGAGTAATTTTATTTTGAAAAAAAAAAAACATTTAGATCAGAAAAAGATAGGTATTATCTACCTATTACAATGTGTATTTTAGGAATCAAGAACTATTGTTTCATACCTGTACTCCTACCTACTCAGAAGGCTGAGATTTGACGATCTCAGTTTGAAGCCAGTCTGGGCAGGAATGCCCATGAGATTCTTACTTATCATTAAGCATTGAAAGGGCGCTAATGTCAAGCAAAAAAAAAAAAAAAAAAAAAAAAAAAAAAAAACTCAGGGGACTCACAAGCCACATGACTTAACCAAACAAAAAAAATGTGTAATTTATGCTGGGGATGTTGTTCAAAAGGTAGGGTATCTGATTAGCCATCTACTCATGGACCTGAGCTTAGATCTCAGAACTTCCAGTGGTATAGATGATTAATAAAGACATAGATAGATGATGCATAGACAGACAGTTATTATTTAAAAGAACAATATTATTCTGTGACTTGGACTATTTTACACATTTATGACCTGAACAACTACCAAGAACTCATCTAATATATGAGAAATACAGAAAACTTAAAAATGTGATAATAAATACAGTGATGCTGCAAATATTCAGAAGGAGATATATAGGAAATTAAGCAGAAAAATAGATTAAAAATGAATAGTTACACGTGACTATAGGTGCTGAGTGTTCTTATGTGTGAGTTATATAAATAAAAAAAAATATTGCATGGGTTGATTTTGCAGTGTGGCTTTTCTTTTGTAGTTGTAATTGTTATTTGATTTTCTTATTTTTCTGCCATAGACCTTATGGCAACATACTGATTTGTTTTTTTACATTTTAGGACAGCTGTTGTAACTTTTAATCATTGAAAGAAATCTATAGGTATACAATACCAAAATGAACTTTAATATAAAACAGCATTCACTTGGGCAATAAAGTGTTCATCAGTTGGAAGAATTTTATGGCCTTGTATGGCATTTGGGGATGCATGGGCTAGGACTACACTTTTCTCTTGAAGTCTCGCTTTGAGGCCAAACTAGAGTGACAACTTAATTCATTTTTTTTTCTTTTTTCCTTTTTGCTATTATATTTAAGTAGTTGTACAGAGTTGCCATTTCATAAAGCAGTTTTATGAATACCATGTATTTTGCTTAATATTGCCCTTTTCAGCATTCTCACTGTTCCCTCTACTTCCCACCTTTCTCTTATTCTTTATTTTGTAGGATTACATTGGATTCTTTTTTTCATATATTTTTATTGTAATTAGTAGAAGGGTTACATTACATTAGCCAGATAGAAGGTGCATTAATTCACATACATTGATACCCTTTCTCATGTCTTGGTCCCCATTTCCCTCCCCCCAACTCCCACTCCTCATCTTGTTTTCCCCCCTTCCCTATCCAATTTCAGATAACCAAATATGCATTTATCCAATATATCAGATAACAAAAGTGAGATATTGTAACTTAATTCAATTTAAAAAAAAAATTACAAAAAAATTAGCTGGGTGCCTGTGACTCATATCAAAGAGTCAGAAGCCGAGCTGTGGTCCAAGTGATAGAATAAAAGCCCAGAGCAAAAGCACCCAAAAGCAGTGTCTGGGACTTGACTTAAATCCCCAAGACTGGCACACACACAAAGAAAATTAAAAAGAAACAAACAAATAGAACACTAACAATACTCCGCGGTTTATTTATAGATGTGACTTGAACATATTGAATGTTTAGATATAGATAAAAATCTGAGGGAAAATTTCTATCTTTCTCTGTACAATTACAGAGATATATGATAACATGTAGTATTTAATGCATAATTATGCATATTGATAATTATAACCATATAATTGTAAATGGTTTTGGATAATAGTTGGCTTTGTGTTACAAAAACTGAACCAATGTTATTCTTAAAATATTTTTGTCATGTGGTATTTGTTGTCATTCTTATAAATCTTTACCCTTAATATAATTTGGCTCTGAAATTATGGTTGGTATAGATACTTTTCATTATTGTAATTAATAAAAGGGTTATATTATATTCACCAGATAGAAGGTGCATTCCTTAACCATCATTGCTACTCCTTCTCATGGTTGCCATAGTTACTTTTCATAGTTGGTATAGTTACTTTTTAAACTTTTATGTAGTTATAAAGAGATAGCTTTTCTATCTGACTTTCTCCTAACCATGAACTTCTATATTTATATATATATTTTAACTAATAACAACAGATGCTGGAAGGAATGTGGCCAGGAGGGATCACTACTACACTGTTGGTGGGAGTGCAAACTCGTTCAAGCACTATGGAAAGCAGTATGGCATTTTGTCAAAAGACTAAACATAGAGCTCCCCTATGACCCAGCAATTCCACTACTAGGCATTTACCCAATTGTCTAGAAAGAAGGACATACTAAATCCACTAGCACAACGATGTTCATTGCAGCACTATTTACCATTTCAAAGATACGGAACCAACCCAGATGTCCCTCAGTTGATGAGTGGATCAACAAAATGTGGTATTTGTACACAACGGAATTCTATGCTGCTGTCAGAAAGAATGACATTGCCCCATTTGTTTGGAAATAGAAAGACTTAGAAAAAATCATATTAAGTGAAGTAAACCAGACTCAAAGGAACTTAGACTCAATGGTTTCCCTCATTTGTCTCATAGCAGAGATTTTCAATAGATCAAAAACTAGATACATAAGGCCATATAGTATGACGCTAAATTAAAGGACCTCTAGGATATAGAAACAAAAACCATAAAATGAGTGATTGTTTTCCTTAATGTACTATGTCATCTCTCATCTCTTTTGCTGTCCCTTGGTTATCTCATAATGTTACAGTATCTCACTTTGTTATCTGATATATTGGATATATTTGTATTTGGTTATTTGAAATTGGATAGGAAAGGGGGGGAAACAAGATGAGGGGTGGGGGTGGGGGGGAGGGAAATGGGGACCAAGACATGAGAAAAGGTATCAATGTATGTGAATTAATGTGCCTTCTATCTGGCAAATATAATGTAACCCTTCTATTAAGTACAACAAAAATATATGAAAAGAAACCTAGGTACATAAAGTCATAAAGATCAGAATAAATGAAAGGATCTCTAGAATAATCAAACAAGAGCTTTATCTTGTATGATTGTTGTTCTTAATATACTATGTTATTTCTCTCTTCTTTTTTTGACCTTTGGTTAATCTCATATTGTTACTGTATCTGACTTTGTTACCTGGTATATTGTATATATAGTAAAGGGAAGGAGGAAAAATAACATGATTGGGAGGAGTGCGAGAAGGGAAATCATGACAATAACATCTGGTGAATATAATGTAATATTTCTATTAATTACAATAAAAACATATGGAACGAAAAAATCCTATAGAATTTTCAATTGTACATTTACATATATACATATATACACATATATATGCATGTGTGAATATGTATGTAAAATGAATGCAGCAAATAACCACTCTTCTCCAGAAAAGCAAATTAATTATTTCTTTGCTCCTTACAAACTAACAGAATCTGACAGGAACAGTGAACTTCTATTTTGACCTAACTACTGTAGGAGATGCAGCACACAATTTGGATTATACCAGGAGGGTAGAGATCTATGTGAGAACTAACTGATAGATCTGAGTGAGAATCCTAGATTTTCACAGATGAAGAACAATGAACACAATCCCTTCATAGGTATAGTGTCAGAAGAGAATACGCATAGAGCTTAAATTTTACCTCTTACCCAACAGTAACTAACAATCTCTTGAGAGTGACATCATCAGAGGCCAGGTAAATATGAAATCTTGTACCACTAGATAGCAGAAATAGAATAAGTTTACTATGGTGAAAAACCCATAATGATGGAGAAACCATAACGGTACCAACATTAATAAATAGTATATAGTATTTGTTCAGGACTTCAACTCTAACCTTCAGAATCTCATCCTTTTCTTGTTGTCCAGAGACATGGGAGATAGGGAAGGTCACCTGGCAGCATAGGATGCAGTGTGGTGATTTGCTTCCCATCTGCTTTCTGAGTAAAGTCCAAGCACACGGCTTAAAAAAGAACCGTTGTTTAGTAACTTTGTTTCTGAATTATCTAAAGAGGTCTAAAGTGGCATATAAAAATGAGAAAATATAAAATTAGAAATTAAAAAACAGGACCAGGGACATGACCTAGTGATAGAGTGCTTGCCTACCATGCATGAAGCCCTGGGTTCAATTGGTACCACATACACAGAAAACGTCAGAAGTGGTGCTGTGGTTCAAGTTGTATAGTGCTAGTCTTGAGAAAGCCCAAAGACAGTGCCTAAGCCCTGAGTTCAAAAAAAAAAAAGAAATAAAAAAGCAACAGAATGAGAAAGAAAAGCAATGGCAGGATAAACTATCCTAAATATCAGAGGTATTAGAAGTAGCCAATGAAGATGTAAAATAGCTAAAAATGAAATGTGTCATCGTGCATTCATGACCATTTGTCATTAAATGGAAAAGTGTCAATCTTAGCAACTCAAGGGAAAGTTTCATCAAAATGCATAAATAAATAAACAGCACCACATGGAATAAAGTACTAATTGAAAATATACAACTAAAATTACAAGAATTAATGTAAAAATTGAATGGAGCCAGAAATCATAGGCTCATATCAGTAATCCTCCATACTCAAAGTTTAGAGAGAAAGCATCATCACTTCTAGTTAGTCCAGCAGAACATTTGAAAATAAGGAGTAAGACATATTGTTACAATATTTTAGCTTGTTATCTGATATATTGTATATATGTTTATTTGTTTATTTGAAATAGGATAGGGAAGGGCGAAAATAAGATCAGGGGAGGGGGTGAGGGAGGGAATTGGGGACAAAAATATGAGAAGGGGTAGCAATGATTGTTAAGTAATGTATCTTCTATCTGGCGAATATAATGTAACCCTTTTATTGATTACAATAAAAATATAAAAAATAAGGATTAAGAGTTGTGCTTGGTGGTGTTTTAATAGTAGAGTATTAGTCATGCAATGTGAACAAGGGGAGGCTCTGTGTTCAACATCTATTAGAAAACAACGGTTGAACTTTGTGAACATAAATATGAAAAATAAGGAAGTTAGAAACGTGTATAGTCAAACAATTGATTTTTTTAAAAATACCTTTTTTATTTTTATTTATTTATTTATTTTTTTGCCAGTCCTGGGCTTGAGCTCAGGGCCTGAGCACTGTCCTTGGACTTTCTCAAGGCTAGAGCTCTACCACTTGAGCCTCAGCACCACTTCTGGCTTTTTTCTATGTATGTGGTACCGAGGAATCGAACCCAGGTCTTCGTGCATGCTAGGCAAGCACTTTAACCACTAGGCCAAACTCCCGGCCCCTAAAATACCTTTTTTATAACATATTTCATTTTCAAATATATTAGTAATAGAGCAAACCAATCACAAATCAAAAATGCAAAACCAAAAATAAAATTTGAATTAAGTTAATTTGGAAATGGAGAAATCAAAACTAGTAACTGTTTCTTTGAAAAAATAAAAAAATTGACAACCGTTTTGTGAGAAAATAGAGAAAACACATTAGCATCAGGACTGAAGCTGGTTTCCTCTATGATCTTTATGCATGAATAAATGTGCAAAACTGTATGCAATTGACAGTAAACTATCTTTCCAATAAGAAAAATTACTTCACACTCACTCCACTAAAAATAATGATTTGACTATTCTAACTCTGAACAGGAAATTGAAATTATTTTTATCCCAATCCTTCCATTAATTCTGTAAGCTGAGCAAGTTTCATAGATAAATTCTATTGAACATTTAAATTAACATTACTAATAAGTCTCCAAATGGCTTTTTTTTTTTTTTTTTTGCCAGTCCTGGGCTTGAGCTCAGGGCCTGAGCACTGTCCTTGGACTTTCTCAAGGCTAGAGCTCTACCACTTGAGCCTCAGCATCACTTCCGGCTTTTTTCTATATGTGGTACCGAGGAATCGAAGCTGGGTCTTCATGCATGATAGGCAAGCACTTTAACCACTAGGCCAAACTCCCGGCCCCATGGCTTTCTTTTTTCTGTTCCTTCAATTGAGAACTATCCATCATAAATAATGATTAAAGACCATTTTATGAGTAAATAGAAGTCAGCACAACATAAATGAAGACTTATCAGTATAATCAAGTATGGTTTGTATTCATCCTTATGAATTTACCTCTGCAGTAAAAAGTCAGTGATTTCAACAAACTAATAAAAAAAAACATCATTGTATCAAACAGTTTTGTAAAAGCATTTGTAATCATTCACTCTGTACTTAGGAAACAAACTCTAACAACTATAGGGATTATGGGAACTTACTTGACATTGTGTTGTATTTAGAATAGCTAACAGATAACATACATAATGGTGAAAGACTAAGACTGAAAAGGTAAAGCAAGAATTTTCATATATTATCTTCTATTAGTTTTAGGGTTTCAGAACTTTTATGTAAGTTTTAAATTCACTTTGATTTAATCTCATGTAGTACAAAACAAAGCTTCAATTTCCTTGTATTACTTGTGGAAATCTAGTTTATTTTATTGAAGATATTTTTGTTTCTGTATTGCACAGTTGGCAAACTGTAGGGTAATTCTGGGATGTGTGTCCTACGTTATTAGTTTATGCGATTTTAATATGTAGTTACAGATTATTTTGTCCACATTTTGCAAATCAATTTGAAGCCAGGAAGCAAAATATCTTTAGCTTTGCGATTCTTTGTATTGTTTGCTTCCTGGGAATTATTTTCACATCATACCAGGAAAATAATTTGGTTTTTCTTTTTACTATTGTTATTAAAATATCACTGGGCTTTTTGTATGGATTATATTGAATTTATGATGAGTCTTGTGTAGCAGGGCTAGTTTTGTAAAAAATATAATTATCCAAATACATGAATATGTGATACACTTAAATTTGTCTTCATCTCTTTCTGTTCATTTATATGTTCCATGTCTTTCAGAAACATCTTACAATCATTACTGTGCAGATTTCATGGTGCTTTGGTCAAATTTACTCCTCCATATTTTAATTTCAACTATTGTAAATACTTTGGTTACTCTTAAATTTTATTTTCTGATAGTTTGTTTATACAAATGCCATGGATATTTGCACATATATTTTCTTGTTCAGTAACTCTGACTATGGCCTTTATTATTATGTTGAAAATAATACACACTATTTCTTCTTTGGGGGATATATCTATAATATCTGTATTATACAACACATTCTTCTGGACTCTTTTGTTGAGAAGTTTTATAAATAACATTTTGAATTTTATCAAATAATCTTTCAGACCTAACTCTGCTAATGTGATGTGTCAAATTTATTGAATCAAGCACAATGAACAATCCTTGGATTTCAGATAAATTAAAATTTTTTATGATGACAAAATATAGACCTACCAGAAGAAGTGATGATTCATGTTAGCTTTGCTAATGATATTTTTAGAATCAATACACAAAGTTCCTGTTGAAATGATGGAAGTTTAGAATATTTGGCAGCTAACAGAAAATTATTATGTTTAAGAAAATCAAGTGAAAATAGATGAAAATCCTGACAAATTCTTTCAACTGCAAAGATGTCTGGTAGAAAATAATCATTAAAAAGTTAATCAATGTTATTAGACCTGAGAAACTATAACTTAAAGCCAATCCCAATAAGAAAATACTGTAAATCTTGCTTCTCATATGTCTGTAATAAAAGTAAATAATAAATGAAATAGCAAATAATAGTAAGAGAAATAATAGTTTCATAAAAAATGAAAGTGAGAGTGAGGAGAAAATAATGTTTATCTATTGAACCAGTGAATGAATTATGACAACAAATATTATTTGCCATTTTTATAATTATAAAAATTAAAAAGACTACTGGCTATCAGAAGTAAGTGGAAAGCCAGAGGGGAAGTATTGTTTTCTTTTTAAAAAAATTAGCTCTGAGGAGCTTTCTCATGACACAATATTTTTTTGTATATTGACTTTGCAACTCTAGTAAAATTGGCTCAGAGACAGCATCACCCAATAAAATGATAGATAGCTCCATTTATATGCTTTTTCAATTGTCTGTTTTGTTCATTTTAAGTGATACATAGGGCCGACCATTTGAAAAAATTAGGTTGGAAATACAATGGAACTTGATAAATGAACCTTGATAATCCTTGCATTATTTTTAAATAACATATCCTTATATTCATAAATATTCCTTTATCACACATTAAGTGCTGGGTATTCTAGATGTGAGTGGCTGGTGCCTGTAACACTTGCTATTTAGGAGGCTTAGATCCAGGGGACCCTGATGAAAAGTCAGCCTGAAAGCTGACAGCACCCCATCTCCAAAACAAATAACAAAAGCTTGCCTGATGTCATGGGGAGAGCATCCCTTGTGCCAATTTGAGAACCTGGTATGAGGGAAGAGTAAAAGTTCAGTCAGTTTCTAACAGTCTACATGATTACGATTTTATTATTACTACTGCCAACTATTAATAATTAAAAGATTATTTTTAAAAATTGCTGTGTAATGCAAAGACTCCCCATTCATATTGTTTTTATTTAACTAAGGGAATTAAGATCCAGTAATCCCTATGATAGATATACTAAGTAAACTTTTCATTTCTAAATTTGCTGTTCCTCTTGGGTCTATTGATGGTTCCAACAACAGCTCTAGTAAATAACTTCTCAGTAAGTATGTTTTTAATGAATTAAGTCATTGCAGTACAAAAAATTGCACCATCTGCCAGAAAACATAAAACATTGCCTATTTTAGTTAGCTTCGTACCTAGTGTCACTATTGATCTGTAAAAGAGACAATCACAGAGACTCAAGCAGTATTTAGCAACTTTGAGGGCAGAGTTCCTTTGAGAATAAAATTGTAGCTGCTGCAGGCTTCAAAACCATCACATGGTAAATATCTTTAGTCATGGGATTTCCTCTGCAGAATCTTAGAGCCCTTGAAAACAGGGATAAATTTGATGATTAAAAGCATCAGTTAAAATATGTCGTTCCATGTCTATATAAATAATTTTCTGATTTATCTTCTTGCATGTATAAATATGACATTTGTTTTGTCATTTTATACACTGTATTGCATGTTGTTTCCCAAACTTCTGTGATAATGTAATGGATGCATAAAAGCCACACATTTTTCAATATTGTTCATTTTATATTGAATCATGGGCATTATCATAAGGGCATACATAATACCCATGTATTTACATTTTAAAATAATGCAAAGTATAAAGTATATGATAGCATACTCTTCTTTCTTTCTTTCTTTTTCTATTTTTGTTTAGTCATGAGGCTTGAACTCAGAACCTGGGTGCTGTCCCTGAGCTCTTCAGCTCAAGGTTAGTACTCTACCACTTGAGCCACTTCCAGTTTTCTGGTGGTTCACTGGAGATGAGTCTCATGGACTTTAGTGCCTAGGCTGGTTTAGATTAGCAATTCTCAGATCTCAGCCTCCTGAGTAGATAAGATTACAGATGTGAGTCACCAGTGCCTGCAAACATACTATATATATATATATATACATATATATATATTTCTGTTTAATGACAAAATTTCAATTTAATATATGTGCATTATTAATTTCCTACTTTGTTTTCCACTGTATAATAATCATATGTTTTCAGAATATTAGCTATTTAGACATGTATTTGATACTTCAAATAGAGTATATTTAATGTCTCATATTTTTTTCTATGTTGAGAGAAAAATTTAAAAATGATAGTGGGTACATAGCAAATAATAGAAATTTAAAACTTATTTTTTATCGTAAAGCTGATGTATAGTGGTTAGAGTTATGTAAGTCAGGTAATGAACACAATTATAAGTTTGTTTATGAGCAGTGTCAAATCTTCCCTTATTCTTCCTAGACCCCCTCTTCCATAAATTGTGTAGTTCATTGTCAACATGTCACTTCTGCCTTCTTCTCACTTTGTACCTTCTCTATTTCTATTCTCTTTTTCCCCCCGCCCCAAACACAGCAGATACAGAAAACAAAAGCAGGGTCAAAAGAGAAAAATATAAACAAAAATAACATAAAACTTCTTATTTCCATTTCTTGGAATTCAATTCATTTTATATGATCATACCGCCATAGCTACTGTGTCTTTATGATCTTCCTATAAGAATACTTCATTAGGTCTCATGAATATCTAGAGTCTTTTATAATTTATTACATTAAGTGCATTTTTTGTCTTTTACCATCCAGTAAGTATACTAATAGACTTAAAGCCAGTTTTATTTTATTGTAAAGAGGTTACAGTTCCATGAAAGTAATGAGTTCATTTCTTCTTGAACCATATCACCTTCTACCTTATTTCCTCACACGCTTTATAATTACAACATATGAGGGAAAACCTGGGATACTTTGCTTAATACAATGTTTTTCCAATTCCATTTCCTTACAAATGGTGCAATACAATTGTTTAGGTGAATATACAATCTATAGCATTTGTCATTTATGTATATGTTGCATATTTTCTTGAGCCATTCCTTTGCTGAGGAACATCTGGGTTGATTCCATATCTTGGCTACAGTAAACAATACAATGATTGTGGTTGTGCTGGATAAATTAGCAAAAACTTATTTGGGCACTTGGGTTAAATGCTGGGTCATAAGGAAACTATGTTTAAACTTTAATGGAATCTCCATAATGCTTTCCTGAATGAACAGTTTACACTGCCACCAACAGTTTAGTAATATTCTCTTTTGGCCACATCCCCACCAGCATTTGTTGTTATTAGCTGGGATAATTGCTATTCCAACTGGGGTGAAATATAATCTTCATGTTTTGAATTGTGTTTATTTTATGGACAGAGATTCTGAACATTGTTTTCAGGTATCTTTTAGGCATTCTTCTTCTGAAAAGCATCTAAATATTTACCTTTTTATTAACTGGGTTGAGATTTTGAGGGTTAATGTTTGGATAATTAAATTAATTTAATAGCTCAATTAAATTAATTTTTATAGCTCAAGTTATATGTGAAACCCTTGTCAGCCATACAGCTAGTAAAACAATCTCCCTTTCTATTCATCTTGTTATTAATGTCTTTTTTTTCATGAAAAAGCTCTTCATTTTGATTGAAAGCCTTTTTTTTTTTGCCAGTCCTGGGCTTGAGCTCAGGCTAGTGTTCTACTAATTACAATAAAAATATGGAAAAAATTATACACTATGATTAAAAGGATTCATCACAGGGAGTCAAAGCTGGTTCAACATAGGCAAATCAATTAATATAATCCAACGCATCAACTTGAGCAAGGACAAAAATCACATGATTGTCTCAATACATGCAGAAAAGGCAGTTGACAAGATCCAACACTCCTTTATGCTAAAAGCTCTGGAGAAACTATGAATCCATGGAACATTCCCTAGTATAATAACGGCTATGTATGACAAACCCACAGCTAGTATTATACTTAATGGTGAAAAGCTAAAGCCATTCCCTCTGAAATCAGGAATGAGACAAGGATGCCCACTCTCTCCACTCCTCTTTAACATAGTATTAGAATTCCTAGCCAGAGCAATAAGGCAAGAAGCAAGCATAAAGGGGATCCAAATAGGGAAAGAGGAAGTGAAAATTTCCCTCTTTGCAGATGACATGATTCTATGTGTAAAGAACCCTACACACTCCACTCCCAAGCTCCTTGAGCTGATTCACAACCTTGGAAAGTAGCAGGGTATAAAAGTAACCCTCAAAAATCAACTGCCTTCCTCTATGCCAACAATGAGAGGAACAAGGTAACAATCAGGAAAGCAACTCCTTTTGCAATGGCCTAAAAGAAAATAGAGTACCTAGGAATTAACTTAACTAAGAATGTAAAGGACCTTTTTGATGAAAACTTTAAAACCCTGAAAAAGGAAATGGAAAAAACCTCCAATGCTACTGTATTGGAAGGATCAACATCATGAAAATGACAATCTTGCCAAGGCTATCTACAAATTCAATGCAATATCCATCAATATCCCAATGTCATTCTTTAAAGAAAGAGAAGAGGCAATCCAAAGTCTCATATGGAATAATAAAAGACCTGGTATAGCAAAAAGACTTCTTAGCAGAAAGAACAGCGCAGGAGCAATTTCAATACTTACACTCTATTACAGAGTTATAATAATCACTACAGTTTGGTACTGGCACAAGAACAGGCCTGAAGACCAATGGAATAGATCTGAGGACCCAGATATTAAACCACAGACCTATGGCCACCTAATTTTGGATAAGGGAGCAAAAAACTATAGAATGGAAGAAAGACAGCCTCTTCAACAAATGTGCTGGCAGAAATCCACTAGCTCAATGATATTCATTGCAGCACTATTTACCATAGCAAAGATATGGAACCAACCCAGGTGTCCCTCAGTTGATGAGTGGATCAAGCAGATGTGGTTTTTATACACAATGGAATTCTATGTTGCTGTGAGAAAGAACAACATCTCCTCATTTGTAAGGAAATGGAAAGACTTAGAAAAAATCATATTAAGTGAGGTAAGCCAGACTCAAAGGAACATAGGCCCAATAGTCTCCGTCATTTGTCATAATCATTAGAAACCTTGGGCTTTCCAAGCAGAGATTTACAATAGAACAATATCTAGAGACATAATGCCAAATAGTATGGCACTAAATGTAAGGACCTCCAGGATATAGAGACAAGCCATATAATGAGTGATTGTTTTCCTTAATGTATTATGTTATCTCTCATCTCTTTTGGCATCCAATGGTTATCTCATATTGTTACAATATTTTGCCTTGTTATCAGATATAATCTATGTGTGCTTAATTGGTTATTTTAAATTGGATAGGGAAGGGGGGAAATCAAGATGAGCATGGGGAGTTTGGGATGGAAATGGGAACTATGTCATGAGAAAGGATATGAATGTTTGTGAAGTTAGGCACCTTCTATCTGGTGAATATAATGTAACCCTTCTATTAATCATGAGAAAAACAAGAAAAAAAAAGAGTTATAAAACAAAGATAGAACATTAGGGAGAGCTTTTCTGACCAATTTACAATGAATGACACGAAATGCTTCATTAAAATTACTAAAATTACCAAAAATGTTTATGATTTTTCCATAATATTTAAAATATTTTTATTGTAAATCATAGATTTTAAGGTACAAAATATTTGTCCTAACATTCTCTTAATCTTATGCATTTCATATGTACAAGGAAATGGGAATTGTTGCATACTGATGACAAATTTTAATGAAATTTTTAACTTTATTTTTAGGTTATTAATTACCAAATTATCACTTTTCAGCTTAAATCAGGTTTGAGTTGTGAGAGTGTCAGTGGTAGCATCTATGGCAGTAATGTTACTTGCTTCTCAACATTACTGTTATCTATGGATAAAAAAAATTGAAATTTTTAGCAGCCTTTTTTCTTTTCATCTTCTGCATTTAGAATTCAACTTACACAGAGCTGAGAAAGCTCAACAATATATGGGAACTGTTATTTTTACTGCCTAAGACCTTTGTCCCACTTCTATAATTATAGTAAAATGTATACTCGTAAGTCCTACATATTAACCATATT
Source organism: Megascapheus bottae (assembly GCF_031878675.1). Classification (NCBI taxonomy): domain Eukaryota; kingdom Metazoa; phylum Chordata; class Mammalia; order Rodentia; family Geomyidae; genus Megascapheus; species Megascapheus bottae. The sequence continues at coordinate 14,115,538 of NC_143518.1, forward strand.
TATTCCTGTGATTGTTTTATTCATTTTATTTTACCTCTTATATTACACAACATACACATAGGCTGTGTCTTCTTTTTGTCATCTTATTAGTTTATCCTTAATTTACAAAATAGTTTTAATATATTTTCATAAACACTTGTAATGTGTTTTGATCAAATTCCTCTTCTCTATATACTTTCTTATCCTCCTCACTTTTAAAATACTTTATCTTTATGTGGTTATACAAAGGTGTTGCCATTGAACAAAGTAGTTTATGAATACAATGTCTTGATCAATGTTATAACTTTCTACAATCTCTCCCATTCCTCTCCTATCCAACCTTCCCTCACTCTTCTTAATTTTGTGTGATATACTTTGGAGTCTTGATTATATTTTCCCCTTCTCTTGATCAGTCACATACCCCTTAACTTTTGACACCAGCACACCCTTTCCAAACACCTGTTTCCAAATGTTTATTTTTCAGAACAGTGATGTTTGCCTAAGGAATTATACTGTTTGAAATATTGCTTGAAGCTAGTTTTTGCAGTTAAATCCTTTCTATGTACTCCCATACTACCCAATGTATTTACTTAAGAGTTGGTAAGCTAAATCTAGGAAAAAACCATGTATCCTTTATCTCTCTGGATCTGACTTAATTCATTTAACCTATATTTTCCCATGTCCTTACATGACTTAAGAAATGGTACAGTATCATTCTTTCTAATGAATGATATTGTAGATAGATGCATAGATAGACCACATTACGTTGATTTATTTTTCCATTGCTTCTTCGTTTTTAGAATGTTTCCATTGCTTCTTCGTTTTTAGACCACTGAGCTCTTGATGGATAAAGGCAGGACACAAAGTAAATAGTCATGAAATACATGTTATGTCAACAAAGGAGCAAATATACTCTCATGAAGCATAAGTGAGCAAGCTCCTAGTTGAGAGATGGATTGAAAGTTCTGACTTGTGCACAATCACTGAAGAATTCAGGAAGGGAAGAGGGCATTTTTCAGCTGTCCACTTTTTATTTTCAACTGACTGAGGGAAAACAATACTTCACTATTCGCTTTAAGCCAGGGACCAGTAATTACTATGCAACAAGCTAGTTCCATTAATTCTTCAAATATTATTTGAACATTGACTAGAAGACATGAACATTTGTGTGGAGAAGTTTATAAGGTGGCACTTTGAACCCTGATAATAAATGTACACTGGGAACAATCTACAATTTCTGAACACTGATAATAAATGCACACTGGGAACAATCTGCTCTTTCTGAACAATGATAATAAATATACACTGGAAACAATCTGCTATTTTAGTTATAAGAACTTTGATTTCTCATATTTGTGTCAGCTCCATAACAGGAAAAGGTCACAGAGTTACACAAATTCATTCCAATCTTTCTAGATGATAACATATTTTATTTGTTTTCTCCTAAAAGCAGTAAAATGCATATCTCTTCCAGAAGCTGTCAGTAAATTTTATGTGTGACAGGAGACAGGAACATTTTCATGTAAATGAAGAATAAAAAATTTATTTATAAAATAAGGTTTACCTCAATGTGATATGTAAAGTGATCATTTAATTTGATTTGTGCATAAAGTAATTAACCTATGTAGTTTAAACTGCTATTCCATGAAGCTTGTGATATTTTTATTTCTTTTTGATGAATGAGATAAATAGAAGCAAATAATTACTTAAGGCTATATACATGCCAAGCGTTCAACTCTGAGAAGCTGAGCATCATTACTAAAACCCTTAAAATTCCCTACAGATTAATAGCAGATCTGATAGAAAGGTATACTTCAATGCTCGTTGTGCCTGACATCTGAATGTATATATATTCCACAGACAAGGAGAAAACTTGAGAGCAACTGGAGAGAGAGAGAGACAGAGACATCGCGAGGGAGCGACAGAGACAGAGAGAGAGAGAAAGTGAGAGAGAGGTAGAGGTGTGTAGGAGAGAGGCAGAGGCAGAGAAACAAAAATAGAGCAATAGATAGAGAGACAAAGAGACAAAACAGTAGTGCAAAAGACACAGAAACAAAAGGAATTCATGGTTTATACAAAAGTATATGCACAGTAATGTAATGAGTATAAACACAAATCAAACAGCAGTAAAAAGGTGACTAATGCCTCCATTCTTTGATCTGAATAAAAGTTATGCATGCAACACAAAATGTACTTTTCTGCATGAGTTGGGTAAAAGAGCCGATGACACCAATTCACAATTTGTGGAATAGGAATTACAGGAGTTGCATGACTATTCAGCTGTATTGTGATAAATAATTTTTACAAAGGAGGTTAAACAATCCAAACTCCAGTTTCAGGATACAGAGCATGAATGCACAGAAATGGTAAAACACAGACATGAGAAAGGAAATTGTTTCTTAGATGGGATCATCCAAAAAAATTGAGAGAGCTCAAGGATGAAATTGGGAAGCTGACGAGAAAATCTGTTACTTCAAATAACCACTGAGCTCAAGATTGATCACTATAACGCAATTGAAGTAGTTCAAAGAGGGATAGAGTCTTATGTGTAAATTAATGGAGAAGTTTGTGTTCTCTAACAACTTATAGAACTGAACACAAATAAAATACTCTATCATAATGGAGAAGTTTGTGTTCTCTAACAACTTGTAGAACTGAACACAAATAAAATACTCCATCATGACCATAAACAGCATAATTCCTCCACAGGGGTATCATGTCCACTCATTTTACTGGGACCACTTGTACTGAAAAACAAAAATGCCAAGGAAATGAATCCATAAAACAAACTTTATTTCTTTAATTGTACACATAACTCTTCCTCAAAGTTGGTTTAAAAAAACAACAGAGTTTTGGAATACTTAAGACAACATAGTTATAAGCATATCTATTCAAATAAGAGAAAGATATATAATGGGAATCAATCACAAAAAATAGCTAAGTATCACATCAGTCACATAAAAATTAAGCAAAGTAGATAAACAGATTCTACCTGAGTAAAAATATATCAATTCATAAGGAAAATTAACTGTGATGTATCCATGGATAAATGGTGAAAGGGAGAAAAAAAATTCAGGCCACAAAAAGTAGAAAAGTCAGCCTGTAGAATACTGTATGTACATAATGATGAATCATCCACATCACATGGCAATTAATATAATGATAAATATATAGCTTAGTAAACTACTAGGAAATAGGACACTGAGGGTGTGCCTTTGATATATATATATATATATATATATATATATATATATATATATATATATGTATTGGTCTCCTCTTAATGACCAGCAAAAGATGCACAAACTTGCTCTATTATACCAGCCATGAGGCTCTGTCTCTTCACTGGCCCAGAAACAATGGAAATGTATGGATCTAACCTGAGCTGTGTATATATTGCCCTTAGATGATGATGATGATGATGATGATGATGATGATGATGATGATGATGATGATGATTACATAGGTCTTGAACTCAGGGCCTGGACACTGTCCCTCAGCTATTCACCTCAAGGTTATTACTCTACCACTTGAGCAACAGTGTCACATCCAGTTTTCTGGTGGTTAATTGGAGATAAGGAGATAAGATTCTCATGGACTTTGTTGCCCATTCTGGCTTTGAACCACAGTCCTCTGATTTCAGCCTCCTGAATATCTAGGATTGCAGGCATGAACCACCAGCATCTAGCAATCTTACTTATTTTTCTAACTAAAATGAGAATCTGACAGACACAATTGCAGTAGAAATAGAGATGTATTAACAAGTAATGATAAAACAGAAAATCTCATCAAGATCAGTTACTTAATATGCCACACAAAATAGAAAAGAATAACTGAAACAACAAGCAAAGAATACCCAAAGAATATTTATTTCCATATTAATATAAAATAATATAAATGATGAAATAAACTCCATGATATGAGAATAAAATAGGTCTATTTGTTTTTGCTGTTTTTTAATTTTTTGATGGTTCTCCTTTTTTTAACCTCATGATTTATGTATTCAAGTATACATCTTTGGAAGTTCTGGGGGCGTGAAAGGTGAAAAAACGCAGCAAGAGAGTTCAGTGGACACTGATGAAAGGCAATTATATAGCTCAAAGATGGAGATGGGAGGGAAAGCCTGGAGAGAGTAAGGGAAAAGAGGGACAGCTTATAAAAGGACCTGTACTCATTACCTGCCTCCTGTAATTGTAATCCCTCTATATGTCACCTGTGTAATAACAATAATGTAAAATTTTAAAATAATATTATTTTCCCTACACAGAATAGAGATGAGTGGGTCAGATCTAACTGAAGAATATAAAAGAATCTCTAATGGTGGGAAAGAAGAAAAACGCTTAGAATTCATAGCTTTCTAAAAGAAGTAAACTAATTTTCAAAGTTCATCATTAGAGTGTTGAAAAATCAGATAATAAAGGCATATAAAAATGTAAGTTGAATTTCCTTAAAATCAGGAGTGACACAAGGATGCCAACTCTCTCCACTTACTTTAACATAGTATTAGAATTCTTAGCAAGAGCAATAGGCAAGAAGCAAGCATAAAGGGGATGGAAATAGGGAAAGAGGAAGTGAAACTTTCCCTCTTTGCAGATGATATGAACCTGTATTTAAAGAACCATATAGATTCCACTCTTAAGCTGCTTCAGCTGATTAAAAATTTTGGCAATGTATAAAATTAACCCTCAAAAATCAGCTGCCTTCCTGTATGCGAACAATGAGTGGAACGAGGCAACAAGCAGGAAAGCAACTCCTTTTGCAATGGCCTCAAAGAAAATAAAGTACTTAGGAATTAACTTGACTAAGAATGTAATTGACCTTTTTGATGAAAACTTTAAAACCCTAAAAAAGGAAATTAAAGCAGAAGTGAGGAAATGGAAAAAACCTCCCATGCTCCTGGATTGGAAGAATTAATATCGAGAAAATGCAGTCATGCCAAGGGCTATGTACAAATTCAATGCAATACCCATCAATATCCCAACGTCATTCTTTAAAGAAATATAAGAGTACACCATGCTTTCAATTGGCTGTCCCTCTCTCACTTTATCTGAATCACCAGCTAAGTTTTTGCTAGTTATTGGAAATGAAATCTTTTCTGCCTGTGCTAGCTTCGAACTAGATTCTCCAGTTTTTGGCCTCCTGAGTTAAATGTTACAGATTTAAGTCACTGGTGTCCAAATATATTCTTTATTAGTGTTTTAAGAACTTTATGTTTAATTTATGTATATCATAGTGATTCAATTTGGGTAGATTTTCAAGCTTGTTGCAGTATGAATTTTCAAAATATACTCTTTATTGTACTGATAGTATTCCGATGTGGTAACTGCATTTCTAACCTTAATTCATTTTGGCATTTAGTAGTGTTTTGGCTTTGAACAAGTCTTTGGAGGTCCTTACAGAAAGCACTAATAGTCACACACACACACACAAACACACACACACACACACACACACACACACACACACACACACACACACCTCCTCCCCCACAGGACTCACTTTAGTAAATAAAGTAAGAGTGTTTCAGGTAGTCTATGGATTTTGGTAAAATGTGAAATTTGCTGCTAGAAGATGACATAATCTGCAGATTTTTGTTCTCTTCACATAGATTTTTGTTCTCTTCACATAGAACAATTTGTGAAGAGATTTTAAAATTTATTTAAGGAAAATTACATTGGGCTAAGTTGAAGTAACAGTCAAAGCAAAGTTGAATACCTCGGCCAATTTTTGTTAATATGCATTTAAGAATATCTTTGATTTTGCTTTTTATATCAGGATAATTACTTTATGAAGTTATAATTTATTGTAACATCGCTAAACCTATATAAATATTCACTCATATAGATATACTCATATATATGATGCTGCAAAAAATAATAAATATAAATTATATATGTGTAAATGTCTAGCCTCCTTGACATTATCTGTGATTGATGAAAGATTAATATATTGTTTATGGTAGAGGCTGTGCAATCATAAAATTCTCAAGGGAAATGCCTCTTAATTTTTGAAGACATCACCAAATAAATTATAGATTTTTATTAGTAATTTCTTTCTTTTTTTTTGTGTTGCCAGTCTTGGGCCTTGAACTCAGGGCCTGAGCACTGCCCTTGGACTTTCTCAAGGCTATTGCTCTACCACTTGAGCATCAATACCACTTCAGCTCTTTTCTATGTATGTGGAATCGTGGAATAGAACCCTGGTCTTCATTCAAGCTAGGCAAACACTCTACTACTAGGATAAACACCCAGCCCCATTTTATTCCTTTCTTATTTACCTTTTTTCATGAATTTAACTTACATGATATTGTATGCTTTAAAGAGCAAATACCATGACTGGTTTTATTTAATGATATATATTATTATTATTATTATTATTATTATTTTATTTTTTTAGAAAGACTCAAATCCAAAATGATAGTTTGTTTTTGTACAATGGGAATTTATTGAGATAGACACTGAGATAAATTATCAGTAAGTCAACACGAATATACTATTCTCATTTAAGCCTATATAAATTTCAGTGAGAAATGTAAAACATTAAATGTTAGAAAATACAAATTTTTTGTCAATTAGTAATAAGCACTGCTTGAATAAAATGCTCATGTAATTAAATCAGGGGTATGAAAACTAAAATAATACAAAATGTATGTGAACTTCTTGTGAAATTTTCTTCCTTTCATTGAGTTATATACCAATTACTATGTATATAGCACATTAAAAAAATTACCATTAAGGTGTTATATACAGAGGTTACAGTTACATTTGTCAGATAGTGGGTACATTATTTCTTGAACATTCTTACTCCTTCTCATGTTTTCCTCCCAGTTTCCCTTCCTCAAACCCTCCTAAGTTGTAAAGTTAATTTGCCAGATATTTTCTCGCCAATTTCATTGTTACATTGATTCACTCTTTGTCCTTTGTCTCATCTTGTTTTTCTCCTTCCCTTCTCCAATTTGAATAAACAAATAAACATATATACAGTTGGTTTTCCCCATTTGTAATCATTTTTACACAAGTAAGATTTTCCTTGAAGAGGATCACAATAGCTCAATAGCTATGTGTTTATGACTGTATTAGTTGATGCTAATAGAAATGAACTGCAGGATATGGAAACAAGAGGTTTATCTTTGTGGTTGTTGTTTATAATGTACTATGTGAAGTCATTTCTTTAATCCTGTTTTCCCCTTATGTTTATACTCCTTATGGTTTACTGTATCTAACTTTGCTAAGTAACACATATTTTTAATTAAAAATTTATTAACATTGATTTTTACATCATATTTCAAATGACATGTTTAGCAAACAATTATTCAAGAAGGGAATCTCTATGTACAATCACAGGCACTTAAGTTTCAGAACATAATCAAAATTAGGTTAAGGGTTTGTATATCATAGATACGTATTAATGTAATAAAATGTTATGTCTATAGAGTCATGTTTTTATGCTATGTGGTTGTGCTTATATTTCCTGTTCCATGTCCATATCATTGGGTATGCAAATATTGAGTCCTCACTCTTGCACTATTTGGATCTAATAGCCACATATTAAGGATACCATGCTCCTTTTGTTCCTTTGGTCTTGACTTGTACCAACATGATTTGCTCTAGATTCATCCACTTCCCTGCAAATGCCATTATTTTATCTTGTCTGTTGGCTATGTAGAATTCCATTGTGTATATATACCACATTTTCTGTATCCATTCATCTGCAGTAGGGCATCTGGATTGTTTCCATCGCCTGGCTATTGTTAATAGTGCAGAGATAAAGCATAGCTGAGCAGGTGTCCTTATCATATCTTGGGTTATGATGTTCAGGATAGATACACATGAGTGGTATGGCAGGATTGTAGGGAAAGTCAATTTTCAGTTCCTTAAGAAACCTCCACACTGCTTTCCAGAGTGGCTGAACTACTTTACAATCCCATCAGCAGTGTAGTAGGGTTCCTTTTTCTCCACAACCCCACCAGCAACTGTCATTGTCTGAGTTCAGAATGAATCTTGGCCATTCTTGTTGGGGTAAGGTGGTATCTTAGGGTTGTTTTTATTTGCATTTCCTTTATGACCATGGATGATGAGCATATTCTCATATGCTTTTCTGATATTTTAATCTCTTTTTCTGATAAGACTCTCTTTAGTTCCCTTGCCCATTTAGTAAATAGTTTGTTGGGTTCGTGGGGGGGGGGAATTAGTTTCTTGAGTTCCCTGTAGATACTGGATATTAAGCACTTGTCAGATGTATTATTGGTAAATATCTTTTCCCAGTTGGTTGTCTGTCTCTCTACTTTTGTGGCTATGCTTTTATCTTTGCAGAAACTTTTTATTTTTATGTAGTCCCATTTTTCAAGTTGCTCTCCAATCTGCTGTGACTCTGCGATTCTGTTCAGGAACCTTTTGCCTGTGCCTACGAGTTCCAGTGTCTCTCCTCTCTATCATGTAACAGTTTCACAGTTTCTGGTCACAAGTTAATGCTTGTGCTTGGCGAAAGACTAGGGTCAATTTTTAGTTTTCTTTGTGTAGCTGCCCAGTTTTGCTGGCACCAATAATTGAATAGGCTGTGTTTGTTCCACTGTATATCTTTGGCTCCTTTGTCAAATACAAGTTGACTATAGGTATGTGGTTCTAGTTCTGGATCACACCAATAGAGCTTAGGATAAGAATCATGATAATTTCTCTGCACTGCGGAGAAAGTGTTTGACAAAATACAACATCCATTCATGTTGAAAGCACTAGAAAAAATAGGAAAAAAGAGGTACATTCCTTAAAATAATTAAAGCCATATATGACAAACCCACAACCAGTATTATACTAAACGGTGAAAAACTGGAACCATTTACCTTAAAATCAGGAGCTAGACAGGGATGCCCACTCTCTCCACTTTTCTTCAGTATAGTGCTAGAACCCTTAGCCAGAGCAATAAGGTAAGAAAAGGACATCAAAGGGATCCACATAGGGAAAGTAGAAATTAAACTATCCCTATTTGCAGATGACATGATCCTCTACTTGAGTGAACTAATAAGCTCCACTCCCAAACTCCTAGAATTAATAAACTACTTTAGCAAAGTGGCAGGATACAAAAATTAACCTTCAGAAGTCAGTAGCCTTCTTGTACACCAACAATACACAAACAGACGGCCAAATCAAGAAAATGATTCCATTCCTAATAGCCCCCAAAAGAATAAAATACTTAGGAATTAACTTAACCAAAGATGGAAAGGAACTATTCAATGAAAACTATAAAAGCCTAATGAAAGAAATTAAAGAGGACACCAGGAAATGGCAAGACATCCCATGCTCATGGTTAGGGAGAACCAACATAGTGAAAATGGCTATACTGCCAAAATTGATATGCAAATTCAATGCAATCCCCATCAAAATTCCAAAGACATTCTTTACTGAAATAGAAGATACAATCCAAAGGTTCATATGGAACAAGAAAAGACCTAGAATAGCCAAAACAATTCTAGGCAAAAAAGTGCAATGTTGGTAGTATTACAATACCAGACTTCAAACTCTACTATAGAACCATAATAATAAAAATAGCATGGTATTGGCACAAGAACAGACCAGAAGATCAATGGAACAGAACAGCAGATCCAGAAGTAGAACCGCATACCTAATGGTATATTATTTGTTACTAATGTGTGTGTATGTGCTACTTTTGTATTTTAAACAGAGCTTGGGCCCTGTCTCTGAGCTTTTTATGCTCAAGGCGAGCACTTTACAACTTGAGACATAGCTGCACTTCTGTTCTGATTTTCTTTTCTTTTCTTTTTTTTTTTTCTTTTTAATTTGCCAGTCTTGGGGCTTGTACTAAGGGCCTTAGCACTGTACTTGGGCTTTCTCAAGGATAGCTCTCTCTCACTTGAATCACAGCATCACTTCTAGCCTTTTTCTGTGTATGAGGTACCAAGGAACAAACTAAAGTCTTTCACCATGCTAGGAAAGCTCTCTACCACTGAGCTACCATCCAGGCCCCTGTAGTTTTTAATTGGAGTTAAGGAACTCCTTTCTGTGTCATACCTTGATTCTAAGATCTCAGTTTTAAGAGTGGCTAAGATTATTATTATTTCTCTACTTTATCAACAATATTTTTATATTTATTTAAATAATTAACAAATGCTTGTGAATTCGTAATTATATAGGTACCAAAACTTAGTATGATGTAAAAAATGTCGTATACATCCTTATACTTAGGTTTCATAAATTTTAGTCTGAAACCACTAAATGATGAATATCATCATCTGTTCTTAGTAAGGAGGATTTTTATGCACCAATAGATTATAACACAAAGTTCAATACAAGATTTGAAGTATCTAATTTGAATTGTAAAGAAGGAATTCACAACGTTATTTGTTTGACTCAAATGTATTCTCTTGGAAAACTAAAATACTTAATGTAATTAATGAAATATAAATATTTTGTACTGAAGAACTAATATAATTACTGCAGAAGCTATAAATTTAAATTTTAAGAGGCTAATCTATATTTGTTTCCTTTTTTTGCTAGTTCTGGGCCTTGAACTCAGGGTCTAAGTACTGTCCTTTAGCTTTCTCAAGGCTAGAGCCCTACCACTTGAGCCACAGCACCACTTCTGGCTTTTTTCTACGTATGTGGTACCAAGGAATCAAATCCAGGTCTTCGTGCATGTTAGGCAAGCACTATATCTCTAGGCCAAACTTCCCACCAAATAATTTGCTTTTTTAAAAAGATCAAAGTAGATATTTTATTTTAGTTCAGTTATAGTTATGATTTTTCTTGTCCACATTTATTAATAATTACCAGGTCTGCATTATTATATGAGTATTATGGAAAATTTCAATAAATCTATGTAGAATTTTAACAGATTATGAAAATCATAAATGTCATATTTTTATTAGTATTTCTCTTTTCATCCAACTAACAAAATTATTAATCACACATTTATAGAGTGAGAAAGAGAAAGTGGAAAAATGAGAGACATGTATGTTGGTTTAAATATGAATACTTAATACGTGCATTATTTCATTTTGCCATTTACAAATACAGATATACCATTATATGGATAAAAATTTTGGAATTATTAAATCAATATAAATTTGAGATTAATTACAGTTTTTATAATGACTGAATTTTCCACCAATTATTATTGTTTTTATATTAAAATATTTTATTAACACTGTTTTCTATATTATAGTTCAAATATCATGTTGTTGTTGTTGTTGTTGTTGTTGTTTTGCCAGTTGTGGGGCTTGAACTCAGGGCCTGAGCACTATTCTTGAATTTTTCTCAAGGCTAGAACTCTACCACTTGAGCCACAGCACCACTTCCAGCTGTTTTCTATGTATGTGGTACCAAGGAATCGAACCTCGGTCTTTGTGCATGGTAGGCAAGCACTACTCCACTATGCCAAACTCTCGGCCCCTCAAATATCATGTTTAACAAACATGATTTCAGAAAGGAACCACTGTCCAATCACTGGCACATACATTTTAGAATATAATTAAAATTAAGCTGAGAGTTTGTATGTCATAAATACATATTGACCTATGTAATATAACACTATGTCTGTAGAGCATATATTCCATATGTCTATGTAGTTTTGTTTATATCTCCAAGACCATGTCTATAACCTTGGGTGCCCAAATATTGAGTCATCACTCTTGTACTGTTTGGAACTAATATCCACATATCAAGGAGATCATGTGTCATTTTTCCCCTTTGGTTTTAACTTATCTCATGCAACATTATTTGCTCTAGTTTCATACACTTCCATGAATTATTTTAAAGTTTGAATAAAATACTGTTAAATTGTAAAACATGATTAATGTATATATAATATGAAGCAAGATCATTTTGTTTTGTAGCCATAAGGCTTTAACATATTTCATTGTATGATTATCCACAAACCAGGCTATTTATATTAAATTTCTCACTAAGTACACCTTCAACTATTTTTGTTGTTGTTATTAATTTAACTTAATTGTCCAGGTGACAGAGAGATTATAGTTACATATTTAAAGCAATGAGTATATTTCTTGAAAAATGCTACCCTCACTCTCTCTTTTCTCCTACTTTCCTCCAACATATTTGAGTCAATGATATTATCCAGAGTTCACAGCCCAAAAACATTTACGGAATTGAAATGGCTAATGTTTCAATCATTACAATTGTCTTCTTTAGTCTGCCCTGAGATTGATGGATCTTTCAAATATATCATCACTCACTGATTGCTGCATACTAAACTTGTGCATATAGAAACTTATGTAATTTATGTTTATTTATTGCTATGAGCTTCTATTGTTTAATTTCATAATTTCATTTCACTAAAAACCTAGCCCTCTCCAAAATTACCTCATAAGCTTTGAGAAACACACTAATGTTAATTGAGAAGGAGGAGAAAAAGAAGTTGTGTATAGTAAGGAAAAATGAAAAAATAGTAGATTCTGTGCTCCTTCAATTGTTTACCATTTAATTGATTAAAAATTCTGGCTTCAAAGTTATGGCCATTCCCGTAATTCAGGACATTAAAATGTTCCAGCTGAAACGAAAATAATGAGATTTGTGATATGTGGAAGCTATACAGCAAGTTTATTTTTTTCTAAAATCTGATTAGAAATGTAACAGTTAAGTACAATAAAATTATGAAACATTGATATTGATTATCTGTTGTGCTTCTTAAGATCAGTATGCTTACACAGGTATAATTGGAAAGTCAATGCTACTAAATACATTTAGATTGTATTTGCAGAATAGTGCATTAAATACACTCACGCGCATGCGCACACACACACACACACGCACACACGCACACACGCACACACACATTTGTGAGTCATGGGGCTTGAATTCAGCCTGGGCACTGTCCCTAAGCTCTTCAGCTCAAGGCTACCACCCTACCCTTGAGCCAAGCCTCACTTCCATTTTCTAGATGTTAATTGGAGATAAGAGTCTCAGGTCCTTTTTATGCCCGGGCTGGCTTTGAACCTTGAACTTCAGTTTTCAGCCTGCTAAGTAGCTAGCATTACAGGTGTGAGCCACCGCACCCGGGTTAATAATATACTTTTTAATATTTTGTTATCTGCAAATTTAATGAATATCAACACATTTAAAATTATAAGCTTGCAAATGCATCAATGTAGGAACCAGTGCAATCGTAACTTTTAATAGATTATATGACTTTTTTTTATTGGCCAATCTCAGGCTTGAACTCAGGGCCTGAGCACTGTTCTTGGGCTTTCTCAAGGCTAGATCTCTACTATCTGAGCCACAGATGGTACCAGCACCATCTGTGGCTTTTTTTTTTCTATGTATGTGGTACCAAGGAAATGAACCTTGGCCTTTGTGCATGCTAGGCAAGCACTCTACCACTAGGCCAAACTCTCTGCCCTATATAATTTTCTTCAGTGTAAATTGATAGCCCCCCAAAACTGGCATTTTCAGCAACTAAACCCACTTCTTTTAAAAACTGACTGCTTTGACCTGGAAGTGTGGCCTAGTGATAAAGTGCTTGCTTAGCATGCATGAAGTCCTGGGTTCCTTCCCTCGACACTACACACACAGAAAAAGTCAGAAGTGATGCTGTCATTCATGTGGTGGAGTACTAGCCCCAGAACTGAAAGAAAATAGATGGCTTTATTAGTTATACAGAGTTCAGTATTTCCAATACTAACAGGTACCAATTCATTTTCTTGTGAGAACACTATATGCATTTGTACATTTAAAGAAATTCTGATAGTTAAAATTTAGATGAGCCACATACATGTGTTCATACTCAATTCAATTAATATTGTAATAGTTCAATGAATTTGCAGCTATTATGTGACAATTATGAAGTAAAATTTCATGAAATTATTCTTCATTTCTAACTTATTGTGAAATGAATACAACTGAATGCACAGTAAACACTTATGACAATAAACACTATGTGGATGCAAATAATAGAAACTAAAAAGTCCACAATTTCTGTAGGCAAGTATACAATCTTAATAAAATAATAGAGGCTTGTTAAAGCCAAAATGCCCATTTTCAAAGCAATGTTTTGGCTGCACTTCCTACAGCCCTTTGAGTGTTCTACAAAGTACTGGTGCCTCTGAAGGGGCCAGGTTAAATTAAATTCTAATGACTGTAGCTGCTTCATTTAAAGACATCCAAAGGTTATGATGGGGAAACATTTATGTTCTGTGATAACATTCTAAGTAAAATGCCCTACTTAGACAGCTACAATAATGTTCTTATTTAATGTAAGCACTCCACATCTGGATGGAGTCCAAAGATGCCGGTAGGTAAAATTTTCTCATTATGATCATTGTACCACCAGCTTGTGTTCCATGTTTGCTTGTTGTTTGTTTTCACAGAAGTTAATGAATGCAAGGGCTAGGTGTAACTCAAATGAATCTTCTTCAGGAAGTGGAAAATAATAAACTTTACCCTCAAGTTTCTAATTTACATGCAAACTCTAATTCCTTGTGACTTTTTACACTTTCCTCACAATTAAAATAGATGAGTAATGATGTAGTTTACAATATTGCAACAAAAGCAACTTAACAACCAGACTAAAATTCCAATCATGTTAAACTTACATGGCAGAATTTCTTTTTCAGCTCATGTATTTTGTGCTTCCTGGTGAACTGCAAAGATCAGTATGATTTCTTTTATCATGCTCTTTACCCTTTTGTGATCACCATTCTTTTTATCTCTTCTACCGATGACCACATGATTTGAAACTTGTCTCCCTATGCTTAGATTATTGTGCTTTATATAGTTATTATATTCCATGCCATTCATGTTAAAAACAATGGGATTTCATCTATTTATTTTCAGCAGAGTAGTGGTCCATGATATGAGTGTATGTATACTGTATTTTCTTCTTTTAATGTAGTTTTCTAAAATTTCATTTTATTGTAAAGTTAATGTACACAGGGCTTACAGTTACATAAGTAAGGAAATAAGTAAAATTCTTGTCAAATGTTGTTATCCCCTCCTGCATTTTGTTTCTCACACTTTCCCTTCCTTCAACTCCCCTTCCTCCCTAATTGTAAAGTTCATTTCTAACATAATATTTTGTGAGTATTTCGGTGCCTTGGTTCATCCTTTGTTCTTTGTCTCACCTTTGTCTCTGGTAAATGCCTAGATGTGGGATTGTTGGGTCATAGGGAAGGTATATGTTTGAGAAGGCTCCATACTGATTTCCAGCTAGGTGAACAAGTATAGGTTCCCACCCATAGGGTAGTAGTGTTCCCTGTTGGTCACATCCCCACCAGCATGTGTTATTAGATTTATTGATAATGACAGTTCTAACTGCAATTAGGTTAAATGTCAGCATTGTTTTGATTTGCATTTCTCTCATGGCCCGAGATCTTGAACACTTCTTCATGTGTCTGTTAACCATTCTTAATTACTCTTCAGAAAAGTGTTTCTTAAAGTCTTTATTCCACTTATTAATGGAGTGGTTGTTTCTGTGAGGATTTGTTTTTGAGTTCTAAGCATGTTTTAGATATGAGGTGTCTGTTGTATAGCTAGTGACAATGTTTTTTGCAAACGATGGACTTTTGATCTTGCTAACTATGTCTTTTGCTATTCAGAGGCTTTGAAGTTTAATGCAAACTCATTTATTCACCCTTTCTTTGATTTCTTTTGTTTCTGGGCCCTTATTAAAAGTTTTGGACTGTGATGAGTTGAGGGTATCTGATTTTATATTGAAATATTTTATCTATTTTAAGGTCATTCTGGTGCACGGTAATATATAAGAATCCAACTTCATTTTCCTGCACATGTATGTAGACATTTCTGCCAGCACTGTCTTTCATCTATCCTGTATTTTCTCCTTTCATTTGAAGGAAATTTAGGAGGTTTTCATTCCTGTCATGTGTGAGTACCTGCCTTTCACATGGGAGTGCAGGTGTGTCTCCTGCAGTGATGGAAGCATAATGGTTTCATTTATTTCTTGAGTGTATGTCCAGAAATGAAATTTCTAGGTTTCATGGAATTTGTATTTTACATTTTTTGAGAACTTCCATATTGTTCTCTGTAATCACATCCCTTTCCATTCTCAGTCTTCTAAGTTCTCTGTCTTCATATTTTTCAACAGTGTTTGCTGTCTTTTATATTTTTTGTGATAGTCCTTATTACATAAGAAGATATCTTGGTGTATTTTTATTTGCATTTCTTTCATGATAAGTGAGGGATAATTGCTGTCGCTGTTTTCTTTAATAGTAGTGTAGACAAAATATCTGTGGATAGTAAGTAGAAGAAAACAAAATCCCATTTAGATTAGCAGTTTCTTTAAATATGATCGCCAGAAGAAAATCATTAGCATTTGTATTAAAAGTTTATAATTGCATACAAAAAGAGAAAAAAAATGACTCTTTCTTTGAATGATGGAATTGAAGATCATCTTGTTAAGAAAATTAAGCCAAATTGAGAAAGACAATATCCTATATTTTCTCTGCTATGCAGAATCTTATTTTTTTAATGGCATGAAATTGACAGATGAACACTTGGAAAGAGGAAGTATCTTCTCAATCTCACCTTCCAAATTTCCATAGCAGATTATAAATTCTGGAGATCCATACATGAAGTATTTCAGGATGTCTCACCAAAGGAGATTGTCACATGGTAGAGTTACAGCAGGAATTGATTTAGTACAACAGAATAACAAGAAATGGAAAGGAGAAACATTCCTTCTTCTCCATGAAGGAAAATGGGAGGTAAAGACTTTGAAATGGGCAGCTGTGCTTTGCGCACTTTATTCTTCCTGGGATGGAAAATTACAGGTGGTCATGTCATTCTAAAATATAGAGACATCTCTTATTTACTTAAACTATTGGGAAAGTAGATGAGTACTTGGATTTTCTTGGCCTTTCAGTTTTCTGTCTCTCTAATTTGAGGATCCTTGTGGTTACTTAAGATCTCAAGGAAGGGGCTGGGAGTTTGGCCTAGTGGTTAAAGTGCTTGCCTAGCATGCATGAAGACCCGGGTTCGATTCCTCGGTACCACATACATAGAAAAAAGCCAGAAGTGGTGCGGAGGCTCAAGTGGTAGAGCTCTAGCCTTGAGAAAGTCCAAGGACAGTGCTCAGGCCCTGAGCTCAAGTCCAGGACTGGCAAAAAAAAAAAAAAAAAAGATCTCAAGGAAGAGGGCAGAAGATGAAGCTGTCTCCTTTTTTTTTTTTTTTTTTTTTTTTAAATGATAACTTCACATAGGAAAGTAGATGTGCAAGCCGGGGATGCTACT
Organism: Megascapheus bottae; assembly: GCF_031878675.1. Classification (NCBI taxonomy): domain Eukaryota; kingdom Metazoa; phylum Chordata; class Mammalia; order Rodentia; family Geomyidae; genus Megascapheus; species Megascapheus bottae. The sequence goes on from NC_143518.1 coordinate 14,132,730, forward strand.
TCTTTTCTCTTTTTGCTTCCTGGTTTTAATTCCTGAGTTGCTACCTATTGATATTTTCTACAAATAATATACTATTCCAGTCTTTAAATCCTTAGAATGAGAAGGAGAGGAAAATGCAGAAAGGGAGTGTAATCTACTCAAAGAATGGCTGCATCATAATAAAACCCATTATTTTATACAACTAGTATATGCTAACAATTAATTTAATAAAAATGCATACTGTTGTTCTAACTTGAGAATCTGAGTCAGAAAAACATCAGAAGAATTACCAGATGAATCTAATACATACTGATATTCTAAAATAATCAAGAGAAACACACTAATAAAAATATTTAGATTGCACATAGAGAGTACAGTCTTCTCACCAGAGGAAGCAGAAAGTTACTTGATATTCAGATCAAAATCATTCCTAGATTCCACAGTGACTCTAACTTTATAATTAGTTTTCAAAAGAAAGCTTTTTAAAACTCACAACGTGTGTCAGAATATTTCTCCTTAGAATATTAGGTCTTACCTCTCAGTCTCAGGTGGTTCTATCCACACTCTTCTTTTTCTCATGAATCTGTAAATCTGTTTCCTACTTGGCATCTAGTAGCTCTTTTTCAGTAAAGGTTGTTTATGATGTTGCCATTTGAGCATTGTGCTCTCTGAAATTTAATACAAAATAGAGCCACACTGCCTGTAGTTCTTTTACCCCTGAGTCTCAGACTTATTACAAACTGATGTTTTTTTTTTAAAGTAAATTACATACTTGTTTTTATTTGTTTTATTTTTAATGCTTCCCTCAAAGTTGTACTTTATTTGGCTAGGATAGGAGGGATCACATCCACAATTGTATCCCTAACTATGCATGGGCCTGGCATAATGAAAGCATTTTAGAGAAAATATGTAAATAATATAAGATATTATAGCTTACAGAGAGACTCAAGTGGCATCTCTGATTTCACACTTTACAACTGCCAAAAAATTATTATTATATTTACTGAATAGAGTAAAAACCAAAAAAGTGATTATTAAACTCAGTTGTTTAGCATTGATAAAATGCTGAACTCTGATAAAGAGTTCTTCTTGAGAAAATATTTGAGTGATTGATATCAGGTGATGTATTTCATCAGAGTTTTCTAAAGTATGAAGTTAATTTTAACTCAATATTAAAATAGGAAGATATGCTTTTATAATGTGGATTTATAAAAAATAATTCTGCTGGCCTTTTCTCTGCTTGGAGAGAAAAAGAACATAATGTTCCAAGAATTTTACGTTGCACACTGAGAAATTGCTAATCAACTTGAATTTGGGTTTCAGAATGTTACTTGGGCTTCAGTGTTAAAAGTAATGATTATAGTGAAAAACAAACAAAAATAAGTGAAATATGCGATTTATTTTCAGTTGTGTTTATGAAGATTTTCTACATGTCTATATTATCCCCCATAAGGGACTTACACGTTCTTACTTTAAAGAGAAAAAAGGAAAACCTGTTTTTTTCTTTTTATAGAAAATATTCATAAAGAAAATATTACTTTAGACTTTCCTATCTCCTTTTTTAAGTAAGCCTACATTCAAATTCATTGCATAATGAAACTTTATTTTGTGGATACATCATTCCCTGGGGAAAATATGTCAGTAGATGCTGTTCACTTTTGGTGCCTTATTTTTGCTCTACATGACTTAGACTTGAGGATTCATTGCAGTTAAATAAATTACAAACATTGCTTCTTCTTTTCATAGTGCATGACATATTATTACAAGCTAGAGTCATTGTAATGTAGTGACCTTAGCTAAACTACCAAGTGAACTTTTCAAATGAGAAACACTCAGATAAATGATGCACTTATGAATAAAAATAAATTTCCTTTTCAGGGAGTTTGGCCGCTGGAAAGTAAATAACATTGCAGTTGAGAGAAGAAATTTCCTTGGCTCCCCTCTGCCTCTTGCCCCTGAATTCTTCCGCAACATAAGAGTTTTGGGACGTCGACCAACCCTTCAGCAAATCACAGAAAACCTTATCAAGAAATATGGGACTCATTTCTTGCTATCTGCTACTCTGGGAGGTACGACTCTTTAAAATTATTTGTGTTTATTTGTGCTTCTGCATCAAACTGTGTAATCACATAAGTGTATAATTCTGATGTCTGCCTTCTTAATAACCATATATATATACATATATATATATATATCAGTCATTCATTTGTCCAGCATATTTCCCAAGGATCTTGTACTTTGTACAGAGTTCAAAATCATGACAGAATTGAATATCACTTAGACTGCCTAATGGTTATTAATTACTAAACACCCATTCAACATAGGAATGATTATACTCTGTATAAAGTAATATGTCAAATTCAACATTAAAAATTGGCTAGGGACCAATCCCAGGTGAGAAGCAGTGGTTCTGGTTACAAGGAATAAAAGAAATTTCCTAGACTGAATGTTTAAAAACAAAATTTTAGTATATCTACATATATATATATATATATATATATATATATATAACAATCACTTAGTATTTATCATTGAGGCTGATACATCATGGAAAATGAGAAATCTCAAGGATGATTCATAACATGAACAAAGAAATCATGATATCATTTCTTTTTTATTCAGTTTATAGACCTGTAAAAGATAAGAATCCTGTTTTGAATATTGTCACATGTAGGTTTATCATGGTGATACATGAGTCAGCAACTTGAAAACTAACATGTTATTTGGAGAGATATTTTATAATATGTGAAATAGGACATTTTCCCCAGACTTAAAAATAGCTCAGAATTTTCTTCATATTATTTTATATATGAGTTGCTTTTTATAAAGATTTTTGTAGGATGAAGCCTACCTGATCACAGTGTATTCTTTAAATTTGTTTCTGGATTTTGTTGGCTAGTATCTTATTGAGAAGCTTTGCCTCTTGTGTTCATCAGAGAGATTGGCCTATAATTCTCTTTTGTTGTTGGTTCTTTCCCTGCTTTGGGTGTATAAATTCTTTAATATAAAATTGTATGTTTGATTTAGAAATAGAGGAAGGTCATATTAACCTGGACAGGAACACTGAGAAATCAGTACTGCATCATTGCAGCTTTTTCCTTGAGTGTACAGGAGCTGGGCTGGTGGTCACCAATGGTACAGTGCTGACAGCTGCTGCTTTTGCCTCATTTTTCACCACTGTCTTCTCTTGGTTTGTCTTGCAAATCTAATTTTCAGAAAGTCAGTGCACCTTACTATTCCAGAATGCAATCACACCCAACTCTTTTCTTCATACGTGGATCACCAGACAATGAAGCCATTAATTTGATTCTACAATAAATCTAAAAAATCCTTTCAGATGGGCCTTTTGATGAACAGCACTAAGTCATGCTTCTGTCTTAGTTGAAATCTATAACTCCCCACTTAAAATCTAGGTATCTATCTATACTTTATATACTACTATCTTATTAAAAGCAAATGACCTGTAACGATGTTTGTCATTTCAAAACACTATGATTTTATAGCAATTATTGTACCATTCATTGTTTTCTATATACTGTATGGAAATAAAGTCAATAAATCTCATCATGCTTCAAGCAAGCACTAGATTGTCCAGTACACAGGAAAATGTAAAAGTTTAAAAGGTTTACATAGAATAGTTGATATTTAATACGGAGAGAATATGGATGGACAGAAATCAAAAGGCTAAAATTGGTGAATTCACAAGGTTCATAACTGGAGTGTATCAGTTCCCAAGTAAGTTAGAAAAGGCACATTTTTCCAGGCACAATTAGGAAATGTAATTCTTCTACCTAACATCAAAATATCAACATGATATAGGTGCTAGGCAAAAAGGACAGTTTAGTTGTATGACTATAGCAGTTCTCCATTAACTTTTGCCACATAATGTATTGGCAGATAATAGCTGATATTGATTCCTGACCCCCTTCTTCCAGGGGAGAGATGATGATGATGATGATGATGATGATGATGATGATGATGATGATGTTGATGATGATTGCCTGGCCTGGGGCTTGATCTCAGGGCCTGGGCACTATCCTTAAGCTTTCTTAAGGGTAGAGCTCTGCCACTTGAGCCACAGCACTATTTCTAGCATTTTGTATGTATGTGGTACGGAGGATTGAACCTGGGTCTTCATGCATGCTAGGTAAGTGCTTTACCACTAGGCCATGTTCCCAGACCCTAGAGATTTTTTATGACATTATTATTATTTTTATGTGGTACTGAGCAATCAAACATAGGCCTTCATGAATACTAGGCAAGTGCTCTGCCACCAAACTGCAGTCTCAAACCCCCAATGGACAGATTTTTTTTTTTGCCAGTCCTGGGCCTTGAACTCAGGGCCTAAACACTATACTTGAGCTTTCTCAAGGTTAGAGATCTACCACTTGAACCATGTCTGGCTTTTTTCTATTATGTGGTACCAAGGAATCGAACCCGGGTCTTCGTGCATGCTAGGCAAACACTCTACCACTACGGTAAACTCTCCCCCCGATGGACAGAATTTTTTTAACAGTTGAATATTTTAAGTTTAAAAATGTTTATGCATTTGTTAATATTGGTGCAAATGGGAAGTAGAAGACCTTTGTGACAGGCATAAGTATGCATGCATTTACCTTAATGATGAGTTACAGTATATATGCATACATATTCATATAATTAACATTGTATAGAATAAAGCCAGTTATTTTGCAAAGATACCTTTCAAAATCTAAATTTACTGAATTTACTTTGCTTTTTTTTTCATTTAGTGTATCTAGCATGGCTGAACATGTAAAAATGGAAATACTTTTTTTGTGTGTGTGGCCCTTGGCACTGTCCCTGAGGTCTTCAGATCAAGGCTACCACCCTACTCTTGAGCCAAGCCTCACTTCCTGCTTTCTAGATGGTAATTGGAGATAAAAGTCTTAGAAGTTCTTTTATGCTCTGACTGGCTTTGAACCTTAACCCTCAGATCTCAGCCTATTGAGATTTTGAAATTGCTTTTTTACCCCCCAAAATTATTTAGCGACTCATATTGTAAATGAAACATAAAAAGTTGATATATTTCATATTTTGTGGGATATTTTATGACAACCAAAGTGATTATATTTTTTCCCTATAGAGAACATCTTCAATTAAAATCTTCAATGTATGTTTCCAGTTATTTCATTTTACAACTATCAGAAATTTATCAATGCTGTAATCAAGCTTGCTGACTTTTGGACAGTGATATCTAAAATTCATTAGTATTTAAATTTCTAAAATAAAATCCTCAATTTATGGAACAAATCTTGAAACAAATGCACTTGTCGAATATATTGTTTCTTAGATATGCAATATTTTAATTTCTCTTTTTGCAATATAATCCAATGTGGTACAATGTATAAAAATATTTAAACAAAGCTGTATTGGATTTGTTACATATAAAGACAGGAAGAAAGCATAGAAAAGTCTTACATAACGGATTTTAAATAAAGGGATGAAAGTGGCCAACATATATGTTCCACCTCTGATTTCTAGATTAATTTAAAGGCAACTAAGAATGATAAAGATCAAATATTCTTGAAATAATTAAAAGCTATCATAGCAAAAGTGTACAATAATATTAAATATGTCTCTCCATCATCTCCAGATGTAAACAGATTTATTCAAGTAGTCATACTACTAGATAGCTGCAAGATCCCACCTCTGTGATGGTTACCTTTTTCACTCCCAAATCAGTGTCACTTAGAAGACAAAGTTGCATTCTCTTTTCATAAGGATATCCACCAACAGAGGAAGATAGTAGAAGTCAGGATTCATTTTTTTGTTTGTTTGTTTTTTGTTTTTTTTTCACAGTGGCACTCTAAGAGCAGACAGAAAACTGATCACAATGAATATCACTTAATATATCTTCCCGTATAAAGGGAAAAATTTTCTTTTCTAAGAGAGATCTTTTCCCAAAAAGTAAACCAAATATTGTCTAGGTGAAAATTGATAATCGCATAAGATTTGTTGATTTAGGACAACTTTAATCAATTCAATTCTGGGAGAAAGAAAGACAAAACTACTTTGACAACTTTAAAAAGTATCAATGTTTATATTTAAATATAAATATAAAGTATTTGGCCACCAATTGCAACTAATTATCACATTTTTTTCTGAAAGGATTTCTTATGGAGCTATATTTTTGTCATGATGTTATTAAATGTCAATTTCTAAAGATAGTTAATTTTAGTAAAAGGGAAATGACTTCTTCATTACTGACATAAAAATAGAAAGCTGTTATTTAGCTTGAATATTTTTTTTTGCCAGTCATGGGCCATGAACTCAGGGCCTGAGCATTGTCCTTGGAATTTCTCAAGGCTAGAGCTCTACCACTTGAGCCTCAGCACCACTTTTGGCTTTTTTTCTGTGTATGTGGTACCAAGGAATCGAACCCGGGTCCTCGTGCATGCTAGGCAAGCACTCTACCACTAGGCTAAACTCCAAGCCCTAGCTTGAATCTTGTACAAAATATTTTCGTCTAGTTTTATATAGTCATGAGTTTTATAGGAAGATCAATTAGCCATTTTCTTTTGCTTTATTATAACTCATATGAATTTTGAATATACTAATTTAATTCCAGAAATAGTCAGTTCAAACTTTCCCTTATATGAATAATGTTCTGTAGAAAGTATATAGAGATTATAGTTAATACTCTATCGTATTTAACCTTTTTCAAAGTCAAATAACAGCTGTCGTTCTCATTTTTACTTGGTATTGTCTCAAAAAGCACACTTTTTCATATATTTTATTGTAATTATTAGAAAGGTTACATTATATTCACCAGATAGAAGGTGCATTACTTCACAAACATTGATACGCTTTCTCTTGTCTTGGTCTTCATTTCCCTTCTCCCACCCCTGTCCCTCATTTTGTTTTCCCCCTTTCCTATCCAATTTCAAATAATCAAATAAGCATATATACTATACATCAGATAACAAGGTAAAATACTATAACAATATTAGATAGCCAAGGGACAGCAAAGAGATGAGAGATAACATAGTACATTAAGGACAACAATCACTCATGGCATGGTTTTTGTTTCTATATCCTAGAGGTCCTTTCATTTAGCGTCATTCTATATGGCCTTATGTCTCTAGGTTTTGTTCTATTGTAAATCTCTGCTAGGAGCCCAAGGTTTCTACTGATTATGACAAATGAGGGAAACCATTGAGCCTAAGTTCCTTTGAGTCTGGCTTACTTCACTTAATATTTTTTCTAAGTCTTTCCATTTCCTTACAAATGGGCTGCTGTCTTTCTTTCTGACAGCAGTATAGAATTCCATTGTGTATAAATACCACATCTTGTTGATCCACTCATCAAATGAGGGGCATTTGGGTTGGTTCCATATCTTTGCTATGGTGAATAGTGCTGCAATGATCATCGTTGAAAGCGCATTTTTTTTTTTTTGCCAGTCCTGGGCTTAAGCTCAGGGCCAGAGGACTGTCCTTGGATTTTTCTTAAGGCTAGAACTCTACCACTTGAGCCTCAGCACCACTTCTGGCTTCTAAGTATGTGGAACCAAGGAATCAAACTGGGCTCTTCGTGCATGCTAGGCAAGCCCTCTCTCTACCACTAGTCCAAACTCCATGTCCCGAAAGCACACTGTTCTAAACGTATAATTTGTAACATCATAGAGGAAGTTTCTTTCTAACACATGTAATAAACTTGGTCCTTCAATGTGTCCTAAAGAAATATGAATTGTTACTCGAAAAAAGAAAGTAATTTCTTTTTCAGAATAATGTTTACCGTATAAAAATGATAAAGGGAAATTAATTCTGAAGCATCTTATCTAAAGGAATCATGAAAATAAATACCACATTGTTCAATGGTTTTCTTTTTCATATATTCCTCTTATATTTTTATAACCATTACGGATTTAACAAATAGTTCAAAATTATCATTTTCATAAAAATTAGGTACATTTTCCAGGCGTTGTAACTCATACTTTTAATCCTAGCTATTCAGGAGGTAGAGGTCTTAGGATCAAGGTTCAAAGCCAGTCTAGGGAATATAAAACCATGAGACTCATCTTCAATTAATCATTAGAAAAAGCAAAGTGGGGCTGGGGCTCAAGTGTAGGATGGTAGCCTTGAGCAGAAGAGCTCAGGGACAGTGCCAAGGGCGAGTTCAAGTCCTATGTCCCCCCCCCAAAAAAACGTTATGTACATTTTCCCCACAATTCATAACCAAAAATAGCTAAATAACTAAATGAACTGTATGTAAATTAAAAAAAATAAGATTACAACCTCTGGTTTACCCTATCTAAATCACATTTCTAACAACCAAGGTAAAAGATAAATATTAAGCCATACAATAGCTTTGATTTGATTTTTTTCTGGTTCTATTATAAAGTACATTGATGACGAAGGTAAATCATGTGTCTGCTGTTTGATAACTATATACCATGCTACCAATGACAATAGAAAGGCTCAGGAGAATCCTTAAAGAAACACACGGTTCACTGATAATGACAGACATTAAACATAGTAATGAATTGTTTTATGGCTTGTCACCTCGTTACTCTATGAGCAAACAATGTTTTCACAATTAGGAGTTTGATAGAAAAATATATATCTTTTTCTAATCTAGTTAAATGAAATAGAATCTACATTTTCATAAACTACCTAGGTGATTTATAAGCAGGTACTTGAAGCTTGAACAGTACTGTTTGTAGTTATATGTAAATTCAAACCACAATCCACCTGCAAGAAATCACTTTTCTGAGAATTAATCGTAGGAAAAAATAGTACCAATTTATAATTATGCACATAATATTTTTCAAATTATACCTTAGTATTATTTAACTTTTTTCTGTTATTTAATAAATAACTTATTAACATTGATTTTACATCATATTTCAAATGACATGTTTAACAAACAAGTATTCAAAAAGGGAATCTCTATATACAATCACTGGCACTTAGATTTTAGAACATAATTAAAATTAGGCTGAGGGTTTATATGTCATAGATGCATATTAATCTGTAATAAAACATTATGTCTATAGAGTCATAAATTGTTATGTCTATGTAGTTGTGTTTATATTTCCAATACCATGTCCATAGCATTTGGTATGCAAATATTGAGTAATTGCTCTTGTAATGTTTGGATCTAATACCACAAATTAAGGATACCATGGGCCTTTAGATCTTCGTTCACAGGGATGTGAATGAATCTAGAGTGAATCATGTTGAGTGAGACAAGTCAAGACTAAAGGAACAAAAGGGGCATAGTATCCTTATTTATAATCTTTTCTTTTTTTTGGTCTGTCATGGGACTTGAATTCTAGGCCTAGGTGTTGTCCCTGAGGTCTTCAACTCAAGACTATCTCCTTACCTCCTGAGCCATAGCACCACTTCCAGTTTTCTGATGGATAATTCCTGATGAGTCTCATGGGCTTTAGTGCCTAGGCAGGCTTTGAATCTCTTTCTTTGGGTCTCAGCCTCCTGAATAGCTAGAATTGCAATTTAGACAATTTTCAGTCTTTTCTGTGAACTCAATAATGATAAGATCAATGAGCTGTCAGAATGTTATGTGAAGAATTTCAAATTTCTTTTTCAGTTATATGGGATTAGCTATTTCTTTTCTATGATGTTTGGTAGATCCTTAAAAGTATTTTCTTTGAAAATTTGGTCTACTTTTCAGAAAATTGTTTTCTGAAAATGTTATTTTTATCACTATTAGTGTCGAATACACTGTGTTCCTCTCATAACACTCTATGGGTCTTTAATATGTTAAAGGTGATACATGAGTCAGTTGTGTTGCCTAGCAGTAGAGTGCTCACCTATCATGCACAAAGCTCCCTGGTTATCACACACACACACACACACACACACACACACACACACACACACATAAAAAGCCAGTAGTTATGTGGTTTTAGTGGTAGAGCACTAGCCTTGAGAAAGCTCCAGGACAGTGCCGAGTTCAATTCCCAAGACCGAAAAAACTAAAACAAAATATCAGAATTATTGTATGCTTTGAGATTAACAGTAATCTATTTTCTTTGTACTAAAAGGGGATGTTATTAGCAAATTATAAAATTTGTAATTTTATTTAAGGCATATTTGAAAGTCTTATTCCAGTAAGACAGGGTTTACTCAACTAGATTTCTTAATAAATTAAACTCACATGAAAGCAAAAAAGAGAATTACAAGATTTATAACTAAAAGGTTATTTTTATAATGTATAATGTATTTCAATAGTTGTGATCATTATAATATTTCTTGTTGATGTCTTCCATGCTGAAAGTTAAGTCAAAGGAAATGTTCCCATTGGAATGTGGTATTCATTTTGTTATGTGTTTAGCACTCCATAGATATATGTTCATCTATATGCTACTGTCCAAAACATTTTTGTTTTTAATACTAAAATATAGAGAACTCACCTTATGACTTGTTCACATTCCTTTTCTGCATGCATGTTTACAATGAGGAAATGATTCCAATACCTAGGCCTGTTTGCATCCAGAAGAGGAAACTAATTGCACAGAAAAATATAATCTGATAGATTTCATCTAATTCTTTTTCCAGTCATATTTCTCTGACATTTTTTTGAGAATTTTACTTCTATTATCCATTAGCTCACACATAATAACAAACTTTAGGAAAAAATAAAGTGAAAAGTAAACTCCTAATATTTCAAGTTCCATTTTTCTGGACAGCAGAAAGCATGACAGAAAAAGTCACAATATCTTGAAAGTATCAAGTTCTACATTTGTGTAGCATTACAATTTTGAGTTTTGTTTACTTCATTCTAATTCTCATTTTGTAGGAATGCAACCATTGATATGGCATTCATTGTCCATAAAAGATTACTCTTTTGGTTGGACAAGACACAGCTGCAAGATTTCTGTGTGGGATCTTTTTATACACGTGATCGTTAATCCTTTTCACATTCTAAAGGACTGAGAATATTGAATTGTTTCCAAAAATCATACTTAGTGTTTGCAAAATGTGTGGAAATCCTTTCAAACTCATGTCATGCCTATGGGCTACAGCGTTTTCTTTTTAATGAATAAGAAGTATCTTTCAATACAAAATTTTATTGTTGACTGAATTTCCTAATCTGAATCTTGCTTGTCATTTATGTAGGATTCTAAGGGATTTGTATATTTGAATACTTGCAAGAAATTTGCAATGAAAGTTAAAAATACACTCTTCTTTATTAAGCAAGAATGACTTTAAAAAGGCTTAAAAATGTGAAAAACTAGCAAATAATGACAGTTATATGTAACTTAAAAGAAATCAGATCCATAGAGGAAAAGTGTAGGCTTACTCCCCTCACAGATTGAAAGGCTGAGCCAAAAGTAGCAGGGTTTAAAATCATTAGTTTTTCTGTTTGCCAACAATAAGATTGAGCCCCAAATTAGTAAAGCAACTTTATTTGTAATAACCTCAAAAAAATCTTTAGGATTTAACCTAACCAACAATATGCAGAACCTATATTATGAAATCCTGAAAAAAAATCTAAACAGATTTAGAATACCATGGTATAGATTATACAGACAATTATTAATGCTGTAAAGCCAAAGGGAATAACTTGACTCCTGCATAGACAGGCATGACAGCACTTCTATATATTAATTAGTTTAGGCCACCATTACCCTATATTCACTTTGGCCTGATTCTGTAAGGGTTTTTGTACATGCAATTTCATGACTTTTAAAACAGTGAGTATACCCCCTTCCTCAGCATCATTTCCACTCATATGAGGATCTCTCTAACATTGAGAAGTATTTTCAAATCATATTATTTTTAATTCACTTTTTAAAATAAGCATATGCTCACTCTTTGTATCTATGTATGTAAATAAATATATATACACATATATGTATGTGTGTATAGGGTAATTCATAATTCACACAGAGTTCTCTGAAGAAAATTTAGATTGTATAATATTTTCCCTACAAGAAAAGACATAGAAAAAGACTTTAGAAGAAAGTACTGGACATATGTTTTCTCAATAGATGAATAAAAACACTAAATAAGGCTAATAACTTTGTAAAAGTAATGAAAGAAAGCCTGATGCTGTAGGCTCATTCCTGTAAACCTAGCTACAAAGGAGACTGAGATCTGAAGCATGAAAGTCCGTGAGACTCTTGTCTCCAATTCACCACCAGAAAATAGGAAGTGGCACTGGGGTAGAATGGTAGCATTGAGCTTAAGAGCTCAGGGACAGTGCCTAGGCCCAGACTGCCTAATAAATAAATAAATAAATAAATAAATAAATAAATAAATAAATAAATAAATAAGTAGATAGATAGATAAATAGATAAATAAATAAGACTTGGTACATCAAAAGTAAGATAAGAAAGCTAGAATTAGCAGAGATATATTAACTCAGTGTTTAAAAATATGTTATTGAAAGAAGAATTGTACATTTTGGATTTTTACTGTGTTAATTTTACACCCTTCACACATTTAACCTTCTTTGCTTTGGAGCTCTTCTTTGAAGAGACATGCTGTGTTCATTTCCTTTTAGCAAACTGAGTCATAAGATTTTGATTGAAGTTCATTTAGTTAATAAATTGAAGTCAGTATTATTAGAGCCTAACTTTGTTTCACAGTAAGAGTTGGAACATCCATATTTGAAGTGTAATATGTAGTTTTATATTTGTTTTTCATCTAAGATTTCATAATGCGTTGAAAGAATTTCTTCTATTGGTTTAATTAACTTTTCTCTTCAGCGACATGAAGTTTTTCAATTAATATTTCCACAACTGAGTTAATGAGAAAATCACTAGTATTCAAAGGCAGAACTAATAATAAAAAGAATGGCTTCATGTAATTAGATGGCCTTCTTGAATTTCCAGAAGGCAAAACTAATGCACACAGTCCAGTGTGCCAATGTTTTGAATTTAATACATTACTATATAAGAAAAACTTACTTTTTTTCAAAAACTATAGCTTCTTTCCAATTGCATGAATCTGCATACACCCTTCCCCCCAACCTTGATAGAATCTTCCTAGAACTGCTGAATCATCCAGAATTTCACTTGAGATATACCACAGGTCATGAACTTTCCAATTACTTAAGGAAAATGATATGATGAATTAGCATTTTAGAAACAAGGATCAATCTAGAAACAGAGTTGAAATATCTTCTTTTGACATTTTCCTAAGTGATTTTCTAAACATATAGCACATCGAAAGACATCAGAAAAATGTCCATATCCATATTTGGAACCACAGACCATGTAAGTTCTATTTTCTTTACTGATGTTCCTACTCACAAATTGATTACAAAAGGAAGATTGTTGTCTACATTTTTATTTTCATTAGGATATATTTTCATTACTGATTTGCTATCTATACATATTTTCTTAAATAATAATAACTGGTAATGAACTTGGTATTGGATTCCTATCATTTAATCTTTTGTAGATGGTTTGCCTCTAGCTGATAGATGTTCATTTTACTGATAGATTAACAAATTTATAATATGTTTTCAGTTCTGAAGTACCATAATGAGGCAGAAGCAAAGCAGCCTTCATTCCAAAACTCTTTTGTTCTAGTTTCCTTTTTTCATTGCAAGAAATGTTTACATAAAGATATGTTTCATCCTTCCAACTTTGGTGCTTGTTCTCAAAAAGAATATATTTGTGTGAGTGTTTTTTTTCTATATATTACCATATGTTTACAGCATCCTTATGCATTGTTTTTTTTTTCTTTAGTAATTGGAAAGTTCATCATCTGCTCAAGTGAAATTCTAGATGATTCAGCATTTAAAAGATCCTTCATACACCCACCCACATGCACACAAAAACATATATAAACATAACATATATGTTGTTATAAGTATATGTGTATATACTTATATATACATATATATACTTGTATACATATATACTTATATATACATATACTTGTATATGTATATAACATATAGCTATTCTTTTCCTTTCATAAGAAAATCACTTGTGTAATGTATTTTACCACATTTCCCTTTCTTTTGCCCTTTGAATGCATGTATTATTCCCTTTTCTTGCATATAATTACATAGTGTCCTCCCCTACAATTAGAATATGATATTAGAATGTGTTATTCCTATCCTAGCTTGATGGCTCACACCTATAATCCTAGCTACTTAGGTGATTGATCTCTGAGTAATGTGGTTCAAAGCCATCCTAGGAATTAACGTGCATGAGACTTATCTCTAATTAACCACTAGAAAACCAACAGTGGTGTGGTAGTTCAAGAAGCAGGGGAGTAACCTTGAGCTGAAGAGCTCAGGGACAGTGCCCAGGTCTAGATAGAGTTCAAGTCCCATGACGATCAATAAGTAAATAATTACTCAGCTGATTATTAAATAATATTGTCATATTTTCTTGTGTATATTATAGGCCATTTTGTAATAACACTGGTAATATATCTGAAGTCTTCTTGTCATCTAGCTTTTCAATAGCTTTCCTCAGGGGCCATCATTTTAGATTTTGGATAATTGTTGTAGCATAGTAATTTTAATGTACTTCAGATTGCCTATTTTTGTAATTTCTTGTTAACTGAGAACTATTTTAGTACCAATTGCTATTTGTCTGTTTTAATCTTACATTTTTTCCCTTGGATTTAGGAATAATTATCCCTTAGAAGGCTAAGGAAATAAGCCCTGTTATATAAGTTGAAAATATATTCAATGTTTCTAAGTTATTTATCATTTATTATGTATAAATTATGTTATATTTCAAATGCTTATTCAGATACTAATGTCTATACAAATGTTAACTTTGTCCAGGAAACTAATATCCCAACTTTATTTTATATTTAACTTTTGTTATTTTGTTGATTCTTTCATTACCATCTATCTACTTTTTCATGTATTAATTCTGTAGAAACCTAATTGTACAGACTTATAATATGTATTCAGATGTAGTAAGATGATATCTCTCTCTTCCTTTTTCTTAGAAATATGTTCATCTTTCCAAAGATGAATTCATTTTTTCCATTTAACATTTATAATTTATATAAGTAGATGAATTAAAATAAATTAAACATATTCTTTATTTATTTTAGTCAGCTTACATTATGTTTATACAGACACCCAAATTCATTGGCCATCAAATACTGATGTTATACTTAAGTATGCAGTCTATTTTGGGTAACTATGAGTTTGTTTTTAAAACATTTGCTTTTAAAACAACTGTCATATTGGTCTTACAATCATGTTTTTATCTATTTATAGTTATTAAATACAGTTATTAAATATAAAATATAGTTTCATTATTGTTCTACTGAGTTCTGTTACTGAGTGCAACAGTTTATCCATTTATTATCTTGAATGTTCACACTTATACTAGTGGTAAAAACAAGAAGAATAAGCGTTTTTCTTTTCAAACACTATTATTGTAGTTGGCATTAGATTTTATGTTTGCCTTTTGATATTTTTTCCTGTAAAAAATGAGTGACAATTATATTGTGTCTGGTCTTAATTTCATTTTAATGTCATCTGATTTTCCAAGTAGGTGAGATCTGTAGCTAAGGACCATTTCCTCTGTACTTGTAAGGAATTATGAACACTATCTGTTACAATCTATTGTATCCTAATTACTTAGGAATAATTACCTATTTTACCCATTTCAAGCTTTTGTGGTTATGAAGATGTTTATGCTAGATGTACCTTATTTGAAAACTGTCCATGGCTTTCTCACATTGAAACACTTGAACTGCTAGAGTTATTCTCTTGCATTATGAAGCACATTTAATGAATTTACACTTTGCTATAGTGCCGGTAGGCCCGGGAGCCAGAGTGGAATCAAACTCTATAGGTTTATTGCTATTCACAAATTTTCCTATTTTCTGTTGTATACAGGTATAATATTACAATATGGACAATAATGACTATGTTGGAATTTTTTCTTTTTTAATATGTTTTGGAGATATTTTCAGGAATTTGGGATAGTTTGATCTTTAAAATTTACCAGGCTGAGCACAGTTGCTCACGCCTGTAACCCTAGCTACTCAGGAGGCTGGGATCTGAGGTTCACGGTTTGTATCCAGCACAAACACTTATCTCCAAGTAACCACTAGAAAATGGGAAGTAGTGTTGTGGCTCAGGGAAGGGCGATAGCCATGAGCTAAAGAGATCAGGGACAGCATCCAGGCCCAGAGTTCAAGCCCCATGACCACCCCCCAAGGAAAAAAAATGGCAGAAATTCTGTCAGAAAATTTCCTCTCTGTTGTATGGCCCATATTTGTTGTTCTGGGCTGTGCAGCATGTGTGTGTGTGTGTGTGTGTGTGTGTGTGTGTGTGTGTGTATTTTGTGATGCCTAAAGTTATTTACAAAGTATTTTACAATTATTTTAAAATTTTATTTTGTTTTCTGCTTTATTATGTGATTACTCCTTGTGATTTTTCTCATTCTGTGAAATTGTTTGCCAATATTTTGTATGCATATTTTGCTTTGATTCTTCAATGAAGAGCTACTTAGAAATAAATTTGCAATTTCTACTTTTAAAGATTCTTTAATGCCTGCTTTAACCCCTCATTTCCTTTACTTTTTCACAGTTCTTTGCTTTCTCCATATCTCCATTTGTCTCACTTAAATTTATGATTTATATAGCAAGCATTTAGAGTCCTGAATATTTCAGCACAGCCTTAGCAGAATCTGTTTTTATACTGACTAGGCATTTTGCTGGAAAATTAGTAATTTTATCTCCATTTATCCCATATTGTAAAAAAAAAAGTGTAGTAACTATTTCCATATGGATTTAAAAAAATTTAAATTGTCTTATTATAATGCAATCCAGCGTATGAAATATTTCTCTTCAAATTAAATTAAGAAAAAAAAAAACTTTGTAACACAATATACAATCCCTTAACATTATGTGTCACTGGTTGTTTTATCTCACCATATTCTAAACGTCAACACGGGTACATAATTGAACAACTAGTTTTAAGTGTGAAATGGTGTAATCTATGATATTATTTCCGTAGGAGAGGAGTCGCTCACAATTTTTGTGGACAAACGGAAGCTGAGCAAGCGATCTGAAGGACCTGATTCCAGCACGAACAGTTCCTCTGTTACCTTGGAAACTCTCCACCAGCTCGCGGCCTCCTATTTTATCGACAGGGACAGTACCCTGAGGCGGCTTCACCACATACAAATCGCGTCCACTGCCATCAAGGTAGGAAAGGGTTCTTTCTGACACTGTCTCCTTCCTTTCCTATTTCTGAATTGTGTTTCCTTGTGTTAGCTTAACCCACTGATGGAAATAATTATAACAACAGAATTTGCATTTCCATTTGTTTTGGGTTCTTGCAAAATATTTAAGATGGGACTGTATGTACTTCGTTCTGAACTTTTCAGTGGATGGGTTTTCACTTGAGTTAAGGTGTTTGCTAACTGTAATTGAATACTGCAATTACAAGTTGATTGCAGAGTAACTCAGGTTCTTTCATGGATATATCTTTGCCTTCTTAGAATTGATTTATTCTGGTAAATCTTATCCTATTCAAAGTACATTCAGTGTATGTAACTAGACGTGTCTTCATTAGGCTCAAAGTTCTGGTTTGAAAAGTATTTTCCTCAAAATCTGAAGATATGTGTAAAATGGATCTAGAAAACCATTGTAATTGGCCCCCTTCCCTTTTATCCTCCTCCTCCTTCTCCTCCTCCTCCTCCTCCTCTCCCTTCTCTTCCTCCTCTTTTCCTGCCTTCCAAAACAAACCAAAAACAAAGGATGCATTTGTAACACAAATAGTGCAAAACACAAAAATACAGAGATACTAGTGGAGAGTAAAACATGAGAATAAGGACAGAGAGGGAGCAAGATTAGGAAATGATCTTCAAATGGAAATACCACAATTTCTAAACATATTGCTCTGGAAATTTAATTGAAAAAGTTATATTTTTTATTTTTAAAGGACTTCATAAAACTAGACAAGTAAAACAAAGAATAAGGTGACATTGGAAGAATTATATACAAAATTTATTTTTAGGTACACTAAATCTGACATTAAATAGTCAATGCAAAAAGCAGATTATAAATAAAGCGCTGCATTGCTTTTGTATACTGAAGTTAATATCTGTATTATTTCAATATGTTTAAAAAGCTGGAAAAATTAATGTATTTTGTTTCCAAATTAAACTGGGGGAGGCAAAAAAGGATACAGAAATGAATTTGATTTAAGGGTTATATGGAGAATACTGCCAAACCCTAAGGTATGTTTTCATTATTACAAGTAGAAGTAGTTGTGAAAAACTTCCATAGCTGTAAATCTCACAAAATAGTTCCCTGCTTCTGACTTAGGCTATACTCAGTTACACATACATATGTGTATATATATATATATATATTATCTAATATTTTATTGCATATAACAATGAAGCCAACACATTCAGGAGTCCTTGCTAATTTAAAAATGCTATAAGGTAGAATATTGTTGGAGATGTTTAACTTCACAACACTGAAGAACTATGGACTTTTTTCTGAAGTCAATTTTTTAAATGACATAAACAGTACCAGCTGTATTTTGTATTGAAAGAGAATTGCTGTGTGTTTATTATGTGATTATTGATTTTTGGCCCAGCACTAAATAGGATTATACCATCCAGTTTTATGCTCATATGAAATAGGACATAGTCTTACACTATTGCTGTGTAAAGTTAATAAATACATCTCTCACAAGAAAAATGGTACAAAAGCAAATATTTTAATGAGAATGCTAATATGCTTTATATATCGACAGACATATATGCAAATATATGTACATGTGTGTAAGTGTGTACAGATTTCTGATCAGTTGAGATCAAGTTTTATAAACTGTATAGCAAAAATGAGCCCCTAAAGAAAGTTGAGATTAAAAGAAATGAGTGATGTGGGGGAAGCTATGTAAAAGGCAAAGGAGTATATAGAGTTGAGAAGTTACTAGTTTCCTGTCAACAGGGCTGGTGTCACAGTGCTAAATTTCCATCATCCATAGAAAATAGTGCCAGGTCACATCAGAGAAGATTTAATGCATATAAGATTACAGAATATATACAGATAAGTTACAGATTGAAAGGAGAGAGAAGTTTTAGATATGGAGAAGAAAAAGTACAGTATTGAAAAATGGTTATAATTTAGGAAAAATAAAATAAGTCATTTTTCAAGCTGGCAGTGACTTGTCTGTGAATATAGATACAGAGTTTCTAGAGTGGCATCAAATAAGCTTGTCAGAAGTGTGAAGAAGATGAGGGGCTGTAAACATGTTTGAGTAGTCTGTAATTTTAAGTGACTGGTGATTTTCCAGTCCAAATTATGCTGTTGCTAGGATTATTGGGAGCTATTTGTGAAAGGCTGTGCTAGGGGGATGCATTCAAACAAGAAGTAATCCAGAGTACTGATGTCTACACGTGTTTCCCCTCTGCCAACTTCGTGAATGGCATGCACACTCATATATCTGCCCTTTCTGACGACAGCATCATTTATTTGCATTTAAAGTAAGGTTCTCTAATATGTCTTTACCCAGATAAAAATTGTCTCCTTTTATTTATTTAAGTTTACAAGTGTTCAGATTGTAAGTGAACAAGTTCTGAGGGACTGAGTGGGTGTGTAATAGGCAGTGTAGGCCAGATCCCAGGGTCTCCAATGGCTAAATCCTTTCTAGTCAAACAAATTATTCAATTCAAAGTGTTCTTACAAGTGTGTTTGAAACCAAGCACTTAATGTCTTTACTAAATCCCTAAAGATTCAATTCATGGCCTTTGTAGTTTAAAGATTTGGTCTTTTAGGATAGCAAAATCCATAATTTCTTTGACTTAGTAAATACAGCTTGTATTTTAAATGTTATAATGGGCATTTAATTTCCCAAAGCTTGAATGATATTGCACATGATTTACAGAATTTAAAATCATTGCTAAATGCTTAAATTTCAGAATTATAAAAGTCAATATGATTATTTTCAGACAACAAAAATAATTAAATTGGAAAAACCATGCCAGCATGTATTCTGTGAATTCTTGCAGAACACAAAAAAGCTGGGCAATTAGTGTTTACTGTGAGCTAGTTTCTAGAAAATGGAATTGGGCAATTTGTTGCTTTATCTCTGATAATTTCAAAAGTAAATGTGAACTGTAATTCATTTACACATCTGCAAATTATGAAGCAGCACTCAAACTTCTGTGGAGCTTGTCTTAATGGCTTTCTTAGTGTGGTTAACAACATTTAATAACATTTTATTAAACGTTTATTTTATGTCAGTATCACTTATGGTTTTGTTACATGTCAAACAATTTCTAGAATTGGCAATTATTTTTAGAAGATTAAATATTCTCTGAGTGTGTTTTGAAAGGATATAACAAAATGCTAATGCAATGGACACTAGTGAGAAATAATTTTTTGGGTGGGGGATTTGTACCTCCCTTGGAGGTACATCCATTTTGAAAATGGATTTAATTACTCAGCTTTAAAAATGATTTCATTACTCACTGACAAAACAGAAAGAAAATGAGCAAACGTTTAAGAGGCTGAAGCAATTTGATCAATGTGAAGTATTTATTAGTACCAGCAAAGTAATATATAAAATTAACTATTTACATAACCAAAATGTGCAAAATACCATGGATGAAAGAAGTCAAAACAATCATGGGACACTATGAGGAAAAGTGAAAATGTATCAAAATTTATCAAGTCTATGCAGTACTGGAGAGAAAAATTGTGGCAAATATTAGTTTATAGAGAAAGATATCATAGAAAAACAAGATAAAAGCAGGATGAGTCAATGAAAACTCAAACAAAAGGAAACATTTCAAAATGGAACTCAAATAGTAAACAGCTAATAAGTAAGTATGTGCTTACACATAAAACTGATTAATTTATTTCATAGAATGTAGAAAGAATTCACCTCATTTTTTCTTCTCATTTTTGCTTATTAATTTATTATGACCTTATTAATTGTTTTAATTAATTGTTTATGAACTTATTACCTGTTTTATTAATCAAACTGTCATGTAACATTTTATGATTTGCTCATAGAGTGCATGTTAATTTTGCAGTTTCACATTTCTCTATTGTTTTTCAATCTTGCATAAAAATAAGTTTAAGATGAGTTGGGAGTTTGGCCTAGTGGTAGAGTGCTTCCATAGTATGCATGAAGACCCAGGTTCAATTCCTTGCTACCATTTACATAGAGATATCTGGAAGTGCTGTTGTGGCTCAAGTGGTAGGGCTCTAGCCTTGAGAAAAAACCCAGGACAGTGCTCAGGCCCTGAGCTCCAGCCCAGGACTGGCACACACACACACACACACACACACACACACACACAAAAGTTTAAGAAATCTTCAAAAATCTAGATACTAAATTATTAAAGTGAATCATATTATTTATGAAAATAATCACATTCCTTCTTTAAGGCCGCTGACATGGCCAAATTGACTTAATCTCAAATTGATATACACTCATGTATTAATACTACTTTGAAATTGCAGTTTAGGCTTTATTTCAGTCAAGATTAAGATTAGACCAAGAAAAAATTTCAAGAGTTGGCCATGGGCTTTACAGTATAATGACCAGCTTTCTGAACATGGGAAATCTTTCCCTATCTGTTTTGGTTACAGATCTCTACAGTTGTTCAGAAAGATCTTTGCATTCATCTGTGTTCTTTCCTTGTACACATTAGGGGGCCACATTCTACCCGGGTGCCTGCCCCCTCGTATGTGAAATGTCACTGCCTTGAACTTAATAAAAGACTGGAACATCTCTATTTTTCTGTTTCTCTGTGTGTCTTGCCCTAGGTTAAGGCAAATGTGATTTTTGAGGATTGCTCTGAGTTATCTTACCTTGCCTAAACTTTGTTTTCATAATCCTTGTATTGCGGAAAGCCTACATGCTTCAACGATCATTAATCTTTGTCTTTGGAAACTGCAGCTTCCGAAACACTAATATTCACTAAATATAATTATAAGTAACTTTGTGGGATTTTGTTCATGAAGGAGCTCCCTGTTATGTTGATCTAGCATATAAACTCCAAAATAGCAATTAAACTTCATGACAAGTTTTCCTTCATCATATCAATTGCAGATATTCCCTCTGCTTCTTTACTTGTGTTGAAGTCATCCTATGTACCCTTTCTTCACAGAAAAATGATCTTAATTATCAGGACTCCACCCATTCACTTCTCTTCTCCATTTTGAATTTTAATTTATCTGCTTACCTATTATCATTAACATGAGAGTGATAAGTCTGTGATCTTTTATATCCTAGTTACAATGGCAAATCCTTGCATTTAGGCTCTGAGATTTCATTTGTATTGTTTCCATCATAATGCATATAATATGTATGTGTGTATGTATACATAGATATATGTGTGTAATTGATAATATATATGAGTATATATATATGTATATATATATAAATATATATCCATATGTTCACAGGACTCTATTGTACTGGATTAGCTCATTTTTCTCATAGTAGATTTTAAGGAGCTGCTGAAGATTCGAAACACTTAAGATTGCTGTGTTCTACTCCACTTTTTAGTGTGAATCCCTGTTGGAGTGAACATACTTTAGTATCAATTACCTCCCTAAATTGAAAGAGATTTCAAATCAGGGCCAGGAATGTAGCCTAGTAGCAAAATGCTTACCTAGTATACAGGAAGCTATAGGCTCAATTCTTCAGTACCCCAAACACAGAAAAAGCCAGAAGTGGTGCTGTGGATCAAGTGGTAGAGCACTAGTTAAAGGTAGAGCCTTTAGCACAGTGGAGCTCAGGGACAGTTCCCAGGCCCTGAGTTCAAGCCCCAGAAGTGACAATAATTAAATAAATAAATAAATGAATAAATAATATGCTATATATCACATATTAATATATATGATTCATCTTTTTATGAATCACATACTTATTCAGCAAGCACAAGCTTCAGCCTTCAAATTACAGACAGACAAAAGGTAATAAAGAAATATAGTGGGCTGGGAGTTTGGCCTAGTGGTAGAGTGCTTGCCTAGCATGCACGAAGACCCGGGTTCAATTCCTTGGTACCACATACTTAGAAAAAGCCAGAAATGGTGCTGAAGCTCAAGTGGTAGAGTTCTAGCCTTGAGAAAAATCCAAGGACAGTCCTCAGGCCCTGAGCTTAAGCCCAGGACTGGCAAAAAAAAATAGTAACTATAGTCAACATATAAGCAAAGCCTATTTCCAGATATCCTGTAGGAAACCTTTACACACGTTCTCTCTGTATTAAGCTTCCACACCCAGCATATCCCTAAAGGCAGCGCCTGTTGCGTGAAATAGTTAATCCTCACCTGATGCATCCAACAAGTGAAACTTTGTGAGTATTCATAGTCATTGCCTTCCAGTACCATTTGAAAGTTCTTTGGTTTTGATCAAAGGCATTAGTTTCAAGGATTTGGGCAGGAGAGATGGATCACCAACAGGTGAATTAGCCTCACCAGAGAATTAGCCTCAAAAGAACATTAAAGAAAAGAACAATTTTCCTCAAAAAGGTCCAACATACATCCATAGACAGAGTATGTTGAACTGCTCAAGGAAACAGTAATAATACATTTTGACACTGTTTTTTTCTTGTAATAGAAGAATAAGTCTGTTTTATACTTCTGAACATTATTTCCTTGTGGAAATGAAATGGACAGGGAATATGAGAGTAAATGTTGATCACGAACTCTTTAAATAATAAAAGTGTTTTTGTGTGTGTTTTTAACTTTTTTTTTGTTGTTGTTGTTTCCCCCAGCCCTTGTCAAGAATAGAGGTATAAGAAGTCTTAGCTTTAGGTAACTACGTCATGCAAATATTTCCTTTTTACTTAACCTTGATTTGTTGACTGATCGAAGGCAAATGCAACAGCATAATCAAAACTTATAGTTTCTAAAGAAATAAGAAAAAAATTAATTACTTTATTAAAAAACAAATAAATGCCAAAGCAGCAATATCAATGGTTTTTAAAACTTGTAAGACTATCCATTCTTTTCTTTTTTTAAAATTTTTATTGTGATTAATAGAAGGGTTACATTATATTCACCAGATAGAAGGTGCATAACTTCACAAACATTGATATCCTTTCTCATGACATGGTCCTCATTTTCCTCCCACCCTCCCCTGCTTATCTTGATTTCCCCCTTCGCTATCCAATTTCAAATAACCAATTAAGCACATATAAAATATATCAGATCACAATGTGAAATATTGTAACACTACGAGATAACCAAGGGATGGCAAAAGAGATGAGAGATAACATAGTACATTGAGAACAACAGTCACTCATTATACGGCTTTTGTTTCCTTATCCTGGAGGTCCTTTTAACACTGAGTCAGAGTGTCATAAGCAAAACTCTCAGGCAAGTCTATTGACCATCAAATAGTGCTGAATACACTTATTCTAATAGGGCATGCACAAAATTTGGTCAAGAGATTTTTTTGGCTGGTTTGAAATGGTTTTCTTTCCCAAATGCCAAGATCCAGTTGCGATCCTTTTTTTTTCTAGTCTATGGGCCAGGATTTCTTGTTTCTGTGCAGGCCATGAAACTGTGCAAATCTTAGTATTATGACCTGGTCCTCCAGTTGTTTCTACTGTTTCCAGCAGAATGCTGGATATCTGCAGTAATACAATGCTACCTCCTCTGGAATATGTACAGTAATGATTTTTTTTGGTAATCATATGAGGATTCACCTTTCTGTTTGCTATAGTCATCCTAGTATATTGATGGTACTGGTAGGCCTTTTCAATTTTTTTTCTAACCAGATTCAGATTCTAGTTGTGACTAGCAATATATTCGATTTTTTCACTAGTTTCCCAAGACATATACTTTTCCATACACTACCCAAATTGAATAGTGGCTTCTTTGAATGGATTATTTCTTTATTAGTATTACTTTTTTTTTTGCCAATACTGGGGTTTGAAAGCAGGGCCTGGGCATTGTCCTTGGACATTTTTTGCTCAAGGCTAGCATTCTGCCATTTGATCCACAGCAACACATTCAGTTATTTCTGTGTATGTGATACCAAGAATCGAACCCAGGGCTTCGTGCATGCTAGGTGAGCACTCTAACACATGGCTACCAGCCTTGAATTAGACACTTTCTATAGTTGCTATTGGTATTAATTCTGAGTGTAGCAGAGCCCCTCATAATCTATCAAATTTTACTAAAGCTCTTACAGTCTTGCTTGTAATTTACAAAATCCATCCATTTTTCCCCAATGACATGTTTACTAAAACTCTGATGTTCTTAAAAGTAGCCTATGTTCTCTCATAAATTAAGTCATCCACACAATAAGAGAATATAGAATATTTGTACTATTGTGTGTTTTACCTCTATGGAAAAATCTGGTGAGGAAAAAAATACTTTGGATCACACTGTCACTATAGAGGCTTCAACTTTTGGAAAAAAAAAAAAGAAACCTGATGTTTAGAAGCAGAAGCAGAATCTCTAGTCCTCATTCTACCCACTCAGATTCAAATCTTGACATATAACACCTTCCACATTTCTCTTGGTTTGGATGTGTCATGATTTAAAATGCAGATTATGGAAAGCAATGGATTTTCAGAGTCAATAAATGGTGTTCTATTTCAGTCTACTGCTTTCAAAATCTATCTGTGCTCACACAATGTCCTGTAAAAGTGATGATCTAGAAGCAATGTTTGAAACAAAATCAGCTAGCTTCGAGGATCATTCTCACGAGGAAGAATTTCAATGGCAATCATCCCATTTGTAATTATGTTTTTCTTACACCACCTTTAGCCGAATTCTGCTCAATGGAGCTTATAGTTCAAGAACTCATTACTAATGACAACTTAAATTCCAAGCATTATTACTAAAAGCTGATTTAGTAAAATCATTATTCTCAGAATTTAAAGTTTTTCCATCAATTTTGATTCATTTTCAGTTATGGAAAACCTACTGTAACACCACAAAATTCTATTTTGTCCAAGGAAAAGTGTAAAAAATAGTATTTGGAGTAACATTGTCAAAGAAAACTTTATGAAAAACAGGAAAAGAAGAGAAAATACATAAATTTGTAGAATATGCCCAATGGTAATAAATAAAATATTTTGCTTAGCCTATAGAAAACACATGGTAATTCTCACTATATGTTAATTGAAATTTTAAATTCATTCAGAATGCTAAATATATGATATTCAAAGAAGCACCAAGGAAAGAGGCTGAAAACTTTTGTGTTGTAGGAGATGGGGAGATGGGAAAAAAGAGAAGGGCAATCCAATTCAAATATTTTATATGTAAATGAGAAATACCATGATGAAATGGACAAATCAAAGGCAGGACAGGAATGGAAAGCTCTTAGAACAGCATTCAGCACATAATGTCTAAAATGTCCTAGTTATTACGATACAAAATATTCTCACTAAGAAATTATTTCTCTCCAAAATTTTTTTTCTTAATCTTTTACCTGGAGATCAGTATTAGATAGATGGATAAATATTTCCTACATTAAATGAACATTGATGAGCCTGAACAGAATTGTTGTACAGTAAGGAAAGGCAGAAATCCCTGATATTCAGATTACAGAAGTGAGGTAAGTAGTTATAAGCAAATGGTGCATGATGCAACTGTTCTGAAGATTTCACAGGAATTCCCCCCCCCCATTTTCTGTTTCTAAAACCTCACCTCTGCCCCAGCATTGTGGAGTAACCACTCCTCTAATAATCCCAGAGAATCTCATTATTTTAGAAACAATTCATGTAGATATGTCTGTCTGTCTTTCTTTCCACATATTTTACTTTTCTATTTTTATGATAATTGCATAAGTTTACTTGTGTTCTCCAAAGTATTGAGAAATAGCAAGTCTGAATCCATCATAGATACTGACCTGAAGCCCTTCACCAGAATCTCCCTCGTGTTGCCACTAACACTGAGGTGCACTGCATGTATTATTGTGTGGAATGAAACATCACAGATATTGTTGAAAGTACTTTGTTGAATTTGTGAAATGTCAGTTTCAGATATTCAAAAAGGAAAGGCTATCTTCACAAAAACTACATACAAAATGACTATTTATTATATCTTCTTTACAGTTTATCTGACAGCCCTTTAGGGAATGATGCATATTCTCTCATTTTCCGAACTAGTAACACTTCAATTCTTTGAAAATTATCTTTTTTATTAATCAACACTGAATGAAATGTGTAACTGAATTGGTTTGCTTTGTTTGATGTAAGCTTTGGGATATAAATTCAGAAACTATTACTAGGAAATTTATATTCATTGTTTATGAAATCTTTCCTTATTAGTACTTTAAAGGACAATGTTAGATATCATATTAAGTGAAGTAGAAACTAAAGAATTTTTCATTCTATTTTTATACCATTCTAATATTGATTCAAGTATTGTCAACAGATAATGTCTAGCTTTGTTTTTACAACATTTGCTTTTCTCATTTTTTTCCACTTGCATTCCTGCATTTACACTTAATTACTTGGGAAAAATTGTCTCCTTAGTTCCCTTTGTTCAACACATTTGTAGATTTCTATGTTTCAACATGTCACATAACACAAAAGAGGGTAAGGAATAGATCTCTAAATAATACTTTGGTCACTCTCCCCCTTTCTTGGTGCTCCAATCACATTGCATGTTGATAGCATTATTTGCTCAGTTATATTATTCTCTGTGCAATGGTATGCAAAAGGGAGATTTTATTTTGGTGTCATCTGTGAAAAGGTGATAACAACCACTTAATATGCATGCATGTTAAGGCTTTTAATTGCTTCATTGAGTCTATATATGAATTCAGGAATATAAATGGTACCCAAGAACATACTCTAATAACATAACCATTTTTGTGTAGAGTATAAATAATAGAATCATCTTACCCCTTCCAAAAGAAACTTGTTACTGAAGAGGTAAGCAAAATTTGGCCAGAATATGTATAAGAACAAAGCCTCAATGCAGGAATCCTTATTGGGATTTATGAAAACTCCCTGAATCCAAGAAGGGTGCTACTAGCCTTTCTGATAAACTTATATCTTTGTCTTTGCTTCTGGATGCTGTTTGAAAAGAATGGTTCCTAGAACATTCAAAAGTTGCTTTCCCAAATTTCAGTGAATAGGAAGAACATTGAGAACAATTTTCGTTTCACAAGTAGTTTCAATCCTTACATAGATCGTTGTTAGAGGTTACTTTACAGATAGCACAAATATTATCAACCTGGGTGTTCTCCACTTTTCTTTCTTATATTCTCTATGCCTAATCAATCAATGGGATCTTTATGTTTCTCTAATTTCTCTCACTTTCTCATCCTTATAAAAATCAGGTTTAGACATTTCTACCTGTAGCTTCCCTTGTGTCAATCCTAACTTCTTGTAAAAGCATGCAGATATATTCCACATGCTCCAGAATAAATTCTCTTTACTACTTTTTTTAAACAGGAAAATAACCAATATTCACTACATTTATTCTGATTAAATCTAAAGCCTCTAAAATTAAATCGTGCACTATACCTTTCTACGGTGGCAGGTCATCACTAACATCAGCAGCCTACCAAGTGGGTTGAAACAGAGCTAGGAAGCTCAGTAAGTTTGAGTAGAAAGTAATTAAAGAATGAAGATGATACTATGGAAAGCAGCATGGCAGTTCCTCAAAAGACTAAACATAGAGCTTCCCTCTGACCCAGTAATTCCACTCCTTGCCATTTACCCAAAAGTCCAGAAACAAAAACATACTAAAGCCACTAGCACAGCAATGTTCACTGCAGCATTATTCACCATAGCAAAGATAATGGAAACAACCCAGATGCCCCTCAGAAGATGATTGGATTAAGAAGATGTGGCATTTATACACAGTGGAATTCTATGGTGCTATCAGAAAGAATGGCATCGCCCCATTTATAAGGAAAGTTTTGAAAAAAATCATATTAAGTGAAATAAAATTCAAAAGAACATAGGCTTAATGGTTTCCCTTATTTGTAATAAGTAGTACAAACCTAGGACTCTCCTAGCAGAAGATTACAATAGCTCAAAACCAAGATACATAAGGCCATATAGGATAAGTTTAAATGAAAGGATCTCCAGGATATGGAAACAAGAGCTTTATATTGTGTGATTGTTGTTCTTAATGTATTTCTCTTCTCTTTTGTTGCCCTTTGGTTAATCTCATGTTTTTACAGTATCTGACTTTATTACATGGCATGTTGTATATACATTTATTTGTTTATTTGAAATACAAAGTGAAAGGGGGAAAACAAGATAATTGGGAGGGGTAGGGGGAGGAAATGGGGATAAAACCATGAGAAGGCGTATCAATGTGTGAGAAGTAATGCATCTGTTATCTAGGGAATAAAACTGTATCCCCTCTATACATTACAATAAAAAAGATGTGATAGAGCCCAGAAATTGATTTTGTCATGTTTGCATAGGGCCTAGGATTAGATACATAGTATATTAGTAATGAAGGATTTCAAGTACAAAGTTGTTAACACAATGAAAACTATCAAAACATATATATGTACATCACTTTGCATATTATATATACTATTATATGTAATAGTATATATACCATATATACTATTTTATAATATATAATATAAAATACATAATTTAGTATGTATATTATATATATAAAACATTTAGTAAATTATCCTTTCAATTAGCCTTTATCTTTTAAATAGTTATCACTTACTGCATGATGTCTGGGACAGAGAAGAAATTTACATTTCAAGTTGCTGTTTTTCCTTATAGCTACATTTAAAATGGGTATACTCAATAACTTCTACATTTTAACATTCATTTCAAATTGTATTTCTAAAATTTCTGACCTGAAATTCTATATTAACTTAATATTTGTCATATAAATTTTTCTAATTTGAGCAGAGATTTATGTCCTCTTTAATTATGTTTTCTTCACTTTTTAAAGTATAGGACTTTAGAAGGAATTTTTGAACTTGTAAAGATGGAAAATTTTGTTCTCATAAGAATAAGATATTTCTTCTAAACTTAATGGTTTCTGTGAGGGAAATATAATAATCCTGTCTGCGTTAAGATATATAGCTTTGGTCATTTGTGACTTATGTCAGTGGGAAAGGTTGGCTCTTTATTTTTAGTTAGGTGCATGAAAAATGTACTCTCACCTCCCTGTAACTCCAAAATGGCCAAAACAATTTATTTCAAACTCTCAAAAAGTTCACCTTTGCTCCAAGCTAAAGTTTAAGATCTCATCCAAAATAAAATTTCATACAGAGAAAATTATATATACAGAAAATAGAAACTATAGTTGTTACTTTCTCTTTTTTCAATGTAATACAGGGAATTATTATTATCTTGAATGTATTTTACTAATCTTGGACAGAAAAATATATTCTTAATTGTTAATCCTGAAGTATTTTTTAGTTACAATGTATATTAATATTACTTGTGGAATTTCAAAAGCATTCTAAATTCTCCTATGTCAAGTAACCTTATTAATTTTAAAAAGCAAAACATATCCATGCCAAAACATGTCATGTTTGTGAGAAATTCTCAAATTTAAACATCCTAGGTTTGTACAAGATCCTTGGAAACCAAAAATTAACTTGATGATATGGTGAAACATAATTTAGTATGGTGCTGAAGACTGTGAAAAGTTAAGTCTATAGCAATGAGATATGACACACCTTTTGTCCTTGGGGTATTTATTCAGATTAGACAAATGTGTAAATATAATAAGATAGTAAGGCAAAATAAAGTTAATTGCAAGCACTGTGATTGATTCTTGCCTAAATTGGTACAAGTGGGAAAAAATGTGAAAATAATCTAGCTGTGTTTTATAGATAAGTAGCAGGGTATCAACAGAGGAAAGAAAATAGAATAAAAATATTTACAATGTCCAAGAGTATAGCAGAGTATACACATGGGAGAATATGGAGAAATTCATCTTGTCCAGCATGCTCTGAAACATTCTTTTGTGACAATGTATAGTGAGGTAGTGGTACTATTCTTCCCTAATCTGTCACCTATGACTTTAGCAGCTTTTTCACCAAATGGGTTTCTCCAGTAAAAACTAAAATAAAAATTTCTGTCTCTTTGATATTATCCTTTGCTTCTTAACTTTGTTCAATGGAATGTTAATGAATAGCTCACTAAGTCTTCAAAATGTACTTCTGAGGCTGAGGTTCTTTTTGTGTTTTGATACTGCAGTATGTGAATTAATGCACCTTCTATCTGGCAAATATAATGTAACCCTTCTATTAATTACAATAAAAATATATGAAAAAGAACATTCTCTGTTTAGCTGCTTTACCTTTATCTTGGATCCTGCATTGCATTGCTTGTAAAGCAAGCTTGAACCTCAACACAACACCATCTTATAGTAGGTGCAGCCAGCACATAGAATCCCCTTTGTAGTATCCACTGTGGTAGTGATTGAGATATACTCTTCCTTTGTTAATTGATAACTCCTTCATATAACTACTTGAAGATGATGATAATTTTTACAAAGTTGTAAAGAAAATAATGTCAAATTTTAAGAATTCTGAAATAAGTGTGGAAAAGGTAACACTGTTGTATATAGGTGGGTCTTCAATGTAGTTCATGAATTGGGCAATTTTCAGATTTTCTTATTTTGGTTCCATTCCTTTGTGGTCTAGACACACATTGACAAAGTTGAAATCCATCTAAGATAAGGAGTTTAGAAAATATTTTTCATTTATTTCAGGATTGTAAGGTTGTACCTTGAAATAACTTAGAATTGTTCTTTGTGAGTGTCAAGAAGGGAGTGATTAAGAACAATTCACAAGAGATTATCAGTACATGGTGAAAAGTTATAAACTGAGCAGCCAGTTCTTGTGAGTCTACATACTTTTGTTAATAACAACAGTCAGGGCATTTTGAAATCAATGATTTTCCCACATCAGCAGTATATTGAAAATTCTCTCAGTTGCCTTATGAAAAGCACCAACTCCCAGGCTTTAACATCAGGTAGCTCATGTCAAAATTTTGAAGGATGTGGTTTTTCTAAAGCACCAGAGGTAATTCAAATGTGAAGTCAAGGTTGAAAATCAGTATCTGAATAATGAAAAACTAAAGCTCTTTTAATTAAATCTGAATTCACATAGGAACATATTTTTTTTTTATTTTTGTTAATGATACATGCAGAAAGAGATGGGAAGATATGAAACTTGGAGCTTAAAAATAAATACCCACAAAACAAAAATGCATCTCATAATAGCAATTGAGAATGCCTCCTTGAGGCACAGTTGAACTAAGAGAAAATAATTATGTAAATATAAATTTATTATCATATGTGCATGGATTTTGTCAGCAATATTTATAACTAAATTTCAAGTTATGTTTTGTACGAGGGAGCTGTGGATGCTTACAGGTAACTAACTATAATCATCTGGTGAAAGAACAGAAAAACAGCCCATGGTTTAGAGAATCACTTAATTGTAATTAAAGAAAAGCATACAACATATGTGGTTTCTTCTCCAAAGAATTTTGCAGGGATTGTGAAGTGGGATCTCAGAATATTTTACAACCTTCGCCAAAGGTATTTTTTGGTATGTAATTTGAATGACAGTGAAAAGTGCATATATATCTCTGTGTATCATCTAAAATATAATGTACTGACGCATATATGTCATTATCATTAGTAACAGAGACTTCATGTTTGTCTCAAGATGTTTTCTTTTACCTATTGCCAACATCTGGATGGATTGGAATATTATTTATTATTATTATTATTATTATTATTATTATTATTATTTGTAAGTCGTGGGACTTGAACTATGCGTCAGAGCTCTTCAACTCAAGGCTACCCGCCCTACTCCTTGAGCTACAGGGACACTTCCGGTTTTCAACTGGTTAATTGGAGATAAGAGTCTCAAGGTCTTTAGTGACCAGGCTGGCTTTGAACCGCGAATCTCTGATCTCAGCTTCCTGAGTAGCTAGGATTACAGGCATGAGCCACTGCACCCTGGCTAATTATTTTTTCCATACAAACCTAACTATCCACTGTACCAGCATATTTCTTTACTATTTTAGTGGAATTTTGTGTTCCAATGGTAAACGTTTACATGATGGTATTGTTAACGAACACTTGTAGAGATGATATGTTTCAAAAGGACGTGGTCACTTTTCTGAATTGCAATCTGAGCTCTGCCAATCAATTCATGAAATCCCAAAGAATCATTGAAGAATAGAGGTTTCTTTGGATCTCTACATTTTATAGGAAAAGAAGAGTTAGAAAAGAGATAATTTGGGGCTCAATATGGTAGCTTATGCCTGTAAATCTCAGCTACCTGAGAGTTATAGTAAGGATTAAGGACCAGTTTAGGAAAAAGCATTAGACTTTTTCTATACAATGATTGAAAACAAGAAGCTATAGGAAAATGCCTGAAATCCCTAGGAAAGTAATGCCTTGTGCTAAAAAATAAATAAACAACAGAAAGATAGAAAGAAAGAAGGAAAGAAAGAAAAAAAGAAAGAAAGAAAGAAAGAAAGAAAGGAAGAAAGAAAGGAAAGAAAGAAAGGAAAGAAAAAGTAAAAGGATATAATATAAAGAAGATAACCAGGGAGAAATATAATTTAAAGAGA
Source organism: Megascapheus bottae (assembly GCF_031878675.1). Classification (NCBI taxonomy): domain Eukaryota; kingdom Metazoa; phylum Chordata; class Mammalia; order Rodentia; family Geomyidae; genus Megascapheus; species Megascapheus bottae. The sequence goes on from NC_143518.1 coordinate 14,166,172, forward strand.
AACAAGAACTGTCAAATTTCACATCCAATGTATTTTTCTTTCTATGACAAAAATGTAAAATCATACTTAAAAAGTATGTTCATCAGTATTTTAACCATAAATAGTTGTATTAGTTATTATCCTCAAGCTATGTTTCAAGTAAATGAAGTGAGCAGAAGTCAGTGCTGTGCAATGTGACTATGATACTATGATATTATGAAGATATTTGGCTACTTTACTGATTTGTTCACAGCTGTTGCAATTTTAATAAAACCCATACAGTTTGTGTGGACCATAAAAGCACTCTTTTTGTCCTACATAATTTATAGTTTTCCCTTTTGAAGTTATCTTACCATCTTAGTGCTGACTTTTATTGATAATGAGTTGCAAAAGAATTGAGATATCTCCTAACTTTTCCTGAGACAAGCCAATTTATTTTTCAGATAAAGAAAGATATGAAAGAACTATTCTTGTATTGGGTAGTTGAAACAAGGAATCCACTGCCATCTCCCTAATTAGGCACCAGTCTGCTGAGATTTTAGTATACCCTGCTTATGGGTTCTCTTGGGCCCTGGTTTAATTGGGTGACAAATGAGAGACGATGACAGTCTCAGTCTTGAAAGTTTAGCTCATCTGTGCTCACAGGCATTAGCCGTCCTGTTATAAAAAGATAGTTGAAGTCAGCAGCTATTGATATGCTGATATGCTACTCAGAAAAATTTGATAGCTGCTGAAACTTCAAAAAGTAGTAATAAAAATGTTTTAAAAACTTTGTAAGCATCTACAGTAAAGAACGTTTTTAAAACATGGTATGAAATGTCAGAGGAGACACACACACACTCTCTTCTGATAAAAAAGATTGCACAATCTTTTTGCTATGGCTGAGCATCATTTTTGATTTTTTAATTAAAGAATTTATTAACATTGATTTTTACATCATATTTCAAATGACATGTTTAACAAATAGGTGTTCAAGGCTGAGCATCGTATTTTAGTGTGTGTCAGTGGTGGGGCTTGAACTCAAAGCCTGGGCACCCTGTCTTTGAGCTCTTTTACTCAAGGCACTTTGAACCACAGCACTGTTTCTTGTTCCATTCTGGTTAATTATAGGCAAGAGTTTCAAGGGTTTTCCTGCCAGGATTGGCTTCAAACTGTCAAAACATTAGTCACTGGTGCACACACACATACACACTATTATTTATATGTGTATATCTATGTATGATATATATATATCAATACATATAATGGAAGTCAGGTTAGGCAATATTCAAATAAACCATTCACTTTCCTCAGTTAAAACCAAAATTAAAAATAGGGGAATAATGGGAATATTTCTTTATACACACAAGCCTACCTCTAACTAGGTGGTTCGTTTTGTATCCTAATAAGGCACAACACTTTATGGCATGACAGTTGCTGGCATTTTGACAGTGACAGATTGTTCTGGGCCAGGCTTGTGAGCACCACTAGCCTGATGAACTGTCAGTGCTACTGATTCTGCAGCAAGCCCCTTCTAATGTGGTGATAGATGCTTTATTTCTTTGCTTGACACCTGCACATGCAGGTTTTTAGTAACTCTGTCAAAGAAAGCACAGTAGAGAATTCAGTTTCTCTATTGTATCAAGTATCAGTTACTAGATAAATGGTTGACTGAGACCAAGTGGTAACCACGTGAGCAATTTGTCTAGACTTAGAAATACAGTGATTTACTGAATGCTACAGTTAGGAATTAATGAGAAGCAATACTCTAATTTTGAACTGACTTGTGCAAAAGATTTGTTCATACTCTTAGCACATTTTTTTTTTCATTTGTATCCCACCATTTGTATCGTAATTATATTCCTCGTCCTTCTCTGAAGGTATGGAGAATGCACTTCCAGGAACAGGACTGCGTAGGAAAGGCTGGGTCTGAGTGACAGAATGTGTTTGGGAAAGAATTAGTAGAACCACAGGGAACAGCCCGCATATGCATCCTATTTCCAAGGGAGAGGCCATCTGGCATAAAGAATACTTCCTAATTCAATGTACTTCATGATTTAGTTGCATTAAATTTCAATTAGACTTTGCTGTATATTGTATTTTATATAGGTAGCTAATGATACTAATATTCAAAAATAATCATAACATCTTTCCAGTATTATATTATGATTTACAAGCACTCCAAAAAGTTATGTGTAAGTACAACATACTTACAGACTGATTTGTTGAAATGCTAACTCCTTTATACAATTACTTAAAGATGGTAAGATTATAATAATAAAAATGAGAAAACAAATAAATGTAAAGAACAAAAAAGGCTCTCTGTATTCTTAACTTGAATTGTAGTACCATTAAATTTTAAAAGTTTCATAGTCATTTCTAATTGGTTCAAAACTCAAAGACAATGTGATTTCAAACTATTGGGGAGAAAACGGTAATACATTTTTTGCAATTGTTTAAGTTCTTTATTTTATTTTTATTTATTAAGTATATCTAATGAAAGTTGCTCTTTATCCAAATTTTTAGTGTAAAGTAACAAAAAAGAATCTTGGACCTCTTGTGTTCCCAAAATGATATTTCTCTGGTCCAAATCAGTCATCACCCAGCCTTCTCCTGGAACTAAGTGTATAGAAATCTGGGCAGATGCAGCTAGTAGGCTCAGCCCTGAACCCACTGCAGTCCTATTATTATTAGTTTCTCTATAGCAGTGAAGCTTTACTTTTCATTGTTAGAATTGAAAACATAAAAAAAACACTTCCAGTCAACTCTTGTGAAATAACAGTATCTCTTTAGAGTTTCTATAAACTAGTGTTCCCACTTATGAAATACGATTACTTACAGCTATCACAAAAGCATGTCCTAGATAAATACCAGCTTTCTAAGTCTCTATCCATGTTCTTAGAAACCTAGTGAAAGCTTTATTTTTTTTCTGCTCTATAGTTGGTTATCATTGCTGTAATTTTAATCTCTACCTTATTTGCAAACTGAAAATAAATAAATAACTACCATGAACAAGAGTGGGGTACGGGTTTGGCACCTTAGTGTCCAAGTACTATCAATTTAATTTCTAGGGTAATGGTGGTGTAAACCTAAAGGGGACTAATTTGGATGCCTTGTTCTACTCAGTTGTATCCAGTTTATTTTATTCCATTTCAGGTTAAATAAATACTTCCAGAGCCTAAAGAAACTTCTCTCTTTTAACCTAAGGTGTAATTTTAGATTTGAATATGTACTCTCAATAGACTTACCTCTGGGTGTTTGTAGGTGGTTTCTTGTGCCGTGCTTTGATAGAGGGTAATTACAGGGCATGAAAGTGTAGGACAATCACTGTATCCCCACACTGGACTGGTGGTGGCCAGTAGAAGCAGGGGCACACTGCACTGAAGTGATTGCTTCCCAAGGAAAAATACTGATTATGTTCCTAAGTAGAGCACATGTTCTCTCACTTGTGCTTCTAACCTGGGCTTTGATTACCCACCTCACACAAAGACATTGTGCTTTACATTGTTTCTTGCTCTTTATTCATAACAATGCCAAGCTTTACCTTCATTTTGTATGTATTGTATTGAATTTCTATTGCAATCATGTTTATAAATGTACATTTGTGTGTGTGTGTGTGTGTGTGTGTGTGTGTGTGTGTGTGTGTGTGTGTGTGTGTGTGTTTCAGCCAGCACTGGGGCCTAACCTCAAGGTCTGAGCTATACTCCTATCTTTTTATTTTTTTGCACAAATAAAGTGCTATAACACTTGAGTCATACATCTACTTTCAGAATTTTGGTAGCTAATTGAAGATAAAGAGTTTTACAGCACCTGGAGTTATAATTGTACCATTAAAAAAAAAATCTTCAAATAGCACTGATCTGCCTGTGACAAGACCACTAAGTAACTTCTAAAAGTGAAATCCCTGTAAATAGTAAACATAATATCTGCAAGTATTTCATCCACTTAAACCTAGGAAGAGTGTAGGGTAGTTGTCAGGATGAATTTATATTCATAGATGAACAACTCAGCAGGTGTCTATGGTACTTTCAATTAAATCTATATTTGATTTTCATTTATGATTTTTATGTGCAAATGTGAGAGTTAATTTATATATAATAAACTTTTTTGAAATACAACTAAATAGTTGAAACAGGTTCAATAAAATATAGAAAACATGGACAATGTCTACTATTTTTAAACCATATATACATACTTACATATATATGTATATTGCATTATAGTTCAAATATAGAATTTACTACTTTTCATGCATTATGAAGTTTCAAAGGAAGCTTAAATTGATTCAATATAGTTCTGTATTTTTCACTTGATAATTTTTATATTCAAATTTTCACTTTTCCTTCAAATATTGTTTTTTCTGAAATTTGCAAATCTGTGAAATTGTTTATACATTATATTTTATCTTTAAATAATTTTAAAAAATTATGACAATTCAACATGCCATTTGGAGTCCAATGCATCTTAGTGTCATTCTTTTCATCTTTCTTCCCTGTTTCTCCCAGTACCACCCATCCTCTCATTGTTCCTAGTTAATTTTCACATGTGTCCATTGAATATTGTATCTAGAGTCTCCCTCCTTTTCTCTCTTCCATTTTTCTATTCCCTTTCCTGGACCTTTCCTTTGCCACACACATCAAGTGTTAGCTTCCTAGTATTCATTTTGTTAGACTCTAAGTTAGTTGTTCAGTGGAATTACACTATTAGAATTCACCCTGCATATACCACATTTCAGTAAAACTTGTGTACATGATCACATGACCTTGTTTATACTTACATATACATTTATAAATTCAATCTAATTTCCATATGTGAAAGAAAACATATAAGTCCATAGCTGGACTTATTTCACTTCTTATTACCTGGTCCATTTATTTCTTTGCAAATGATGTAAAATTGTCACTCCTGGTGGATGAGTAATATTCTATTGTATTTATTTGCCAAAATTTATTCAACCATTTGTCCATTTAAAGGCATCTGGACTATGTTCACACTCAGGCTATGGTGACTATTTTAAAAGCTATTAAAAAAACCCTTTTGCTACTGAAGTATATTTGCTCCTATATGAATATGTCCTTTTATATGAATATTGCAATTACAATGTGTGAATATTCATTTCCTAATTAAAAATAAGTTCAATAATTATTTAACTGGGTAAGGAATTCAGTTATATTGAGTCTGTTTTATACTCAATTTTAATAAAGGTTGAAATAAGAGTAAATAGCCATCAGAAAAAAATCAACATCTAAAACATATTTAAATTTAACAGCCACAATTGAAACTAATAAGATTGACATTTAGCATTATAATCACTTGAAATAATATGATGAATGATTTTGTCTTTGGAAAATCAGAATTTTCCAAAGTGTTTTGTTGGTTTCATGACTTTAGCTGAACATGTATTCTTCCTGTCTGCTGTCAGAAAAGAGTATGTTCTTTATTACATGTAAAAACAAATCAGTGCTAGTGTTTTATTTTGCAGATCTCTACTGTAAGGGTAATTTTTTGGTACATGAGAAGCATATTTCAAAGAATATATAAATCATTATTCAGAGCAAAGCTACTTCATTTGGCCTACAATCCAAAGTTATTTGCCAGTATGTTCATCATAACATACATTACTCATGAGAGTTCCCAAATAGTGTAGCTTTCCAATGGAATTCTACATCAATCTAGGTCAAATTAACCTATGCTTTATTTTTATTTCACAGGAGCAATAAGAAGGTTGACATTACAATTGTAGCATAAAAATTGTGATAAGAAAGATATTTAAAACATGGAAAAATCTTAAGAACTCTAATTCTGTAATGCTTTTATATGTAACCTGCAAATCACCTGATAAACAGTGCTTGTATAACATTGCTTTCAATTGTAGATAATTTCCAAAGGATTTTATTTCATCACTTTTCTTTGCAACCTTATAATCCTCAAAGTTTGAGTTTTGGAAACTAAGAATATAAATTCATAAACTTGTGTCTTATTAATACTAAATATCATAATCTATGTATCTCTTTAAATTTAATCAAAAACAAAATCTCTTTAAACTTAATCAAAAACAAAATAGAGTTAGAAACTAGTATATTTTAATTATGTCTGTATTCACTCTCCTTATTGCTATGTAGAGGCAATATTTTTAAGTGAGAAAGTAATTTTTTTATCAGCAAAAATGTGTTGATACCTATAAAATAATAGAAATAAGGATTTTTAATCATTTAGTTGATAATGAAAATTTAATTTTACCTCCTCTGTATCTATAATTTTAGAACAATAATTGAACTTGAAAATAAAGTATATGTCATATTTTAGATAGTGAAGAATGATTAGATTTTTCAATAAACATTTTAAATAACCTAAAATTAAGTCATTTATTTTCCCTAATCTTTTATTAAATGAGATTGCAGCAATTTTGTGAAAAACTACTTTAGAATCACAATCAATTTGAATATAGTCCCAAATGCATAAGAAAGGGAGCACATAGACTTAGAAATATTTTATTAATAATTTATTTATTTTATTTACTTATTTATTTATTTTTTGTGGGTCATGGGGCCAGAACTTGGGCTGGGTGTTGTCCCTGAGCTCTGCAGCTCAAGACTAACACTCTACCTTTGAGCCAAGCCCCACTTCACGTTTTCTAGAAGTTAATTGGAGATAAGAGTGTCAGGTCCCTTTGGGCCCTGGCAGGCTTTGAGGAACCACGATACTCAGATCTCAGCCTCCTGAGTAGTTAGGGTTACAGGCGTGAGCCAACGCACCTAGCAGAAATATTTTAAAGAACTTTCTAAAATCCTGGGGCAGGCAGATGTCTGGCATTTTGAAAGAATACAAAGAAACCAGCAGGTTTGGAAAAGGCAAACAAGCAAAGGACAAAATGGATGATTTTGAAGGATAACAAGAAGTTGGAAATTCTGTCACTTTTTTTTTCTAAAACTATTAAAGGCTCTACCTTTCACCTTGAGTAAAGTCAAGCCTCATGTCTGGTTTATAAATGGTGATAACCACTTACTGAAATTCTGATTTTTAAATTGTTATCTCATTATTCAGAAGGAAAGTAAAGATAAAATTCATTATAATCCTTTTCTTAAAACGATTTTATTTAATTATCTTCAGGATGAAGTTTGGTATGTAATTGATTATATTTCAGGTTTAATCAATCAATTAAGTATATTTATGACTTGTGTGTCATCATTTGTTGATGCTCCCTATTGTAATATACATTTGAAATATTAGCTCACAATATGAGAGCTAATATTAAGTACTAAAGTTGTACATGGAAAACTGTAATTGTATACAAGTAGCAAAATATTTCAGGTAGAAATCATTTAAATTTTTTGGTCAGCTGAACATGAGATTAATATGAAAGTTGTAGAAAACTGATCACTCAAATTTGAGAAAGTATTTTCTTGAAAATTGAAGTGGAGGTAGATGATTTCATTGAATCAAAAATGAAAATTAAAACTATTGTTCTAGACAAGAGAGACTCCATTTACTGAGAAGAAATAGAAGAGAACAAGCCACACAGTTTATAGAAATTTGATACTATCACAAAATATGGAAATTATATTAAATTATAAGATAATAAAATCCAATTTTAGATATTAGCAGGACAACTGGGTTTGATTTATTTAGAAAAAACACAAGAAACATGTGAGCAAATATTTTCTGTTTAAGGAGTTTCTCTCTGTTGGAACTTGGTAAACTCACTGATCTTATATGAGCGATACTTTAGACCAAAGTGGTAACTCATTATTTCCCATATGAATTATACCTGACCAATAGAGAAAACAGATTTGAAGTCAAAGGAGGTGGTTGCTCTATGTCTCTGTTGTAGTGTTTGATAGATTGCAGACTTTACATGTTGCTTACCAGAACATGAATGATATTAGAGTGTAACAACTACATTAAAGAAAGAGCATATTGCAAAAGTCTGACTTATATAACAGAATTGATGTTTTGTTTGTCAGGTAACAGAAACACGGACCGGACCTCTTGGTTGCAGTAACTATGACAACCTTGATTCTGTCAGTTCTGTTCTGGTTCAGAGTCCAGAGAATAAGATTCAGTTACAAGGTATGTAGGTAAAATTGTGTTAATGCTCTAGGAGCCTGTGAGATACATTATCTACTACTGATACCTATTTTTCATATATATATATATATATGTATATATAGATATATAATAATAGTTTTTAAAACATAAATGCTAATTTCATAATGCACTCAGAAGGTGTATTCTAGGCCACATTAAAAAATGTTAAAATTGAGCCAGCAGTTTGGCCTAGTGGTATTGCCTCGCATGCACGAAGGCCCAGGTTTGATTTCTCTGTACCACATACATAGAAAAAAAAGCTGGAAGTGGTGCTGTGGCTCAAGTGGTAGAGCACTAGCCTTGAGGAAGCCCAAGGACAGTGTTCAGGCCCTGAATTCAAGGCCTAGGACTGTAAAGAATGTTAAAATTTACTTTTCTTTTCCAAATTAAAAAACATATAGCAACTGAAAAATTAAATCAGTATTTTTTTCTTATCTATGTTAATGATTGTATCTGTAAACATCAATTTATGCATAGGCTTACTTGATCTAGGATTATTTCACAGATTTGTAAAATTTATAACCACATTTATTCCTAGTGTCAAATAAAATGCTGGAATTTAAAATTTAACACAATATAGATAGTAGTATTGAATCTGCTTGTTTAAATTAGAAACACAATTGAATACATATTATCAAATATTAATATTGTTCCCAATATGATATGATAATTGCAAAGATTTTGCATTTTCTTTATTATTATATTTTGTGCTAAATTAAAATGTTACCATAAGTAAAAAAGGATGTTATTAATGATAGCACTAATAAGTATATATTATTCCCAAATGGGGTATGGGCTTTCATATTTGCTCAGCTTTAAACACAGAAGTCTAAACAATTATATATGTATTTGTTGAGTCTTTAAAAAGAACTTATCATGCTAGTAGTTAGTAAAATAAGCTGACTGATTAAAGAAATAATTTTGATGTACATTTTTTCCATTACATAGTTTTGAATTTCTAATTCAGTGTGGTATTCACTCTATTCAACTTCATATAAAAATATTTAAGACTTACAAATCTGCTGTTTTTTCACATCTATTCAATTTTGAAAAAATATATTCTTAAAGGATGTTCAAATTTTATTAAATGGGAACAGGTTGAAAGTTTCTAAGTAAAAACCAAGGGACAAAAGAGTCAAAGAAAAAACTTGATAAATGGGATTACATTTATTGCATTGCAGAGGACATAGCTAACATGCTAAATAGAACACCCACATAATTGGAGGTTTTACCAGGTATATACCAGACAAGGCCTGGTATCCAGAATATACTAATAATTAAAAAAATTACATCCTTTAGCATTAAACTCTCAAACAAACAAACCAAATTAATGAGTTAAATAGAGAATTCTGAGAAGAAGCTAAAATGGCAATAAACATGTGAAGAAACCCTCAACACCTCTGCCTGCAAATGACATGCAAGTAAAAAAAAAAAACACCCCAGTTAGAAAGGCAATTATAAAGAAGATAATTTATAAGAAATACCAATGATGATGTGGCCAAAAGGGAACTCTAATAAACTGCTGGTGGGAATGGAAGCTTGTTCAAACACCACACAGAGCATTTTGAAGCTAGAGCCCAGTAGCTGAGGCCTAAAATTCTAGTACTCAGGAGGATGAGCTCTGAAGAGCACATGTGGAATCCAGCCTGGAGGAAAATCTGTGAGATACTTATCTACAATATACTACTCAGAAAAAGTTGTGGTGCCACTGATCAATTGATATCGTACCTGCTTTGAGCACAAAGAGACCCAGGGAAATTGCCCAGGCTGTGAGTTCAAGCCCCAGATCAAGAAGAAGAGAAAGAAGAAGAGGAAGAAGATATAGAATTCCCTTAATGCAACTTAGTGTGAACTACATAAAATTTTAAATATGTTAACACTTTAATGCTATTTTATTATTTTAGATTTATTTAAATATATTCTCAAATTTGAATGGAAATTAATTATAGAAATATTTGTAAATTTCCAGTATTCATTTCATTGTTAATTAATAGTTCAACCATTTTTCATTCCAAATATTATATTTGGAGTACTTTACATGATTTAGTTGGTTTACTATTAAAAATTAATAGTAAACATTTGTCTTTTATTGCTTATGGATAAATGACTCCAGAATAAATTACTATTGTAAGAATAATATTCAGTTTCCTATCTTAAATTATACCTAAAAGAGTAATTGATGAAATATGTCTTAATTAACGAAATAAGTCCTTTATATACAATTTTTTTAATGTTTTCACATAATTGACTCACAAAATCAGTTTTAACATTTTGGCAATTGTGATGTTTATTTTTTCAATTATTTGTTGTAACTTAATTATTACTCTTAAAACTGAAAAGAAAAAACTGTAACTACCCCAAATCACCTCATGAAATTAATTTTAATACTGTACATATTGAATCACTCCAAAATTCCATCTTCAATCTGAAATTCCACTCAAGTGTCTTGTTAACTGTTCTGTTCTGCCTCATTTTTAATAGAATGCCTTTGCTTTTTAAAGAATACAATTGCAGGCCACGAATTTGGCCTAGTGGGAAAGTGTCCACCTAACATATATGAACATCAGGCTTCAATTCCTCAGTACCAGAGAGAAAAAAGCTAGAAGTGGTGCTGAGGCTCAGGTGGTAGAGCCCCTAAGAAAGTCCAAGGGCAGTGATCAGACCTGGAGCTCCAGCCAGGGACTGCAATAAATAAATACATAAATAAATAAATGCAAGCTATTATCTAAATTTAAAACATCTAATGTTTTTGTCATCATGAAGGATCACAGTGTGTGTGTGTGTGTGTGTGTGTGTGTGTGTGCGCCTTTGAGTCGTTTCTGGACCCAGAACTTGGCTTGGGCACTGTCCCTGAATATGTGCACTCGGTGCCCTATAATTGGATCCACAGCTTCACTTCTGGCTTTTCGATGATTAATTGGAGTTAAGAATCGAAGGGACACTCCTACCTGGGCTGACTCCAATTCAGCATCCTTAAATTTCAGCAATTAGCAAACTGCTAGTGTCCTTAATTCATTATTAAGGGTCAATTTCATGCTTTTGTGCTAGATATTTTGCTACCTGCTTTAAATATTGGATGAAAGTATACACAGATGAAAATCAATTCAGATGATAATCGATTCAAATAGAAATAGCTTATATTTGTATGGACCTGATGTCTTTAGCTGAAGGTGAAGAATAAAAATCAAATGCGATTAAATTTCATGGATCTTTGGAAAATAGAGGAGTCTAGAATTATAGTTTTCTCTTAAAGACAATCTTACAAACCTCTACTCTTTTGAAGAAAAAGAATTATAATGTGAGCCAAATTTCTTCAGAGAAAAGCAACAAAAGAAAGCATCAAAAAGCAAAAGCAGGGACCGGGAGTTTGGCCTAGTGGATATAGTGCTTGCCTAGCATGCACGAAGACCCAGGTTCAATTCCTCAGTCCCATATACATAGAAAAAAAGCCAGAAATGGTGCTGTGGCTCAAGTGGTAGAGCTCTGACTTTGAGAAAGCCCAAGGACAGTGCTCATGCCCTGAGCTGAAGCCCAGGACTGGCAAAAAAAAATAAAAATAAATTAAAAAAAAAATAAAAGCAATAACATAAAATATAAAATTCCATGAAAATTACCTGTATGAGTTGCAGATTCTTCCTTCGATAACAAATAGTCACATGAACAGGTGGTTATTTAATAGATGATCAAATAATAGTTTTAATGTATGGTTGATTGGCAAGCATAACTGACAAATTCTTCTTCATGAAGGTATTTCTCCACCTTTTAAATATATGTATTCACTTTCTCAGCACTTACATATATCATAATAAGATATGGTCAAATAATGTTTGTTTAATGTCATCATGCCAACAAAATTAACAACTGCCATGAAAACTATGAATTTAAGGTGATAATAGTCTTTTTAAATCGCTCCATTATCTATTTTCACCTGCAGAATTACCTAGCTGATTATTCTTCAGACTTTCCAGAGAATTTTTCCAAAGTTCTGTTATTACCTTTGATTGAGATTTGAGTTAAATTGTAGTTCTAAGCATAAACTATGGTTGTAATAATTATCCCATTTACTGTTCTATATTTAAAGTAATATTTTTAAAGTATTTCCAAACTATTAGTGGTGATTTCTTCATAGACTTGCTATTTTTACATAAGCACTTTTTTCATTTTATAAGTTAATTTTCTTGTCAGAGTGAAAGATCGAGGGGTTGTAGTAACATACATAAGGTAGTGAATGCATTTCTTGTTAATGTACTATGAGACTTGCTATTTTATCAAAATAATATCTTCATCTATTGTATATTGAGGAACTGAAATTATGTTTCAGATTTGGTGAAGGTTTTTTTTTAATATTGTTTTACTTTTATTTTTGTTTACCCATTGAATTTACTCATAGCCCAACTGGATAAGTAACACACCTGAGGAGTAATTACATCTTTTGTGGATAGTTCAAAGTATGTTTTTGAATTGTTACCTAGTTCAACTATAAAAGTAAAGAAATTCAGTATTGAACTCACTCCCAATGGTTTTTCATCTTGCCTGACTAGCCCACAGCACCCCATAGATTTGTTAGTTGTTCTCACTGAGAAGTTGTCTTTAAAGAGCTAGTCCTTCAACATATGAAACATCAATATTTTATTTCAAGTCCTACTAGCAAGTAGAATTTGCCCTACATTACATTCTGGCTTTAAATATATTTTAATATGTGAAATACACAAAAGATTATTATGGCATTAGCATAACTGCATATAATGTCCTTTGATCATGTTTTCCCCTTACCTACATTAAGAACTCCTTTGCATTTTAAATGATTTAGTGGGGTTCATTTGGCCATATCTGCATAGATGACATATTAATATGATATTTGTTAAATTTACTTGTTGCTATCACCCATGCCCTTCTTCACAGATCCCCTTTTCCACAAACATCTCCCTTTATATAAACACATCATATTATCCAATAGCTTTTACATTACAGATCCATGTTCCCTAATTGCAGTGTGGCCACTATGTCTACTCCCCTATTTCTGGAAATATTTCAGATTCTGCTATGGTTAACACTAGCAACACTGTCTACAAAGAAGTTCAATTTATCTCAATAGGTTCCAGTTGCATCTTATGTTGGGGAAATTCTTATAGAATAAAACAAGTGTTTAATTGGTACATAGAAATAACCCACCATCTTCTTTTTTAGTGTAATGTTTCCATGCCTGTACCTGTATGGATGTACCAATATCGACATATCTATCTATATAGTTGCCAATAGTAAGTTTTGTGTGCAAAGTATCTCATTTCTTGCTACTATTTGTTACTCTCCAAATTATTTCCCCATTATTTGTTATTTCCACAAACGCACTATAATTTTATAGGGCTGAAAGTTGTAATACAACATGCCATTTCTTGGTTTTATGTGTTACATTATTTCTAGAAATTTCTTTTTATGAAATTGTCCATTTGAAATAGATCAATGGTTTCAAATATCTGCTTTGCAGTCTAGAAAGTGCCTCTTTTGAGTATACTTCCTGCTTCAAAGTCAGTTAAATACAGACGAATCAGTTCCACAGAACTAATCTTGCTATAGGAATTCTTCAGATATGACTTTAAGTATATTTTAAAGCACTCAATAGTTCTATTCTTTTAGGCCTGCACTGTGACTTGCACAAGTGCTAGTTAGGGAAAAAAAATGTAACTGCACCATTCTTTGAAAGGCAAAGCTAATTTGTCAGTGTTAAAAGCTATCCATAGCCGGGCGTGGTGGCTCACGCCTGTAATCCTAGCTACTCATGAGACTAAGATCTGAGGATCAAAGTTCAAAGCCAGCCTGGGCACAAAAGGACCTGAGACTCTTATTTCCAGTTAACCTCTAGAAAATGGAAACTGGGGTTTGGCTGAAGGGTAAGGTCGTAGCCTTCAGCTGAAGAGCTCAGAGACAGTGCCCAGGCCTAGTTCAAGCTCCACAACCCCTCCCCACCAAAAAAAAAAAAAGCTATCCGTATTTCAAATAATATTGAAATCTTGTTTGGGGTTGGAATGTTTTCTAACTTTCCTATATCTAATATACCTTAGCTAGATAACATAAAAATTTCCAGGAATTAATATACCCACTATATGATAAACGTAGCTGTAATCTCTATATACGTCACCCAGACAACAAATACAACTATTAAAAATAAAATTAAAATTAAAATCTTTTCTGGTTTCTGTACAGAATTAACCTAAAAGATGACATTAGAAGAGTAATATTTGCAAAGTCAATTATTTCCTAAATATGAATGTATGCACAGACTCCTAAATGGCAATTCAATGGGCAGGAAATCAGTTCTAAATCATAAAAAACATTTACCAAAATGTAATTTGTTGTTAAATAAATTGGTGTTTGCCAAAAATTTCCTTATTGTTATTTTTTTATTTAACTGACTGAATAGAATATTTGGCATTATATTGTTTTTTCCTTAGTTAGAAATGCTAAAACAAAACTATGTGAATTTTTAAAGTGTGAAAATGCTTTCTATTAGTTTTATTGGTGTGTGTGTGTGTGTGTGTGTGTGTGTGTGTGTGTGTGTGTATCTTGGGGCTTGAACTCTGAACTTGGGTACTCTCCTTGAGCTACAGAGTCACTTTGGGCTTTTTGTGATTAATTCATTTAAGAGTCTCATGCATTGGCTTTGATTCACCACATTCATATCTCAATCTAATTAGAAACTAGGGATTGCATGTGTGAATTACCAGCTCTTGGCTTGTTTTTCATTTCTGATTGTTTTCTGCAGAGGAAGGAACTTTATTAAACATACACAGGCTTCACAGGTCAATGTTAATTAGCTCACATAAGTAAGTGTCTTTGCTGTCCTGAGATACATTTTACAAGCTTATACCTCTCTTCTGCCTACATATTACTAATAATTACATTGATGAATGTAGATTCTCTGAAAGTATGAAAAAATTACATTAAATCAGAACTGAAAACCACTTGAAATCATTTGAGAGAAATCAAACGAGTACATTTCAAATGTATTAGAAGACAGGTATCATTTACAGCTCAACAGATAATTTTGAGATTACTAGTATAGATAACTTTGAAGAACTGTAAAATATATACATACTCATAAGTTAATTTATTATTTACTCTTTTTCTGAATGCTACAAAATACATTTTGCTTCTTCTTTAATAAAGTAAATTTAATTTCTTTGCTTATTTACCTAGGGCTTCAAGTACTCCTTCCAGACTACCTTCAGGAACGTTTCGTGCAAGCAGCACTGAGCTACATAGCTTGTAATTCAGAGGGCGAATTTATCTGTAAGGACAACGATTGCTGGTGTCAATGTGGCCCCAAGTTTCCAGAGTGCAACTGCCCCTCCATGGATATTCAAGCCATGGAAGAGAATCTGCTTCGAATAACTGAAACATGGAAAGCCTATAACATTGACTTTGAGGAATCAGGTAAGTAACATACTTCACTATAACATTATAATAAACCTTATTAAAAAGAGTAGAAAATCTGGTCATATAGTTTCTTTTTATGATTCCTTCAAATGGACATTTACATGTTCTTTGTTACTGGGTATTAAATGTTTTACTGTGTAATGCTCTGAGTGGTAGGCACTAGAGTTTAACTTCCCACTTAATTGAGATATTAGCCATTTACAAGAAAAAAATTCCTACATTCTTAATACAATAATTAATCCAATATCTCGTATCTCTCATACTCCTCAAAACTTTTCAATGATGCTGAATTGTATGTAGGAAGCAACATATAGAGAACATTTATTCCATATCTTCTTTACTCTTATGCTTCTTACAGTTGCTCACCTTAAATTAATATATTATCTCATAATGATCTTTAAATCAATTTACAGTTTCTCATGAGTTTTTCTTTATTTGTCCATTTTTTATTGTAACGTATAGAGGGGATACAGTTACATTTGCCAGATAGGAGGTACATTACTTCTCATACATTGATGCCCCTTCTCATGTTTTTGTCCCTGTTTCCTTTCCCCAATTTCCTCCAATCATCTTGTTTCCCCCTCTTCCCTTTTCTATTCCAAATAATCAAATAAATGTATACATAATATATCAGGTGACAAAATCACATATAGTAACAATATGAGATTAACCAAAGGACAGCACAAGGAAAGAGAAATAACATAGTACATGAAAAACAATAATCACACAAGATAAATCTCTTATTTCTATATCCTGGAGATCCTTTCATTTAGTCTCATCCTATATGACCTTATGTATCTAGGTTTTGAGTATTGTCATACTCTGCTACACAAATCTTAGATGTGTACTAGTTATTGAAGGTTTGGGTTTGATTTTCAGCACTGTCTTTCTTGTTTGCATAACTCAGTATTTCTGCATTGCCTTCTTTAGTGTACATTTTATAAAGTACTGAAATTAATGATCATATAAAATAATTTCTCAAAATTAGAAAACATTGATTATATTGATGTCATAATTTATGACAAGAATAAAAAATTAGAATTAAAAATAGAGCTGACACTAGTGGTTTAGGCCTATAATCCTAGATACTCAACTGGAAATTACATGTGACTCTCATTTACAGTTAAACACCAGAAAACAAACTGGTGCAGTGGCACAATGAGCATTAGCCTTGAGTGAAATAGCTCATGGGTAGTTCTCAGTCCTTGAGTTCAAGTCCCATGATTGACAAAGGAAAAGAAAATAGAAATATTAATTTAAAATATGTATAGCATGGTTAAACTATATAGGATTTAGTTAAAAACTTTTAGCCAACCCTGTCTTTCAAATGGGCATAGATTAAAAAACCCAAACTATAAACTAAAATGTTAACTTAGTCACTCATTTTAAGAAATATTTTGATTAAAATTATGCATTAAAATCATTGAACTATTAAAATCAAAGAGTAGGATTGTATTTTCTAGAGCTTGTGAAGAGTGTAACAGGGAAATGGCAATTCATTTCACAATGCTTTAGTTAGGCAGAAAGATAATATTTTAGGAGAGTTATTGTGAAACTTCTGGATATACTTAATGCTTTGCAAAATTTACTATTAATAGAAGTTGCTTTCAAATTATTCTCATCTCAGAATTGACAAATGCTAGAGGTAATGGATATTTCAATTAGCCTGATTTAGTGATTTCACATTATATACATATGACTTAATCTCAGATTAATTATGGTTAATATATAGAATTATAATAATGTATCCATATATGATAAAATAAAAATGCCAAAGATATGCTAGTTACTTGGTGCATATCAATTTATAGCATATTTTAAGGATGAAAATAGTTATTAGTTCTTAACTGTTACTCCACTACAGAAATACTTAAAAAAAGTGTTTGCAGTAATAGAAACCTATAATGACATTAAGAACTGCCATAGGTATATTTAGTATTTGCATTGTAGATATTTTCCTTATTTTGGGTGTAAATGTGGAAGGTGACTAAGTAGATATAGTAAAAATATATAGATATATATATATCTATAAAAAATATATAGATATAGATAGTAAAAATATCAATGATATTGAGGTCTTTGAGTTAATGCTTGTGCACGGAGAAAGGCTAGGGTCAATTTTTAGTTTTCTGCATGTGGCTCCCCAGTTTTGCCAGCCCCAATAATTGAATAGACTGTGTTTGTTCCACTGAGTATCTTTGGCTCCTTTGTCAAATACAAGTTGACTATAGGTATGTGGTTCTATTTCTGGATCTTCTATTCTGTTCCATTGATCTTCTAGTCTATTTTTGTGCCAGTACCATGTGGTTTTTGTTATTATGGCTGTATAATAGAGTTTGAAGTCTGGTATTGTAATACCACCAGCTTTGCTCTTTTTGCCTAGAATTGTTTTGGCTATTCTAGGTCTTTCCTTGTTTCATATGAACCTTTGAATTGTATCTTCTATTTCAGTAAAGATTGTCTTTGGGATTTTGATGGGGATTGCATTGAATTTGTATACCAATTTTGGCAGTATAGCCATTTTCACTATGTTGGTTCTCCCTAACCATGAGCATGGGATGTCTTTCCATTTCCTGGTGTCCTCTTTAATTTCTTTCATTAGGCTTTTATAGTTTTCATTGAATAGTTCCTTTCCATCTTTGGTTAAGTTAATTCCTATGTATTTTATTCTTTTGGGGGCTATTAAGAATGGAATCATTTTCTTGATTTGGCCATCTGTTTGTGTATTGTTGGTGTACAAGAAGGCTACTGACTTCTGAAGGTTAATTTTGTGTCTTGCCACTTTGCTAAAGTGGTTTATTAATTCTAGGAGTTTGGGAGTGGAGCTTATTGAGTTACTCAGTATAGGATTTTGTCATCTACAAATAGGGATAGTTTAATTTCTACTTTCCCTATGTGGATCCCTTTGATGTCATTTCTTTCCTTATTGCTCTGGCTAAGGGTTCCAGCACTATATTGAAAAGAAGTGGAGAGAGTGGGCATCCCTGTCTAGTTTCTGATTTTAAGGCAAATGGTTCCAGTCTTTCACCATTTGGTATAATACTGGCTGAAAGTTTGTCATATATAGCTTTTATTATTTTAAGGAATGTACCACTTATTCCTATTTTTTCTAGTGCTTTCAACATGAATGTATATTGTATTTTGTCAAAAGCTTTCTCTGCATCCAGAGAAATTGTCATGTGATTCTAATCCTTAGCTCTGTTGATGTGATTTATTACACTGATTGATTTGTGAATGTTAAACCAGCCTTGCATCTGTGGGATGAAGCCTACTTGATCATAGCATATGATTTTTTAAATTTGTTTCTGTATTCTGTTGGCTAGTATTTTATTGAGGAGTTTTGTGTCTGTGTTCATTAGAGAGATAGGTCTGTAGTTTTCTTTTTTTGTTGGGTCTTTCCCTGGTTTGGAGATGAGAGTAATATTAGCTTCATAAAATGAGTTTGGTATTGCTCCTTCTGCTTCTATTTCTTGAAAGAGTTTCAAGAGTATAGGTATTACTTCATATTTAAACGTCTTGTAGAATTCCGCAGTGAAACCATCAGGACCTGGGCTCTTTTCGGCTGGCATTTCTCTGATTGCTTCTGCAAATTTCATTGTATGAAATTGGTTTGTTCAATTTGTTTACCTTTTCATTATTCAATGTGGGTAGCCTATATTTATTTAAGAAATCATCCATTTCTACTAGATTTTCTTGTTTCTTTGAATATAGGTCCTGGTAATACTTATTCATAATGGATTGAATTTCTTGGATATGGGGTGCGATTGTTCCCGTGGGGTCTCTAATCTTCTTCTTTTTTTTTTTTTTTTTTTTGCCAGTCTTGGGTTTGAGCTCAGTGCCTGAGCACTGTCCTTGGACTTTCTCAAGGCTAGAGCTCTACCACTTGAGCCTCCGCACAGCTTCTGGCTTTTTTCTATGTATGTGGTACCGAGGAATCGAACCCGGGTCTTCGTGCATGCTAGGCAAGCACTCTACCACTAGGCAAAACTCCTGGTCCGTCTCTAATCTTATTTATTTAAGTCTCCCCTCTTTTTTTTTTTTGATTAATCTTGCCAGGAGTCTGTCAATTTTGTTGACTCTTTCGAGAACCAATTTTTGATTTATTAATTTTGGATATAATGGATCTTATTTCAGTCTCTGATATTTCTTATTTTATTTTTGAATGTGGTAAATATATGTGTGTGTATGTATATATATATATATATATATATATATATATATATATAATGGAATTCTACATAGCCAACAGACAAGATAAAATAATGGCATTTCCATTGAACTGGATGAATCTAAAGCAAATCATGTTGAGTGAGACAAGTCAAGACCAAAGGAACAAAAGGCACAAACAGTACAAGAGTGAGGACTCAAAAGTTGCATACCCAATGCTATGTACATGGTATTGGAAATATAAACACAACTACATAATTATAAAAACTTATGACTCTATAGACATAATGTTTTATTACATAGATTATTATGTATCTATGACATACAACCCTCAGCCTAATTTTGATTATGTTCTAAAATCTAAGTGCCAGTGATTGTATATAGATTTTCCCATCTTGAATATCTGTTTGTTAAACTTATCATTTGAAATATGATGTAAAAATCAATGTTAATAATTTCTTTAATTAAAAAAAAATCCTAAATGTCAAGAGCCATGTGGTCTGATGAATATGGATGATATTTAATAAGCAAAATAGGTACTATCAACAAATGAAGAAGAGGAGCATTTTCATGTTCTCTAGTAATAAACTAACATCTCTTCCTTGTTAAAAAAATATCAATGATAGAACTTTCTAGCATTCTTAGGTTTAAATTGCCAATGGTCTTAAAGACTGAAATAGAAAATTCTATGTGATCATCCTTGAAAACACTATAGTCGTACAGTTAAGCAAGCCAAATTTCTCATTCTGAACCTAAATACAGGAATCTAAAAGGAAAAACATTTTTATTTAGCGATTGAGTTTGTGTCTTCTTGAACATTTTGTCCTTTTAATATTCTAGTTTCTTTAGACATGCCAGACATTAAGGCCTTATGTAAACAAAGTCTCTTGACCAATATTCATTATTAAATAATTATAAAACATCAGCTTTTGTTAGTAGATTTTAACCTAGAAATATCTAAATTTTCTAGTGTAATTCATTGGCTCTATTTGTCTGATGTATGCAAATATCTTGACATTGATTATAACAAATACCTAGGATGTTTTGAAATTAATAAGTAACATATTTTCTGTCTTGTTGTACATATGCTTTGCCTATTTGTGTGTGTGTGTGTGAGTGTGTTTGAACATGTACGTGTGTGTCACATGCAAATTTATGATTACTTTTATTCTGGTTTGTGAAGGAAGTAACTTATCAGAATTTCACATAATCTGTTTATTTAACCAAGTAAAATAGACATTTTATTATTTTTCTTGCCAATCCATAAACATAGTATAAATTTTAAAATATGTTCCATGTTTCTTCTTCAATATTTTTTAATTTTCATCATAAATAAGATCTGCCCTTTGAGAACATTTATTTGTAGGTATTTCAGTTCTTCATAACTTTGAAGATTTATAGATGTGGTTCAGGATATTGGGGGGGTTATATGAGGACATCAAATTCAAAGGAACTCAGCAAGGCAAAATTTTTATTTGACACAGAAGGGTAAGCTATTAGCTGATAGCTTAGCAAGCACTAACTGAGAGCAGTTCAGCTTCTCCCTTTGATACCTAAAACAGCAGGCCCTGCACCTGGGCTTAAATTGGCCAGCCATCTACTTTGAAGAGGGTAAGATGTCTTAATTACTCAAAACCTTTATTACTCTGATATTGTCTTAGAATAATTAAAAGCAGCCAACCACCTGGCCATAGTTAAAACTTCCAAGCAACCCACTTTAATAGAAAAGACTGTTTTTAGTACAATCTTTCCACCATTTTAAAATGTTTTTTTCTCTTCTTCAAAGTCTTTTCACATTATCTATCTCTCTAACTCAGCCTGCTTTCAAAAATGGTACGATGCAGAAGTTTGGATAAGCAAGTCTCTATGAATCTATGGATTATTCTCCATATGAATTAGTCCAGCAATGTCCAATTAAAGACATTCCCCTAATTACAACATTGAAAGATATGAGAATTGAACTCAACTACATTTTCTAGGCCCCTGTTGAGGGATACATTTACCTCTGAATTTTTAGTTGACAGTCCCATCTGGTGAAGGTAAAACTTTTGCCTCCAATTACGATACCTGCTCTCTCTTTTCATGCCGGGGTCATATCAGGAGATATCCAATTTTCCCATGATATCTTGCTAGTAAAATTTACAATTCCCTTTACTATCCCCCTGCCTAGTATAACTGATGAATCTGTTGGTTACAGAAGGGATAATTAAACTATTTTCTTATTTGACCAGTGCTTTTGGTTTTAAAATGTCAGGGTAAAAGAGATAGCCATTTGAGCCATACTATTGATATGCTCTATTTGACCAGAAAAGCCTCAAGCTATACTTCCTCGCAATACCACCAAAGACAAGCTCTAGAGGTGGTGAGAGCAAATGCATTCCTATGTCCTCAAAACTGCTACCTTTTACTACACTGGAATACATCCCTGTAAACTCTTAATTGCTACCGCTTCTGTAGCCCAGGTGATAAAATTAGAGGCAAGAGGCAAAGTTGGAGTTTAAGTAATGATGACTAAATTGACTAAGGAGATATTAATCAACCATGGGATGCAGTGAACAGATTACTTCAAGGCTTGTCACCACAAGCCTCTTACCCCCCCCCCTCTCTCTCTCTCTCTCTCTCTCTCTCTCTCTCTCTCTCTCTCTCTCTCTCTCTCTCTCTCTCTCTCTCTCTCTCTCTCTCTCTCTCTCTCTCTCTCTCTCTCTCTCTCTCTCTCTCTCTCTCTCTCTCTCTCTCTCTCTCTCTCTCTCTCTCTCTCTCTCTCTCTCTCTCTCTCTCTTTCCCCCTTTTCCTCATACACACATGCACACACACACATACGGAATTTTGATAATAATAATATTTGAAGGTTAGTATAAATATTTGTTAAATGACAAAGTTAGGTAAATTGAGCTTGAATGTAGGATACTGCTTTTAATACTTTTTGTTCTAATTGATTATATGATTTACTTAACTTATTTGTACTTAATTTGAAGAATTGCCTTCATGTGCTGCAAATTTTATGCTCCACTGTAGATGGTGATTTTCTTCTTTAATTCTGATTTTTGATTTCTTTAAGTAGGAGAAAAATATGGGAAAGAGAGACAATGTCCAAGAAAGTTATGTACTTACTATCTGATGAATGTAACTGTAATGGCAATATACAGCACTCCGATAATAATTTAAAAAAACATGCATTTTGTTATTAAAAACATCCTTTATTTAAAGAAGGGAAGGAAAGTGAAACAACCAAATGGTGAGGAAAAGATGAAGTGTGAACTGGTAACAGTGATATTCACAAGATAATACTTTGAAAATGGAGTTTGCAACTTGATGGGGGGGGGAGAAGTGGGAGCAAAACATGGAAGGGGTAACACTGTTCAACAAGAAATATACTCACTACCTCACCTGTGTTGGGGTCCTTTTCGGATGTCTGGGAGGGGGGTAAGAAGGCAACAGAGCCCACGAATAATCCCGGGAACACAGACTCCGGAGACCAGACTCTTGGTGCAGATCTAACTTTATTTTAGAAAGCACACTCGCTAAACACAGATCTAGCGGTCGCCGCCACAGCAGCAAATAGGGATCTCCCTGAATGTGACCATCAGCCAATGGTGCCCTGACACATGTCCTGCTTGCCTGGAGTATCTAGGAACTCCTGCTCCAGGCTGGAGAGGACAGGTGCCCTCTGGCTCTGGACTGCTTGCATCACTGAGTGTGTATATGCTGAAGCACAGGTGGCAAGCAACGGAAATCCTACACCATTAGCTAGGAGTCCCCATACACCTGTGTAACCAGAACCCCTCTGTCCATCACCCAGACAATAAAACTGAATCAAAAATAAAAACATCCCTAACGTGTAATTGAAGTAGTAATTTTTCAAAAGATAATTTTCAATCCTTTCAAAGCTATTAAAATAAAATAGTAAACTGTATTAAAGAACATATTTGATTTTTTTTTTTTGGCCCCTTTCTCTTTCTGGCCCCGCTCGCTCCGGCCCTGCTCGCTCCGGCCCTGCTCGCTCCGGCCCGGCTAGGCCCTCTTTCTAGCTCAGGCCCCGCTTGCTCCGGCCCTGCTTGCTTCCGCCCAGCTCGCTCCAGCTTGCTCCTGGCCCAGCTCGCTCTGGCCCTGGCTTGCTCTGGCCCCGCTCGCTCCGGCCCGGCCAGCTCTCGCTTGCTCCTGGCTCTGCTTGCTCTGGCCCCTTCTCGCTCCGGCCCCGCTCGCTCTGGACTCCACTCGGTTGGGCTTTGTTCACTTCAGCTCAGCTCGCTTCTTTCGCTCTCTGTCGCCGTCGCAGTCTTGTCTCTGCCACTTTTCCGGTTTGGTTGTGTCTCATCTCTGCCACTTCTGGCTTGGTTGTGTATGTGGGATACCAAGGAATCGAACCCAGGTCTTTGTGCATGCTAGTCAAGCACTTTAACCGCTAGGCCAAACTCCCGGGCCCGTATATTTGATTTTTTAAATTTAATTTTATTGTTAGAAGATGTATAGGGGTTACAATAATGTATTTAAGGTAGCACATTTGATATTTTTAAGTAGATGTTTTTCAGGAAAGCTTACCATTTGACTTAGAAATGAAGAAAATACAATAGGTAATGGGGTAAATATTATATTGGGAGATTTCTAAATTGTTCTTACCATTTACTGCATCCTACAAACTGAATAGCCTTGTTCTAATTGTGGTGAATGTAAAGAACATTTTCCTTTTGCTTTATTTTCAAGAGTGTTGGAATTTTGAGTTTTTGTTAAAATTTGTAGCCATTTACATGACAGTGATTCAAATCTTGTTATCCTCTGTAAAGGCAACAGAAATAATGAAGTCATTTTATTGACCTTCAATTCAGTGAGTTTATAAAAAATGGTAAATAGATTCAAATAATTAGCATACTAGAATATTTTTATTTAAACTGGAAAAGTAAGCTTAGGTTTATTTAATTTCAAGAGAAAGTTCATCTGAATTCAGAAGTACTTAGGACAAATAGCAACAATATGGATGTCAGGGATCATTTGTACAGTGAGATAGAATGGCAATTATTGTCAACACATACCAATCATGACAGTAAGTCACACAAAATCTTTAGATCCAGCTGACTTGTTTGTAAATGCCTTTATATTGTATTTGTTTCCTATTTTCATCAAGTGTAAAATTCAGTCAGTAGATCACAGCAACAAATAGTTCTACATAGGTTTTATATTTCTTTCTTAGTGATTTTGTCCTGAAAGATAAGAGAACATTTATCTATTATAGCATACAAGTAAAATATCACAGAATTTCAAGATAATATTTTATACCTGACAATCTGAGAAAATTTATTACTGTAATTTTAATATATACACAAAGCTATTGCTTTTTTATATTTTAATATATGAATGACATAATGACTTGAATTAAAGAACATGGTATAATATAGGTAATGTGGAAAGAAATAAAACAAAGCATCAGAATAGTAAGATATATATCTTAAATTTCGTTCTACAAAAATAAAAATTTTGTCACCAGTTTTGTAAAAACAAGATCTTCTGAGATTTGGATACAGAATTACAACTTAATGGGAAAACTAGGAGTGCAAAATTGTTGCTCATAAATGTACCCAATTAGATTAAAACCAAATTATTCATTTATTTACCAACATTTCTACTAAATCAAAGATTTACTAAATAAATGATGATGTGTTGTATATTATAAATAATGCTATATATTACCCTCAACTCTTTTGGAATGAATGCTAAACTTAAGTTGTAGTTATTGAAATTATGATTGCATAAATATATATATATATATATCACATTTTTGTATCTATTCATGCAGTAGGGAATCTATGTTGTTTCCATTGCTTGGCTATTAATAGTGTAAAAATGAACATAGCTGAGCAGGTGTCCTTATCATATCCTGGGTTATAATGTTCAGGAATGGTGTACATTCCTTCTTAAACACTCACCACTCCCAAGTTTTTCTCATTATCTATCTTCATACTTCATCAGAAAAGAGTTATGCTTTCTAATATTATAGGGAAAAAACTTATTGTGCACTACAATACACTTTGCAAAAGCTGAATATATAGAAAATTTATAATAGCCTGATTATAAAAAAATAAAGAATAATGACCATCTTCTTACTTTTATGTAGACTATGCTTAATTTTTCTTCCTAGAAATAATTTTTCTCACAGAATATTTGGTTCCCTTAGTTTACAGAAAAGGAACATTTCTTTTTTTTTACTTTTTTTAAGATTTTTTATTGTAATTAATAGAAGGGTTACATGATATTTGCCAGATAGAAGGTGCATGAATTCACAAACATTGACACCCTTTCACCTGTCTTGGTCCCCATTTCCCACCCCCTTACCTCCACCCCTCATCTTGTTTTCCTCCTTTCCCTATCCAATTTCAAATAACCAAATACAAATATATCCAATGTAGCAGATAACAAAGTGAGATACTGTAGCAGTATGAGATAACCAAGGAACAGCAAAAGAGCTGAGACATAACATAGTTCCTTAAGGACAACAATCAAATTTCTTTAAAAACATCTTATTTTTCTGAATATTTCAATTTTAGGAGTACATATTTTGCATCATAATATTTAATAAATGACCAATATTTCCTGGTTATTGTTTGTTTTCTTTTTTAATTATTAGTTCTTTATTTTTAATTTTTATTGTAGAAGTGTTGTACAGAGGGGTTACAGTTATCTGTCAGGTGGTAAGTGCATTTCTTGTGGAACATTGTTATCCCTTCCCTTATTTTTCTTGACTTACCTTCCTCACTGACTCCCCCACCCTAGTTTTAAAGTTCATTTCCGACATGGTGTCTGGAGGGTATCACTGTTGGATTAAGGGAGTGAATTATAGGATTTTATCTACTTATTTACTTGTGCTTTGCTATCCACTTGAAATATTTTTTCTTTATCTTTTGTTGGATACAAATCCTGAGACGAATTAACATATTCAATAATATTTTGAAAGAACACATACATCCAGTGCAGCTTCATTCTTTTTGTGAGAATAAATTTCAATTAGCTTCTCTATATTAATTTAAAGTTGGTAGTTGAGAAGGAGTTGCTTTTTATAACCATACCTGATTTATGATCTGTCTCTTCCTTTTCTTCTTACTTTCAAACTCATTGAGATTGAAATTCCCTTCTGAATTCCAAACCATATGTCCTAAAAGAGAAAGAGCATATTTAAACTGTAAAATTGTCTTTGGATTATGATGCTATAATTCACTTTTGCTCACATCATTTGCACATTGTGAATGACTGTAGACCTTTTCATCTTCTTATTCCATGACTCAACCTAAAAGCAGTTAGTCTCTGGAGTAATGGGTCACTATAATAGTTGTCAAAAAACTACCATTGCATATACCATTCTGAGTCTGTTGACTAAAGTTTTACCAGCCATTTTGCATGAATTGATATGGCTCTCATTCAGTCCTCTCCTATGTGACTTTGATCATTCTGCCACCCATCAACTCAGCTGTAATCTTTGATCAACTCCGCATTTATCTTTTCCTCTACTTCTTCATACAACTTCTATGTAGGTAAAGAACCCTACTCTTATCACAGGTGTAAATAAATATAGATTATTTTTTACCTTATACATCCTCCAGGGATAACTTGAGACTCTGCTCTACATTTTCTTACTTTTGCATTTAGCCTCAAGAAAGTATCATCTGGTAATTTGCTTCTGGAAGCAGTGGGGAAAGTGCTGCAGGTATTTTGGGGAGCCTTCTCTATGAACTGCTTTTATCAGGATTTATGATCATATTTTATGATCACCCCTGTTCTTAAAAGAAATAAAAAAAATCCTTCTTGACTATGTGTTTAGAAGAGGATCTAAACTATTCACCAAAATGTCAGACAGAGTTTAGTTTTTAAATATAAGAAAATGGAAAGATTATAATCTATATGACCAGATCATATAATCCCAGAAAGGAATATATAAACTTTGTTTTATACCTGACTTTCTTTAATCTTTTATAATGGCAGGAAAAAGAGATGGATTTGAAGTTAAGTGAACTTTAAAATATCTATACCATTTTTGCTTAAAGAGCTGAGCTGAATGTCATTCAAATAAACTATATTAGTGACAAGCTATGTGCAGATTAGCAAAACATTCTACATATTGACACCTCAACAACTGAATTTGTTACTCTATAAATTATTTACTCTTGAGAAAAGGAAAATAATATTATTTTAAATTAACACATATAATACTGCTCTTTCATAAAGCTTTATCACATACATCTGTTTAAATTCAATATATATATATACAATATATAATATAGACAATATATTACATATAGTATATTATATATACTATATGCTAATTGGTTACTTGATTGCTGCTTACTGTCGGTTTTCTTTAATACATATTGTTGTTATTGTACAGGTGATATACAGGGAAGTTAGTATTTTATGTCAGGTAATGAGTACATTTCTTTCTTTCCTCTCTCTCTCTTTCCTCTCTTTCTCTCTCTCTCTTCTCTCTCTCCTCTCTCTCTCTCTCTCTCTCTCTCTCTCTCTCTCTCTCTCTCTCTCTCTCTCTCTCTCTCTCTCTCTCTCTCTCTCCCTCCCTCTCCCTCTCCCTCTCCCTCTCCCTCTCCCTCTCCCTCTCCCTCTCTCTCTCTCTCTTTCTTGTGGTTCATGGGGCTTGAACTTGGCACTGTCCCTGAGCTCTTCGGATCAAGGTTACCACGGTACCCCTGGGCCCAGACGTTTGCCATGAGTCCTTCAGCTGTACCCTTAAGTCAAGCCCCACTGTCTGTTTTCTAGAGTTTATTTGGAGATAAGAGTCTCAGGTCCATTTGTGCCCGGGCTGGTTTTGAACTTTGATCCTCAGATCTCAGCCTCCTCAGTAGCTAGGATTAGATGCGAGAGCCACAGCACCTAGCTAGTACATTTCTTTATGAATCATGTCACCTTTTCCTTGCTCTCTCCCAGTTTTGCCTCCCATCCTCATTCACAAATTTTGTAGTTCTATGTAGTGAGTACCACTGCTGTATTTATCCACCCTTTATCCCTCCTTTTCTATCCTCTCCCCTTGTCCTCTCAAACAGCTATTTTCAGCTTCTTCTGAGTAGATTATTGGAGATAAGAGGTCATGGACTCTTCTACCCAACTGGCTTCAAACGGTGGTCCTCAGATCTCAGCCTCCTGAGAAGCCACCACGTCCAACTCATTTTATATTTAAATTAGTTTTTAACTATGTCAAGCAGGTACTTTATTTAATGGTAAAAGGCTTCTTGCCAAATGTCTTCCACTGTTTCAGTGGGCTCTCATGGATTCTTGTACCCAAGTCAATGTCACCATTCCAAAAACTCAAGAGGAGTTTGGCATAACTTTAGGGTAAAAAAAAAAAATTTCCTGCATTATTACACAAAAACTAGTTCACTGCACTATAAATAGACACATTACATTTCACAGTATTGATTGATGGATGATGAGATAATGAAACATGGGAACAAATGCTGCTTATTCATTAGTTTGCTTGGTTTATTTTGTTTCTTGAATGTCACGGTTACTGTAATGGCCATCTTGTTTCCACAGGTATATCCTAAAAAATGTGTAAAATATAAATAGACTATAAGTAATTTTGTGCATGTTTTTGTTGTAGTTATTTTAATGTTTATTTTTAAGGCTTTTGTATGTTTTTGTAATTTTTTCTTTGTCCCTCACTCTGAATTACAGCATTCACAACAGCCTTGAGTAATTCTCACAATATGATTCTAGAATAGGAACTACAGCAAACAGGTATATTGCTTCGAGCACTGTTGTGAATTTGTCATGAAGTTATAGTTTCTCAGTAAAGTTTATGTTTGTTCTAACACTATCACAATTTATATTAATTTGAATTTATAATCTGCTCAAATATTCAGTTTAATCTAGAACTAATCATTCAAAACATACGTTAGTCTCCTAAAATGAAGTATTCTTTTTTGCTTTGGCATAGTGTAATAAATTGTGGTATAAATAATATTATATATTCAAATATTATCTTCTACTTGCTACTCAGTGGTGAATTTTATAAAAGTACATATGATGGCTTGTATAGTTTGCATATATTTTATGCGATTAGGTGGGCCATTTTTGTAAAAATGGTTATTCATTAGAACTATAAAATATTAGTACACATGACAAAGGCTCTAAAGAGCCATAGTATTCCTTGCTTTTATTACAAGCTTATAACAATTATAAGCTTTATTAAAACCTTCTATTGTAAAATGTAGGTGTATACTTCATACATTATTTAATTTTGTACATGTACCTTTATGAGGTATTATCTTATAACATCTACCAGTAAATTGTTTTATCTATCATTTTGAGTGCCATATTTTTATTTTCAAACTTCATCACTCTGCAAAAACGAACAAATGAATTCTGCCAAAAATAATACAAGTAAACCCTTTACAAGTTTATGTGTTGTTCATGAACTGTTTGATAAATCATCTCTTTTGTTGTCCCTTGGTTATTCTCATATTGTTAGAGTACCTTACTTTGTATTCTGCTATATTGTATATTCATTCATTTGTTTATTTGAAATAAGAAAGGGAAGGTGGGAAAACAAGATGAGTGGGCGGGGTGTGTGGGGGTGAAATAGGGACAAACCATGAGACGGTGTATCCCGTATGCTCCTTCTATCTGTCAAATATAACTGCAACCCCTCTATTAAATACAATAAAAATATATGAAAGAAAGAGAAAAAATAAAGACAGCAACAGTGAAATCTACCTTTAAACATTTGAAGGCATAAAAAAAGGTTAAACTACTAAAAATTAATGCTACATTATGACTAATACTAAACATGATATATTTTATAATTGACTATCAAATCTCTTAAAATTAGATAATCACATCATAGAGAAAAATAGTGTAGATTGTCAAATGAACATGAAAAATGATATTAAACTGCCATTCTTGGGACTGGAGGCATGCCTTGGTAACTTATCAACCAATTAGAGATAATCTGATAAGGAGTTTAATTCTTGGTCTTCAAAGGAAAAAGAGACTTAAACACACAAAACAATACTGCTGTTCTCACTGTTAATGAAAACAGACACAAAATAAATTTGACCTTTTAATAATTTAGACGTATGTGCAACCATCTGGCTTATTTTGGAAAATGACATCAGAAACACAGCTAAGGTAAGGAAGCTGTAAGGACCTGACAGTAGATAGGTTTACATTCTCAACCAAAGCAAATGAAGGCATTCAAGTGGCAAAGTCATAGAGCTCACATTCCCAAAGTAGGAGATTGATTGTCTAATTCTCAGTCATCTGTAGGTAGATTCATGTCATGGGGTGAAATGTAAATGTTTTTTACTGGTTCAACGGAGAAATTTTTGGTTTATTTTAAAAATTCTTTCTCTTAAGCTCTGTATTTTCCTGTAGGTGAAAGAAACAAGTTTTAACAATTACGATTTATTTACCAATAAAAACATTTTGATTTTTTTTTTTGCTATTGCTGGGGCTTGAACTCAGAGCCTGAGCACTGCCTTTGTGCATTTTTAAGGTTAGAGTTCTACCACTTGAGCTACAGCACCACTTCCAGCTTTTTCTACTATGTGGTACCGAGGAATTGAACCTGGGTCTCTGTGCATTCTAGGCAATCACTCTACCACTAGGCCAAATTTTGGCCCAGCATTATGAAATATTAATTTTTTTTTCTATAAGTAATAATGGGTCAATATTTGTCATGACTTCCAATTTTTATGATACAATAAGTTGAATAAAAATATAATAGACTATAAAATGGTCTCAATTATAATGGATGTGTTAGGACTTACTATATTTTTACATTTTAAAATTTATTTTTTAAGAAGTACTGGTGATTGAACTCAAGGTTTTCAGCTCATATGACTGGGTTGCTCAGATAGCACTCTACCACTTTTATCATGTCTCCAACCTGTTTTTGTTGTTGGTGGTGGTGGTTATTCTAAAGATGAAATCTTACAGACTTTTTCTCCCTGTTTTTATACAATAATTCCCTATGCCTTCATCCCAGTTTGCACTAGTGTTATGTTTCAAGATGGTATAAGCACACACAGTTGTAGCATAGTCAGAGTAGACTATTAAATCTGCTTGCAAAATATGCTTTTCCGTCAGCTTGGATATCACATTTTTTTCTAATAGTGACTTCTATTCAGCACACATCTAATATCTGCCGCACAGCTAAATGGCCTGTGACTGTGAGTCCCATTTAATTTTTGTTATCTTGCTAGCATGATCTTAACAGCCATCTTTGAAGAAGAAATAACCCTTCTATTGGCAAAAGTCAGTGTTACATTTAAAGAGTTGACAAAGTGTTAGTGGAAAGATCTTGAAGTTAATTGGCACCAAAACAAATGCGTGGTGTTATGTCAGGTTGCCAGGGAGCTGTGTGGTGTGAACTCTGAGCAAGTGTTACCCTATAGAGGTTGGCCAAATTTGTCACACAGGCTATTCAAGACAACATAGACAATAACAAGATAAATGTTCCCAAACAAAACTGAAGCACAAAACCATGCTTCAACTCAGAAAAGTGACCAGAATTCAATGACTGTATTGTCAAACCTCTACCTATTGAAGAGCTCAGTGATCTCAAAGCTAAATAGGATGTGAACATCTTTATTTTAAACTCATTCTTAATTTTAAGAGTATGTTATGAAATCCTTTCATATGTCTGCATATCACATCATCACAGTATTCAGATATTTGTGTATTTCCAATACCTTCTAATCTTGGACTTTGTCTACGAAATAACAGTAATATACACTCTTTCATCTACAGGCCCACTTTGAGCCTTCTTGCATACCTGTTCTTTTTTATCACTATAAACAAACAAACAACAAAAACAGTCACTTCATTTCTAAAAGTAAAATAACCATTCTTTTCATCATCTTGAGAGAATTTCAATTTATCAGCAGAATGCATGTCTGAGACGCTTACAGGTTTTAAAACAAGCAAAGTTGATTTGCCTTTCCCAGTGCATGTGCACAACAGCCAGCTGGACTCTACTTTTCACGCTTTAGATATCCAGGTTAAAAGAACAATCTCTGACTTGTGTGAGGGAATATTTCTAATTGTTGCAAGTAGAAAAGAGACCTAGAGAAACTGCATACTGGCTTAAAATGCTTATGCTAAGAAAAGACATTTGTCAGGTGACTTCATATCTTGTATCCTAGAAAAGTTAGAATTCAAGAGGTAGGGATCACATTATCATCTGCAAGGAAGTAGCTGAGAGGGAGGAGAAAAATTCTTGGTGATCATTTTAAATGTATCATATTCCTATCAAAAATTTTATTCAATAAAATCAACTCAAAAACTGACAGTTGAATTGAATCTGACTCTATTTCATATATACATTAATTAAATGCATTTAAGTATTGTCATTTTCCCCACACAAACTCAGAAATCCCTTCCTGGTAGAAGAATAGTTCAGTTTTAGAAAAATACATTTTAGTTTCTCTTTTCCATCCATTATATGATTCCATCTATATAATAATTGCAGCAATGATAGACAAGGTCTGTCTGCTTATCATTGTAGTCATGCTTTCTTGAACGCAAACCAGTTCAACTTTTAAGAAATGTTTAATCTTTCCTTAAAAGCCACCATATAAATGTCCTAAATTTCTGAAACTATTATGTCCGTTTTGATCTCTTAAAGTAGACCTAATGAATCATATTGCATCTTAGTATCTGCCATTAAATTTTCTAGGTATTTGAGTCATATGACTTTCAAGCCTAGGGCGTACTTTCTAAGAAGAAAAAGGTTCCTCTTATTGCACATTCTTTCCATTATATGACCTGAGATTTCCTCATTATAGGCCATCAGTCACTATTATTGACTTTTCTCAAAATGTTTGCCTATAGATGCTGAAAGTACAACCAATCACTATGCAAAATAACAAATTCAGCTGTGTCCTTAACAACTACTAGAAAGACTTTTCTGATGGCAAGCATCCTAATCATGTCTCTGAGTAAGTCAAAATACATCCAGCTTTTGTTCAGTGTAGATTTACTTTAAATAATAGGTTATTAAAAAAGAACAACCAAATGAAAAAAAATGTTATCTATAAATCTAAGTATTTCAATAGTTCAATTTTAAAACAGATTTTGTATTGTATAATATAATTACTGACTGTAAATACCCTTAAGTCTAGCATATATCACAAATGCAAATCTACATCCCATTGTGCTGTTTCTGATGGGATATTCTTTTATTTCTGATAAATGTTTGCCCTGTTTCAGTTTGAAATATATTAAAAATCGTTCAGTAAGCGATAGCATGTTAACATTCTCATAACTTGATCTCTCTTCTTTTTAAACTCCTACTATCTTGCACTCTTACTAAAATGCATGCTGATATTTTGAAATTCTCAGATGAAATATAAGGTATTTACTATCAAGGAGATCTCCTAGGGGAAACTACATCTGTTCAACAATCTTTAAAACAATGCTTGAACTTCTCAGAGTTTTTCAATTTCTCAGCCAGCTTGGATGATAACATCCTAGGATGTAAAAAATCCTCCCCAGGAGGATCGAAGGCTACGCAGCATTTAGTGAGCCGTAGTTAGAAGAAATAAATTTCTTTCTAAAATACAAAACATATCCAGAATGCATATCTTTTAAAAATGGTGTTCGTTCTTTTTTATTGCAATTTTGCTCTGTGTTCTTTTAGAGTGTCAATGCAGTTAGCTTTCTATAAAAAAGGTAAAATAAAATAAACCTTGTTTAATAGATGTATGTTGCAATTAATACTGTTTTGATAAATACTCCACACTAAGCTCTGTTGGTTTATGCCTCATCCTAGCTACTCAGGAAACTGAGATCTGAGAATCCATGTTCCAGTTCAGCTGATAGATAAGTCCATAAGACTTTCTTCTCCGGTTCACAAGTAAGAATTCAGAATGGACATATGGCTCAAGTGGTAAAGTGTCAGCCTTAACCTAAGATAAGCAATGACAAGAGAGAGAGAGGGAGAGAGAGAGAGAGAGAAAGAGAGAGAGAGAGAGAGAGAGAGAGAGAGAGAGAGAGAGAGAGAGAGAGAGAGAGAGAGAGAGAGAGAGAGAGAGAGAGATCATGGATTGAGGTCAGCCAGATGAAATTTTAGATGATTCCAACTCAACCAAACAACCTAACCATGAGAGAGAAAGCCAGTCACCTCAGAACACAAATGGAATCCTAACTTAAGGCCCTTTCCCAAAAGCACCAGACAGTCTCCAGAAAATAACAACAAAAAACCAAAAGCTTGAGAGTATGAAAGAGTACCAGCATAGCATGTTATGTTCAATTCTCAGAAATAAATAAATATGTGGATAAGATCTAGGGAGGGTTTCAGCTTTTCTGTACGTGTACTCCATGTGTAGTGGATATGTTCTGGATTCTTTAAAGTAGTACTGCTTACTAGTCAAGGGACTCTTCTCTTGAATTAATACTTACTTTTTTCTATTGTCAGCCTTCTAGTTTGATCAAGGTCTGTATGGTCTTGAGGATTTTGGAATGAAAAATGTGAGTCTCAGTGGATGTATCCTGTTTTCTGACGTATAAATAACAGTAAATCTTTTAGGATGGTCTTAAAACTAAAATAACATTCAACTAGATACTCATTTGTCTGCTATACTTTCTTTAAATAGGGAATGAAAAGTAGACTCTGTGACCTTTTTGTTTCTGTTCTGTATGTGCTAGTCAATTTTAAATTCTAAATTTGTTTCATGTCTAAAACTAACACTGTTGGCAATCAGGCTCTATGGACTAGGGAAATGATGAGACACATGCACTAAAATCTCAGTATTGGGATTGGCAATAACACTCTCTGGACTACTGTAGCTAGGACATTTATTTATCTTTCTCTCCAGTCTCAGTTCTGAAATATAGAAGGTAAGTATCAGAAATATTCTTTTTCACTGTACTTTTAGAAACAATGGAATGATTAGAACAAATGAAAGTGATGCAAGGACAAACAAGTGCCTCTGTTTTGTAAACTGTAGTTCTGTTTATTATTATTATGGGCAGCATATTTCAAGCTGGCTTTACTGGAATTCATTTACATAAGAAATTTCAGATAAATTTGTCTGTAGCATTTCTGATTACATGGATACCTTTCATGAATGACTTACATTACGTTCTCTAAATATGGTTTTAGAAAAGATTTTGGCCATAATTCATTTATTTAGAACAGAAGAGGTGGTATATTATGAAAGTTTTCTTTAAGTATACACATCTCCAGACACATACAAACAAATGAAAAACTATCAATTCATGAGGCCAACCATTTTGTTAAATACAGAAATAGTAGTAAGCCAAATGTGAGTGACTTATTCCCGTCAGCCAAGCTACTCAGGAATCTAAGATCTGAGGATTGTGTGTGGCTGAGAGCTAGTGTAGGCAAAAAAATTTGAGATCCACATGTAATTAGTGACCACAATAGCCAAAGGTAGAGTTGTGTTTCATGTAATAGACTACTACCTTTAAACACAAACTCTCAAGGACAATGTCCAGGCTCTTAGTTGAAGCATGAGGATCAGCACAACAAACTACACTAAAATAAAATAAACAAACTAAATAAATAAGAAATAGTAACTTAATTAGTAACTTTAATTAGGTTTATTATCGTATCTTTTAAATTTCTCAGTATGAACAATCAGATATCTGCTTTCGTCTTACAATTCTGGCTAAAGAAATGGTTATTCCAACTGTTCATGCTGGAATACATATACATGTATGATTAATATTTTTGAAAGCCAAATGAGCACTATAGTTCCAAGGACGCCTCAAATATCATCTGAAATATCCATACGGTTACTAAGTCTCCTAAGAATTGAACAAACTAGCTGGCATTGAGAAAGCAATTGAACTGTTTGATTTATAGCACCCAGGAGGTCTAAATAGATCTGCCACAACTAGTGACATACCTGACTAAAGATGGCAGGTTGCTAGCTGAAGACACGATACCATCCATAGGGAAATAGAATTGTTGTGGTCTTAGAGGGAAAAAATTGAATGTTCAAGGAAGCATGACTGAAACTTGGAAGTCAGTACTGGGATAACATACTAGTGATTGATGGTGACATCTCTTGTGCAGGGACACAAACTGTAACACTTATAAATCTTGGTTCTGAAAGTAAAGTATGAGAGTTGCCAGCAAATATATGAGCACCTCTGCTATGAGCACCTCTGCACATTTACGTCCAAAAGTTTATATCTCTGGCATCTTGGCAATCCTCAAGTTACCCCCTATGAGTTGCTTAAGGATAAAATGATATGCCAAATGCAACATAACGACATGTAGATCAGCCTAAGTATAAGATTACTTGGGAGAGAAAATCATTAAAAGCAGAAATAGAGTTAATCTGAAAAGATTCTCTAAATCCTGTAGTATAATTGTAGGGGTTTTAATGGAGTCCCTTTGGTCTTATCCATTCGATTAAAGGAAATTAGGTTAGGAACTTTTCATGTGACAATTTTATTCACCTTCTTATATTAGGAAAATTGTGTAGTTTTTCTATACATGTGTTCCATACATTGCTTATTAAAGTTAACTGTAATTTAAAATTTATTTATCTTTAATGGTGCTAGGATTTGAACTTAAGGCCTTGTACTTGCCTAGCAAACATTCTAACCATTTGATCCATGACCCCGCTTAGGAGTTAACTTTTATATATGTTTTTGGAAAATATTGTGAATAAATATTTACTTTATTAAAAAAAAAGAATTTTATGGGCCCGGAGTTTGGACTAGTGATAGAGTGCTTGCCTAGCATGCACGAACCTGGGTTCAATTCCTCAGTACCACATACATAGTAAAAAAGCTAGAGCGGTGCTGAGTCTCTAGCCTTGAGAAACTGCAAGGATAGTGCTCAGGCCCTAAATTTAAACTCAGGAATGGCAAAAAAAAAAAGAAATTTTAATTTGAGAAAAAAAAACACTATTAAAATAGTGGAGGAAGACATAACATTCAGTAAAGATTATTTGGTTAAGAAGACATTTCACATAATTTTGTGTTAGGTGGAAGATAAAAATGAATTGCTAATAGAAAGATTAGGATTATATGAATTTCCGGTCAGAGTAAATACAGATAGAGCTTTATATTTCTGTCTCTATTCTCTCTGTATCTATCTTCCCATGAAATAATTAAGGGAATCTTTGTGATGATAGAGAGTAGTAGCAAAGTATCCTTCATCAATCTACATTCCAGTCAAATGAAGAATCCTTTATATAACAATAAAATATTTTATGTTGACATTTATATATTATGGGAAATTATAATCAAAGTAGAAAATTGCATGGTTTTTAAAACTATTCAGAAAAATAAAAATAATTCTCTTTATTGAACAAGGACTATATAAAGCTTTCTTATAAAATGTATGTACATAGCACTTAAATCTACTGAACTAATACCATAATATTTATACTGAAGGAATCGCTGGAGAGTCTCATTTTTGTAAACTAAAATTAAATAAACTATGTAGAAAAGTACTTATTAAGTCTAGACTAATATACTGAAATTAGATTTGTTTTCAATTTCAAAGGAAGTTCATTTCATTTTCCACATATATTTTAAACTGACTGTGAAATAAGTGTAACCTGATTCAGTACTGGCAATACATATTTGGAGGGCTTAAATATATTATATTGTGACTACATTGTATCTGTGAAATACTTTGTGTGCATATATGTGTGTGGGGTGGGGGAAAGTGAGTTTGTGGTACTGGGGCCTAAATTCAAAGCCTGGGCACTATCCCAGAGGTTTTTGCTCAAGGCTATCACTCTACTAATTGAGCCACAACTCAATTTCCAGCTTCTCTGTGGTTATTTTGAGATGCAAGTCTCATGGATTTTCCTGTCTGGGTGGAGTTTAAACTGTAATCTTCAGATCTCAGCCACTTGAGTAGGTAGGATTACACACATGAGCCATTTGCACCTGGTTTCATGTGATCCTGTGACAAGTATTTATTTTAGAAGTATAACACATAAACAATTACATATTTTTGTCTTTAAATTTAAGTGTCATCTTAGCTAGGAAGCTGAGATATGAGGATCATGGTTCTAGCCTGGGAAGAAAAGTACATGAAATTCACATGTCTAATTAACTACCAAAGTGGCAACAGTGTAGTTTGTAGCTCAAGTGGAAGCCTTGAGCCAAAATTCAAGTATCAGGACTTTCACCAAACATTAATGAATTAGTTAATTAATTAGTTGAAGGTTTTTTTTTTTTTACCATTCTTCTTATTGAAGTCAATTCAGAAAAAGCAATAGAAATCTTTTGTTTACCAAAGTACCAAGTAACCTTGTAAACATAGTTCAGCATATTGTTTTTCCCTAAAGAAGTAACCAGAAAGCTCTTCTGAATTATTTATGATAACCATCTGTTCCTTCCTTATCATTTGTTCCAGAACAGACAACTCTCTTGGCCTTCAGACTTTAGCTACAACTACTTCTAGATGAGCAGCTGTTTCCCTATCAAAAATCCATACTGAAACTCTTTATCCTGAATTGGGGGATTTCATTACTATCTCTAGGGCTCTAGCAGAATTAATCTATTTAAACAGCTTTCTCCTTAAAAACAGGTGCTCCAGTAGCTTATCTAAATTCTATCATTTTGACATCAAGAAACAGTAGGAAAAGAACTTCACATTTTTTCTCCAGGGGGTAGGGTAAGAGCTTTCATTTAAATTACTTTTCTACCTTTCTATATAGAAACAATTCTTTGTTACCAGCCTATGTCATTTAATACCCACCACTCCATGAGATGTTGGCTAAGCGAGGGAAGGAAGAAGGACAAGAGAGGAGAGAAAGAAAAGGGAGGAAGAAGAGAAAGAGAGACAGACATAGAAAGTTCAATCAGAGTCTAGACTGAAACTAATATTTTTATGGTTATTAAAATATTTAGGTCATTGTTTTCTAAGCCTGATTTAGTAAAGTTCTCTGTATTTTACAGGCTTGAAACAACATAAATATATTATTTCATACTTACCTGTGGTCTAAGATGCAAAACATTTCTAACATGCTCTTGTCTTCTAGCCTCGTGACTGTCCACACCCTGATTTATTAAGGTCACATCTTAACCCCTGCCTCGGTAGGCATTTTGTCTCCATGGGCATTTTGCTCATACTCTTCCACTGTCTCTTTGGGTAGCATTAAATTCTAGTGGAGTAAATAAAATCAAAAATTCCTGGTTATCAAAGAATATAAATTGTATCAGAACAGTTAAATAGGAAAGGAAGATTCTATTCAAATCTTTTGCAAATAGAGAGAGAGACTTGCCTCAGTTCTGCTTGTCTAAGATAGTATTTGTCTAAGCACTGGAATGAGATATCCTGCAGGGCATGTTAGAGAAAAGTTAGTGAATATTACTGGATTGTTGTTGGTTAATTATTTAGGAACATTCCTAACCTCCATAGAAAGCTGGGATGAATGAAGGGAGGAAAGTGGATGAGAATGCAACCTATGAAACTAATAAAACTGGGTGTAATGTATGAATCTAAGAGGATAGGTACATTTGAGATGGATGGGGAGAATTATGAAAGGAATTATAATGAACAAGTCACATTATATTCATAAACTGACATGTTGAGTTGTAACCTCTGGACAACTACTTAAGGATAATATAATAAACATGCAAATATATTTTAAAGATGAGCTCATGTTCATCCAAACAAAGATAAATAATAAATAAAAGGAGTAACAAACCAGCCATTGTATAAGACAACCCTGTACTGTAAAATTAGTCAGAGTTTTATATCTGGAAGTTTTATATCTCAAAGAGGAAGATACATAATTTACACTGACAGGTTTTCTTATGTAAATGCTGTAAGGAACATTTGACCAAAATTTACTCAAGCTGAAGAGAATGTTTCTAGGTTAATTTTAAATTTCTAGGCTAACGTTAAGATCTATAAAATAAGTTATATGATTAAATATAATTTTGTTAATTAGGGCAATATTCAAAGATTTCAGAGATTAGTGAACACATATTTTAGGATGACCTATTTTTCTGTGTAAGATTATCAAAATATTAAATAAGACTGAAAAAGACTGATAGTTGGAGCTCTTAAAAATCTCTTGGAACTTCCATAATTTGAAAGAATAAAAATTGGTGGACCATGAAGCAGTCTTTTTAACTATCATTAAACTGAAGTAGAAAATTTTCTTGAGCTTCACATATAGCCTCTTCTTTTTTCCTAAAGTATACTGTTTCTCAATTTGCTTTTATTAGCAATTTATATCATAATAATTTCCTTCATTTTTACTCTTAAACTGACAGTTTTCTTTAAAGGAATCCATTAAGTCATATTCTATCTCATTACCCATTACTTATTACTTAGTATACTCAAGTCTTCCAGGAAAAATAAAAAGATTTTAAATTTTTAAGTAATTTTAAAATAATGCACATTAAAAAGAATACTCTTTCTGGCCTTTATTCATTGCCTTTACTTTTTGCTTTGGCATTACTCTTTTGAATGGCATAAATTCTATAACACAATCAGGGCAAGTAACATTTTAAAAATTAGAGCACAACGTATTTTTTAAAGAAAGCATATTTTAACATATTTTTCTTATAGCAAAATATTTAAAATCATAAGTGTAGCATTTGAATTTCAACTAAATCAAAGCTTTTCTCAAGTTGAGCAAACTTGGCTTCTTCTTATTCTGAATATATATTTGTTTTTGTTGATTTTTCTTTCAGATAATTAACCACTGATTGTGTTTTGTCATTGCTGTCCCCTTAAATCAATGTTTCATAGAGTCTCACAAAACTTTGGTCAAAATGTAAAAATAATTCTTTTTTTTTTTTTTTTTGCCAGTCCTGGGCTTGAGCTCAGGGCCTGAGCACTGTCCTTGGACTTTCTCAAGGCTAGAGCTCTACCATTTGAGCCTCAGCACCACTTCCGGCTTTTTGCTATATGTGGCACCGAGGAATTGAACCCAGGTCTTCATGCATGCTAGGCAAGCACTTTAACCACTAGGCCAAATTCCTGGCCCCATAAAAATAATTCTCATGGAAAGTCTTCCTTTTAGAAAATTTTATTATGTTGAAGTGAATCACAAATCTGCAAGTACAGCCACTCTTGGTGACAGAAATCCCCTTGCAAACCGTCAGCAAATGACAAAGAATGCACACAGTAGGTGGAAAAAATTCTTTACATTTTCAATTGAATTTTAGTTATGGATCAGAATTTTAATGTTACTTGTTAAGGTATCAATCAGACTTTTGGGAGTTTGTTAATGATTCAGTACATTAACCAATATTAGACATTTTAAAAGAAGGGTGAAAATTGATTTATGTTGAAGCTATCAATTGAAATGGAAAGTTAAAATTATTTTTATTTTAAAACTGCATTAAAATGTCTTTTAACTAAAGCTGATAGTTTTCAACAAAGAGACCAAATATTATTTTTTTAAGTAGGTGTGCATGTAAGGACCTGGTCTAAAATTTTGGTGGAAAATCACTTAGTTGCAGGGCTTGGTGTGAACCTGTAATCCTAGCTACACAGGAGGTTGAGAGCTGAGGACCAAGGTTCAAAGCCAGCCCAGACACAAAAGGACCTGAGACTTTTATCTGCAATTAACCCCTAGAAAATGCTAAGTGGGGCTTGGTTCAAGGGTAAGGCAGTAGCCTTGTGCTGAAGAACTCAGGGACAACTCCCAGGCCCAGGGGTAAGGCGATTGCCTTGAGGTGAAGAGCTTAGGGACAATACCTAGGCCAATTTCAAGTCCTATGATCCAGAAAAAAAAAAAAAAAAAGAAAGAAAGAAAAAGTACTTGAATCTATATTTCTAGACATCAGCTTCAGATTGTATCTGCAGAAACAGTGAACATGAATAAAATAGGAAAAGTAAGTGAATTTGAGCAACAACAATTGTGTTTGACCCTAAAATTTAATAAACATTAATCAGACCACTTCATCCAACCTCGTGATTAGATGAGAACCATTTATACTATTATTACCCCTAAGAGTTCTATACTCAAGTTATCCCATTGTAATTAGTATTTCTATAATATCAACTCCATGAAGTTGCAAATGTCAGTAATATTATTTCATATTACTTTTAGGTGCCTGATTTATTTCACTTAATGTTCATCATTTTCATCCATGTCTACAAATATAATAACCATGTCAGATGATTATATTATTAACTAGATTAACTATCCCATAATGTCTACAAGTGATTTAGACATATATTAAGCTCAATAAATACTTACATTTTTATTTTTAAAATTTAAATACAATTTATTTGAATATGCATACAAATTATTTTAAAATAAATCAATAAGATTGAAACTAATATTGTTTTATATTATTGGATTAAAAAAATGAGAGAACCTGAGCAGACAGTGCTTCTCGGTAGCATAGACCTGCAGGCTCCAGACAGAGCCAGACAGAGCCTGCCTGAGCTCAGAGCTGTCACCTGGCCATGGTGTGGACCTGCCAGCTTCACAGTACCAGAAAATTCAACAATTTGTGAGTAACTCCATGGATACGCTTCCACTTCTACTCACAGAACAGCATCAGGAAAGAATCTCCTCCCCCACCAGCTGAGAGCAGTGCCATCTTGACTGCTGGCAAAGACCCTGCCAAACTAAACAGGAGCCTGACAAGTGGTGCTGGGAGCACCATCATTCAAAAGGGCAAAGATTTTCCTAGAGGCAGCTTACCCGGACATCTGCCCCAAGCACTAGCAGAGTTCTTCCCCCTGGGCAGGGCCACACTCTTGATAATCAAAAGCCACTCACAGCTTCACCTGCTTTTTTTTTTCCTGCCCAGTCAAGCAAACTGATCAGAAAAAAACGCAAAGCCAAATTGCAAAAGAAAAAGACTTTTCAAAATGTTTAGATCCTGAATTTAGTGGAGAGACTCAACTTTCATACCCTGCTCCTCCCCCCCAAAAAAAACTGAAGAATACCCCGGTTTTTTTTACAGTTTTTCATTTGCATTTTTATGTGTTCTTACTTTTTTTTTTGCCATTTTACCGCTACACCTTTTTTTTTAATGTTAAGATTCTTTCCATTTTTTTTTCTTTTCCTGTTTTTTTTCCGTCATTCTGAACGTTCCTAGAAACATAGTGACAGCACTGGGTACAGATTGGATACAAATGATATTTTTATTGATAT
Organism: Megascapheus bottae; assembly: GCF_031878675.1. NCBI lineage: Eukaryota > Metazoa > Chordata > Mammalia > Rodentia > Geomyidae > Megascapheus > Megascapheus bottae. Next base: position 14,209,887 of record NC_143518.1, read on the forward strand.
AGTCACCTGCTTTTTAATCAGTTGGTTCTTATCCCTAGTATTTCTTGTCTAAGAACTCACAATTGTGTGGGATCTCCCCCCGCCACCTTTTGTCTTGTTTTTCTTTATTTTATTTTTACTTTTTAAAAATTTTTTATCACTGATCACTTCTATATAGACCTTCCTCTTTTCTGTATATATTCTTTATATATTCTTCTTATAACTCTTCTTATTTTTATAAGTTTTATCTTATTTTTTTCAAAATTTTGTCCTCAACTATTCTACCCTTTTATAACCTTAGGTCAGTTATCCCTTTTCTTCATTACTATAGTAATCTTACACACCTCCATTACTCTTTTCTTATCTCCCCTCTTGTCTTTCATACTATTTTTCTATCTCTGGTCCTCTGTTTACCCTTCCACTGTTAGAATGCATGGATCCACAGTTGATGGTGTTGAGCAATACTGTATATCTAGTTGTTCAATTATACTGTAGGTCCAGAGCAACTTAAATACAGTAGAAATTGGATTGGGTTTTTGGGGTTTTTTTTTTTTTTTTTGGTCATTAAAGGTAGTAGTATCAGATTTGTCTGAAAGTGCACAAATAGAGAGAGAGAGAGAGACAGAGAGAGAGAGAGAGAGAGAGACAGAGAGAGAGAGAGAGAGAGAGAGAGAGAGAGAGAGAGAGAGAGAGAGAGAGGACACCAATCTAAAATTGTGAATATCTATTGTTGGGCCAGGTAAAGGGCTCTAAGTTGGTTATATCTTAAAAATTGTAATCTTGTGCAGTATTAATCTTGCTCCCATTTTAAAATGGGCAGAACAAGAAGCTCAAGAAAAATGTCAAATCAAGGAATAGCATCTCCCAACCAATATAAACAGGCAATGGAGCAGTCAATGGCCAAACTAGAGGAGAGTCCTGTAAATGCTATACAAAATGAAACTGATAAACATGATTAATGAAAAATTTGAAAACATACAGAAAGAGATACGGGAGGAAGCCATATCTAGACAAGATGCAACCATAAAGAAAGTGATATGTGAATGTGAGGAAGACATAAAGGATGCCATAATAAAGGATATACGTGAACATTAGGAAGCTAGAGAAAGAAAAATGATTGAATTCATAGAATCCACAAACAAAAAGCTGACAGAATTCCAACAAATGTCCAGTGAGAGTAAAGCTGCTTATTTAGCTAATGCTTCAAATGGAAATCAAGGAGTTCAAGAAGTCCATACACAATCTAAAACAAGAGTTGCAAGGCATCAAAAATGAGCAATTTTAAGGCAGGCTCATCCAGATACAAGAAGCTTTTAGAACCCCAAACAGAAAAGAACACCCCATTGCCACATTATAATCCGAACTGGATCAATAGAGACCAAAGAAAGGATCCTAAAAGCAGCCAGGGAGAAGAGAACAATTAATTACAAAGGAAAACCAATCAGAATAACCACAGAATTCTCAGGACAGAACATGCAAGCCAGAAGAGATTGGAAGGATGTATGTCATACATACATCCTTGGTAATCAAATAACTACCAACAAAGAAAATTGTACCCAGCTCAACTCTCATTCATAACTGAGGTAACAATAAAAACCTTCCATTCCAAAAAAGTTTGCAACATTATGTAACAACAAAACCAACATTACAGAAAATTCTCAAAGATTTTCTACACATTGAAAACCAACGCAAACATGATACTGACAAACAAATGCCATCTGAAAATCATACCAGCTAAGTACCCCAAGAACTATCAAGTCACAAGCCTAATGAAAGCTTTTAAAAGTGGCAGGAACTAGTAAATATTTTTCAATATTCACCCATAATATCAATGTACTTAACTCTCCATTAAAAGGCATAGACTCTCTAGTTGGATCAAAAAGCAAGATCCATCATTCTGCTGTCTTCAAGAGATGCATCTTGACTAAAAATTAAACAAATATTTTTTTTTTGAAAGTGAGAGGCTGGAGGTAAGTTTATCAAGCTAATGGCCCCCATAAACAGGCTGGAGTTGCCATCCACATATCAGATAAAATAGACTTCAAAATAAAATTAGTGAGAAAAGAAAAAGAAGGTTATTACATAGTAATGAGGGGATCTCTCCTCCAGGAGGGCATAACCATCCTAAATTTCTACACACCTAATCCCAGAGCACCGAACTTCATCAAGCAAACTTTACTTTCACTGAAACCATACATAGATCGAAATGCAGTGATTGTTGGCGAGTTTAACACACCATTCTCACCTATGGAAAGGTCAACCAGGGAAAAACTCAACAGAGAAACCTTAGAATTAAACAACTGTATAGATGTCTAAGAGACATCTGCAGATTATTTCACCAAGCAACAACACAATATATGTTTTTTCAGCAGCACATGGAACATTTTCCAAAATAAACCACATTTTAAGGCACTAAACAAACCTAGGAAGATTCAGAAACACTGAAATTATTCCCTGAACTCTCTCAGACCACAAGGGCATCAAATTGGAACTGAACACCAATCTACACCTACGAAAACCCTGTAACTCATGGAGATTGAACAACATATTGTTGAATCACAAATGGGTCATCAAGGAGATCAAAACAGGAATTCAACAGTTTATGAAATTTAAGAAAAAGGAACACGCAAAATACCAGCTCCTTTGGGACACAGCAAAGGCAGTACTCAGAGGAAAATTTATACCTTTGAGTGCTTACATTAACAAATTGGAAAAATCTTAAACCAACAATTTAATGTTACACCTTGAGCTCTTGGAAAAAGAGAAACAAAACAACCCTAATCCCAGTGGAAGGGAGCAAATTATTAAAATCAAAGCAGAGTTAAATGAATTGGAGTCCAAAAAACTATAGAAAGAATTAACAAAACAAGGAGTTGGTTCTTCGAAAAAATTAACAAAATTGACAAACCTTTAGCAAATCTTACCAAGAAAAGAAAGGAGCACACCCAAATAAACAAAAACACAGATGAGAATGGTAATACGATAGAAATTACCAAGATCCAGAGCATCATGAGGGAATACTTTTCAAACCTGTATGCCAACAAATTTGAGAATCTAGAAGAAATGGATGAACTTCTAGCCAATATTAACATACCCACACTGAACCAAGAAGACCTAATCCTACTAAGCAGACCTATTTCAAGCAATGAAATAGAAATGGCAATAAGAGACCTTCAATCCAAAAAAAGCCCAGAGCCTGCTGGATTCACAGCTGAATTCTATATGGTCTTCAAAACAGAGCTCATACCAATACTCCTCAAGCTCGACAACGAAATTGAAAATGAAGGCTTTTTGCCAAACTCATTCTTCAAAGCCACTATAAATCTCATCTCCAAACCTGACAGAGATTCATCAAAGAAAGAGAACTATAGACCCATTTCTTTGATGAATATTGATGCAAAACTTCTCAACAAAATAATGGCCAAAAGTCTTCAGCAACTCATAAAAGAAAATGATACACTATGATCAAACAGGATTCATCACAGGGATGCAAAGCTGGTTCAACATACGCAAGTCAATTAATATAATTCAACACATCAACAGGAGCAAGAACATAAATTATATTCAGTAAATGCATTTGACAAGATCCAACGCCCCTTTATGCTAAAAGCTCTGGAGAAACTAGGAATCCATGGAACATTCCTCAATATAATCAAGGCTGTGTATGACAAACCCACAGATACTTAATGACGAAAAGCTAAAGCCATTTCCTCTGAAATCAAGAATGAGACAAGCATGCCCACTCTCCCCAATCCTATTTAACATAGTATTAGAATTCCTAGACAGAGCAATAAGGCAAGAACCAAGCAAAGGGAGATCCAAATAGGGAAAAAGGAAGTGAAACTCTCCCTCTTTGCAGATGTCATGATTTTGTATTTAAAGAACCCTATAGACCCCACTCCAAGCTGCTGAGCTGATTCAAAACTTTGGCAAGGTAAGAGGGTATAAAATTAACCTTCAAAAATCAACTAGAAATAGAACCACATACCTATGGGCAACTTGTATTTGACAAAGGAGCCAAGGATATACAGTGGAACAGAGTCTATGCAATTATTGGTGCTGGCAAAACTGGGAAGCCACATGCAGAAAACTAAAAATTGACCCTAGCTTTTCGCCATGCACAAGCATTAACTCAAAGTGTATCAAAGACCTCAACGTTGTGAAGAAAAAGGAACCCTACTACACTGCTGGTGGGAATGTAGACTAGTTCAGCCACTCTGGAAAGCAGTGTGGAGGTCTCTTAAAGAACTGAAAATAGACCTTCCCTATGATCCCGCCATACCACTTCTGGGCATCTATCCTAAACATCATGACCTGAGATATTATAAGGACACTTGCTCAGCTATGTTCATCTCTGCACTATTCACAATAGCCAGGCAATGGAAACAATCTAGATGCCCTACTGCAGATGAATGGATACAGAAAATGTGGTATATATACACAATGGAATTCTACGTACCCAACAGAAAGATAAAATAATGGCATTCATAGGGAAGTGGATGAATCTAGAGTGAATCATGTTGAGTGAGACAAGTCAAGACCTAAGGAACAAAAGGTGCATCGTTTCCTTAATATGTGGCTATTAAATCCAAAAAGTACAAGAGCGAGGACTCAATAACTGCATACCCAAAGGCATAAAACCTATAGACATAAAAACCTATGACTCTATAGACATAATGTTTTATTTCATAAGTTAATATGTTTCTATGACATATAAACCATTAGCCTAATTTTGATTAAGTTCTAAATACTAAGTGATTGTAAATAGAGATTCCCTCCTTGAACACTTGTTTGTTAACTTGTCATTTAAAATATGATGTAAAAATCAATGTTAATAAATTCTTTAATAAAAAAATAAAATTTAAAATAAAATTAACTATCTTCCTATATGCCAACAATGAGAGGAATGATGCAACAATCAGGAAAGCAATTCCTTTTGCAATAGCCTCAAAGAACATAAAGTACCAAGGACTTAACTAAGAATGTAAAGGAAGTTTTTGATGAAAACTTTAAAACTCTGAAGAAAAAAATTAAAGCAGAACTGAGGAAATGGAAAAAACTCCCATGTTCCAGGATTGGAAGAATTAGAATTGTGAAAATGGTAATCTTGCCAAGGGCTATCTACATATTCAATGCAATATCCATCAATATCCCAATGACATTCTTTAAAGAAATAGACTAAACTTAGAGCTCCCCTATGACCCAGTGATTCCACTACTTGGCATTTACCCAATTATCGAGAAATAAGTACATAGTAAATACACTAGCACAACAATGTTCATTGCAACACTATTTACCATAGCAAAGATACGGAAGCAACCCTGATGCCTCTCAGTTGATGGGTGAATCAACCAGATGTGGAATTTTATGCTGCTGTCAGAAAGAACGACATCACCCCATTTGTAAGGAAATGCAAAAACTTAGAAATCATGTTAAGTGAAGCAAGCCGGACTCAAAGGAACATAGACTCAATGGTTTCCCTCACTTGTCATAATCAATAGAAACCTTGGGCTCTCCTAACAGAGATTTACAATAGAATAAAACCTAGATTCATAGGCCAGATGGTATGATGCTAAAGGACCTACAGGATATTAAAACAAAAGCCATATAATGAGTGATTGTTGTCCTTAATGTACTATGTTATTTCTCATCTCTTTTGCTGTCCCTTGGTTATCTCATATTGTTACAGTATTTCACCTTGTTATCAGATATATTGTATATATCCTTATTTGGTTACATGAAATAGGATAGGGAAGGGGGGAAAACAAGATGAGGGGTGGAGGTGGGGGAGGGAAATGGGGACCATGACATGAGAAAGGTATCAATGTTTGTGAAGTAATGCACCTTCTATCTGGTGAATACAACGTAACCCTTTTATTAATTACAATAAAAATATATGAAAAAAAACTAAAAAGCAAAAAACAAATGAATACCAGAAAAAAACTAATGAAAAACTGAGGACATAGAAATATATCTTATCAAAATGCTCGACATCTCTGGTCATAAAAGAAATGCAAATCAAAACAACTCTAAGGTTCCACCTCACTCTAGTTAGAATGGCCAGGATCAAAAAAACTAATAACTACCAATGCTGGAGGGGATGTGGCCAGGAGGGATCACTACTACACTGCTGGTGGGAGTGTAAACTCATTCAACCACTATGGAAAGCAGTATGGTAGTTCCTCAAAAGACTAAACATAGAGCTCCCCCATGAACCAGCAATTTCACTACTTGGCATTTACCCAATCATCCAGAAACAAGGGCATACTAAATCGACTAGCACAATGATGTTCATTGCAGCACTATTTACCATAGCAAAGATATGGAACCAACCCAGATGTCCCTCAGTTGATGAATGGATCAACAAGATGTGGTATTTATACACAATGGAATTCTATGCTGCCTTCAGAAAGAAGGACATTGCTCCATTTGTAAGGAAATGGAAAGACTTAGAAAAACTCATAGTAAGTGAAGTAAGCCAGACTCAAAGGAACTTAGGCTCAATGGTTTCCCTCATTTGTCATAATCAGTAAAACCTTGGGCTCTCCTAGCAGAGATTTGCAATAGAGCAAAAACTAGATGCATAAGGCCATATAGTATGACGCTAAATGAAAGGACCTCTAGGATATAGAAACAAAAGCCATATAATGAGTGATTGTTGTCCTTAATGTACTATGTTATCTCTCATCTCTTTTGCTGTCCCTTGATTATCTCATATTATTACAGTATTTTACTTTGTTATCTAATATATTGGATATATGCATATTTGGTTATTTGAAATTGTATAGGAAAGGGGGAAAAACAAGATGAGGGTGGGGATGGGGGGAGGGAAATGGGTACCAAGACATTATTAAGGGTATCAATGTATGTGAATTAATGCACCTTCCATCTGGTGAATGTAATATAACCCTTCTATTAATTACAATAAAAATATATGGAAAAAAAGAAATATATCTTATCTTCATAGGAATGATTAATACTTTTTAAATGAATGTGTCCATAAAAGTGGGCCTCGGATTTATTTTAATCCCTCTTAAAACTAAGCAATGTCATAGTTCTTCTTAGGAAACAAGAGCAACAAAAATCAATAGGAAAACCACAACGATGTAAACAACAAAAACTCAAATAACGAGAACTAAGGTAAAAACCTGGAAGTATGGCACCAACTGACTGAAAAATTCACAATTCTTTCACAAGCGAAGCAGAACCAAACTGGAGTGACAAAGACAATTAAAATGTGTTGAAGTATAGAAAATCTATTAACAGATCCATGTCTTTGCAGTCCATGATTATTACACAAATTAGTAGTACCCAGTTTGAGAAAGACAATATCTTTCATGAGTGGTCTTGTGAAAAATGGGTATCCACATGTTGAAGAGTGAACTTTTTAAAAAATTCTAAAAATATTCATAAATCATTTCAACATGCCTTAAAAAGTTAACTCTAAGTATTTAAATATATAAAAGAGTAGAATAAAAGAAATATTCAGTGACATTTATTTAAACAAAAGACCTTTGACTAAAGTCTGAAAATGTATATATTACAAAAACAAAAGTAGACAAATGAGATTGCAGTTCATTAAACAGTTTTTAGAGTGAAGTTAACTAAACAAGGAAAGGATAATTTATAAATGTGAGATAATATTAGAAAATGCACATATATTAAGAATATAAAAATTATAAGAAAATTAAACTTACAGAAAGAAATAAACAAAATATATGAAGTACATTAATAATCATTTCTAAAAAGGACAGAAGACAAAGAAATGTTCATCAAGTACAAGTAAAAGTCAATATTTCTAAATATCAAATAGTGTAAATTAAAGGCAAAATAAGATAGTACCTCATGTATGTTTGAATGGCTTTATTTTTAATGAAAAATATGACAAAGGGAGTGTGATTGGTGAAGATAATTTAAAAATAATTTCTTAACAATAGAGATTCTCCTAACACTAAAAAATGCTATATAATTTATCAATTCCAAGCTGGGCATATATAAAGAAAAACAAATGCATGTCAGCGAGATTAAATTCTCCTGTTTATTCCAACATCATTCGTGGCAATGAACATACAGAAGCAATCCAACTGTTCAGGCGAATATGTACACATGGATGGATAACATGAATGTTTATGTACCACGGAAATAATATTCAACCAAAAAAGTACTTTTACTATTAGTAAAAACATGAAACCTAGAGGAAATGAAACAAACCACTGAAAGAAAATGTTGCTTCCTCTTGTTTGTGGGATAGCCCCCAAATTGATCTGATACATATACAGATAAATAAATAATAGTTAAATATGTAAATACATAAAATAACTTCAAGGTATAGGAGCTTTATAACTGTGAGTTGGGAAATGGGTGAAGTCAGGTTGTGGAAACAAAATTTTAATTAGATAGGAAAAACTCATTTAAAAGATTTATTGCCCAACATCGTGATCTAAGAGACTAATATATTTGATTTTGGAAAAATGCTATGGAAATACGCATACTATAAACTGAAAAGCTATGTGAGGCAAATGATACATATATTATTCAGATCCTATTAGTAATTATAGAATACAATTCAAGTCCTCATTTATGCCTCATATATGCACACAATTTTATCAACATCATAATAAAATATGTAATACATGTGTAACTAAAACCAAAAACTTGATAAATGTTTTGAAAAGCATTTGACCTAAGAATGTTGAAACATTTTTCTTTAGATTATCACTGAGACTCCTCATTATATACATTATTTAATACTAAATAATTATCTTCAACCATCAGATTCATTTGTGATATGATTTAGCCAGGGATTTTTTTTCAAAGTTTAAAGCACAGATTTCCTCATACAATAAATTCATAAAAGAGTACACAATTTACCATTCCCCTTTCTCAAACATCACTTCTAATTTAAAAGAAATTGCATTGTTAACGTAATGCAAAATTCTGTCCTTGAATTTTTATTAAATGAACCAGTTTTAATCAACTATTTTATTTTTGGAAATGAAAGATGCTGGAATTGGAAAAGGAATAGGTTTCTGTTTTCAAGAGTTTTCAGAATGAGCAGATACTGGAGAAGTACAGAGAAGCAACATTTATGATTACTGACTGTGCCCTCTGGCATCCACATTCATCATCTTCCTGGTTGACCTTTATCATAATATTTAAACTCACAACATAATTGCCTTCTGAGCCTAGGACAATAATACATGTTCCACAATTGTGTTTGTGATCATCTTACTTTAAAATGCCTTTTAAGTCTCATTATACCTATATATGTTTTATCATAAGACATCCTAATCAAATAATTGACTTATCTGATTGTACTTATAAAGGTACAGTTTTAAAAAATGTACATTTTAGTATTATAACCCAAAAAATGTAATTAAACAATTTCAGTATTATGAAAACAAATGTAGTGGGGGGGGAGGGAAATAGGGACCAAGACATGAGAAAGGGTATCAATGTATGTGAATTAATGCACCTTCTATCTGGCTAATATAATGTAACCCTTCTATTAATTACAATAAAAATATATGAAAAAAAGACAAAAATGTAGGAAATACTGATTTAGAGAGCATCGTGAAAATGGCAATCTTGCCAAGGGCTATCTGAAATACTATTCTATGGTCTTGGCCCCTAAGAGGTTGTGATTATAGTCATAATCCACCAGCACCAGACAATAATATTCAATATTATTGAGTAGGGCAATGTAAATTAAAATTACAGTGAGAAATCACCTAATGCATATCAATCTGGCCATTGCCAAAAACAAGAAAACTGAACACCACCAATGTTTTTATAAACTATCACAAATCTACATTTATGAATTTAAATGATACATAATTCCATATATATATATATATGAAGTAAACAGAAACATGAACTGATATAAAAAGCTTCCCACTTAATTCTAAGATCTAATAAGTACAGAGATTACTAATATGTACAATTTTTAGAAATACTCTCTAAATCAGTGTTTCCTGCATTTGTTTTTATTATATTGAAAGCCAAAGAAGACAAATCCATGAAATTCTGATACATATTAACTAGAAAAAAGCCAGAAATGGAGTGGTAACAGTGAGGAAGCACCAGCTTTCACTAAAAAAAAACTGGAGAAATTTGAAACTGAGTTGAATGCACCAGAACTAAGAATTTTTAATTATGTTTTCTTTTCTTTATTTTGTCTAAAACCAGCACTCAGTCTCAGTATCTGTTCATGTTTTTCCTTATTGGCTGGCAATCTTCCCCTTGAGGTCAACTTTCAACTCCATTCAGCATTTTAATCACACTGGTAGATGATTTGCATTACTTTTATTTTTTAAAAATCTCTATTTTTAGATCTCTTACAGCAAGGGCACTAACTTTGTGAACATTAAATTGTGTAACTCATTACTATAATTCAAAAATTAGGTCTTCATTAGATTAATGGTTTCCAAAAATCTTTCTCCCATTCCATAAATTGCCTTTTTGCCAGTTGCATGAATTTCCAAGTTCTGTTGAATTGCCATGTTTTGTTTGACAATATTTTTGCTATTTGTTTCATGTAGCCCTAGTTAAAATAATAGTTATTATTGTTATTTTTGTCATATCTATGTAAATTTCCAATACTTACATTATTAAGATTTTCCCCCTGTGGTTTCATCTCAGAATCATACTTTTATGTCCTTTCTAAATTTTGAGTTGATTCATTTTTTTTTGCCAGTCCCAGGGCTTGAACTCAGGGTCTGAGCACTGTCCTTGGATTTTCTCAAGGCAAGAGCTCTACCACTTGAGCCATAACACAACTTCTGGCTTTTTCTATGCATGTGGTACCTGGAAATCAAATCCAGGTGTTCGTGCATGCTAGGCAAGCATTCTACCACTCTGAAAAAGTCCTCGCCATTGAGTTGATTTTTGTATATGATCTGGTATTATTTTGCATGTACATATCCCGTTTTTCCCAGTAACTGTGGTTGAAGAAGTTCTTTTCTCCTTGTATAGTCTTCATAAGTCTTTGCAGATTTGTTGTGGGTACATATTGATTTTTAGAGCTTTCTCTTCTATTCTATCACCCTATATCTTGACAAGGGTGAGAAGAAGTTGGACGTTCCTCAGAATATTAATGCAAGCTTGAAATGATGCAATTGGCACATAAGACAGTATGACAGTTCTGAAAAAAATAATAAAGTAGATTTTCCATACATTGCAACCATCTTACATTTGGCTACTTATACACAAAATTGTAATTAGAATCCTGAAGAGATATTACCAGTCCTATGTCTGCCACAGTTATTTTTAAGTAAAAGTGGGTTGAGATAAAATTTATGTCCACCATTAGATGTATGGATGAAGATAATATTATATATACATACAACAACAAAACAATCTCAAATCAGCAGACTTTCTTTGGTATCTTTGGTATACTATATTCAGGTGACAATAAAGAGAAGATAAAAGGAGAGTTTGACATGGTATAGTGAGGTCAAATAGATTGAAATCAATAAACAGCATGTAGATAGGATTGTGCATGTGCTGTAGAAGTTATGAATCTTGATTGTAGTATCTGTTCATTTGTATGCCTATAAGGTAAGCATATAGAACTGGGCATATAAATTACCTCTACATAGATTGTCTCATTGTGATATTGACCTATATAGTTTAAGTGTAAAATATATTTATTAGCTAAACTTGGTGAGAGGCACAGTTTCTGGCTACTATTTTTGTAGCTTCCCTGGGAATTTTTATTATTCTTAAATAAAATGCTAAACAAAAGCAAATTACAAGTCAATAGAACATATTAAATAACATTTATATAATAATTAAATCATGTACTAACATCCTGATTTTTTGTTGTTGTTGTTGCTGATCATAGGAGTTGAACTATGGGTTGGGTGCTGTCCCTGAGCTCTTGAGCTCAAGGTTACCACCCTCACCCTGAGGCACAACTCCACTTCCCATTTTCTACTGATTAACTGGAGATAAGAGTCTCACATTCCTTAGTGTCTGGGCTAGTTTTGAACTGTGATTCTCAGATCTTGGCTTCCTGAGTAGCTAGGGTTATAGGCATGAGGCACTGTGCCTGGCTAACACCTTGACTTTTGAAGTACTTACAAAATCAGTTTGAGTTACGTATTCTCAGTTATTTTGAATAGCTAATTATAAGCAGTTTATTACATTATTTTAATATATTCATTTATCTTAACCTAAGAGTTGCTCTCAAGTAATAGCTTATTATTACCTGTGAGAATATATGATCACCCTAGGTTTATGGACTTTTCTGTATAAAATTTGAGTCACCTAAAATGATCTATCATAATGATTAGTTCTATAGGATTTTATTTGTCTTCTAATTTTAGGATCTACTTGTTCTAATGTAAAGGATATTAAAACTTGTTTTATCATAGTCAGAAAAAAGGTTAAATAGACACAAATGGCACCTTGTTTAAACCCCAAAGCACCAGAAGGACAGTGACTGTACACCCAAGTGTATGTATTTCAAGGATTGATGAAGATTCTAAATGAGGAAATAGACTAGACTATGAGTGTGTAATATACAACAAAACCCTCATGATATAAATTAGTTCCTAGAGATATATTATCCATGTACTACATGGCTGAAGTTAGAATTCAGGTGAGTTTCTCAGGTAAGTATATTGAAGGCACAATAGCTACTTCTCTGTATGTATATAATATATATACATATATATATATCATATGTATATGTATTTCTTTGATCCAGAACAGTTAAGTACTGGACACTGAATTATCCTCGGACAATAAATAAATAAATAAATAAATAGACTCAAAATCCAGTATCTATGTCACCCTATAGGTGACAAAGGAGTGATGGCATGATGACACACCATTTAATATGAGGTATTGATATGATGTCCATCATTGTACCAAACTACCCCTTCTACTCTTTCAAGATAGATTTTATATTGATGAATGTCTTAAATTCAGTATTGTTCCCATTTACAGAAAACTATCTGAGAAGGATAGGGTTTCAGGTAAGATAAATAACTTTGCCAAAGGTCGACTGATGTTTTTGTTGTCATTGCAGAAGCTGAAACTGCAAAGCATTGGCCATATTGCATATTCACTAAGCCACCATCTTGCAAAAGATGAAAGGAAGACTTAAATTTTGGGATCACAAGGTCATTCCAAATATGACAGTGCTCAACCCTCTCCCATCAAAAATATTTTCTCAGAAAGTTAATTCTCTTTACATGCAAAACAAATTTTATCCATCTTCTTTGAGAGATTCCTTGGGGAATTTTTAATTAAAAATTCAGAGTTAAGCATTTTTAATAATAAAATAAGGAAATAGAGCATTAATAATTGTTGTTTGTTGTCAGTGACTGGGACTATGTTGACAACAAAAAGGCTAGATTGTTCTACCTATTTGAAGAGATCTGGGAATATCACATTTATGATTACAAACAGTCTCTGGAGTTTCTCAATATAATTATGTTTTCTTCATTATTTTGCAAGGGTGTTAATTGCCTACTAGCAATTAACTTCCCGTGTGACTGTCAAGAAATGTAATCAATAGTTAGAGCAAAGGGGCAAGCCTGTCACAGTTTCTGTGACCAAACTACCTTGCTCACCCATGGCAAGGTGTTTCTGTTTTAATAAAATGAACAGGTGCAAATGTAGGAGGCTTCTTCAGAAAGCCACCCGCTAAATCAGTTCCTCTCATGGTTCTGAAATTAAAATGTAGCCAATGAGAACTTGGAAACATAATTGCCTCATTTTCAAACTTAAATACATTATAGGCCTCCCGCTAGCAGTGCACCTGGCAAATCTACTTATTAAAGTTATGAAAGGAAGAGTTTGCTGAGACATTTTAAATATTATGCTGACATTGTAATAAAAGAAAGGAGAATTGTAGGCATGATCTAATTCTACTGATGTCAGTTTAGTATATACTATTATTCCTGCAGAGCTGATAATCAAATTTCCCTCATGGAAATATTTCAAATAATTTTGTACAAAATAAAACTTACTGGGTTTAAATATATTAGTTCACCGGCAGTTCCTCCATATCTCTTGATGTTTTTAATGTGTATGTTTTTTTTTAATCATGAAACTAACCTAAATTCAGATTTTGCTTTTAGGAACTGTATCTAATTTTTCAGCTCCATAGTAGTTTCTTGTACATTTATATATGATTATATAAGTAATGGGTAGAATCATTCAGGAAGATGAAATCCGATTTCTATCACTGTGTTAGCTAAACCATCCCTTGTGTTCTGAAATGTGATTAATCTTCATCAACAAGCAGCCATGAATAGAGAACCAGTATTCAGAATTTTCACAACAAATGTTTTACACAAATTCTTTAGCTCGCTTCCTTTACTCTTTCAGATGTCATGAGTGACAGAAAAATATTGGTTCACATGAAAAGTGGTGTCATAATGCATTAGGATAGGTGGTTAAATTGAATAAATATCTTTAAGTTACAGATGGCTATAGTACTAACAAAATAGAAATACTTAGTAAGTCATATTTTGAAATGAAAATAAATACATATGGAATGTGGAAGTTATAAAAATAAGTGCATTAATTCTGAACAGACAAACTGTATAATGCACAGCATTGACCATGGTCATTCAATGTACTACATGATTCTTAAACTTTTAGGTTCACAGAACTATATGTGAATTCATTGTGGCAATTGTATTATAAACTATAAAGTTTTATAAAGATACTTTAAGTCAAATACTATATGTTATATAACATTCAAACTTGCTTAAGAGTGCTTCATATTGCATCAGTAGAGATTCATAAATAAAAACTTGGATCAGTAGAGATTCATAAATAAAAACTTGGATTATGGGGCCGGGAGTTTGGCCTAGTGGTTAAAGTGCTTGCCTAGCATTCATGAAGATCCGGGTTTGATTCCTCGGTATCACATACATAGAAAAAAGCCGGAAGTGGTGCTGAGGCTCAAGTGGTAGAGCGTTAGCCTTGAGAAAGTCCAAGGACAGTGCTCAGGCCCTGAGCTCAAGCCCAGGACTGGCAAAAAAAAAAAAACAAAAAAACAAAAAAAAACTTGGATTATAAAACAGCTTTCTTAATATCAAATTAATTACAATTTCTTATTTAGTATAGCTCATTTATGGCGTTACTCCAGTAGATCTAGGATCATAGACTTTATTACCAATACTTCTTCATATTTTCAGTTATGTCATTCCCCTCCTAAAATTATATATCCAGAATTCCTACTTTTATTGTTTTAAAATGCACTTGATATCTTTAAATATTCAACAACACACATTGATTAAGTGGTCACTCAGTTTATCATCACTGTCTACCTTTGTCCAGTTATCCACCTCATAGAGTACATGCTGACAACAGTGTAGAGACATGATCAATTAGCAAATAAAATAAGGACCTAAGAGATGATTGGCACAAGTTTGGGAAAAGACATCAACTCCTATTACGCTTTAGTGATGCTGCCATCCATTATTGTTTGCAAGATTGGGCAATTATCTCTTAGCTTAAGTTGGTGGTCAGTCAGTGGCTGTGTTTGGCTTTGTGTTGAAAAACAGTATCAGCTCTTTTGGGGACTTGAAACTGAACAATGTCTATAATTTGAACGCTTCCAGAATTAAAAGAACTAACCAGTTATTGACCCTCTGCATTAAAAATTAAGTACCAGAAAGCCTTAAGGCCCATGTTGCATAAAATCAAAAAAGAAGGGTGCTGTCTTCCTTAATAATCATGGTGGCTGTATAGCTCATCACCTTATAGCTCATCACCTTTAAGTGTCCTTTAAATCCCAAGGAAGCTGAATGGCAAGAAGATAAAAAGATGTAACAATTATGAGAACTTCCCCTGGAAGGCAAGAGCAGATGAGATTTGCGTGATAAATAAAAAGAGGAGCCACTAAAAAAACTGAACTTGGAACTCACCAGAAACATTCTATCCTTCCAAGTTAAGGAGTTCTGACTGCATCTGCCACAAAGGATGTTAGGATGGCCTGCACATCCCTTCCTTTTAGAAGAGGTATTGTTTATTGTGACATGTAGATCAATGGAAGCTATGGCAGACATTGATTTACAGACTTGCTCACATCCCTCAGTGAACTTGGCCTTTCCATTTTGTAGAGTGATGGGACACTTGTGTCATCTTTCCCAAACAAGAACAAAGGAGAGGATGTTGATGATCAGCAGGACAAGATTTAGGATAGGAATAGTCCCCAAATATTTCATTTCTACTTTGTTGCTTTTATTCTTGCAGATAGTGTGTGCAGTGTAATAAAGGTAAATTAAAAGGGTCATGATTCAATTATAAAGTGTGGTTCATGGAGAAAGCATAACAACAACAAAAACCCATGTGAAACTTCTTTTCCCTATTGTGGAAACCCGAAAAGCCTTAGTTTCTAGGTGTTCAGGTAAAAGAAAGAGACACAAGGACTGTGAGGATCTTGTGTAGTAGGCTTGTAATTTGAGCTAGACATAAATTGGTTGTTTTAACAATTTAGAATTAGAAGGATGGCTTTTTATAGCAGCAGAATATAGCATCTTCTTTAAATTTCGGATATGCAGGAAATGCTGATTGATGATAGACAGCAGACAGGGTCAACAAACAGAAAAATAGATGGATAGTAACCACGAATAAACACAGCTGCCTGTTTGTTCAGCTCTTCCACTTCTGTTAAACATAAAAATCAGCTAGTGACATTTTTACATTTCTGTAATAGAAAGAAGAATGAAAAAAATTGTAATTTGCAATGCACAAAGATTCTTTTTTATACCTTTCTTGAAAATTGCTTTTACTATGTTTATATAAGAAAGAAATGTTTCTGGCAAAGTCAACTCTAATGTCTCCATGGGCAAACCGAGAGTCTAGTTTTTCAGAATGAATTAAGTAATGTATTGTGAAGTAAAATCCTTTTGTAACATAAAAATAAATGTACTTTCATTTTAGTCCTTTGTGTTCTGCCCCAGCCTATGAAAGATGGCAATATGTTTTTAGGTTATATATCTTTGGTAAATCACTATCTTAATGCTTGCACAATAGTAGAGCATCGTTTTATTGAACATTTATTTGGGAGCTTGAGATATTGGTTCTATTGTAGATCAATCCCTCTGATAACAATTTCACTAGCTTTGCAATTTGCTATTTCAATTTAATATTGCCAGTGGTGTTAGACCTGCTATTACTTTTATTGCTTAGATTACTACTGAAAATATTGTTGGGAGAAAGAAGTAATATTGCCATGATTTTATTATTAGACCACTTTTCTCATACACAATGCCAGAACACTACAAAAACATCAGATTCTCGGGCCATATGGTATCATTTATATCTTTTATAACTGGCTCTCAGAGTTTGCCAATGAGAATAGTAATGGTGATTTCCACAGCTATGGTCAGAACTGTGCATTTTTTCAGCAGAGAGAATAAATACAATGTTCCAATTTTAAATTTAGAAATATATTGGAGAGAAGAAATTCCAAAGATAATTGTTATAGTTTTGTTTGACTCACACATGAAATTTCAAGGCTATGTACACTGAAAAGACAAAACCTATTAATAGATTCTACGGCATGTAAACATTACCTAACATGAAACCTACATAGTTCTATACTAAAGAATACTTTCCAGTTTTTCCCCTTCACATAGCTAATTTACAATGACTAACATGAATGAGTCTTGGTTGTTATCATGTGATTTTAAGCACTGTTATAAAACATCTATACAACTATTATGTATTACATACATTTGCTCCATAGTATGTAAACTTTTAATTTTGTAATTTATATGTATACATACAGCTTAATATATAAATTATATGTCAAAAATTAACTGATATATGTATTTTATATGTATGGATATATGCCAAAATTTAATTATAAGCATGACATGTTTCTGTATTAAGCTTTCTGTGTATAGTTTTCAGTGTAAATAATCTTCTACAGAAGAGAATAACTCTTCCATGGAAGAGAGTGAAAATAATTTTTTTTTGTGGTTTTAACTGGGGTTTGAACTCATGACCTTGCACTTTTGGTGCGAGTGCTTAACCATGTCAATCAAGCCCCTACTCATAAGACAGAAATTTCAAAACTGGTCAGTATATGTATCAATTTGCTTGATGTTGGAGAAATAAAAAAAAATTACCATTCTTATGTTAAGTTCATACAAGCCTAATAGTTTCAGGTAACTCTTACTTACAGCATATAAATTATAGAGCATTGTACAAGAACTAAAGGAGATTATTTTTTGATGTTATTAAGGTTTTATTGCAACTCACTTCATGAGTATCCGTTTCCTAATTTATTTATATCTTGTATTATTATTTTTAAATGGGATTACAGTTACATTCATGAAGTGCTGAATACATTACTTCATGAACACAGTTACCCCATTCACATGCAAAGGTGAAATTGTTATGTTAGTATTTGGGGCAGTAATTACTTTTAATTGTATGATAATATTTAAGTAGTTGTACAAAGCAGTTGTAATTCAATGAAGTAGTTTATATGTAGAATAAATCTTGATCAATGTCACCATTCTCACACATTCTTTCCAGCACCCATCCTTTCATTCATTTTTTAAGATACACACTGAGGTTTTTTTGGTTGTTTTGTTTTGTTTTTATGGCATTCCCACCCCTTTCTTCTCTGCATTATTCTATTTTCTATTTCCTTCCTCTGGTTCCCACCTCACTCTTTTCAAGTGCAAGTTCCTGTGTTTATTTCGTTGACCTTTCTTTAAGCTTCCTAAGGAATTGAACTGAGTTTTCCCCTGAATCTACTATCTTTCAAAGAATACTTTTGTTTACACAAGCATATCACTCAACATGTTTCTTCATATGTTTCTTTATGTTTCTTATGTTTAATTTTATTGTCAGGGTGATGTAGAGGGATTGTCTATACATTTGTAAACTAATCTTAGCTTTTATACTATCTAGCAATAGTTCCTGAAGTATAGCTTTGTGGAAACCTGGTTGGTAGTCACTGAGATATTCTCAAGATATTATCAAGCTTCTGGGATAACACTGGGAAGTTTGGGGCTTTACTTTTTGACATGCCCTTCTGAGAATGTAGGGCATAAGTTTAGAAGCCATGACATATGAAAAATCATGACAAATTGGATACAGATCGAACTATGAGAGTCTAGTTTTTCTTAAGCCAGGAAACCTCTTTAAGAGGTTTCCAAAACTATGGAACAATATCTGTCTTTTTATGAAACATCTATATGGGTTTATAAAACATATTTTCATAAACAATGTTAACTTATATTTTGAGCATTTATAAATTTAATTTCAATGGATTATAAATATATCAAATTTGACAAGTGCATATAAATTATAAAATATTCAAATATAAGCTTATTTCTTTTCTTGATAATTTTTGGCTAAGCAAAGGCTCTTGGGATGTGACATTTTTCAGCTGTTGTTTTAAATAAAGACTTGCATTCTCTGCCCTTTTTTTAACAGTTCATATGTTAGTAACAGCAAGATTACATTATTGCTTTTAAGCACTGAGAGATAGACACCAAGATGTCCTGGAAATTATGAGAAAATGAACAGAAAAATGTAGTTGCTCTTCATAGTACATAAGTGTAACATTTACATATTTGATTTAGGGAGTCATTTGTCACTGGAAGGCAGAGATTCTCTTTGCTGAATTGCATCATATTGTTCTCTTCTGTGTATATTTTGTTTTGTGTAAGCCTACTGTGGAGATAAAGGTACAACAAATGTGGTTGAAGATAGCTTTCAACTAAAAGATGAAGAGCAAAGTAAAGTGATGTGTGGTTCTGTTTTCTTTGTTCTCTCTAGCTGAATGGAGATATTTGTGGCTGGTGGAGGCAAACTTCTTGCCTAAAGTTGGCTTCCTTCCTCTTTCTTACAGTCATCTTAGTTTCCATCTCAGTTCTCTCACTATTAAAAACTTGTATACATTCTTTTTTAATCCAACATCTTTATTCATCTGGCAAATACAAGTCAATATTATATTGGTATTCTATCTCATCCCAATCAGAATGGCTGACAGGGATGCAATGGTATGTTGAATCTCATACACTGTTGGTAGGGATGTGAAATAGTCCAGGCACTATGAAATCAGAATGGAGATTCCTTAGAAACAAACTACCATGTGATCCAGCTACACCACTCCATAGTACATATCTACAGGAATAAAGTCAATGTACAATACAAACACTTGCAAGCTGTGTTCATTATTAAAGCTTGATGTTCAAAGTTAAGTTTCCAACAAAATTTTCAAAGTTTCAGTTATCTATTTACCTTAAAGTATTTACTATGTACTTGGAAATACACTTGGGCTAAACCATATTGAATGACTTAACATAATATTCTTTATATTTGTCCTCTGTGTAATTAAAAATATGTCAATATAATTTTTTAAGTTGATGTTGTTTAGTGTTTAAAAGTGTTCTTATTTGGAAGTTAATATTTCATTAATTCCTCTTATTTAATTAATTATGACTTGGTGCATATAAACTTAAATACACTATATTAAAATGGCATTGAAATATACAAGGCAGATATTGTGGAATGGTTTTGGTTTAATATGCTAATTCAGCCTTTCCTTAGAACTAATTCTGAAATTTTGATTATTTAACAAAACTGAAATTGACACACACTATTTTATTACCTGAAGTCATTGCTATATTCATATGCATAGCTTAAGACATTTCTTGAGGTTTTCATGTGGAAGTTTGACTTTAACCTAAATGCAATTTTTCATCAAGTTTGATCTCTGATAAAATTTTATTTTGACAATTTTTCCTCCATGTGGGACATTATTTGATTATATTGCATAGGACCAATTTTAAGCTTTACTTTTCAAGGAGAATTATTTTCTATATGTTTACAGTTATATGTAGTCTTTTAGGTATGGAACTTGTCAATTTGGTAAAGCATTTAAAATATATCATACAATCATTGAATAAAAAATACTTTGTATTAGGTGCTTGGTCAGGAAAAAGAAAAGGAAAGCACTTTCCTGACACTCAGCGAAATACAAAATTATCTTACTTTTATTTATCTCCTTTGTCTGTCCTAGTTAACTCTAAAAAGTGATAGTGTAACTCAAGTTATTTTCATAATTCATTTCAGCAAAACAAACTTGTCTTCCTGTCCTCATTATTTTAAAATTCTATTTAATGATGTCTAGAAAGAGATTATTAAAAAAGAACACTAGGTATATGTAGGAAGTATTTCTGTATCCAGCCTCAGAAATATTATACTGATGAATGTTCAGGCTATATTTCTTTGTTTTTGTTTGTTTGCTTGTTTTATATCTGGTGTGTTCTAGACTTTGGTTATAACAATATTTCCTTTCATTATTTATCAGACTTTGTTCATTTTATAGATTATAGTAGTGCCCACTTCCTAAAGTTTGAGAAAGGATTAAATGAGATATGCCATGCACACTTTTCAGGACATACTGGAATAGTAAACCTAAATCATACAAGCCAAAATGAACAGCTAGTATTGGTCATTTACCATGAAAATGATTTCATTAACTTTACATAGTAATGGTATAATTTATTCTGTGTAGAAGTCAAGAAAGCAATGTTCTTATATCTAGAATAATGATTAGTGCTATAATTTAAATTATCTAGCACAGTGATTGGTGCACATAGACCCTCCATGGATAGGTGTTAAAAATGTGCTGCAGTGCAGAGTGTAATGACCCAGGGATCTCAATTAATTGTGTCAATCAGCATCATTTGAAGACTAGAGTTTAACAGAGGCAGAAATAGAATTCATTTGAAGATACTAGACTGGAGAGCTCAGAGAATCCCCATGAGGACTGGAGATGCTGGCTCAGAGGCGATTCAAGGAACATTCTGGAACTTACTCAACAGGAGTGATCTCTTGAGGCTGTCAAGATATACAAGAGTCTCTAGCTGGTACATCTGTCTCACAAATACAGATCATTGAAGTCATCATTATTAATCATTTCACCAGAGAATTTAATAGATGCCACTTCTGAGGTTTGTTCATTTTCTCCTAATTAAAAGCAGATGAGGAAGCAGTTACTTGTTCTTCATTGTTAGAGAATGAATAGTCAAATGCTTTTGGGATTGCTAGTCTGAGTGAACAAGATTAATTGATTTTAACCATGCACCATTAATGTAAAATAGAAGATCTGCTGCATGTCACTCTTAGCATCCTGTCAGAAAGAACAAAATTGTATTTTTGGTATTGCAAAGTGATTTGAAGTAAGAAGTTGTGAATAAATTCAATACAATAGGAATGTTTACCTCTCACAACTGCCACATGACAAAAAGGTGTTCCTTTCCTATGTTCACAAGAATGAAGAAAATACTTGGTATCAGGGAAATGACAGAAGCCATGCCAATAGTGATGCTTCCACATCAGAAAAAGGAAGTTTTTGTTTGTTTGTTTGTTGTTGTTTGGTTAGGTGTGGGGCTTGTACTCAGGGCCTGAAACTGTCCTTGGGCTTTCTCAAGGCTAGAGCTCTACAATTTGAGCCACAGCACTACTTCCTGGGTCTTCGTGCCTGCTAGATAAGCACTCTACCACTAGGCCAAACTCCCAGTCCCAGAAAAAGTAGTTTTGACAAGAATTCTTCGATTAACTGAAGAAGAAGGAAAAGACCACGCCAGTTAATGGACAAGGACTGGGGATAATATTATCCAACCATTTTCAATTGTTAATGTATCCCTAATTCTTGCAATTGTGTGACATATTAGTAACAAGCATCTAAAAATTTATTCTTTCAGTAAATAGAAGATTCACTTTTTTCTTTGACCTTTATTTAATCATGGGTGACTGGGAGAATGTTCTTCTCAGTGTTAGAAATAGAACGGACAATATTAACATATAATAGGTTGTTCTATTAAAATTAATTTAAAAAAGAGTCATGAAGAACATTAAACTTGCTATCATATTTATATAAGGGTACTCTAATTTGTGGAATATTTTATTCTTTGGACCACCTTGAATTTATAATTAACACAAGACTGAAAAGATTTATCCTACTGATAAGATATTGTTGCATTGCTGTGATTTTTGATATGATTCTGGCTTAGGAATATTATAGGATCACTCTTTTCTCTCACAATAACATAAGTCTTGACAGGACCTCATGGTTTGGCAGCATATTAAATCTACAATTTGAGTAATAAGTTTTGGGATCCTTATCGTTTGTAAGCACACTGATGTAGTGCCTTGCATCACCTGGATCCAGTGTGTCTCTGATGGCTAATGGCTTCAGTGGGCCCTCAATCACAGAGGGATAATTGGGCCTTCATTGAAATCCATCATCTCCTTTGATTTTGCACTGATTCCTTTCCTTAAACTTCAGAAAACATAATATGACATTCATCAGAGAGATACCTAAAAGTTTTTCCAATGGGGATAATGGTAGCAGTTGTTGGGGCTGTAATCCTAGCTACACAAGAAGCAGATTAGGAAAATCTGCTAGACACTTATCTCCAATTAACCACCAAAAATCCAGGAGTGGATTGTGGCTCAGATGGTAGAATACTAATCTACCACAAAAGTTCAGGGAGAGCACCCAGCTCTGAGTTAAAGCTCTAAGATCAGTGCAATAAAAATACCTGTTCCTTAAATAAAATATATCTAATTATTAATGATCATTTGAAAATTAGTCTTCTCTTATTATAAATTACACCTCTTATTTGTTTTATTAACATCAGGTAGTTATGCATGGGTTTATTTTTCACCTTTCTATTTCTGCATACAATGTGCCTTGATCAATCTCACCCCTCTACCATTCTGTTTCATCATCTCACCCCACTTCCCAAATTAATTTCAACAATCTGACCATATTGTGCCTTTTCACCTGTGTCTGGCCTCCCTTTTCCAACTTGGAATAATTTTCCCTGGGTTATGAAGAATGATGAAACTATTATGATACCCATTTACAGTAAATTATTGGCATGGTCACTTTTTGGATTGAGATAGTACAAGTTAGTCTCTAAATTACTGAAAAGAAGACACAATTATCCAATGAGGAAGCTGGCATATTTGTGTGGTGAAGGACAAGGGAAATAAGATTTCATGCTTTGAGTTTTGAGGAGCTGATGTCAGTTCTCTCACAGGTACGTGATCCAGATCCCACATTCCCAGGCCTTTCCCAGTCACTGAGTGTTTGTCCTGATGTTAACCCAATCAATCTGGTAGGCATTTAAATTCAACTTGGGGATAAAAGTTTGTTGTGAAGCCTTATAGCTTCATGAGATAAGGATTTCTTCAGCACACTGTTTGAAAGACTCTAGCATTTCTTTTGTACTTTGAGAAGAAAGGGTTGATGTTTGAGGTCTTTACACCACCATTGCAGACAGCAGCAACCCTTCCTCTAAAATTGGAGTTTTTCACACTCTGCTGTCAGATTGAGGTAGGCATGTGGTCTCCAGTGTCGTTCCTGCAATAAACACTTCATTCGAGGTCTGTCCACATGTATACTTATAACTGTAAGCATTTAGAAATCATTTGGGTCCTGTTCCACCCCCTTCCAAAAAAAAAAAAAAAGTCAGCTCTCTTCAGAAGCTAAGGTGTGAAAGACCTACCTTCTGAGGCCTGTATGATGGCCAACACAAATTCTTAGTTCAGTGATAAGAAATTCATTAAAGGATAATGTTCCGTATCCAAAATTACCCAAAAGGGCAAAGAAATATCCTCTGAAGGTGCATAGTTACCAGACACTAGACAATACAAAATATAACTTACTCAGTAAGGATTCATCATCGCTAAATGCAGCAATGCTATATTGAAATAAACTCTACTGTTGTTAAGAACCTGATCTAGAAGGGATTGCTAGAATTTTTTATAATTACAACAGTACCTTAAGGAGAGATGTCTGGACGAATAAAAATACTTAAAATAGTTTAAGATGACAGCTAATTCTGTAGCAACATGGGCCCTGGGGAAATAAGGATTGTACAGATTTCATTTAGGAAACCAGTTTTAGGCAGCAAGCCCCATATCAGGGGTACCATATCATGTCAGGCCAGTCACCTACTATACTGAACTATACAACAGGTGAAGGGCATAGAGATATTTGCTGTGAGATGTACTTCAGTCATCTAGAGGGAACGGGCAAACTGAGCATGTCAGCCAGGATTCAGTGCATTTACATGAATAAAAGTTCATTAACAAAAAAAATTAGGTATAGATTTAAACAATGATAAAGATACACATAAGCATTCCATCATCCCAGGCATTGAGATGGCTTGGTTGATCATTTTTCAGAAGTTCTGTGAATGTTGAGGAGAGCACTTTGGTGACAACTAGTAAGTCATCCTTGCCTGTAATGTGGTTTTTTTCCTACAGAGGCTCTATTATTGTTTCCTTTAGGAGCAGTTTCCCTATAGCCTTTATTAAAAGATTTTACTGACCAGTTTGGTCTTTCCTGAATTTCAAAATGATTGTGAAATGATTGCAGGAGAAAATGGCTTCGTGCAAAGAATACATACACAAAATGAAGACAGATGCCAATAATATATTCTACTTTTGGTTAATATGTGTATAATATTGAAATTCTCCCTTTGTAAAGCTAATGTGTGCTAATAAAAATCAATATTTAAGCTGGATGCAGTGGCTCATGCCTGTAATCTTAACTACTCAGGAGGCGGAGATCTGAGGATCAAGGTTCAAAATAGAGCTATGCACAGAACGATCTGAGATTCTTATCTCACAGTAACATGTAGAAAACAGGAAGTGGGGCTTGGCTCAAGGGTAAGGCGGTAGCCTTGAGCTGAAGAGCTCAGGACAGTGCCCAGACTGAGCTCAAGCCCCATGACCCACAAAAGAAAAAAAAAAGAACGAAAAAAATCAAATATATAAATTATCCACTAAATACATGACACTAGAACTAAACAGAAATCTAAGCAGGTCCTAAAAATATGTCCAATTAAGTTTTATTGAAGGCCAGGTGAAGTAGCTCATATCTGTAACTCCATCTGGAAACTGTGATTAGAAGATGAAGCTATGGACAAAGTTCAAGATTGTACAGCTGAAGTGATAAGAAAATTGCTTAGCAATATGATCCATTAGTTCAAACCTTACAGTTGCAAATAAATAAATAAAAAGCATTAAAATTCTACCTCACAAATAAAATTTTGATTATAATTATAATTATATGTTGAACTTAATGTAAATCCAAGCCTATGGTAGACTAGAGTTACAACCATAAAGAAAACTTATAGTAAGGAAATTGAACCAAAGAAACAACATATTATGTATTCATGTATAGATCATCCCCATTCAATATAAGCAAAGTAAGATATCACTATTAACATATTGCTTATAGAACTTACTTTTACCCAAGTTTTACGATAACCTTTGTTCCAACACCTTGGTTTCACACACACACACACATATAAATGCAGGAGAGGTGAGTTCGAAAATATGGCTTATAAATTTGAAATCAGGAGTTGTTTAAAATAAATAGTTGCATAATTCTGTATATATTCCTATGTATGCCTTGTTTTCTCTTTTTCTTTTTTCATATAATTTTTATTGTAATTAGTGTAATTATATTCACCATATAAAAGGTACATTACTTCACAAACATTGATACCTTTTGTCATGTTTTGGTCCCCATTTTTCTCCCCCCACCCCACCCTTCATCTTGTTTTCCCCCCTTCCCTATCCTATTTCAAATATTTTTCTTTTTATCTTAAGTGCTTTATGTCTTAATTCTTTACCTATCGTTACATGTTCTTCAGGTAATTTCAGTATTTATTGTATGATAGGAAGATTATTTGTATGCTGTCATAATGAAAATTACTTTCAGACTGTTGTAAATTGGAATTATTTTCCTGACTCTTTGAAACATAAGATATTGTATGCACAATCAGTCAATATTTAGACATTTTTATAATTACTTCCAGTGTGATTTAAATTGCATCAATTATAACCATTCACATGATTTAAGATAAAACATATAGGCACCTGTTTATTTCTCTCAATCCTTCCTGGCTATATTTATCCATGGTGACAGTCACTATGTTGACTATTTAGGTGAATTTATAACACAAGATAGCAAAATGAAAATGTGGCACACGGTTTAGATCAGCTGCTTGGGAAGTGTAAAGTCCTGATTTCAAACCCTATTATGTCAGAAAAAGAGAGAGAGAGAGAGAGAGAGAGAGAGAGAGAGAGAGAGAGAGAGAGAGAGAGAGAGAGAGAGAGGAAAAAGTAAGGAGGGAGGGAGTGAAAAAGTATTCAACATAATAAATTGTGCTGTTTTCCTCTTTTCTTAAAGTATGTATTCTCAAAGTAAGAGAGAAACATTGGAAAAAATCTAAATACAGACTGAATATTTATAACTACATTGTCAATAATGCTCATTAACTGTTTTCATATGGTTGGACAGATGGATACATCCAAATTGCTAGTCAGGATAAAAATATAAATACCTGATCTACCTCAACTTTTCCCCACATTTATCCATCTTATTCAACTGCAAAGTATGAGTACAAAGTATATTCAGAACTAAATACCTAATAGCATTGTGTAAACACAAGACTGAAGAGGAGATCAGGTGAAATCAGGGCAGTTTTGCCATAGAACAAACAGTAATTCGAAGAACTTATTTCAATACAATGAAATTAAGAAAACAAAGATTATATGCAGAATTCAAATAAGGTTTTCAATTACATTTGCATTAAAATAATATTAGAAATGTAATTGAGTTAATTTTTAAAGCACTGAAGAGTATTTTGAGAAAAGGTGGCCCAGAGTTAGAGGAATCAAGGGAGGGAGGGAAAACAGGGAGTAGGAGGAGGTAGAAGCAGAATGATTAGTTTCTGAATTAGCTAATTTGGTAACGAGTAATAAGTAAACTTTCTATTAAAGGAAAGAAAAGAAAAGAAACATACCTTGCTCAGCAATTAAAAAGAAGCCATTGCCTTTTAGTGAAGAAATATTAATATTCCAAAGCTAATGTGGTGATTCTACTTAAAGACTTTTTGGAAAGTTTTCTTACAGCCTAATTTTCTTTGCCTCCATAGAATTTATTAATATGAAAAAATTACTCTGTATTATTACTTGCTTCCTGTGAATTAGGTTTGTATGTGTGTGGGGTGGGGGAGGGTGATCTTGAGGCTTGAACTCTGGGCCTGGGTGCTGTCCCTGAGCTCTTCAGCTCAAATCTACCACCCTACCCTTGAGCCAAGCCTCACTTCTGTTTTCTAGAAGTTAATTGGAGATAAGAGTCTCAGGTTCTTTTGTGCTCAGGCTGGCTTTCAACCTTGATCCTCAGATCTCAGCCTCCTGAGTAGCTAGGATTACAGGTGTGAGCCATTCGCTCGGCTGAATTACAATTTTTTTTATGAAAACTGAAATTGAATTCCTTCTAGCATAGATATTTATTAGTACATTATCTTTGTTATTTCTGTTATTTTTGTTTCCCAATATCTTTGCTTTGTAAAAAGACTCAGATGATGTACAGTTAAAAAAAAAAAGAAAGAAAGAAAAAACATCTCTGGGGCCGGAGCATAGCCTCATGGAAGAGTGCTCGCTTCATGTGCACAAAGCACTGTGTTTGATTCCTTGATACCACATACACAGAAAAAGCTGGAAGTGGCACTATAGCGCAAGGGATAGAGTGCTAGCCTTGAGCATAAAGTGTCCAAGGACAGTGCCCAGGCTCTGAATTCAACCCCAGGACTGGCAAACAAAACAAAACAAAACAAAACAAACAAACAAAAAAAACACCTGGAAATGTAGTTTTCTAATGATTATACATGACACTAATTCATCTATACAGCCCCCTCTCCAAGTATGGCTAGTAATTGCTTACTTGGATCTGTAAATGATGATTAGATATTATCTTTAACCTAGTCTTGCAAATCACTCTAAAATAAACATTGTATGACAGCCTTAATTATTGTATCTTTTTTTTTTCCAGTCCTGGGGCTTTAGCTCAGGGCCTGAGCACTGTCCTTGGAGTTTCTCAAGGTTAGAGCTCAGCACCACTTCCAGCTTTTTTTTTTTCTATGCATGTGGTACCAAGGAATCGAACCCAGGTCTTCGTGCATGCTAGGCAAGCACTCTACCACTAGACTAAACTCCCGGCTCCTAACTATTGTATCTTACCTTTATTATTTTCTTTTGGTAGATCTACAAATCATAAGTTTACATAATATTCTAATGTGTCATTCAAATTTCATTTTATACAGTCTACAAATGTAAAATTGGGAGAAATGATGGACAGGAGTAATCTCAACGATTCCCTTAGTCTCTATAAAGAATAACATCCATTTAATGTATGGTTTTAGTGACAGAAAACATGGAATGTCATTGATTAGTCATTCTTAGACATTAGATGAAAGATTTGTCCTATTTGCTGTCACAGATGGAAACATCTGTATGTTCTGTGCACAACAGGTTTTCTGTCAATGTTGTGGGTGGCTATCAGTGGTGGCTCTTAATGACTTCCTAATGAAGTAATTACTCCACTGTCATGTTATAACCCCATTTTATAGGAATCCCACACTCCAATTTTCAGCAGAAAGTCACTAGAATACCGCTAAAGCAAATGAATTTTGTATTAATAAAGTTTTTTCTTTAACTCAGATATAATTTTCTACCAAAGAGCCCTTTCCAATACTGTTAAAATAAAGGAACATAATTAAATATGCCTTCACACAACACAATAAGGGCTTATCGAACATGTTCAGTAAAAGATGACAATAAAATGAATGATTAGTTTTCAAAGTAGTGACAGCTGCTCTGACAATAATGTAATGAATGCTTTCCAATTTCCATGCATGAATTCTTTACTCAAAACATGGAATTTTTCAGAGACATATGGGACCAAACAAAATGTAGAACACTGTCAAATCAGAATTTTAAGATTCATCTATTATTTACACTCTGCTTATTTAAAAATGATTTCAAGCATATAAAATGGAGACTCCCTGTAAAATCTTTGCAACATATTATTTTTGCTTTTAGAAGTTCTTCAGTTTTGTTATTTCTGCTTTCTTTTATTTCTCTTTCTTCAGTCTTCAAGTTAGGTTTGTGACTGAGTAATGGCAACTGAGAATAATTGCTCTAGAAGAAAGAATATCAGTATCAATTGAATTAATTTTTAATTATCAAAACATGTTTGTCACTATCGATGAAAGGAGTTCTACCTGTACATTATAAGCATCCCACTCTTTAAACTAAAATAAATTTAGCACCACAAATATGTATCAACATCTTGTATAATCTCATATATCTAAAGGCTTACTTTTAGAAATTCTAGCAACAATTTAGATATTTTAGTGCACTACTACCAATACAAAAGACATATATAACTAACACATGACTATGAATTCATTTCTTCTGTGTGTAGTGCAACGCAACTGAAACTGGTATGTCTTTAGTATGTAATTGCTTTAAATACATTGCAACAAATTATAATCTGTTACATGACACAGGAGAGAGTGCATTGCTGTCTGAATGAAAGTTAATACATTTAGTAGTGTAATTTCTTTTCTCTCTTTTTTTCTAGGGAAGTAACTGGGATTTGAACTCAGTAGCTGCCACTTTCATTCATTGGTTAGTGCTCTATTCACTGAGCCACATCTTCTACCTAGATATGTATGACATTTAAACTGATTTACGAAAATGACATTGAGAACTGTTGGCTCATACATTAGGAATGAGAACAGAGGATTGAGGTTCAAAACTAGACTGAGGAAAATTGTTACTGAGACTCTTATTTCAATTATCCAGCAAAAGTCTAGAACTGTAAATGTAACTCAAGGGGTGGAACACAAGTCTTGAATCAAAAAGCCAAAGGAAAGTAGAGGTCTCTGTGTTCAAGCGTTGGTACTAACTCAATAACTTAATCAGTAAAATGTTTGACATGAAATTTTGCTCGTTTACTTTAAATAGCTTTCATCATCCCTAAAAAGGTAAATATAAGATTATTTAAAGGAAAACAACCGATTCAAATAACCCTCCTAAAATTCGCTATTCACAAAGAAAAAAAATGCATTTGTTTTATTTTGTGTTTTATTTTTCTTTGTATATTAGATGTCCTTGGGAGATGGGTGAAATAGTTGTTGTATAATGACAATGTGTTCACCTTTAACTTTCTTTTCTCAGATGAGTTCAAGTTCTTTATGAAAAGACTGCCCATGAATTATTTCCTCAATACTTCTGCCATAATGCACTTGTGGACAATGGATTCTAATTTTCAGCGTCGCTATGAACAATTGGAGAACAGCATGAAGCAACTTTTCCTGAAGGCACAGAGGATTGTACACAAACTCTTCAGCCTTAGCAAGAGATGCCACAAACAGCCCCTTATCAGCCTTCCAAGACAAAGGTAAGACTTGAGTGGAGGCTGACATCTGGACCATTGGTTTTATTGCCAAGTGCTCTGCATGTTTTCTGAGTACAGAAAGGATAATCTATATAACACAAAGTACAAATTATACATGTATATACATACATGTATATATACAAAGAGAGAGAGAGAGAGAGAGAGAGAGAGAGAGAGAGAGAGAGAGAGTTAGTTTTAAAGTCCTTGTATTAAGCCCCAAATTAAATTTCAGATCTTTTCCAGAGCAACTATAAGGTGAGGAAGCACATATTTACTTCTCTAATTTGCTTCCTTTATACTTCCCATTATGGAGATGATTGTAATCTGCTTTGTATGATGATCAACTGACAATTGCATTTTAGTAAACAGAACACACAAAGGCATTTTAGTAAACAGAACACACAAAGCCCTGTCTGTGATCAAATTTGTGAGCACAAGAAGGAAGCAGGAAACTAAAAATTATCCTTATGATATATATACATATATATACCATTCATGTGCATATATGTATATCGTATATATTTCTATATAAATATATGTAAATATTTCAGGGTTTATTTGCTGATCAATATTTAGAAAATTATAAATGTTAGTGGACACTGGTTTCTAAAAGAGATATTTTCTACCTACTCTAATCTTTAAGTAATGGGGTTATGCTGAATTATTTGTATTTGAATCTGTTTTGAGAGCAGGGCTTAGATTTGATTCTTTAACTTGCAGCAAGTATAAAAAATGCAGTAAATTTTTTTGTACATTTCTCCTTGAGGCTTGGATAAAAATACATCAAAAACAAAGCTGAAGGAAAAGATAGTGAATTATAACAAAAAAGTATTTGTACCAAGATTTCAGCTACAAAATGCTTGAATTTTGACTTGATGTTTAAATCATAAGGAGGAGAAATCTATCTTTATAAATTTATTTCCTAAAATCCAGAAGATTAATAGGGCATAAAAATTCCACTTACAAATAATTTATGGACATTTTTATCATTGGATTAGTATACTCAAAATTTTGTGTAACCATCTCTACAACCATAGTTGAGAATTTTTTCCATCTTCCACAAAATCAAGTATCATAATTTCCATCTGTCCTCAGGCTATTTATCCGTATAGATTTGTGACATCTACTATTTGTCTCAATCAATTTAATTATTCTGGATGTATCATGTAATGGAGACATGTAATATTTAGTTTTTGTGACTGTTTTCATTCACTTGGAGTATTTCTTTCATTTTCATTGTTACTGTACTATCAGTACTCTTGGTAGTATAAATATAACCCGCTTTTTCTTTATCACATTATTGGAAGCACATCTGCTTTTCCACGTAAAAGTATTATGGATGATGTCTTTATTCAATTTTTGTTATCTTTAAGTGGTTAAACAAAGGGGTTTTAAATAAACATATAAATTTTAGTTCAATAAATTATAATCAATTCTACTTCTTTCATAATATGTCCATCTCTGCCAAGCAACCTATCTCCTCATATCTCTGATTTAATTTTCACAACTGTACATTGAATATTATCACCATCCCTATACTTTCTGGACTGAGTTTTCTATTATCTTGAGTATACCTTCAAGTGATATGTGTGTTTTAGTAACTGATATATTTTTTTAAGGTTTGTTTTACATTTCCTATTTCCATCGGCCACAATGACAGAACTCTCTCTCAAGTTAAACTTTTGTCAGTTTAATTGATATTCACTTAAATATTTAAATGACTTTGATATTTACTTGTTTATTCTCATTTCATTGTACCATTTTGTTAGCATTCTCAAGTCCTTCATTAAAAAAAAATTTTTCTCAGTGTGTGTGTGTGTGTGTGTGTGTGTGTGTGTGTGTGTGTGTGTGTGTTTATGTGTGCCTGCATGTGCGCATGCACACATATGCATGTGCACCAGTACTGGGGCTTGAATTCAGGACCTGACCACTGTCCTTTAACCTTTGCTATAATCAAGGCTATTGTTCTAACACTTCAACTATAGTTCTCCTTCATCTTTTTGGGTTAATTTAAGATAAGTTCTCGAGGAGTTTCCAGCCCAGGATGGATATCCTCAGATCTCAACTTTCTGAGAAGCTTAAACACTTGAACCATATTGTCCAGCCTTTTTCCCTCCCTTCCTCCCTCCCTCCTTCCCTTGTTTCCTCCCTTTCTCTTTCCCTCTCTCCCTATCTCCCTTCTTTCTTTCCTTCCTTCCTTCTTTCCTTCCTTCCTTCCTTCTTTCCATCTCTCTTACTTTCTTTCCCATTTTTTTTTCAGTCATGGGGCTTGAACTGCGGCTCTAGGCATTTTCCCTGAGCTCTACCCTTTGAGCCATATTGCCAGTATCTTTCCCACTTTTTTTTCTTTCTTTTCCCTTTTCTCTATGCTGCTTGATCATTAGGGTTTTATTAAAGTACAATATGAAGTTATAGTGTAGAATTTTATTTTTAAAAACACATCCACAGCAGTGAAGTTTAATTAATTTATGGTTCTCCTAAGTTTGCACTTCCCTATCATGAACAATTTATTTTAACATGTCTTTCCATATTCCTCTGGGAACATTTTTATTAGGACTCCTGTTGAGGGGAAATGATTTGATTATAATTAATTTTATGTCAATGCATATGAGTTAAAAGCATTTTAAAAAACCATTGAAATGCATCATCTTATTGCAAATAGGAAATGCATAGCTTTAGTGATAAGTTTCTTCTTCATATACAGATTCTTCCTGTAAGGTTTAAACCCCCCAGTACCTAGATCTGATATAATGTTATAATGAATTTTTGATAACAGCAGTCCATGTACACATGATTAGCTGGACTATTCTTTGATAATGCCCTTCCTAGCATGTCATAGGGACTTAGTAAAGGCAGATGAGTAATTGTTCTTTGCATCTTCTTTTCCTTTAACAATAAATCTCTGGCTTCATTTCTGCACATGCTACTTTATGCTTTAAGGCTTCCCCTGCATTCTGGGTGAACATCTGAATAATTCTGGCCAAATGGCTCCATATGGAAGAGGTGCATGAAATTTTAAAAATACATCTTTCAAGAAAAAATAAAGCATGCCATTTCCATAAAAATTATGCTGGCTAGAATTGAAAGTTGTACTGGACAGATACTTGCTAAGAAGGAGAGACAAATTTGTTGATGCTACTAAGCTTCTGTTGGATTATGAGTTTGTATTGTTAGTTTGTAGGGAAATAAAAATCCAGTTTAAATCACTGCCTTTTGATATTACTGTAGCTAAACCTACATTTTAATCAATAAGGAGACCTTGTTGGATGGTTTCTGACCTTTAATATTATAGAGTCTATCATTTAATTGAAAATAGCCCTTACCCATTAACACAAAATACTTTTGCAGGAAGCAGTTTTATGTGAAAATATATAAAGAACTTATAATATTCATTTCCTTACACTTAATAGAAGAACATCTTTTTCTCAAGCCTAACACTTTACCACTTGAACAGAGTGACACTACTGGCTTTTTCTGTTTCTGTGGTAGTGAAGAATGGATCCCAGGGCTTCATGCAAGCTAGACTCCACCTCTAAGCCATTCCCAGACTGAACTCAGCTCTTAATGAAGCCCAGATTTTGGTGTACATGCTACAAAAATGTACTACAAAATTCACTATAATATTTCTACTTCATTCCTACTCAAAAATCCTTTAAATTTCAGCTGGCTGCTAACTAAAACTATGCCCCTTTCAACAAATTTATATTTGGGTGTGATTTTTTTTTTTTTATTTCCAGTGCTTGGGCTTAAACTCAGAGTCCATGCATTATCCCTGAACATGTTTCCACAAGGCTAGCTCTACCACTTGAATCACAGCTCCACTTCTGGCTTTTTGGTGGTCAAGGTAAGAGTCTAAGGGACTTTCCTCGAGGACTGCATTCAATCTGTTTCACAGTGCTTTGGCTGCCTTGACATACAATTCTTAACATATAATCCTTTACATATAACTCTTTAAATTGCTGTCTCATGTACATGCGGACACTGCTCAACTTTGTCCTTGTATGGTTCTCAGTCATCAGAGTCCTAGAAATTACTGAAAACATACATTGTCACATTTATTTTAATAATCTTTAACTCTGACATTTTTCATTTCAGTGTTTGCCTAAGCTGCATCAATCCAGCTTAGGATCTTTTCAATTGTCTAAAAATTATAAAGTTGTAAATGATATTGTTCTCCATATACAAGCAGAATCATATCTCAAAATTCAGAAATACAGTCACTGCCATTTTTCTTGACGACTATCCATTTAAAAACACTGTGAAAGGGCCAGGAGTTTGGCCTAGTGGTAAGAATGCTTGTCTAGCATGCACAAAGACCATATTAATAGAAAAAAAGCCAGAAGTGGTGCTGTGGCTTAAGTTGTAGATCTTTAGCCTTGAGAAAGCCCAAAGACAGTGCTCAGGCCCTGAGTTTAGTCCCCATGACTGGGGGGGGGGGGGAAAAAAAAAAAAACACCGTAAGGGGAAAGACCAGAGTGCTGGAGTAGTTGACTCACTTATTTGATAGTATTTTGAAATTTCTTGTAAAACAATAAAACTCTGTATGAAAACAAGGAACATAACTAGGTTTATTTTATCTCATTATATTGAAATAACCTTATAATAATATTGCCAATTTTTTGTGTATTTAAGATATGTAGAACTTAGTTTGTCGAGTCATCCACTAGACAAAAATATGGATACTATATTATTTTTTCCACTGTAAATTACCTAATATTAAACAAAATTGATGTTGCACTAAAGACCAAAGATTAGGTCAATCTTTGAATATTTTCTCAATATGATGGAGTAAAAAATCATATGTGTTGCAGTAATATTTATGTAGTCCTTATCTTGGTAACACAGGGTAGATATATTCTGGAAATTCTAACCATCATAAAATGTTTTACAACCCTTACAATACAAAACATGAAAATATTCTTTCTTAATTACTTTTTTTATTATTTCTTCCTGTGCATGTATGTTTGTATGCACAAAAGTATCTGTATCAAGTCATAAAGTTGAATTATAACTGAAATCATCTTATTTTTCTTGATTACTAAACCAAAACACTATCGTCTAAAAGTAAATGTCTCTATGAATCA
The DNA here is from genome assembly GCF_031878675.1 of Megascapheus bottae. Taxonomy (NCBI): domain Eukaryota; kingdom Metazoa; phylum Chordata; class Mammalia; order Rodentia; family Geomyidae; genus Megascapheus; species Megascapheus bottae. Next base: position 14,246,226 of record NC_143518.1, read on the forward strand.
AGAAGGTAAAAATGAATATTACCAACACCTATACTCCCACAAAGCCCTTTGAAGAACTCCATTTAAGACTGGCACCACAAGTTATAAAGTGAATGAATACATTTCAAAAATCAATGCCAACTGAAATAAAAATCCTCTATCTCACAATCGAGATGCACTTCAGACAGCAACAAATAGAGCCACACTAAAGAACATTGAGGTGACAAAAGAACACGGGAGAAAATGAAGGTCAGTTTGTTGTGGCTGTTCTATTAAACCCAGCGGGAAGATTTCATGTAGGTATTTCAAAGGGAACAAAAAAGATCAAGTCTGAGGTAATTCCTTCTATTGAACAAAAATAAAATTAGTTCATACAAGTAGGAAAGTAAGCAGCAAGAAATATAAAACAAACTACTGAGAAAGCTTAACGATTTTTAAAGTACTATATATGTATATATCTGTTCATCTGTACTTTCATAAAAACTACACTCTCTAAACTACACACAAACTATAAACATAAATTCATGCATAGTCTTAAATTACATACTTAAAACTTGAAAGGAATGCATGATTTGGTATAGAGTGATTTTTCAATGATTTTATAACCTTCATTAGACTGTCATTGAAATGAAACAAAGTGCAACAATACCTAAAGATATTCAATTACACAATAGACAGGAATACGTGGCAATTGTAAGTGTGTGTATGTGAGTGTGTGTGCTTGTGTGTGTGTGTGTGTGTATGTGTGTGCAGTAGATAACAGGTAGAGATGAAAGCAAGGCTGATCGATATATTATACAATTTACAATTAATCCCACTCACATAAGAAATCTAAATAGCAAATAGTGGAACATTCAAGAGTCAGATCCTTGATGCACAGCTACAGACAAACATGATGGAAGTTGATTATCCTGGACTAGACTCCCCACTTAAAGAGTCCTTGCTATTTATTCCTGTCAAACCCTGTACCAAGTGAGTAAGCCATGTCTCTTCTTTTAAAAGAATATTCCAGTAGCTTCATTACCCAAATTTTATGCTTGAAGATACAGAAGTTTAGATAATTAAAACAATTTTCTTATCATTACTCAGTTGATGGTTTCAGAACTTTGGTTTTTTAAAACGTTTTAATGTATATAGGGGTTACAGTTATATTCGCCAGATAGAAGGTGCATTACTTCTCACACATTGCTGCACAAAATACGCGTTTTTGTCCAGATTTCCCTTCCCTTACCCCCTCATTTATCCCCTCCTATTTCAAATAAACAAGTCAACATCTGTATGATATACCAGGTGACAAAGTGGGATATTGTAACAATATGTGAGTAACCAAAGGGCAGCACAAAGAAGAGAGAAAAACATAATACATTAAGAATAACAATTTATTTTGAGAAAAATCATGAGTTTTGCCATGATCATTAGGGAAAGCTCTCAGCCCAAGTGAATACCTCATCACAAAGATTTTTAAGAGGCTGTTAACCTTATGAAAAAATGGGTCATATGTAGCAGAATCAGGAAGCAAAACCTTTGAGAAAATAAATATGTTGTAACATTTAAAAATTGCGGCCGGACAAGAACAGGTCTGAAGACCAATGGAATAGAACTGAGGACCCAGATATTAAACCACAGAACTATGGCCACCTAATCTTTGACAAGGGAGCCAAAAAAATAGAATGGAAGAAAGACAGCCTCTTAAACAAGTGGTGTTGGCAGAACTAGTTAAGCACCTGCAGAAAACTAAAGTTGGATCCTTCTTTGTCACCCTGCACTAGAATTAACTCCAAATGGATCAAAGACCTGGAGGTAAAAGCTGACACACTTTACAAGAAGGAATAGGAGATACACTAGACCTCCTTGGCACAGGTCGAAACTTTCTTAATAAGGACCAAGAATCACAACAAAGTAGAGAAAGGCTGGATAAGTGGAACTGCATTAAACTGCAGAGCTTTTGTATGGCAAAGGACATAGCTAGTAAACTAATTAGGAAGCCTACAGAGTGGGAGAAGATCTTCACCAGCCATACAACAGACAAAGGCCTTATATCTAAAATATATCAACAGCTCAAAAAATTGAATCACTCCAAAACTAATCTCCAAAGTAACAACCATTCCATTAAAAAATGGGGCAAAGACTTAAAGAGAGTCTTCTCTGAAGAAGAAACAAAAATGGCCTATAGACACATCTAGAAATGCTCAACATCTCTGGTCATAAAAGAAATGCAAATCAAAACAACTCTAAGATTCCACCTCACTCTGGTTAGAATGGCCAGGATCAAGAGAACTAATAACAACAGATGCTGGAGGGGATGTGGCCAGGAGGGATCACTACTACACTGTTGGTGGGAGTGAAAACTCGTTCAACCACTATGGAAAGCAGTATGGCAGTTCCTCAAAAGACTAAACATAGAGCTCCCCTATGACCCAGCAATTCCACTACTTGGCATTTACCCAATCATCCAGAAACAAGGACATACTAAATCCACTAGCACAACAATGTTCATTGTAGCACTATTCACCATAGCAAAGATATGGAACCAACCTAGATGTCCCTCAGTTGATGAGTGGATCAACAAGATGTGGTATTTGTACACAGTGGAATTCTATGCTGCTGTCAGAAAGAATGACATTGCCCCATTTGTTAGGAAATGGGAAGACTTAGAAAAACTCATATTAAGTGAAGTAAGCCAGACTCAAAGGAACTTAGGCTCAATGGTTTCCCTCATTTGTCATAATCAGTAGAAACCTTGGGCTCTCCTAGCAGAGATTTGCAATAGAGCAAAATCTTGATACAAAAGGCCATATAGTAGGACGCTAAATGAAAGGATCTCTAGGATATAGAAACATAAACCATATAATGAAGGATTATGTTCTTAAGGTACTATGTTATCTCTCATCTCTTTTGCTGTCCCTTGGTTATCTCATATTGTTACAGTATCTCACTTTGTTATCTGATATATTGTATATATTTGTATTTGGTTATTTGAAATTGGATAAGGAAGTGGGGAAAACAAGATGATGGGTGGGGGTGGGGGAAGGGAAATGGGAACCAAGACATGAGAAAGGGTATCAAAAGATTTATAGAAAACTGAATTGATGGACACAATTAAATTATTAAAAAATGATCCAATACTGTGAACAAATAGGAAGCTATAGAAATAAACTATAAATTTGAGGAATCACCATACTAGAGTGAACAAGTTTACATTCCTACCAAGTGTGCACTAATACAAGATGAGGCTAAGCAAAACGAACTCCGGGGTAAGGAAACAAAAGTTTTCTCTTTGTGATTATTATTCTTAATGTACTATGAGAAGTTATTTCTTTTGTCTTTTTTTACCTAATTGTTTATCTCATGTTACGGCATCTGACTTTGTTACCTGATATATTTTATATGCATATTATTTGTTTATTTGAAACAGGAAATAGAAGGGGAAAACAAGATTAGGAAGGGATTGGAGGAGGGAAAATAGGAGAAAAACCTCAGAAGGGGATATGTATGTTTAAGAAGTAATGTACCCATTACCTGACGACTGTAACTGTAACCCCTCTATACATTAACCTGACATAAAATACAATAAAAAATAAATAAAGGAAATGTAAAGAAAAAAGAAAAGAAATGCAATATAAGGAGCCTGGATATAAAAATACACAGAAATACAAAATTTACAAAAGGAAGAAACTGATATCTGAGTGAGAAAGAGAGAAATAAAGAAGATAAGATGATAGACAGACATACACACACACACACACACACACACACACACACACACACACACACATATATATGTTACAACCCCATGCCACAAATTTAGCCCTGTTGAGTTTCAAAAACAACCTTCTATTTGCTTGACAAATACTCTACCACTAGAGACATGTTCCCTAAATTGTCGATTTTAGTATTTTTTTTCTGATAAGTGTTTTGCATTTTTCTCATGGCCAATCTCTGCCTCATCTTTCAGTCCTTGACTTGTGAATAGCTAGGATGACAGGCATTATACCACTAAGACTAAATTGCTTCATTAAGAGATATTGTTTGAACTTTTAGCTGAAACTGATCTCAAATCAACTTCCTTCTGATTTTATATATAAGTGAGGCTTGGGGTTGAAACTACCCTTGGTTGGGAAGTCTGCAAGTCTCCATCTGCAGCCAACCAGCAAAATGTCAGACAAGAGGAAAAATTTGAAATGTAGAACAAGAAAGCTGAGTAAGTATATGAATAGAAGCAAGTACTGCAAAGACAAAACTATTTTGGATATAATAAAATATTTTAAATACATTTACATATGTTTCCTAGTAAATGAAAATCTTGCAAATTATTTTCTACAAGTGAATATTTTTCACTAAAATCCTTTAATATCATATTAAGTTAATCATGGACGATTAATTTAATGTAATAGCAGTGAAAATATCTAGAAATAATAAGCAATCTAAATAGGAAAAAGTATTTTAAAAAGACATAATTTTAAAGTGGTCACCATCACGAAATGTATTTCCATTTAAATAAATAAAAGTAATATAATCTATAAGTATTCTGTCTACCTTCCTGCTAATCTTTATTAAAATAAAAATATTTTTATGGATAATGATAATGCTGCTGATCAGTAATTAATACTAAAAACGACTAAATAAAATCATATGTATTTAGCTATTTGTATTATAATTATGGAAAATGCTGAGGTAATACCAGCCCAAGACAAGGGACTAACACTATGTTGGAAGATGAAATGAATATCCTCATAGAAAAAGTTTTTATGAGATTAAATATGTCCTCTGTAATTGAGTAGAATTAAATATTTAAGAGAAAATTCAGGGTTCAATTTTTAAAAAATGAAATGTTTTCTTGGTTAAAAGTTTACTTATATTCTCCAAATGAATCCTTTCATAAAACAAAATCCAAAGGCAAAGTTCAAATTCTAGCTAAAGTAAGGGTAACCTTAATGAGAATGTTGTGTTCACAAACTGACATGTTTTTTTGAACCCTCTTTATATAACCACTTGAGGATAATTAAAATATAAATTTATAAAAATATAGAAATAACTTTGGGGACAGAGAATCAAGCTAAATTTTATAATTTTAAAAGTAAAAATTAAAAAAAATATTTAGAACCTGTAAATATGTTTATCATTTTTAAAAACAGTACACAGGGCCAGGAGTTTGGCCTAGTGGTAGAGTGCTTGCCCAGCATGCTTGAAGATCCGGGTTCAATTCCTCATTACCACATACATAGAAAAAACTGGAAGTGGTGTTGTGGTTCAAGTGGTAGAGTGCTAGCCTTGAGGAAACCCTAAGGACAGTGCACAGGCACTGAGTTCAAGCCCCAGGACTGGCAAAAAACAAATTGATGTACAGTACCATTTTCATTGGCTTACTCTATACAGTTGGCATTAATATTTTTTTAAAAAAAGAAAGTAAATAAATAACAAATTACATGCTATTTTAGGAGATTGAAATGCTGTGTCAAAAATACACCAAAAAGAGGATGTAGTATGCCTCGGTAGAATGTACATGCATTAGTGTAGATGAATGTAATTTATTTATTTATAATAGCACTTATTTTTAGATTGAACTTTGGTATATGTACACATTGTTAATGTTAAAATCAAGTTAAACACAAAAACTCTCCAAACGTATGATTTCTTTATGAAACCTTTCAAAATCTTTTTTTTTGCCATTTTGAAATGTATGGCAGATTATTTTAACCTTATACATTAATTTTCATATATAGATAATATACACTCTTCAGTGTCATAGTCAAATGTCTTGCTTCCATTTAGACTTAAGAAAGTTCCATTTTTCTCACCTTTCCTATTTGCCATTTTCTATTAACCACATTCTGCTGTCACTTTCCATACTATTATCATTTTCAGATTCACATGAGTATTTTTATGTGCTATCCTTAATTCTGTGACTAAATTTTTTTTCACTTATTCATTTTTTTCACTGAAAAAAATAATAGAATGTCATTCTCTGTATGACTGAATTACATTCCGTCTGTTTAAATGTATCATTTTCTTTGTTCATTCATCATTTGTTTCCTTGTCTTGGTTATTTTGAAGAATACTTGCAAGAAACACGTGAGTTTTTCTCTTCCGGACTGACTCACTTTCCATTTTCTCGATTTCTTCCAATCTATCTTCTCTGTCTGTGATCTCTCTGAGCTTCAGCAAGTTGAACCAAAGAGGAATAGGGACTGCTAATGAGCAGTTCCAAGCATGCTAAAAGTAATGTGACACAAAGTGAATCAACCACTCCTCTAACTGCAAACTCTACAATAAGCAAAAAAGGTATTGACTCCCAACTTCAATCCTCCTCCATTTCAAGGTGATGTGTATTTCTGTGACATTGTCATAGATTTGAAGTGAGCCCTGACAGAAAAGTTCATAGGGTTCGATCTCAAAAGTAATGACCAAATTGGGGCTGGAGGAGTGACTCAGGTGGTAAAAAGACAAGCACAAGAAGCATTTGAAGTCCTGAGTTCAGAGCTTAATAACAGTACAAAGGTCTTCCAAACCCAATTTTATCTTAAAAAAACAATGGAGGTTGCTTACCTCCCTGTCTTCTGCTTCCTGGGCTCAGGTACCACAGAAAATTCAAACCAAAACACTAAAAACTTGAGAAAGAAGAGTAATAATTTTATTCTCCCTTTAAGAAAACCTTATCCATTACTGAAGCAGACTTCTGAACAGTATCTTTTGTACAGAAAGGCTGTTTGATTTTGTATAAAGTCTATTCCTGAATCTATTTCTGATGAGCTTTTATTTGATAGATTAAATTTAACTTCAGGAATATTTTAGTATTCTGCTCTAAATTTTACTTGGCAGTTCCACTTTCCAAATATAAGGATGTTCTTGAGAGGCTGTTTTTTGAAATCTAGTATAACAATTACAAATCTCCCTCAAATCACTATACATTTTATATGTCATGATCACTAAACTCAAGAAGTTTATGTTATTAATATATGTAATTATAATATAGAGACATATTAAATACAGATAATTATTATATGCAGCTATAATATAATATAATTATATATAACATAATGTGATAATATACTGTATTATTTATAATGCATAATTTCATAATTTCAGATATATGAATTCATCATATATTATATTCTAGTAAATATTTTCTGCTGAGTTTTATTTTCTGCTTTAATTTTTATGCTTGTACTTTTATTACATACTTGCTTTCTGAGTAAATGGGTGAAAATAGTACTTCCTTACATATCATAATTCAATAATTTTCCCAGATACATTAATTATCAATTTCAAATTAAAATTTTATTTTTTTTATATTTTTATTGTATTCAATAAAAGGGTTACATGATATTTGCCAGATAGAAGGTGCATTATTTCACATACATTGATACCCTTCCACATGTCTTGGTCCCCATTACCCTACCCCCCACCCCTCCTCTTGGTTTTCCCCCCTTTCCTGTCCAATTTCAAGTAACCAAATACAAATGTATCCAATATATCAGATAACAAAGTGAGATATTGTGACAATATGAGATAACAAAGGAACAGCAAAAGAGATGAGAGATAACATAGCACCTTAAGGACAGCAATCATTCGTTATATGGCTTTTGTTTCAATATCTTAGAGGTCCATTCAATTATGACCCACACAGCATAACTTATAAATACATTTGAAATAATTCTTTTGAATTTTGTTCATTTTTTAAAAATTGGTGTTTGCTATATAACTTTGGAAGCCTAAAAACTTTTATCTTTTAACCACCAGAAAACCTGAAGTGGCGCTGTGACTCAAGGGATAGAGCAACAGTCTTGAGCTAAAAACTCAGGACACTACCCAGGCCCTGAATTAAAGCCCCAAGGCAGACAAAAAAATGCATTTATTCTGTATTATGTTTTGGAAAAGATCATTTTATTTTTTTCCTTTTCTATCATTTACCTTTTATATAAAATGCTTACTTTATGACTTTATGATATTTTCATAAATTATATTCTGTTAACAACTCTCTAAGATGGGTTGTTCTGTTTTACCAACAAAGGGAAGTATGGTTTAAATATTTAGTATTTTAAAATGTTATCACATGAGAAAATAATAGTTGATGAACTAGACAGGAGCCCTTATTCTACACCTTCCTTTGGGCCTCAGTGTGGATAAAACTTCCAAACCTGAGCTGCATTCAAGAATGACTATATTTAAATTCTTAATGCAAAATCACCTTCATTGACAGAAAAATACTTGAGAGTTTTAACAATTAATGTCTATGAAAAACAAGGGATCATTTCATTACGTACAAGGCATCAAATCATTGTAGCAGCAAAATTTTCATGAGACAAATTGATTGAATTTGACATTTTCATTAGTAAAAACAAATGAGATACACTGTAAGATGTATTTAAATAGAGACAACTGTGAAAAGCAGGCCTCTTGTAAAGAAACATGGCATTAAAATGCTAAAAGGAAGGATTGCAGGTCAAGAATATTCATAAGACCATCAATGTGTCCGTCACACTGCACCTCTTGTTAGGAGGAGGTACAACTGCTCAATTTCCAAACTGAATTGGCTTCAAAGGTTTTTTAAAAACTGTAAGTTTTCCCTCTCTTTGTGAATAGAGATTTGTTTTGTTTTGTTTTGTTTTTTGCAAGGGGGGAGAGGCAGACTATTGGACATTCTTTGCCAGCAGCACCTGTGAAATTTGGCAAGGTTGAGAGTCATAAGCGCCTGTTTGAATGCCTTTACACTATGTAAGTAGAGACACCATGCTTTCTGCTGAATGAAACTGCAGAATGTTAACTTTGGTATCCATGAATTGTGTGAATACTTCAGCATCGAAGGGTTGTATTGAAATATAGTTCGTACACTTTGCATCAAGTTCAAAGCCTATCTTTTGGCTTTTGTTCCAGTATTTTTTTGGGGAAAAGTTTGCGGAGAGGTTGAACACAATGCCAAAATTAAAGTTTGCCTTGCCTACATTTTTTATTATTGGTAAACAAGATTAGCTACTGGCTTCATATTAACTTTTGCACCTTCAAAAGTGTCCGTAGTTAATAACTGCATACACACGTATAATTTCTTCTGTGTGTGGCACAATACAGTTTGTTAGGTAAACAATAATCCAAGATTAATTGTTTTTTTCAAGGGAGCTGATATCATTTGTCAGCAATAAATGAACAGTTTTAATCAGCCAATATATGTTTTATGTGTGTGTTTGTAGATTTAAATTTAGGGCTTTATATTTTATATTTGGACTACAAAGTATATTTTAAAGGGAAAATTAAAATATATGGGTCACCTTTGACCCTTAACACTGTTTGAGAGAAATAAATTTTAAGAAATAAATAACAAGGTAGAACAAAATTTAAAGGTACTTTCCCTCATATAACTATACGGTTCTCTTCACAAATATTCTAATACTGTTTCATTTTATCCAGTTTCCTCGTTATACTGCCTAAAAACCAAGATAAAATTTTCTCCTTTTTTTACACTTTCTGGTGTTTTGTGTAGTTGTTGTTGTTTCCTTATTTTTATTTTTATTTGTATCTATATGAATTTGGAACTTAGAAATTCAGCTCTCTTTTTCATTGATTATTTGTGAGATATGTTGTTACTTTTTGCTAATGTCATTCTGAGCTGTGATTAGCCTCCTTACATTTCTCACCACAGGAAGAATAACAGAGATTTATATGCCCACATATTAATATCTGGGTCCTCAGTTCTATTCCATTGGTCTTCAGGCCTGTTCTTATGCCAGTACAAAGCTGTTTTGACAATTATATGATGAGTTGTTGTAGACGGTTGGCCAGTATTTTGTTGAGAAGTTTTGCATCAATGTTCATCAAAGAAATAGGTCTATAGTTCTCTTTCTTTGATGAATCTCTGTTTGGTTTGGGGATGAGGGTTATACTGGCTTCATAGAATGAGTTTGGTAAAGAACCTTCATTTTCAATTTCGTTGAAGAGCTTGAGGAGTATTGGTGTGATCTCAGCTTTGAAGACCTTATAGAATTCAGCTGTGAATCCATCTGGCCCTGGGCTTTTCTTAGGTGGAAGTTCTCTTATTGCCATTTCTATTTCAGAGCTTGAAATAGGCCTGTTGAGTTGGGTTAGTTCTTCTTGGTTCATTGTGGGTATGTTCATATTTGCTAGGAATTCATCCATTTCTTCTAGATTCTCACATTTGTTGGCGTAAAGGTTTGAGAAGTATTCCCTCATGATATTCTGGATCTTGGTAATTTTTGTCGTAATGTTACCATTTTCGTCTGCGATTTTGTTTATGTCGGTATGCTCTCTTCTTTTTTATGTAAGATTTACTAAAGGTTTGTCAATTTTGTTAATTCTTTCAAGGAACCAACTCCTTGTTTTGTTGATTCTTTCTATAGTTTTTTTGGATCCAATTCATTTAATTCTGCTTTGATTTGAATAATTTGCTTCCTTCTAGTGGGATTAAGTTTGGTTTGTTGCTCTTTCTCCAGGAGCTTAAGGTGAGACATTAACTTGATGGTTTACGATTTTTCCAACTTGTCGTTGTAGGCACTCAGCACATTAAATTTTACTCTGAGTATTGCCTTTGCTGTGTCCCAAAGGAGCTGGTATTTTGTGTGCTCCTTATTGTTAAATTTCATGAACTCTTGGATTTCTTTTCTGATCTCTTCGATGACCCATTGGTGATTCAACAATGTATTGTTCAGTCTCCATGAGTTACAGGGTTTTCGTTGGTGGAGATGTGTGTTCAGATCCAATTTGATGCCTTTCTGGTCTGAGAGCGTGCAGGGAATAATTTCAGTGTTTCTGAATCTGTCCAGGTTTGTTTTATGGCCTAAGATGTGATCTATTTTGGAAAATGTCCCATGTGCTGCTGAGGAAAACGAATATTGTGTTGTTGCTGGGTGGAATATTCTGCAGATGTCTGTTAGATCTAGTTGGTCTATATAGTTGTTCAGTTCTAAGGTTTCTCTGTTGAGTTTTTGCCTTGTTGATCTGTCCATAGGTGAGAGTGGTGTGTTAAAGTCACCGACAATCACTGTGTTTCGATCTATATATGGTTTCAGTGTAAGTAAAGTTTGCTTGTTGAAGTTCAGAGCTCTGGGATTGGGTGTGCAAATATTTAGGATCGTTATGTCTTCCTGGAGGAAAGATCCCTTTACTAGTATGTAGTAACCTTCTTTGTCTTTTCTTACTAATTTTAGTTTGAAGTCTATTTCATCTGATATGAGGATGGCAACTCCAGCCTGTTTATGGGGGCCGTTAGCTTGATAGAGTTTATTCCAACCTCTCACTTTCAAAAGATGATTGTTTTTTTGGGTAACATGTGTCTCTTGAAGACAGCAGAATGATGGCTCTTGTTTTTTGATCCAACTAGACAGTCTATGCCATTTAATTGGGAGTTAAGTCCATTGATATTGAGAGTTAGGATTGATTGATATTTATTAGTTCCTACCATTTTTAAAAGCTTTTATTAGGGCCTGTGTCTTGACAGTGCTTGTGGTCCTTAGATGGTATGATGTTTAGGTGCCATTTCTTTCCCTATATTGCATTTATTTTGGTTTTCTATGTATAGAACATCTTTGAGAATTCTCTGTATTGTTGGTTTTGTTGCGACATATTGTTGCAGCTTTTCCCTGGAATGGAATGTTTTTATTGTTCCCTCAGTTATGAATGAGAGCTAAGTTGGGTACATTATTCTTGGCTGGTAGTTTTTTGACTTCAGAACATGACATATATCCTTCAAATCTCTTTTTGCTTGCATAGTCTCTGCTGAGAAATCTGGGGTTATTCTGATTGGTTTGCCTTTATAAGTTACTGATCCCTTTTCCCTGGCTGCCTTTAGGATACTTTCTTTGGTTTCTATTGATCCAGTTCAGATTACAATGTGGCCATGGGATGTTCTTTTCTGGTCAGGTCTGTTTGGGGTTCTAAAAGCTTCTTTTACTGGATGGGCCTGCCCTTGTGGATATTTGGGAAATTCTCTGAGATGATTCCCTGAAGTATATTTCCAATACCATTGACCTCTTTCTTCAGACCCTCCTCAATACCAATTAGCCTTAAATTAGGCTTCCTAATTGTATCTTGGACCTCCTGAAGCACTCTCTCATATTTCCTAGATTGATTCATTTCTGTTCTTTCTCTATAATAATTAAATTATCTTCAGCTCCGGAAATTCTTTCTTCTGCATTGTCTAACCTGCTATCAAAGCTATCTACTTTATTTTTCATCTCCCTTGCTTCTAATTGCTCATTTTTGATGCCTTGCATCTCTTCTTTTAGATCATGTATGGATTTCTTTAGCTCCTTGATTTCCATTTGAGTGGTTAGCTCAGTAGCTTTATTTTCTTTGGACATTTGCTGGAGTTTGGTCACTTTTTTATTTGTGAATTCTATGAATTCATCCATCTTTCTTTGAAAAACCTTTATTATGGCCTCCTTTATGGCTTCTTCTTTTTCACTTATCACCTTGTTTATCGTTTCCTCTTGGTTAGCTATGGCTTCCTCCCTTATCTCTTTCTTTATATTTTCACATTTTTCATTAATGATGTTTATCAATTGCATTTGTATAGCATTTGGAAGACTCTCCTCTAGGTTTGCCAGTGACTGTTCCATTGGCTGTTTACATTGGGTGAGGGGGGTGGGGGATGTTGTTTCTTGATTTGACATTTTTCTTGAGTTTCTTGTTCTGCCCATTTGAAAATGGGAACAAGATTAATACTAAACACGATTATAGTTTTTCAGATATAACGAACCTAGACCTCTGTAGCTGTCAGACACTAGACGTTCACAATTTTTGATTGGTGTTATCACTCTTTTTGTGTACTTACAGACCAGTCTAATACAACCACTGATAAGCGATTTATAACCAAAACAATAAGTCTCTCAATCCAATCTCTATTGTCTGTATGTCCCTCTGAGCCTAGAGAATAATTAAACACCTAGATATACAGTATTGCTCCACAGCCGTCAAGTGTAGATCCATGCATTATAAGGGTTGAGAGATGAGCAGAGGACCAGAGATAAAAAATAGAATGAGAGAGGTCAGGGGAGGTACAAGAGGATTAATGTCGGAGTGTAAGAATATTGTAGTGATGAAAAAAAGGTATAGTGTAAGGATAACTGACCTAAGTTGGTAAGTAGATAGCGTATTTGAGTACAAAGTTTGGAAAGTAATAGAATAAAACTTATGTGTTGCTTCACGACTAGCTCTTAACCCAACCAGTGGCCTCATAGTGGACCATGGGATGGATCTGTGAGCTTCAGCCTGAGCGTGCTGGGCAGACGTTTTCCTGTGCTGCTTCCAGGGGCGGCCCCCAGCCAATGGTCTGTGGTTTGAGAGTTTCCAGGGGTTCTCAGCAGGACCAGCAGGAGACAGCTCTGTTCCCAGGGGTGGGGCCCAGCTGAGGACATGGGCTCCAAGGGCGGAGCTGTGCCTTTTTGATTCTCAGAAGGCAAGCTTAGCTGCTGGTCAGCCCTTCAGAACCCTGCTGTGTTTCCACTGCTTTGTCAGAGAGTCTGTGACTGTGGGGGGCCCTATGGTGCTGTCTTGCTCAGGATTCCCAGCTTTAGGAGGCCCAGCTCAAGAATTGAGGGGGACAGATGCTGGCTCCTATTTTCCCGCACACCCTACCCGCCGTTGTAAGGCAGGGTCCCAGTGCCCTCCACTCTTCAGATCCAGTGGCCTGGGAGAGGAGCCTGGTGGGCGGGTGGGAGCTGGGACAGCTCTGCCTCCCCTAGTGGGGTGCTGAGTCTTAGGGTCAGCCCGCCTGTCAGCCTCCAGTCAGAAGGCTGGGAGTTGAGCCCGTTGGTTGGGTGGGAGTTGGGACAGCCCTGCCTCCCTTGGTGGGATGCTGGGTCTTAGGTAGCCTGCCTGTCAATCTCCAGTCAATGGCCTGAGGGAGGGGGCTGTTGAGGGAAGTTACAGGATTCTAAATTCCTTGCCCCCCTGCTCCTGCCAGTCCTTCTCAGGCGGGGTGGAAGAGTCTGAGTTAAGTTCTATTGCTTGGCACTGCTCTGCTTTCCCTATGTGTTTGGGGACCCGTTGTATTACTCACGCCTCTGCGTTCCATCTGTGGGTGTTCCACGGTAGTGGGGAGTCTTTCACTCCCCTCGGGTCTCCTCCGCTGCCTGTGTTCCGCACGTGGGTTCCGCTGCTTGCTGTTCTGGTTCTGCGTCTGGGTTCCGCTGCTCCCGTGGCTTGCTGGCCCGGTCCTGTGCTGGTTTCTGCAGTGTTTGGGCTGGCAGGCCAGGCGACCTCTGCTGCTGCTTTTCGTGGCTTGGAGCCTCTGGAGAGAGGTGGGGGAGGGATCCTTGCATTCAGAATTCTTTGATAAAATTGGATATGAGCTTTATCTGGATTTCTTTTCCGGTTTGAGTCCTTCTCCGTTGCTTTTTGAGTTTGTTGTTGTGGATTTCTTAGGATAATTAGCTCGTGGGACTCCCTGATTCTCTCTTTTTGTGAGAGAGAGCTAGGCAGCATTCCTATTGTCTTGGTGCCATCATCCTTCCTCCAATTGTTGTCCTTAATGTACTATGTTCCCTCTCATCTCTTTTGCTGTCCCTTGGTTATCTCATATTGTTACAGTATTTTACCTTGTTATCTGATATATTTTATATATGCTTATTTGGTTGTTTGAAATAGGATAGGGAATGGGGGGAACAAGATGAGGGGCAGGGGTGGGGGGAGGGAAATGGGAACCAAGACATGAGAAAGGGTATCAATGTTTGTGAAGCAATGTACCATCGATCTGGTGAATGTAATGTAACCCTTCTATTAATTACAATAAAAATATATTTAAAAAGATATCATTCTAAATTAGACTTAGATTAAGGCTGAAAGGAAACTATGTAATAAAACCATTCAGAAAATAAAAAATAAAGGCTGCACAGTAATGAATATTGTATTCTGCTCATTATGTTTGACCACAGGCTTAAAATGACCAACATCCATTTGCAATGCATCCATTTGCAACATATGGGAACAATTTTATATAAAAAAGAGATAGGTGATATCAAATATTTCCTCAAGAAAACTATTTACTTCATACTAAAAATTCTTAAACGTTGCCTAACTAAATGTCAAAAATGATCTATCAAATTTTCTAATTTTCTTTTTTTGATATATTTTTATTGTAATTAATAGAAGGGTTACATGATATTTGCCAGATAGAAAGTGCATTAATTCACATATATTGATCCCCTTTCACATGTGTTGGTCCCCATTTCCCTCCCCGCCACCCTCTCCCCTCATCTTGTTTTCCCCCTTTCCCTATCCAATTTCAAATAACCAAATACAAATTTATCAGATATATCAGGTAACAAAGTGAGATACTGTAACAATGTGAGATAACCAAGGGACAGCAAAAGAGATGAGAGATAACATAGTACCTTAAGGACAACAATCCTTCATTATATGGCTTATGTTTCTATATCCTAGAGATCCTTTCATTCAGGGTCATACTATATGGCCTTATGTATCATGGTTTTGCTTTATTACAAATCTCTGCTAGGAGAGCCCAAGGTTTCTACTGATTATGACAAATGAGGGAAACCATCCAGATTTTCTAAATTTCTACAGTTATTTGAAAATGCTCAATTACTTCATCAGAGCAACCCATATTCCCTTGCTTCTATTGCTTGTTAGATTCTAATACAGCTAGTATGATTTTTCCACTTGCAAAAAATAAATGAAATATATGTTTATGAACAGTACATTTTAGAAAATGAAACCTTCAGAAGTGAAAAGATGCATTTATCCATGATGTAGTCTTTTCACACTGACTCTTTTTGTATTGCAGAAATTTCATCTAAATTTTTTAAGGTTTCAAGTCTATTGGGTCTGTAGTTTCATCTGATCCAATCTTAAAATCCTCCCTCAGAGTTTTTCCTGCCCTTGTCCCTTTAGTGTATTCCTGTCCCTATATTAATTTTCTAAGAGCTAATCAGATGTATCTGGCCATTTAGTGGAAGTCTACCTACATTTCCTTGCTCCCTCTGAAGAGTAGCTCTCATTGAATTGTTCCTGGGCCCTACTGACAGATCTCCTTGATCCAAGCTTCCATCCTAGGCTTCCTTCCTCCCTCTGAGTTAAGAACAGAACTGATTATTCTGTCATTGTTTATACCAGCCCTTTTCTTCTGTTGCTGCTCTCTTACAATGCCACAATAAAATCTTATTTCTACAAATGTGACTTCTTTTTGCAGCAATCTCTTAGGTAAATATGGATTAATCCCACCAGTGCCCTCTAAACAGTCTTAACAAAGGGAGAAGGTATAAATGATAACATTCTAGGAATTATCTGTTTGCCCCTATACTTTCCTTCCCTAGAATTGGCTAGTATACTCTTTTCTGATTCACATCTACACTATTATTTCACCTACACAAGGTGACTGTTTAAATGAGAACTGAAATAGTCAATGCAAGAAATTTGATTCATCTTCAGTATTGTACTAAGCATTTGTTAATCATCTGTCTATAGAGGAAAGACTATCATCTGATAATCTATTAATAAAGGATTATTGTTCAGTGTTGGAGAGATTCTCCTATTCAGATATTGTGGATTATTTTCTTTAAGTTCTTGCATAGTTTTAAAAATGGAAGATGATTAGGGAGTTGATTGGTTGTAGAGACGGCATTGATGGTGTAAGATTGGTAATTCATAAACTAAATCACTATTTTTCTTTTTTTTTTAACATAGACCTCACTTCTTTCTTGGTATTTAAGACCTCATATACGGACTTATACTTCCTTATGCTTGCATTCTCTTACCAATCTTGGACTATTGGCTAGATTTTCTTAGATTAAATGCCCCATGATTTCTTTGAAAGAATTGCATTTATAGCCAGACTTGTATCTGTACTTTCTTGAAACTTTGTTTGGAATTCTGTTATCTCACAGCCCCGCATGCTCTTTCCATTTCTGTGACAACATTAATTTCATATCTTATGTTTACTATAGTCCTGTCTTATCACTCTTCATTAACTTTTGCTGTTATAGCTATACTGTTCTTTGATTTTCATTTCAAACTATACTGAGGTATCTGCATGCTACCTGGAATACACGTCTGGCATAGCTTTGGACAAATACTTGATTGAATTCCTTTAACTCTCACTTCAGATATGGTATCTACTATTTTTCCTCAAGCCTCCTTTCCCAAAGCAGTGTTCATGCATTTTTCTGGAGTATGTATGCACTTACGCATATTTAATATTTTACTTATTTATTTTTTCACATCTTTAACATCACAAAGTATACTAGGTCTCCTTTATATTATTTAATTTCTCCTTCCCCAGTACAATGATATAATAAGTAGTTTTGTTTGTTTTGTCACATTTTAAACCTCTAAATGAACAAAGTTTGAGCTTGTCATATTCACCAGCTCATCATTTCTTGCCTATTTATGCATTCACTTATTTACTTCACTGCCCTTTCTTCTCTCTTCAGTTCTTCTCTTCAGTTAGACAACTCTTGAGATTGATCTACTGACTACATTATTCTGCATTTATAGTTGACATATATTATAAATTACATACAGATGGTGTTCAAGTATGCTCATTTATTTTGTACTAATCTGTTTTACATATTGTTTGGCTTTCATTGCCATCCACTGTAGTTTTCATCCATTCCCTTCTTATCGATCTGCATATTATCTCTAATCAACTTTGAACATATTCAAATCACAAAAAGATGCTTGATTATCTGCCTATGATTTGTGTAGACTTTTCTGATGACAATTGACATTTGAATCTTAATGTGTGTGTTTATGCTAAATAGCACATAGTAGGTTCTCAGTGAATATTTATTAGATTGATTATTTGGCACTATGTGGTAAACTATAGCATATTATAGATTTACTTGAGTAAAGCTGTAAACCCACATAACTTATAATAAGTTTTTAAATAAACCATACAATATTAGTTATCTATAAGTGTGTGAAAAGCATTCCAAAGCTTAGCACCTGAAGAAAAATATTATTACCCAACAATTTCTATGGTTTAGGATTTGGGAAGGAATTTATATGAAAGTCTGTTGATGATCTATAATTAATATGTAATCAAGCTATCAGCAGGCATCTGAAAACCTGAAGAGGGTTGAACATATATTTCAAAGATGAGACACTTACATTACCATTCACAGGACTTCATGGACCTTTGACAATTTTACCTGTAAGCCCTCATTTCATATTAACTGGCTTCACCCTGAATTAATGGGGAAAAAAGCAAATCCTTAATTGTTGCTGCTGTTGTTATTTCTACATTGCTGATGATTGAACCAGGATGTAGTAATTAGTATGCAAAAGCTCTACCACTTGAACCATTTTGTTTGAATTTCATTTTTGGGATATTGCTTATTTGCTCAGGGTAGCTTTAAATTTATGATCTTCCTGCTTCCTCCTCCTGAGTAACTGTGATTTTTTGCATGAAAATACAAAGACATTTCAAACTCTGAAAAGTGAAAGAAATTTTAACTCTTTCTCTGTGTTCAATATAATTGTAACCAACACTTTTTTAAAAAAGGTAATCAAGTACCATGCCTTGAGAAAACAACTTATGGCCATGTTTCAATATCACCAAAATGCATCTGGTAAAAAATAGAGGCTCAATAAGTGCTCATTCATCATGCTTCAGTTAGCATTAGGTATCAATTTTGTGCTTAACATTTCTCTAAGGGATACAAGGTGTAAAACTAAATAATATATATGCCATCAAATAGCTAGCAATTGGATGAGAGGGAAAATATGATGTCTGTTAGTACGTAGATCCAAAACAGAATTATATCAGGGTAGATGGATGAATCTTTTTATCCTACGTAGTCATTAAGACATGTTATTTTATAAGGCTGTACATTTTTGATACCTGTCTTCCAAGTTGATTGGGGGCATCAACGTCCTATACCCAAAAGTAAGGGGAGTGTGTGGGATAAGACCACCTGTTTGAAAAATATCTCAACCTTCAGGATTTTCTTCATATTTTACTGCTAGGAAATTATCAATGCCATGCCTGGAAGCAGAACTGGCACGATCTTTGCATGAATAAATTTGTTGGTGATGCCTCCAATGTATCAACTGCAAAATACAACTCTTAGAGTTGTTTGTGGAATTACTAATATAATCCTTTTCTGTTCTTTAAATTGAATTGTGAACTCAAACAGTGTCCCAGAAGTATTATGTTTGGGATGAAGGGAGTGGGGAATGTGGCCTGATGTGACTTCCTTGCCCTGAAAAAGATCTTCACATAATATATTTTTTCTCTCTGAAAATAATGGTTAATAAAATCAGCTGGAAAGGTCTAAACATAGTAATTCCATTTAATTATATAGTTCTCTTATAAGAATGAGTTTCATGAAAGTTTTCAATTGAATAAAACAAGCCAATAGACAAACAAAGGAAAAAAAATGGAACATGAAAAGCATCCCAACTGTATATTCCTGAATGAAGTCAGGAAAACACTAAAGAAAAGAACACCAGATTGTTCTGTACATGTGAAGAAAAAGTCATTCACACAGAGAAGCTACTCAGGACTCAAGGACCTGCTCAGACTCCTATTAGAATAACTGGTAATTTAGGGAGATAAACACATTTAAAAATGATATTTCCATGATGGGAGTAGAACTGACATCTGGGTTTATTTCCCAAATTATTCCTGACTACACATTTTCCAACTGAATCATTTTTCCTTGCTGGGAAACTTATTTGTAAACACAGCCACATTTGAAATTATGTAGACATAAATTCAGAAGTAAATCCATGACTTCAGAATAAACTTAAGAATCAGGATGTTTCTCTAAAAAGTGGATATTAGCACACTATGATGACTTAGAATTAGAGCTGTGTTATTGTCAACTTTATTCTCTTATTCTATCATGATTTTTGATAAACACTGGGTATAGGATTTTCTATGTCATTCATTATGGTATATATAACCATGTATCTATAAGTTCTCTATGACTCTGTGGAGAAAATGCTAGCAGGGTAAGAAAGAAAAGTAACTAGGAAGCTAAAAACAACTTTTTCTTAGCTTACAGTCTACACACATTAAAAGTTCTCTTCATGTCAATTGCATTCTTACTATTCACACTAGGATTATTACTCTAAACACAGATTGGCTTATTGTCCTTAATGTGCAGAGAGTGCACCTGTTCTTTTTAAATGGCATTTAAAAGAATATAATGTCATTATCTGTGGCATGAATTACAAGTGCACCAAGAACTGGTGAACGATACAGCACCACAGACAAAGATCTTCACCTTTATGCTTATTTGCAAGTAGATGACAGAATATAAATCTCCCTGTGCACTCTTCATCTATTAGACAATACAATTACTATTGTTTCAGTGTGAAAGATATTTCTGTTTTTTAGTTGTTGGCTGTAATATATCTTAGACATGATTTATACAGAGGAAAGCATGAGGAAGAAGGAAAAGAATGAGAAAGAAAGTTTTCTTTCATACTTTTCTTTTCTCCACTTTTCTTTTCCCCGTCCTGGGCTTGAGCTCAGATCCTGAGCACTGTCCTTGGGTTTTCTCAAGGCTAGAGCTCAACCACTTGAGCTACAGTACAACTTCTGGCATATTTCTATGTATGAGGTACAGAGGAATCAAACCAGGGTCCTTGCACATGCTAGGCAAGCACTCAGTAGGACACACCCCTGGTCAAGAGAGGAAGAATTGTTATTAGCCCTCCCCCCCTTCTGTCTACAATCTTGATTCTTATTTCGATGGTAAGAGTGTTGTGTAAATCAGATCAAGTATAATTAATTTAGAATTACATTTTTGACAGAAGTTAAAGAAGTTACAAATGGAAATATTTTAAAAATTCTACTCTACTTTCTTTGTGAAAATATGACTTAATCAAAAACTCTTCCATGTGTTTATACTTGATAAAAAAGCTGTAAACAGACACACATAAATAATTAATTTTTTTCTTGATAAATTCTGTGATAAAATTGGTATTTGTGAGCCGGGAGTTTGGTCTAGTGGTAGAGTGCTTGCCTAGCATGCATGAAGACCCGGGTTCGACTCCTCGGAACCACATACTTAGAAAAAAGCCAGAAGTGGTGCTGAGCCTCAAGTGGTAGAGTTCTAGCCCAGAGAAAGTCCAAATACAGTGCTCAGGCCTGAGTTCAAGTCCAGGACTGGAAAAAAACAATTGGTATTTGCACAGAAGTTCCTTTTCATGGAAAATGTATCAAGTTTTCACAATTAAGTGGACTAAACAAGGACTCAGTGGATTTTGAATATGCTTTATTCAATATCTATTTATACCCATCTACACCATGAAATTTATTTATTTGTTTCAGTACTTTTTTAATAGTTGAGAGAAATGGGAACACACAATGTAAATAGAATAGACAAATAGATGAGATCAGTCATCAAGGAAATAGAAAGTTTCTTTTGTTAAGTTGTAGACTTTTGTACAGTTCTTAAAGGTAGTAGAGAAAACAGAGAAAGAGAGAAATTGGTGAACCTGAAGCCAAATATAATATTTAAAAATTAATACAAATACTTATTCCAGCTTCAGGTAAGTTATCAAGCAAGGAACTTATTCCAGCTTCAGATGAGTTCTCAAGGAGTTCCTGGAGCAATACATGTTTTTAAGTAGATGAACAAAGGAGCTTCATTTCCACAAGCCAGTTAACAAATGCATCTCAATGAATATAATATTGTGAGGATAAATGATAATGAGGTTATAAATATGAAAATAGTCTAAGAAAACACACTGAAAACTATTGAACAATAGGGGTAAAAGTGACCAACATAAAACATAAATAGATTAAGCTAATTTTGCTAACTTATTCCATATGCATATTATTAGCTTAATAAAAATCCCTTTGTACAATTAAGACATGATGAAAATGTGTAAAAATGAATCTCAATAAAATAGAATCATGTAGGTTGTGGGATGGGTAGCAGTAAGAGTAGGATGTGCCAGCTGAGGGTGATTATGGGTGATTGTTTGCTTGTATGATAACAAAACTAAGATCCCAGATGAATGGCTGTAAGAAGAGGGAAGAAGAAGGAGAGAAATGAAGAGAGTGAATTTTATTAGAGTATATTGAATGCATGCATGGGAACTCCATCAGGGCTTTCTTTTTAACTAGCACCATTAATATGCCCTAATAAAAGTCCTAAATAAATTGTACACAAAAAAGATTTATGTCATGACATTTCCTTATGTTTGCATGATATACTTGTATCACAGCACTTACTTTTTAACTTTTTTTTATTAAAGACAGATTCTTAAATTGTAGCACAGACTAATCTCCACTATTAAGCCAAGCTAGTCTTGAACTCATAATCCTTATTTTATTCTTTTTCTTTTACTTTTTTTTTGCCACTACTGGGTCTTAGACACAGGGCATGAACACTGTCCTTTGGCTTTCTGAAGGCTAGTGCTCTACCACTTCAGCCACAGTACCACCTCTGGCTTTTACTGTGTATGTGGTACCAGGGAATCAAACCCAGGGCTTCGTGGATGCTATGCAAGCACCATACCACTAGGCAATGCTACTGGCCTAATAATCCTTTAGACTCTACCTGTCAAATGTGAGGATGACAGATATGCACATAATGACTTAACTAACTAAACTAACTTATTTATTTTGCCAAAGCCTGTATTTTAAGTAGGAAAAAATAGAGGGAGAACAATTTAAATACTAAGTTACTATAACTGATATTTATCAGATGCTTTGAAAAGTAGACATCTTTTGTAAGATATTTAAAGATAAGTGATTACATTTATATAAACAAATAATTTAAGTAATTTCAAATACCTTAATTTTTCCTTTCTTTTTCATATATTTTTATTGTAATTAATAGAAGGGTTACATGATATTTGCCAGATAGATGTGCATTAATTCCCATACATTGATACCCTTTCACATGTCTTGGTTCCCAATTCCCTCCCCTACCCCTCATGTTGTTTTCCCCCCTTCCCTATCCAATTTCAAATAACCAAATACAAATATATCAGATATATCAGGTAACAAAGTGAGATACTGTAACAATATGAGATAACCAAGGGACAGCAAAAGAGATGAGAGATAACATAGTACCTTAAGAACAACAATCATTCATTATATGGCTTATATTTCTATATCCTAGAGGTCCTTTCATTCAGCGTGCTACTATATGGCCTTTTGTATCAAGATTTTGCTCTATTGCAAATCTCTGCTAGGAGAGCCCAAGGTTTCTACTGATTATGACAAATGAGGGAAACCATTGAGCCTAAGTTCCTTTGAGTCTGGCTTACTTCACTTAATATGATCTTTTCTAAGTCTTTCCATTTCCTAACAAATGGGGCAATGTCATTCTTTCTGACAGCAGCATAGAATTCCATTGTGTACAAATACCACATCTTGTTGATCCACTCATCAACTAAGGGACATCTAGGTTGGTTCCACATCTTTGCTATGGTAAATAGTGTTGCAATGAACATTGTTGTGCTGGTGGATTTAGTATGTTCTTGTTTCTGGATGTTGAGCATTTCTTCATGTGTCTATAGGCCATTTTTATTTCTTCTTCAGAGAACACTCTCTTTAAGTCTTTGGCCCATCTTTTAATGGGATGGTTGTTACTCTGGAGATTAGTTTTGGATTGATTCAATTTTTTGAGCTGTTGATATATTTTAGATATGAGGCCTTTGTCTGTTGTATGGTTGGTGAAGATCTTCTCCCACTCTGTAGGCTTCCTAATTAGTTTATTAGCTATGTCCTTTGCCATACAAAAGCTCAGGAATCCTATCCTTAGGCAGAAAAAGGATGAAGTAATCTCCAATCTTAAAAATAAAACTGAAATAACTATAGAAGTAAATGGGATAGCCAGGCACGGTGGCTCACACCTGGAATCCTAGCTATTCAGGAGACTGAGATTTGAGGATCAGGTTCAAAACCAGCCTGAGACTCTTACCTCCAATTAACCACGAGAAAACGGGAAGTAGAGCTTGGCTCAAGGGTAGGTGGTAGCCTTCAGCTGAAGAGCTCAGAGACAAGGCCCAGGCCAGGAGTAGAGTGGAAGCCTTGAACTGAAAAGCTCAGGGACAGTTCCCAGGCCAAGTTCAAGCCCCATGACCCCCCAAAAATGTAATAAAGTGTTCATTATATAGGTATATGAGAACAGCACAGACTTATTCTATGATTTTAAAATGATACTAAATTTCAAAATTTGAAGTTATTTATAAATATTGCTAATATGTTTAATTCAGAAATAAATTTCTGACTCAATTTGTGTAATATGGTATAATGTGTATCAGTTTACATTAGAAATCATTAGAATATATTTATATAAATTACATATATACACTATATATAAGTTATATATGTATATATTGTGTATATATATATATATAATTTTGCTGAGCCTGGAGTGTGAGTGCTTTCTCACACTCTACCACATGAGCCACTTTGCCACATTTAGCTTTTTCTGAGTAGTTTATTGAAAAAAAATGTCTCTAAGATTTTCCTGTACAAGCTGATTTTGAAGCATGGTCATCAGATCTCAGAGCCTAATATAAGAAATTATCTGAATATACCATTTGCTCATTCATTCATGTTCTCAGTCTTGTCCCACACTGCACACAGTGAACCTATGATTCATATATGTAAGAGGAATAAGTCTTGACTGTGATAAAATAAAATGCTTCATTTTTGCAAGATCTTCATCACTGCCTTAATGATTGCCCAAGGAACTGATTGTTCCTTCACTGCCCTGGAAATTCAGTAAAAGTTGGATAGTGAAGGTAGAAATCCTGAGACCCTCTTTCTCATATCATGTACATCATAAGAGAGGTTTAGAAGATAGAATTCAAACAAGCAGTCATTTAATTAGAAATAACAATCTCTGAAGAAGACGATAGATACATAAATAGATAGATGATAGATAGATGCATAAAATTGATACATGGATACATAGAAAGAGATATGGAAATAGATATGTATAATTTAATAACTGACAAAGAAAGGTACCATTTTCATAGATATATCTCAGACATATCTTAGAGGAAGTAAGGCACAAAGGAGTAGGGACTCAGTAATAAAGTCAAAGAGCCACTCTCTGGCTTAGTTAAAAAAAGTAAAAATAAATATAAAACATCATTTTGAGGTGTATTACTCTGATGCACTGTAAATTTGTAATCATTAAAATGTCACGGAATAGTTGACCTGTATTAATGGGTTATCCAGGAAAAATATTGAAGAAAAAAGCATACAAGTAAGACTTCACTGAAAATAGGAATATGAAATTTAGTTCTCTATTATTTAGCAGATGGTTCCAAACAATGAATAGATAGGAATTTCAGAAATGCAATCTAATAAAAGTGTTATCTGAAGATGAATCAGTGTTTGCACAAGGAATCATGAGTAAATTTTCAGATTTTATGTTGGAAGAATGGTTCTCAGTAGGAAATAAAGCATAGGCGCACAGATCCAATGTAATCTAACATTTTTCTATTAAAATTATCTGCTAATATAGTCATATAAGCTTCCCAGTCAAATTAACCATACTCACATTAGTCAGAGTAGAGGTCAAGCTAGTGTAAAGAAAAATGGCTCAGGTGATATTTTGCACCAGATGAAAGTTTTAAATCTTTCTAATGTAAAAAAATGAGTAGGACTTTTCGATATGGTACTGTAGCTCATACACTTGAGATCCCTGATTCTTCTCAATGTTGCTATGACATCTTCTAGCCAGAGATTTAATCTTATAGTGAAAGATGTACTTTATTTACAAATATAAGTGTCTTCATCTTGTAAGCAGGAAAATGGAAGATAGAGAAGGTTCATCTTTTTTTTCTTTCTTTTTTTTTTTTGTTAGTCATGGGGCTTGAAATCTGGGCCTGGTCACTGTTCCTGAGCTCTTCAGCACAAGGCTACCACCCTACCTCTTGGGCCACAGCTCCACTTCTGGTTTTCTGGTGGTTAATTGGAGATAAGAATCTCAAGGACTTTAGTGCCCAGGCTGGCTTTGAACAGCAATCTTCAGATCTCAGCCTCCTGACTAGCTAGAATTACAGGCACGAGCCACCATGCCTAGCCATGTACATCTTTTTTGTACTGACATGGCCAAAGCTGATTATAATATACCACATAAACTGCAGACACAAACAATGATATTTAGATTCTTCCATCAAGAAAAAATATAAGAAAATTGGACATTTGTCTGATTGGCCATGTGCTTTAATTAAAGTTAGCTTGCTAGGGAAGGAAAAAAAATGTGATCATAAAAAATTACCAAAAACAAATTTTAGTCTCTGTTGTACCATACTACTGTGACTTAAATTTTTAAGTGTTAGATTCATTTCTGAAACTGTAGCAAATTCCTTGAGATATCATCAAATGAACTGTGAAGAATATCAATTACAATTCTGATCACCTATCCCCGGCTCTGCTTATGCCTTCATTATTATTAAAGTCCTCATGATAATAATTGTTAAAATAAGGAAATGTACAACACATATTTCAAGAACAAATAAACACTTCGAAAATCTTTTTAAGCAAGACAATATTTATGTACATCTGTATGTTGTCTGAGCATTATATTACATTATGCACATGCTTAATTAAGAATATTTGCTATTGCCTGGTGTGTGTGTGTGTGTGTGAGAGAGAGAGAGAGAGAGACAGAGAGAGACAGAGAGACAGAGAGACAGAGACAGAGAGAGAGACAGAGAGAGAGAGAGAACTATTTCTTGAACTCAAGGCCTGCACATTGACCCTGAATGATTTTGCACAAGGTTAGTGATAATGCCTCTTGAGCCACAATTCCACTCTCAACTATCTTGGTAATTCATTGGACATAAATGTCTCAAGTCTCAAGGCCTTTCTCACTGGGGCTGGCTTGGAATCATGATCCTCAGATCTCAGCCTCCCCAGTAGCTACAACTACAAGTCCTGAGCCACTGGCAGGTAACCACTTTTGCCTTTTATGCAAAGGCCTTGATAACCAGCTGAGCTTTTTATTCTACTTGAGTTTTCAATGTAATGAAGCAGCATGGCCTTTACTTAGCTGAAAAGAGCCTAGTTAGGAGGTCGAAGATGTGTTCGAAACCTTGTTCTAGTTCTAATTATCTGTGCGACCTTGGGAAATTATCCTTGCCAATCTGGTTTCAATTTCCTCATCTGCCGAATGAAGGAATTGAGCAAGGTGCTCTCCAAGGTCCTATTGTGCTCTCATTTCCATGATTGTCTGACTCATGCTACATTGTGAATGCTGATCTAATTAATTTTCTTAGTCACCTTCACGACACTCCATGGAATATAATTTCTTATGATGTTGAAGAAGCTGATACACATACCTGTAAAGATACTAGTTAAATATAGACACTAATTTTGTCTTTTCTCTGAGTCAAGTGGAGTTTATCAAAGTATATACTAATTACTTGTGACTACTACTCCTTTATCTTCTACCTTTATCAATTTTGCACAGCCTGGCTTCTTCTAAATTTATAAATGGTATCAATTTAATTTGTCTACTGATAGTGTTACATATAATTCTTTGTGTTTCCTAACTCTTCCTTCAATGCATTGTACAGAAAAATGAGCCTCCTGAAATAGTATCAAGCTGTTTAAATTGGATTGATTTATTTAAATGCCATATTTTCTCAGTGTTGATATTTTCATTGTCAATAAATATTTACTAAGCAGCTTCTATCTGTTGTAATTTTTTCCCTTTTGCTGACAGAAAACATAAATTATTACCACCAACTCCACAAATAGTATTTTTCTATAGGAACATAAGGAGATGTATTACATATTGTATTCATATATATTTTAAATGACTTCAGAATCAGTAAGGAAACTGAAGATGATCTGAAGATCCTTCATCTCATTTTCCCATTAAAATAAAAGCATGATTCAGGCAAATTTTGATACAGCCATCAAATAATAAAAATTATTTGAATGAAGTTTTCAAAATAAGCCAAGTCTGTTAACAATGAGAAGAGAGTATTTAGGAATGGGAACATGAATCATGAAGAATTTGATGGGGGAGAACAATGGAAGTGACAATGATCTACATGCATTTTACTCCTCAGTTGGCTTCTAGAATTGAAACCCTTTTGTACAACTACTTAATGAAAATCAACACTTACAAAAAGTAACCAGAATCTTTTCAAGGCAGAAAGAGGGATTGAAGCAGAAATTTTATTTGACAAGAAACTCATACTCCCACCTGAGAAAAGCTTAGGAAAGCTAAGCCAGGAACATGGCATGTTCTTGGGGTTTTAAGTCTGATTGCAAATTTGACTCACTTTAAGATATTCACCAACAGCATCTAGAGGTTTCCTCAGCATCTTGTCAACTGTGATACTACTATCAACTTCTTTGATTGGCTTCCTGAGAATGCTGACAGCTTAGAAACTCTCATCGATTCTGTCCCCATCCTGTCTTGTTTGTGTTTTCCCAGGAGGCTTGTGGTGCCTTGTTCTTGTAGTTCACATGAGTACATTATGGCTGGCTTATAAATATTCCCATTGTTTTTCACTGATGTCACCTGAGACTAAAGTTCCTCTGTGAAGTTTTTATTACCAATGGTCCACATCTGGAAACTTTCACAATTTAAGAAAACCCATAAGGATGAGGGAATGGGATATGGGTAATTTTAGTTCTAATCTCCTAATAATAATACTTTTGCCAAGTATATTATGAATTGGTAATATTATTGATACTATTAGAAATTCTATTAATTTCCTTAGTAAATTACAGAACTTGGGAATATTGAAAATTATAAAATTTATTAGTTGACTCAGAAAAAAAGCATTCACCATTGTGATATTCCACTTTATTTGCATAATTTTTAATATGAACCTTGGGATGTTTAACCAACACACAGAACTCCTGAGTTACAAAGTATTTTATGGCTCCTGGCACATCAAGTTGCCCAACAGAATTTTCATCAATTCTTCTTTACCTTCAGTTCACAAAGAAACATGGCAGAGTCTGGTTGAATGTATTGCATTTGGCTGGGTTGTATCGCAGCTGAGGAACATAAAGACAAGCCTATGACAGTATTGAACAAACAACAAGATCTAATATTAGCAGAAACTACACAGAGTCAGGATGGGGTATCTGTCTAACCCAACAAAAGGAGAATTCAAATATGATTCCTCCAAACCTACACTTGACTTTCTGAAGCCCACGGTTAAGAAAGTTCCATTTTCATGATCTGGGAACATGGAGCACAGAAAACAATACATATATATTATATTTATACATATATACTATTACTATTTATTCCTGTAAGTAGACTATTAGTTTGATTTCCTAAGTGGTCCTCCTGTAACTAATGACCACAAACTAGGTGGCTGTATGAAAATAGACATTTATATTTTCTATACTAAATACTAGATATCTGAAATCAGGGAATTGGCAAGGCCAAGTTTCTCTAAATGCTCTAGGAAGAATTTTCCTATAGCACTTCCTACTTCCTGCAATTTGCTGATATCATTTGTGTTTTGTGATTTGGCAGCTGTCTTAATTCATTTCTCTGCATTATTTGGCAGGTAACTTTAATTCCTTCATCCTTTCTCTCTTTGGCATTTCTGTTGTGATAAGAATAACTATATTAGCAAGGAACCACTGTCTCATAAATATAATCCTAGCTACCCAGGAGGCTGAGATGTAACAATTGTGATTTGAAGTTAGCCCAAGTATGAAATTCCATGAGACTCTTATCTCTAATTAGCTACCAAAGGCTGCAATTGGAGCTTATGTTTTAAGTGGTAGAGTGCTGACCTGAAGAAAAACAAAATAATTAGGAACAGTGACAAAGTCCTGTGTTCCAGCTCCAAGTGGGAAATAATATATATATATATATATATATATATATGTATGTGAAATAGCTGAAAATATGTTCATAATTAGAGCTTACTATAACCCACTAGAATTCATCTGAGTTTAACTAATTACATCTACTGGTATTTATAAATATGTAATTTTATTAGCATTTCTTAAATTAAAAGGACTATATGATGATTTAAATATATTTTCAAAGACATGTAGAATGCACTTTGATCAGATCCATTCTTTCAGTATACTTTCATACCATGCTATCCCTACTAGTTTGAATCATGCCCTGACACATATGTATATGTATAGTGCAAATATGTGTGTATGTTTGTATATGCACATGCATGTGAGTGTGTCTACATTGTACTTCACTCAAGTACCTTCTCCTTTTCACTTTCTCCCTATTTTCCAAAATGGTTTACCCTTTACATTAATGTCCCATTATTGTTGTATTATTATTTTATCATCAGTTATTTGTATTTGGTTCTTCATGGAGCAAAAATGTAATATTTCTGTATTTCAAACTTAGTTAATTGTAATGATGATCGGGATTCCTATGTAATTTTGTACAAATGGAATTTTTTTTCCTTTGACAGTATATGCTTTATGACAAAATAATATTTAGCTTTGTGCATATATACCACATTTTATTTATTCAATCATCAGTTACTGGGCATTTTGACTCTTTCCAACAAGTTGCTATGGAAAATGCTATGATTTTCCTGCCTTTATTTGAATATTTTATTTCATGTTGTTCTTACTACATGATTATGAGTTTCTTGTGTGACAGCTACTCATAACTCACCAAGGAAAGTCTGATTTATTTTCTAATCCGCACTTTCCTACTTTGCCCATATGATATTGTCTAAAATGATGCTATAAAATTCAAACTTCAAAATTTCATGTGCAAGTTTTTTCTGTCACTGAACGAATTTGAATTTTTCCCTTGGGAGTTGTATTTAGATTAAGGGAACCAAGATGCTACAAATTTTAGCATTTGTGTTTGGAAGTATTATTGACTTCTGTGACTACATTTTTAAGTAGAATGTTCTGTACAAGTTGTTTTTAAATGTCATTTGTTATTAATTAGGATTTCACTGTTTGACTCCCTGAAGGTGTGAGTGTTCTTTTTCGTTAAATTTGAGTGTGTGTAGAGTGCACGTATGTGAATGTGTGTGTGCATGTGTGATTCTGGAGATTGAACTCAGCATCTCACCCCGAGTCCTGTCTGATGCTTGTCCTTGTATTTTTAATTGTGCTGTTTCCCCTGTTATGTAATTAGTTCTACACTTGGTCTGGTTTGTTATGATCTTTATGAGTGTTCTGTTTTGCATGTCACAGTGATATACTATTTCCATTTTATTCATGTTCTTAAGTAATAAAGCACAATTTTGTTTGGCTCTGAGATTTTATACTTGTAACTATGTGCCACTAACAATGCAACACACAGCTCATACTGTTGTTAGGGTGTTTGTTAGGCCAGTTACCCCTGACGACTTTATGCAGTTTGGGCAATTTGTCTGATGTCCTCAGGATTTCATATATAATTTTATCACATTGCAATTTTATCTAGGTTAATAACATGTTATGCTATGCTAAGTGGTTGCTGTCTACATTTTTGTAAGTGAAATTTCAATTTTTGTGACAGGCAGTAGTTTAATTTATCCGTTTATAGGCCTAGGAATACATTATTTGTAGGTGTTTTGTGTGCATAATTTAAATATTAGTTTGAAGTTACTTGCTTCTGATTATAAATAAGCAATTTGGGTAAATCCTGTGGCTTTTAAATCTTCAGCAGTAATAATTGCTTTTATACATAAACAGTAGGTAGAACGTCAATATTTGCATGTGGTAGATAAAGAACTTAATATCTTATTTTACTATCTTGCAGTTTTAGTGCATATAACTCAAAGTATAATCTATATTTTCTAGTCTCTGTTCATGGAATACTAAAATATAATAATGAATTATTTCACTATATCTTGACTATGGTAAAATAAATTGATAGAAGGGCAAAGAGCATTAAGGCTCAGCAAAAAGATTGGAGGCTTCTAGAATTCTGTTTTATTAAATTAAGAATTACTAACTCCTCAAGGATACCTTTTGAACATTTTCAAATTTAACCTTCTACAAAAGAGAGGAAGCAGCACCCAGGAGTTTGGCCTAGTGGTAGAGTGCTTGCTTAGCATGCACAAAGACCCAGGTTCGATTCCTCAGTACCACATACATAGAAAAAAGCCAGAAATGTTGCTGAGGCTCAAGTGGAAGGGCTCTAGCCTTGAGAAGGTTCAAGGAGAGAGCTCAGGCCCTGAGTTCAAGCCCAGGACTGGCAAAAAGAAAAAGAAAAAGAGAAAGAGGCGGGGGAGAAAACATAATCAAGTAACCACTGTCTTCTCACAAGACAAAACTATAAGAATTACATCAGAAAAGTTGTTTGAAATTAAAAGAAAGAAAGAGAGAAAGGAATGATGTGGTATAACACCTTCTGGGTTTGAAAGATAAATCAGTTAATTGACTTTATTTCCTATTAGTATAATGAAACAAAAGACAGCTGTACACCAACAACCAAGAGACACTGAGCATGATGACCCTAATCCTGACCAAAGAACACACATGAATGGTCCAGAGACGGACCCAAGATGGGTATTTGAGAGCAAACCAACATTCTTGGGGACTAACGGCTACTCATTTTAGATTCTGGATTTTATATTACAAACATAAATTGCCAGATAACTAGCTAACTAGCAAGACAGAGACAGAGAGATGGATAGATAGATAGATAAATAGATACGTAGATACTCATACACAATTACATGCACCTATATATACACATACATATACATACACACATATGCGTCATTGCTCTTTTAAACTCATTTGATTTTTTGTTCTGGTAAATTCCTTCCCAAAGTATACATTTGAACTCAGTGCTTTCTAGGCAGGCATATGATCACTCGAGCTTTATCCTTGGCCCTAATATTTGATATTTTAAATGTATTGTGGAAGTCAACTAGGAAGTAGTTTATTAGTTTATTCAGCACTTAAAATTCTAATGATAATATAAATTTACGTTGATTTAGTATAGTTTATATTTTTAGTTATTTTACCTACTCCAGATCTCCATTTTTAGCTAATATAAAATGAAAATGTATGGGGGCCGGGAGTCTGGCTTAATGGTAGAGTGTTTGCCTAGCATGCACAAGGATCCGGG
Organism: Megascapheus bottae; assembly: GCF_031878675.1. Lineage (NCBI taxonomy): Eukaryota > Metazoa > Chordata > Mammalia > Rodentia > Geomyidae > Megascapheus > Megascapheus bottae. Next base: position 14,279,147 of record NC_143518.1, read on the forward strand.
TTCAATTCCTCAGTACCACAAATATAGAAAAAAGCCGGAAGTGGTGCTGAGGCTCAAGTGGTAGAGCTCTAGCCTTGAGAAAGTCAAGGGCAGTGATCAGGCCCTGCCTGAGCTCAAGTCCAGAACTGTCACAAAAAAAAAAAAGATAAAAGAAAAAAGAAAATGTATGGTACTAATTATAGGAAAATTGCATGTGGGATATATAGAAATTCACTTAATTATCTTTGCAAGTTTTCTCTGTATTTGAAACTACTATAAGGAGTTTTTTTTTAATAAAAGGAGGTATGCACATCTTTTTAACTGTCCTTGGACTGTCTCATTTCTAGCACTCTACCACTTGTGGCACAGCACCACTTCTGGCTTTTTATTTGTATATATAGTATCAAGGCATTGAATCCAGGTCTTTATGCATGCTAATCACTCTACCACTAGGCCGAAATCCCAGCCCCTGATACTACAATTTTAGGACCTTTATTCAGCAAGATGTTGCTTTGTAGAGGACTTCACAATGAGGAATTAGAGGCCAAGAAGTTCTACTGTAAAACAACCTTCTCACCAAAATTTAAACATTTTAGTTCAAAGTTCTCCAAAGGTATAATACTAAAGTTAACTATATTTTGCCTGATGTAGGGCTTTAAATGCCAAAAGTAAGGATAGTTCCTTTCTTGGTAACTGTAACTTGATTTATGCAAGTTATACCCATTTTATGATTTAGGAATAATAGTTTGGATTATAGTGTCCCTAGACCCAAAGCTTTGTCTATTACCATTATGTAGAATAGCTGGAGTTTTCATTTCCTCATAGAAATTCTGACTAACCCAAAGTACTCAAATTCATTAAGTAAAAAAGAACTGCAAAAATCAAGATTATTTCATATGTAAATAAGCAAATATTTTGTAGCTTCAACACATTCTTCAATTTCTCTTCAGGTAACCTCTTCATAAGTAGAGACTCATATTTATCTCACTTGAGTTTTGAATAAGGAAATCTACTAGGAGATGCAATGCAAATGTGCTCAGTTGATAGTGCATTTAGCTCTTTTAGAATGCTATGTTTACACCAACTGCTGACATTGCAAGACCACTTGAGGACACTTTACCCCAGAGTGGATATCCAGTTAAATGGTAGTCATGCTATTTTGAATCTAATTTGCCAAACAAATATCGGAAGAGATAGCAGGTGTTTTCATCTAACCCCATTGGTTATGATTAGAGATATTACCAAACTATGAAAATTGATGTTGACATCCCACTTTGAAAGCTAATTTTCTGGTGTATGTGACATGCTGTGGCATATCCAAAAATATGTGTATTCCCACTTGCAGAATAACACATTATTTGTTAGAGCCTTTGATTATAAGAGCAGCACTTGTCTACTTCAATCAATTTTCGACTATTAATGGTAGTTTTTAACTACATTTGTGAAATGACAGATACTTTCAATTAGGAGCTACATGACATTTATTCTTCGGAGGAATTTAAGGCTGCCAGAATCTATTGTGGTCTAGGATCATTTAGACAAAAATTACCAAGTATAAACAGTGCTATACACAGCTTTTGGGAACACCTTCCATTTTTCTATGATTTTACACTACACAAGAGACAGTGAGCATAATTAACTTTAGACATATGAAATGGAAATAGGAATAGAACAAATGAATTATCAAAGATGAATAGCAAAACTTTCGCAGTGCTTATCAACTTTTTCGAGGTAACACAGTAGCTTTCTTCCTCAAGAAATTTCACAGTGAAGTTTCTGTATTCCAAAACTTACATTAGAAGAAAGCCAAATAAATACATGTAAAACATTCAGAAATTATATTTCATCCACCAATATTTTTTTTATATTCAGACCCAGGAAGAAAATTATTTTTAATATATATTTTATTGTAATTAATAGAAGGGTTACATTTTATTTGTCAGATAGAAGATGTATTAATTCACATACATTGATACCCTTTCTCATGTCCTGGTCCCCATTTCCCTCCCCCACACCCCCACCTCTCATCTTGTTTTCCCCCCTTCCCTATCCAATTTCAAATAACCAAATACAAATATATCCAATATATCAGATAACAAAGTGAGATAATGTAACAATATGAGATAACCAAGGGTCAGCAAAAGAGATGAGAGATAACAATACATTAAGGACAACAATCACTCATTGTATTTTTAAATAACATACATAACATACAAGAGTAAAAAAATGTCATCTGTTACCTCTGCTTTCCCAAAACTAAACAGACTGAACTGAATTATTCCCATTCTCATCTAGGGAAAATCCTAGTCTTTGGATTTTCTGCAGCTTTGTCCAAAGACCAATGAGAATGGAGACTGATTCTCTAACTTCTTAATTGGTCAGTCTCTAGGCACTCATTGCTCACTGCTTTCATCATATTCAGGAGGCTGATATCTAAAGATTAGAGTTGGAAGCAAGCCTGGGTAGGAGAATCCATGAGACTGTCATCTCCAATTATCCACCCAAACTTGGAACTGGAGCCACAACTTGTATAGTGTTAGCCTTTAGCAAAAAATCTCAGGGACAATGCTTAAACCCTTGAGTTTAAGCTCCAAGACTGGCACAATAATAATAAATATCATATTAATAATAATTATTGATATTATTAATATTATTGTTTAGCCATTGTGTATATTATTTGTGGTATGTGAAATAAGTGTTTACTTTCCATGTTCTTGTCATTATGATGCTGTGGAAAAACTAAATGCAGATATTGATGTCAGATAAAGAGGCTTTGTTAATACTGAATGGGATAAATACACATTTATCTTTCAGGGAAAGGTGGTGGATAAGTGCTAACAAGAAGTCTTTCTCAATGTTTAAATGAAAAAAAAATTCAAATATCCACTGATTGCCAGTTATCTTAGTTTATCACATTTGTTTCATTTCAATTAGCCACCAAGTTCATGAGACTTTTATCTTCAATTAGCCACCAGTAAACTAAGTTTCGCTGTGGCTGGGGTCAAAGTGGTAGAAGGCTAGCACCTAGAACTGAAGAGCTCACAGACAGCATTCAAGAAAAGAAACAACACAAACTCACCTCTTTTCCATATCATGAAGTTCATTTTGATTAGCATCATTTTATATGGGCATATGTACATAGCTAGCTCTTCAGCTATTGTGATCCTCTGCTAGCACTGTTCTAGGTATAAACTATATGTACATAGCTCTTCAGCTATTGTGATCCTCTGCTAGAACTGTTTTAGGTATAAACTAATTACTATGAATGAGGGAAATAATGGAGTCTATGTTTCTTTTGGTCTGACTTACTTCACTTAGTATGATTTTCTCAAAGATTTTCCTTTTCCTTATGAATGGAGCAATGTTATTCTGATGGAAGCTCAGAATTCCATTGTGAATATGTACCATATCTTCTTGATCCATTCTTCTACTCCAGAGTATCTGGGTTGGTTCCTTGCAGCACTCAAGATTCATCCCCCACACCACACACAACACACACGCATGCACACACACACACACACACACACACACACGCACACACACACTACTTGAAATGCATCAAAACTTATAATCTTAAACTGATAAAAGAATATATACTGAAACTACTTTCTGCTTAAAATTTCATTAGGTCAAAAAGTAGACTAATGGTATTCTATGGAATGAATAAACTCTAAATAGTCACAGAGTTAAGACAATGTCTTCAGAATGAGAGGAAATCTTTGCCAGATATTTATCTCACATGGTATAAACATAATAGAATAAGTGATAAAGTTATAATAAATTCAATTAATAATATCCAAAAGAACCAGACACTTTTCAAATACAGTTCGAATGACTAACAAATACATGAAAAAATTAACATCCTTACCTGTCATCAAAACCAAAACTAAAATTTCAGTGAGCTGGGGCCAGGAGTTTGGCCTAGTGGTAGAGTGCTTGCCTAGCATGCATGAAGACCTGGGTTCAATTCCTCGGTACCACATACATAGAAAAAAGCCAAAAGTAGTGCTGTGCTCAAATGGTAGTGCTCTAGTCTTGAGAAAGTCCAAGGACAGTGCGCAGGCCCTGAGCTCAAGCCCACGACTAGCAAAAAAAAAAAGAAAAAGAAAAAGAAAAAAGAAAAAAAAAGAAAGAAAGAAATTACAATGAGTTGGGAAATAGGCTATATTCAGGAAAAAAAGTAACAATAAATACTGGTGAGAATACATCGCACAAAACTACTCTTATTCAACACTGAAGGGAATATACATAATCTCACCTCTAAGGAAAACATTATATAGCTTCCTCAGAAATAGGGTAAGGATAGATTGAAAATTAAAGGAGGAAGAGAGCAATAAGAAAGTACAAAATAATGTTGAGTATAGTCAAACTATACATGGGTGGAAACATTCTAATAAAGCTCAAATAGATACAATTAACAATCACACCCATAACAAAGTAAACAGAGTAATTCTGTGAAAGCCATTTGGGCCTGCTTTCTAGCATTGGTTACTAACCAATTCTTTCTGAACTTAATATTCATAGGTACAACATCTATACACAATATCTGTCTTCACATCTATACACTCTGATAGAAGAAAATGAAATTGCAGGCACTTTACATAGGTGTGCAAAGATTGCTAAAAAGGGGGAAAGGAGCTGAGTAGACTGAGGAAAAACAGGAAAGATTTTTCATGTTCATCTTTTCTTTTTCTTTACTTTTTTATTTTTTTAGTTTACAATAATAAGGACTTCATATTTGTGAGGCAGGCACCCTAACACTGGCTAACCAAACTTGCCTTACTTTCTTTATTCTAAGTTTTATATAAAATCTCCTCTCTCTGGGGCTGATCCCACACTTTGATATTCATATTTATGTCTTTCTAGTAGTTGGGATCACAGGCATATACCACCATGCATGGCCTTTCAAAACTTTTCGTGTATTATACAGTTAAGTGACAAGATTTGTATAGATTTAAGGTGCACAGCATATAGATTTGACAGACATTATTTTGTAATAATTTTCAGTGACATTAATTAACATGTCTATCACCATCTATGCTTCTACTTAAACTCCTATAGCTGAAAGGTTGTTTAACTGATTTGTTCATTGCTTTCGTGGTTTTTTTTTAAATTATTATTTGATTTGATTATCTAGTTTGTTAACTTTCTGCAACATAATTGGGGCTTGAACACAGGACCTCACAAACCCGCATCTTTTTGCCCATGACTAGCTTCTCCTTCTCCTGAGCTTCACCTTCACTTTTGTGTTTGTGTTAATTAGGTATAGATAAGATTCACTTAGATTTATCTGCTTGGAGGTAACTTCAGAGGGTATTCCTCAGATCTCAGCCTCTGGAGCATCTAGAATTGCGTTCTTGAGCTAACACAACTGAACAATTTTATAAATGAAACTATGCACCTTTTTTTTATCACTTTTGTGAAGAAAATGATGACAAAAACAAGTGCTTTATTTTCTTTTGACATCAAAAACTGTGACTTAGATACTGATTCACAAAAAGAAGTTTTGATTTTTGGTTCTTTCCTGGAGAATGTAATGTTTCAGCAACTTAAAGCAATGATATATAGTGACATGTTTCTTCCACTCTAGAGGACTAGGGAATTGTACTTCAGATCATTTACAGGGATGATGTATGTGAAGATATATTAAAATGAGAAGCCAAATATTTCTTACAAGAATTCAAACACTGTCAGAAAGACTCTAAAGAGAGACTTTGATTCCACATAAGAAGGAAAAAGAATGCAATGAATTAAAGTATCAGTATGTATGTATTGGCTTACTGGTTTTATATTATAATACAGAGATTCACAAAAATCAATGTGTAAAATATTTTCATTGCAAAAGTAATTATCAGTTTGAGATACATAGGAAATACTCTGGTTTATCATATACATTAAGAAATTGATAACGTAGTAATAAAACTTTCAATTTACTTTCAGTTTACATCAAATATTTATTTTATCTTAGAAAAAGTGGCCATGAACAGAATATATCGCATATGTTCAACATGATTTAATATCATTGTGGGGATATGACCTATCAAATCTATATATCTATATGCATGCATTGTTTTTAAGTCAGTATTGTAGTATTAAAGATGGAATCTAGAATCTTTAATTTGATAGGAGTAGTCTAGTTTTTTTCCATATATTTTTATTGTAATTAATAGAAGAGTTACATTATATTTGCCAGATAGAAGGTACATTAATTCACATACATTGATACCCTTTTAAGATAAATCTCCAGCTTTATGTTTTGTAAACCCATGTCTTTATATACTTCCTGTCTTTGTTTTTGTCAAGAATTGAGATAAATGTTTCAGATATAATCAATAAGGTTTGACTATAACATCTTTTCAGAACCCACAATAATTTCATTGATTGTTGTGCTAAATATTTTACATTATTTAATGAAAACAGAAACACCTATTGATTAAACCTATAGGTTCTGTTTTTCTAATTCAAATTTCTGGTGTTTGGCTACTTTCATTACACAGATTCCTTGTAATCTGGTATGCTTGTTTTCATTTTAAACTTACTAAAAACTATGGTTACTTTCAGAATCCATGTGGAAATGCCTTGAAGGTTCCTCATTCCTATTTCAAGGCCTTATACACAGCAGGTTTTTCTCTTTTGCAAATAATAGGAATTTATACAAAGAAATAAATTGCTAGCAATTATTTCCTAAGTTTATTTGGGGACTAGTTTTTCATTTTCTCCTCTTATTGTCCTTTGGTGTCTGTTGTCTGGAATTCACAAAATGAATCCTGCTGATTAAGGCCACATTCACATTCATCAGAGTAGAAGTAGGAAGGTATCACTAACATCTTACAATGCAGCATTTTCCTTTATAGAAAGGTGAAGCAAGCTTAGACTTTCACCTTAACTTTGGCTTTAGTAAGAACTGCATCACATGCCTGGGTTACCGTAACAGACAACACAATTACATAACATGTTGGTTAATTTTCATGCTCAATTTCAGTAAGTTACATGTGATAAAAACATTGTTTCTGGGGGCCAGGAACATGGCTTAGTGGTAGTGTGCTTGCCTAGCATGCATGAAGCCCTGGGTTCAGTTCCTCAGTACGACATGCACAGAAAAAGCCAGGAGTATTTCTATGGTTCAAGTGGCACAGCGCTCATCAGGAGAAAGCCCAAGGATATTGCCAAAGACCTGATTTCAAGCCTCAGGACTGGCAAAAAATTAAAAAATAAGTAAAAATAAATAGATAAATAACACAATTTTTGGATATTATTGAAAGGGTGTTTCTAGAAGACTTTAACATTTGAATAAGAATATTTTGATGGTTCTGAATATAGAAGATGCTTCAGATTCTGGTGTGTAAATATTTTAGATATGATTAATAATGTCCAGAAAGACTATTATAATCAATAGTTGCAAGGAATATGATTTCCTAAAGCTAGACCATTCCTGTTAGAACTGGAATTTCAGTTATGTTGGGTGCTTTTTTTTTATGTTAGAATTGTGACAATTATTCATATATTGTATGTCCTCTACCCTCCTTTGTTCTCCAAAGAATAATTTAATTACCAAAGATAATGAGTAGTAACCTTGCTGGCAGTGGCTCATGCAAGTAATCCTGGTGACTGGAAGGCTGAAACCTACAGATCACGGTTTAAAACACACACACATATACACACATATGCACACACACAACACACACACACACACAACTTAATAAATGGCCAATGTATTATATCAATAGAAAAGTTGATTTTAATTTTATTAATTTTTTAAATTTTTTATTGTAATTAATAAAAGGGTTACATGATATTTGCCAGATAGAAGATGCATTAATTCACATATATTTATATCCTTTCACATGTCTTAGTCCCCATTACCGCCCCTCCACCTCCCCCCCCCCATCTTGGTTTTCCCCACTTCACTATCCAATTTCAAAAAACCAAATACAAATAAATCCAATATATCAGATAACAAAGTGAGATACTGTAACAATATGAGATAACCAAGGGAAAGCAAAAGAGATGAGAGATAACATAGTACCTTAAGAACAACAATCGTTCATTGTATGGCTTTTGTTTCAATATCCTGGAAGTCTTTTCAATTAGCTTCATACTATATGGCCTTATGTATCAAGGTTTTGCTCTATTGCAGATCTCTGCTAGCAGAGCCCAAGGTTTATACTGATTATGACAAATGAGGGGAACCATTGAGCCTAAGTTCCTTTGAGTCTGGCTAACTTCACTTAATATGATTTTTTCTAAGACTTTCCATTTCCTAACTAATGGGACAATGTCGTTTATTCTGACAGCAGCATAGAATTCCATTGTGTACAAATACCACAACTTGTTGATCCACTCATCAACTGAGGGATATCTAGGTTGGTTCCATATTTTTGCTATGGTGAATAATGCTGCAATGAACATTGTTGTGGTAGTGGATTTAGTATGCCCTAGTTTCTGGATGGTTGGGTAAATGTCAAGTAGTGGAATTGCTGGGTCATAGGGGAGCTCTATGTTTAGTCTTTTGAGGAACTGCCATACTGCTTTCCATAGTGGTTGAACAAGTTTGCACTCCCACCAGGGATCCCTCCTGGCCACATCCCCTCCACCATCTGTTGTTATACGTTTTCTTGATCATGGCCATTCTAACTGGAGTGAGGTGGAATCAGAGTTGTTTTGATTTAATTTCTTTTATGACCACAGATGTTGAGCATTTCTTCATGTGTCTATAGGCCATTTTTGTTTCTTCTTCAGAGAAGACTCTCTTTAAGTCTTTGGCCCATCTTTTAATGGGATGGTTGTTACTTTGGAGATTAGTTTTGGAGTGATTTAATTGTTTGAGCTCTTGATATATTTTAGATATGAGGCCTTTGTCCGTTGTTTGGTTGGAGAAGATCTTCTCTCACTCTGTAGGCTTCCTAATTAATATACTAGCTATGTACTTTGCCATACAAAAGCTCTGCAGTTTAATGCAGTCTAACTTATCCAGCCATTCTCTGATTTGTTGTGATTCTTGGTCCTTATTAAGAAAGTTTCGACCTGTGCCAAGGAGGTCTAGTGTATCTCCTATTCCTTATTGTAAAGTTTTCAGTGTGTCAGCTTTTACCTGCAGGTCTCTGATCCATTTGGAGTTAATTCTAGTGCAGGCTGACAAACAAGGATCCAACTTTAGTTTTCTGCTGGTGCTTAACCAGTTCTGCCAGCACAACTTGTTGAAAGGCTGTCTTTCTTCCAGTCTATTTTTTTGGCTCCCTTGTCAAAGATTAGGTAGCTATAGGTCTGTGGTTTTATATCTGGGTCCTCACTTCTATTCCATTGGTCTTCAGGCCTGTTCTTGTGCAAGTACCAAGGTGTTTTGATAATTATATCTCTTTAATAGAGTCTAAAGTTTGGAACTGAAATTCCTGCGGTGCTGTTCTTTCTGCTAAGAAGTGCTTTTGCTATACGGGGTCTTTTATTATTCCATATGAAATTTTGGATTGCCTCTTCTATTTCTTTAAAGAATGACATTGGGATATTGATGGGTATTGCGTTGAATTTGTAGACAACCTTTGGCAAGATTTTCATTTTCACAATGTTGATTCTTCCAATCCAGGAGCATGGGAGGTTTTTCCATTTCCTCAGTTCTGCTTTAATTTCCTTTTTCAGGGTTTTAAAATTTTCATCCAAAAGGTCTTTTACATTCTTAATTAAGTTAATTCCTAGGTACTTTATTTTCTTTGAGGCTATTGCAAAAGGAGTTGCTTTTCTGATTGTTGCCTCATTCCTCTCACTATTGACGTAGTGGAAGGCAGTTGATTTTTGAGGGTTAATTTTATACCCTGATACATTTCCAAAGTTTTGAATTAGCTAAAGGAACTTGGGAGTGGAGTCTATAGGATTCTTTAAAAACAGAATGATGTCATCTGCAAAGACTGAAAGTTTTACTTCCTCTTTCCCTATTTGGATCCCCATTAT